>NW_027397069.1:39888072-40278072 GCF_003265705.2 Callorhinus ursinus
TATTTATATATATTTAATATATTTTATATAAATATAATATTATATATAATATATATAATATAATATAATATATAAATATAAATAAATACAAATAAATATAAATAACAAAATTAAATTATAAGATATAAATATCAATTATATCCTCGTGGCCAATTGCAGAAAAAGACTATAAAAGCTATATATTTTTCTTCTTTGCTCTTTATATATTCAATATCTCATATGTATTATTTGTATTATATTTTTTAACTATGTTCTCTCTTCCTTCTCTCTTTTTCCCCTATATAACATTTTATATAAATTTTTGCTGATGTTGAACTTACAATCTAATCCTCAGGTTAAATATATCAATATAGGATTGTGACTAAACTAGAAGAGGAATAAAGGTCACTGACATGGTATAGTGACTAATGGGACTTGAAGTCTTACCTTTTGGGGAAAGGACTTCATATATATGAAGAACAGCCCCATTACGTGAGGCAGGATCATGTATGTTGTTGTTGCTTTTTAGAAGGTTGTTTGTTGGGCACCTGGGTGGCTCAGTTGGTTAAGCGACTGCCTTTGGCTCAGGTCATGATCCTGGAGTCCCGGGATCGAGTCCCACATTGTGGTCCCTGCTCAGCAGGGAGTCTGCTTCTCCCTCTGACCCTCACCCCTCTCATTCTCTCTCTCTCTGTCATTCTCTCTCTCTCAAAAATAAATAAAATTTTTAAAAAAATTTAAAAAAAATAGAAGGTTGTTTGTTAGGGTGCCTGGGTAGCTCAGTAAGTTACATGCCTGACTTTGTTTGGCTCAGGTCATGATCCCAGGGTCCTGAGATCGAGCCCAACGTTGGGCTCCCTGCGCAGCAGGGAGCCTGCTTCTCCCTCTCCCTCTGCCTGCCATTCCCCCTGCTTATACACACACCCTCTCCCTCTGTCTCTGACAAATACAAAAAATCTTTTAAAAAAATAAAAAATTAAGGTAGTAGTGCAGATGAGGAATTATGTAAGTCTCATACAGAGTAGTAGCAGCTGGATAATGAGAAAGGAAAAGAAAAGTATTTATGAGTCAAAGTGCTGGGCTGAGTGACCACATGGATAGGAAAAGAAAGATAAGGAGGAGTCTAGAATGACTCCCACTTTTTGGTGTGATTACATGGATTGTGGTGCCACGAAATGAGTGAGGGTGGGAAGAAGAGGTTAGTTTTGGACATACTGTGCCTCACAAGTTGGCTATATTATATCCAGCTCTCTGGAATGGAACTAATTTGAGTCATCAGTGTCAAAGTAGCAGCCATGCATTTTATAACACTTCTCTCAATAAATACAATGCTGACTACTTGCTTTTCCCTTCTTCAATCTCTTTTCTACATAAACATATAAGCTATACTGATCCAATCTCAAAAAATCAATGAAAGTGAGAGAGGGTAGCCCACCCAGAGGGCCAGCAGAGTGGTGCACTAGCCACTGTTCCAGGCTTGAAAATGGGTAAGTTGGATATATTATTTGCACCTTCAGATCATAAGTAGCTTCTGAAGACCCCCCCCCAGGAGTGGTGTGTGCCCACTGCCCCACTGTGCCAGCTGCTGAGCACCCTCTCCCTGCTCTGTTACATCCAGTGCCTAAACTGGGGAACTGAGTCCAACTCTAACGTCTGCATGTGATCAGATTAGCTTTCCTCTACTGCCCTGTTATCAATGCACCAGGCTACCCACTCCCTCCCCCCAAGGTCACAGTTTGCTCCACCACCAGCTTTTTTGAGCTCTGGCTCCTCTGTATGCCCATGAACATTCCTTCTAGCCACCCTCCTTTCCCATGGTAAGCCCAAGGGACCCTAAGCAATCACCCTCTGGTGGCTCACCAAGACAGTGTGCAGAGATGAGGACAGAGCAAAATGTTACATAAGAGGGGAGAGAAAGAAAAGGTCCCAAAGGGAATGAACACAAATCATCAAAAGAGAAAGTTATTGATAATCAAAGGAAGAGTAGCCTTGTCCCTAAAGGAAAGAAAAAAAAATCAATATATTGAAGAATATGAGAAAATGACTGATAGGTAGAAAATGTAGGTTATTTCTCTAGAAGCTTGGTTGTTAGTCCTAAAAGGTGGAACACATATACCATAAAAGTTACTCATTAGAAGGGCGCCTGGGTGGCTCAGTTGCTTAAGTGTCCAACTTTTGATTTCAGTTCAGGTCATGAACTCAGGGTATGAGATCAAGCCCCACGTGGGGCTCCCTACTCAGCAGCAAGTCTGCTTCTCTCCCTCTGCCCCTTACCCTGCCTGTGTGCTATAAATAAATAGATAGATAGATAGATAGATAGATAGATAGATAGATAGATATAAATAAATAAATAAAATCTTTTTTTTTAAGTTACTCTTTAGAGTTCTTCGGTAACCATTTTCCTTTACTGTTATATTGTACTTCTAATATATTTCATCATCTGGTTTCTCATTTTATGCAAACTTATAATAAAAAATCAGAAGAGAGAACACACTAAGGATAGTAAATACAACACTACAAATTGACAAAAAAAGAAGAACTAGGGGAAAAAGGAGCAGCAGACCTTAAACGCAGCAATCCAGCATCATTTAGTAAGGTTGTAAACCACTTCAAACAAACACCCAGAGAAAAACCATTGCATTTCAGCATAATACGATAAATGAAATTCTCAAGATAAATCTTAGATGTCAAGAAAATGCTAAACAGTGCTCAGTGGACTCAACTTTAAAGGATTACAAAGTAAAAAGCTTTTTACCTAAACTTGTTTTTAGAAGTTTGTATCCTTAAAAGGTTGGTCTTCAATTACCTAGGAGATGCACACACACAAAACACGTCATTACCCAATGATGCTGAGCAAATGAGATTCCACTCAACACAGTACAGGAATGGTAACCAGTTATCAAACTCAGAGGCACAAAGAACAAATTCGCATTGGATGATTTTGGAAAAATTCATAAAATACTTTCTGCTTACTATTTCATTCATTGCTGAATTTTCAGCTAATCCTTTTTTCTGCATATGCTGATTGTATTTTCTAGACAATGTCTACTTCCCATTGCTGTTATGAAAAATATACCTTATATGGAATTTTTAAGGCAATGTCCTTTTATGAAATAGTCTTTATTTTCTCTGAAATACAAATACCATGTCCATAAATGTGGGGTTCATAAATACTAGTAAGTAGGAGCCCTCTGGCTTCACTCTCTGAATGCTCACTCTCGATACTGGCAGTCTCTTCCCATCCACTGTAATCTGCTTCCATCCACCGGAGCCACTCTAGACCCTAGCCCTGTGCTCCAGGCTAATGCCTGTAATGTTGCTCCTCAAACCAGCTCTGCTTGTTAAAATGAGATCAGTGGGAATTAACAACATATTAGCATCTATATGAAGCTAACTTTTTGCTATAGCACTAAAAGAAAAGTTTTGGAATAAAAGTTTGTCTTCAGGGAAAAGAAAAACTCTTACGAAGAAAACTGAAATTCTTTGGCTTTATTATTTGTGCAGCATAGTAAAAGTGAATTGATTATTGATTTTTTTATGTCCGTGCTTTATGGAAAGGATTCACCTATCTCATATTTAAAATGCATCCAGACAGGAGAAGATGAGGGCTGCAGGACTCACCATAACCCCTACTTGTCATAGCCATGGTTTCTTTCTAACTGAAGTAATCTATAATGTGATAACGAAAGCTTTTGATTGATTGCAAAATAGCTGAACACTCTGATATCCCTCTTTAAATACATTCAGCCTCCACTCAGTTGAACAGTTAAAACTAGCTGGGAATTGCTACTTGTAGAAGCCATGGATAAGTTTGCAGAGCTCTGTCTGGGTGCAGAGCAGAGGAGCCAGGGCAAAGGAAAAGCTGAAGACTCAGTTACTCGTGGTGAGCACCAGAGAGAGGGATGCTGGGCAGAAGTGAGAGGTGATGAGACAAACCCAGGGGACACCATGCATCAGGGAAATGAAACCCACTTTTGCTGCAGAGCCATAAACAGTTCCATTAATATTTTGACTAACTCAATAAAAGGCTTTGCAACCCTGGGCATTTTGACTTCATCTCTGCCTTTTCCAGATTTCAATTGCTTCGGTACCTACATAAAGCTGTCCAATAAAAAAAGCATTACTGCTAACTTCCTTTAACATATTGTACTTTTCAAGGTTGCCCAGTCACAGTTATGCTCTCCTGCTGCCATTGCTCAAGTGAATTACAGTGTTTCTTTTCCCTCACCCTCCCTCTATTTTTGCCTCCCCAGTGCCAGGTCATTCATGGTCTCAATATTCCCTGGATAATAATGCTGCTTTCCATCAGGTGCAGAGAAAAGGAATTCTACTTGAAAAAGCAGCCCAGCTAGGTATTGGATACTCATGAATCAGTGGAACTAAGAGTTTTTGCCCATAATTATTTAACCTAGAAAAGCAACCATAAACATATAAGCTTGATGTCAATTTACTAACTGGTTGGAAGGAAGATTTTTAGAGGGGATACCTTTTCCACTGGACAGTTACCAGAAAAAGTACAACAGTGGGCAAGGGAGGTAGAATAATCATCATCAACTATGTTGGGGAAATAAAACAGATCATCTCTAGGAGTGAGCCATCTAACAGAGGGTTACCACACTGGCTCAGAACCACCTGAATAATGGGCAGATGTCATTCATTAGCTCTGTGACTTGGGGCATGTTCTCTGGGCCTATTTTCTCATCTGTAAATACAAGATTATTGTGAGGAATTAATGCAAGCTCTAAGAACACAAAGTTCTTAGACCAGTGTCTGACACAATAGGTATTCAATAAGTGTGACCTGTCATTCATATATACACACACACATACACACACACACACACACACAATGTCACCACTACCATCATGAGGCTGGTTTTATTCACCTGTCAAAATAATAGGCTGCCCCTAATGGAGCAGAGAATCTGAGAGTATTCATTGGCCATCAGTTTATGGATGGAATTCTAACTTGCCTTGCTTCTACTGGAGTAATCGTAATACCACTTAATCCATCTTGATATGACTCACTTTGGTTAATTCTTCATCTTTATGGTCCTGAGGCTGGTTATAAGACATATTTTTCCTAGATATTCAGCTTCCCCTAGGCTGAAAACTTGATTAAGATTGCTAAATTTCTCACATATCTTTTTAGATTCTCATCCTCAGATTCCCATCTTTTGAAAATCTCATAGGTAACAGGTGCTATATAAGGTTCTTTAAATTCATTATCCTTAATCCTCTCAATTAGCTATCATTTTCTCCAATTACTTTGCTGGGGAAACCTAACCGAAACTTTGCCTGAATTTTCAGAGTGGTAACACTGAATTTGAACCTTGGCCTAATGAGTCCAAATTGTTTTGTTTTGGTTTTTCCGAGCATGTTATTGTGCCCCTGGCTCTTTTCTCCTCTTCTTGGCATTCTATTTTTAGCCCCTAATATTCTCTAACTAAATTTGTAGCAGGTTATTTTTCTGAGACAGTGGGAAATAAAATTTGGGAAATACAAAAAGAAAGTAAAAAGAAAATAAGAATCACCCATATTTTTAGCATACAAAATCAGTATTATGATCTATTTGCTTCTAGTATTCTAATATTTTCTCCATGTCTAAACTTTTTATCACACAAGTAATATAAGAATAAATTCTCTATAAAAGAATGTGAAAATCACAAATAAAACTAAATGTCTTATTTTTAGTACAAAAATAAAACTAAAGTCTCCTTTGACCATCACTCTAATACTAATCCCAACCCTCATTTCCAAGACACTAGAAGTTTTGTGTATATCCTTCCAGTCCATTTTTATTGTTTTACATAAATACATTGAAATATAATAGTACATTTTGTGGGCAATGTTGAACATAAATATATCATGGTGAATGTATTATTTACAGTTTGCTTTTTCACTGAATGATTCTCCTTAAAGCACTTGCACTCTTTGTTAGGATTATCTCCAGACACTATATAGGTTTTGTTGCAATTTTGAATAGACTCTTTCTTGCAACCCCATTTTCTAATGGGTTATTGCCAGGAATATAGGGAAGCAATTGATTTTTATATGCTGATCTTGTACCAAACAATCTTGCTGTACTCTTTTATTACTTATAAGAAGGCAGGTCTTGGGAGCCTGGGTGGCTCAGTTGGTTGAGCGACTGCCTTCGGCTCAGGCCATGATCCTGGAGTCCCGGGATCGAGTCCCACATCAGGCTCCCTGCTCAGCAGGGAGTCTGCTTCTCCCTCTGACCCTCTTCCCTCTCGTGCTTTCTATCTCTCATTCTCTCTCTCTCAAATAAATAAATAAAATCTTTTAAAAAAAAAAAGAAGGCAGGTCTTTTCTACAGCCTTGTTATCTCTGGAGAAACTGGGTGCCACATATGTCATTTGTAGCCTTGAAAACTGGACAATTTGAGCAAGGTTTCGAAAATAACAAAATTCCACTACAATGAAACTGTGATGCCCCATGAGGTTCTTAAAAATGGGAACTGCCTATCATGCTTTGCTGATTTATAGCTCGGTCAGACATTATACACACTTGGCAGCTGCCTCTACTTGTGTATGCATACACTATAACTGCACTGACTTTCTGTGTTTAATAACATAGCACAAAGTTTTAGTCACTTTTCCAAGGTCTAAAGTCATGTTTAATTCTCCTCTGGTGAATTACAGTGATGAAGATGATGGTCAGCTTCCCAGAGCTAACCTGTGCGAGTTTTGTTTGAGGGGAGAGAAGTGTCCTAAGTAAATACTGAAAGCTCCTCACTGTAAACAGAAGAAATAAAAGGATGAACAAAAAATTAAATAGTTGTTGAAAAGTAACACCTTACAGATTAGTAATGTCAATTAAAGCTCTAAAGGAAAATGACTTTTTCATATATGCAGATTTCATGCCACTTCTAATTTTCATCTGCATTATTCCAAGAAGGCCAGTGGACTTTGGCCATATCTACCCATGCAAGATAAACCCATAGTACATTCCATCTGCTCATTTCAGTGGAATTAAATTAGTATGTCTGGGCTATGCAATGGATTGGATCCCAGCAATGATCATTATCAACCATAAAATGCCCAAAGTTAATAAACTGGCTCTCCTTTTATTCTTTCTAGTCTGTATAGATACAACTTCTATAGAAAGCTTGCTTTTCTTTTCTTTTTTTCTTTCTCTTTCTCTCCCTGTCCCTGGACCTCCTCTCTCTTTCTTTTTTCCAGAAGCAATTCACTCCAAAGAAAGGAAAAATATCAACAAAAAATTAATCTTCCAAACAGATGATATCTTCCTGAAGGATTTTTTATGGTGACTATGGATCACCCCCCACCTCCCTCATCTCCCAGTCAGATTTAGGGTTTGCAAAACACTCCACTGAAATGAACAAAGAACAATTTGCTAAAAAAGCTTAAAGAAAAATTATTTGCTTCAAGGTACAATGAACCTGAGCCCTTTCCAAACTCTCAAAGGCACTGAAAGCATGATGATGTTAGGGTTCCCTAGCCTTAGGCTACAGGGCCTGTTTTGTGCAAGTAGGTATATACTAAGTTTAAAATAAGCACACTCCAAACTATATTTTTTCATTCTGGATGATTATTATGGAAAAAAACTGATGTGAAAAAAATACAGACTTGACATAGATCATCAGCATCGAGGCAGCTAGTTTTCTTTTTTACCTATTTGAAAAATGCCAAATTATCCATGACTGAACTGGTTTTCTTAGTCCCACTGCTACTAAAACGGAGGAAATTCATGAGATCTTTGAGAATAGTGGTCAAACAGTTTGAAAATTTCTAAACAGTTCTAGATCAAAATATTAAGTCCTGAAGCTGCAAGATTTTATTTTATTCACACACACACACACACACAAAGTCAAAGGTGAAAACAAATGATTAAGGCAGAAATAAAGCATATGGGTACCCTGTATGGTGAATAATTATGCTCTTTCTGGGTTGTAATCTGGTCCAAAGGATCACCATAATTCATATGGTGATCTATATGATCACCATAGTGATCACCTTTGCTCTATAGTATAAGGCATAGAGATAAATCACAACTGAAAGATAGCATGCTTTGAATTACACACACAAGGGTCCCTTTGCAGGACCTATGTCTCAAAATACTGTTCTTTACACTCAAATAACAAATGATCATTAATGAAAAGAATAATTTTCATGGAACATGGTCGAAGGTGATATAAATAAAAATTCACTAGATGAATGTTTTATTAGTCTCAATACAATTTTTAGGAGATAAGTGATATTTAATAGCATTTTTCTCTGCTGATGAAACGCAAGATTTTCCCATAAACTTAGTCACTATATAGAAAGATATTTTCTTCCATTATATTTTCACTTTTAATAATAAGAAATCAATAATCTTTGTCATACACGTGTCTTTTCAAAAACATCTGACAACATGAAAACAAAATTATTGTCAGGAAGGTTTTAGAAACATTTTATGACTAAGAGAGAAGAGTAAGTTATAACCCTTAAGAAAACTTTGTGGAATGCGATGGGTTTAATTGTAAAGTGTTTTAACATGAGGGAGAATAATTTCTATGAGTATATTGTTTTAAATAATTCCAAAAAAAAAGACTTAATCATTAGACTAAGACAAATCAAACATGCAATTTTTTTCCATGAGTAGAGGTTATCAAGTGCTTTGATCATTAGCCCTAAATTTATATTAGATTTTTTTCATGCCCAACCTATTACCGAAATGTAATAATGAGTGAAGAGAGAGAGAAGAGCCTAGGAACTAAGTGCTTTGGCAAGCCAAGCCCTTTCTAGAAAGAACATTACTGTCAGGGTCGGTTCTGCCCTATATGCAAGCAAGAATTGGAACATAGAGGAGCCCTGCTGTGCTCCTTAGGAGGTGACTAAGATACAGCTCAATGGCATCGGGTATACGCCCTAAAATTGGCTTCTGGTGGCACAAGATGCAGTGGTTGCAAGCTGCCAGGGACCTCAAGCCAGCAATTACACAGCAGCGGCATTTTTACGAAATGACCTTCAGCTCACTGACAATCAGCTGCTGACTGCCTTGAGCAGGAGCAGAAAAGCAAGCGAGCCAAGATGAGAACGTTAGCGCCCATGGAATACACAGTTCTCAGAATGTAAAGGGGTCAGAGTCAATCCACCTCTCCGAACTTCCTTCTGAGAGACAATTTTTTTTTTCAAGTCCAAATCAGAAACAAACAAAATGGGGGAGAGGTTAGAGAGGGTGGTGTAGTTTAGCACCTGGCCATGGTCTCTGGAGCCACTCAAGCAGCCGACATGTTGGGAAGTCAAAGCAAAGGTTTCTTGAGGATGGAGCAGCTGTTTGGTTCTGAGGCACTGAGGACACCTGAGACATTACAAAGCTTGGCTCAGTCCATTTTACAAAGGATCAAAAGAATCCTGGGGAGGTTTTTGCATCCTGAAGTAAGGGAGGCTTCTGAGGCCATCTGTGGGGAGTTTCTGGGCCCTCTCAAATCCAGGGTCTCACAATCCCATTGGTCTATGTCTCTACCAGCTTGCACATAGGCCATGAATTCACAATGTCACATAACTAGGCAAAAAAATCTCCACGTGCCTAGGTGAATACAATTACTAAAAGGAAAAAAATCTTTTAGAGGCAAACATTTGTCAATATATAGCATTTCTTTTTAATCCTTTCTGTCTTAAGGTTCTGCCAAAATTCTCTTCCTTATAAGCACTTCAGCCTATTGTAGACAAAAATAAAATGAAATCAGGGCAGAGACAGCAAGAAACTTTTCCCAAGCTGCTTTTAGGATACCATTCAATGGAGCACATGGGAATTAACTCAGTAGTTTCTTAGTCCTTTTTGAAGTTCTTTCTTTTTTGTTTTGCTGAGTGAGGAGAGAAATGATATAAGCACTTTAGAAAAAGATGGAAAAACATGTCATCACTGTGTCAAAATTATTTAGCTGAAAAGGATGCATTATTTTTAATGTGTATTCATCACACACTCTATGATGGCTCAAATGCCATGACTGAAGAATGCAAACTATTGTTAATATGCATTGGAGTTCCGCTTTGCCAACTGCATTAATTGTAATTAACTGACAGATTGACAGCTACATATTGATGGATTGTGTGGTGAAGGTTCCTTTAATGTTACTATGTATAGTGTGGATGCATATTCACAGAATAAATAATTAGCATATTTCTGAATGATCACATCTAGTCTTATATTTTTTCTTATATCCATAAATACACCCAGTGTAGTAAAATATCCTTGCACAAATTAAGAAAAACTACATGAGCAGCAACCATTTGTCCTGCCATTTGTATCCCTGGCTGTTTTAAAGTAGTAAAATAAGTGAATCATCTATTCTAAGAACTAATAATGCGTGACATTGAATTTTAAATAGGAAAGCATTTTTTATCACACACCAAAAAATCAAACTGCTATGTACTAACATGGGCTCAGAAGGGACACACCTGCCAGTTCCTAAACTTGGGTAAGTTGGTAGGTAGGGAGGAACAGATGGCAGTTATGGAATTGCATGGGCTCTGGAGTCAAGCTGACATGGGTTGAAAAGTTCTCTACTGCTTATTAGCAATGACTTTGGACAAACTATTAATTCAACTATTCTCCTTAGTAAAGTGAGAATTTCAATATATACCTCAAAGGTTTGATTTCAAGATCAAGGGATAATGTGAATTGAAACATTTAGCATAGTGTCAGGCAAACAGCAGGTAATATATAAATTATAGTTACTATTGGTACTGAAGCAGTATTAATAGAAATAAGGCTTCCTGTGACTACAAAGAAATTATGGATGGATACTGACAGCCTTTTGCAAAACTAAAATGGTATTAGCGAATAGTCAATGCAGAATACAGCTTGAAGTCCTTTCTTTCCCCCAACTATTTCAGTTCTGTCCAATTTTTACTCCATTTCTGCTGATTCCTGAGTTGGCTTCCTTCACCAAAGAATTCTTAAAATGGTCAAAAGAAAGGATTAAGACTAACACCTCACCCACAATTAACCTGTTAGAATCTTCCTATGAAATAGAAATTGACAATTAGCCGCTAATTTCAACCTGTTCTAGGATAAAGAGATTTTTTTCCCCATACATCAAACCTCAGCCTAGAATTAAAGTGGCCCCTG
This sequence comes from Callorhinus ursinus, assembly GCF_003265705.2. Taxonomy (NCBI): domain Eukaryota; kingdom Metazoa; phylum Chordata; class Mammalia; order Carnivora; family Otariidae; genus Callorhinus; species Callorhinus ursinus. The sequence goes on from NW_027397069.1 coordinate 39,899,151, forward strand.
ATCACTAGGCAGTAATATGGATGGAATTAGCACTAAAAAAGTCTTTATTATAAAGTATACTGAGGCATCATTCTTGTTACTCTAGAAATTTTATTAACAAGGGTGCAAGCAAATCAAGGTATATTATAGATTCCTTATTACTTTTAATTTGAAAACACTCCAACATCCATAGTTTCATAATCTACCTGCCCCTCCTGAGGCTGTCTGTTTCAGATGCCACCATGGCTGGAAACTGGAACTTCTAACAATGCATGTTAATGAACAATGCGGGCTAATGAACTATGAAATTCAGTGTTCCAGGCCAGCACACGGGCAATCAAAGAATATGTCATTTGCTTAATTATACAGGTCTTTGGGAAACGGTGAAGTGGTAGTTTCTCAGTACTCTTACCAAGGTCTGTTGCATACACTATAGGTTATCAATGCTCCAATCTCTTGAGATTAGTACTGATGTATACTTAATTTGTTTTTATTGATAGACTAAAAAACACTGGTATGTTGTGTTTATATTGCTGGGTGATTGATTTGTTTTATTTTTCTACTGCTGTGGTCTTATCTTCAGGAAGCCTAGATTTGTATAATCCCGAAACTTGCCATGGAATTAAAGTTTCTGCTTTGAAGACAAGCCCTAATTCTGAGAGACAGACAGTAAAAGAGATCTGGGCCTACCGTCTTTCCTATAAAGTGGTCTACAGATGAATTAGCTGCTGCTAAATAGATGATTCATTTAGTATAAGAGCATTCCCCACTATCTTACTTCTTACTTTCTGTGGACTTTCAAATCCTGACATTGCTATAAAGTGATGGCTTTGTTCATTTCAAAGTAAAAAGGTGGGGAATCTATCAACAAATATTTCACCTCAGGATTTTTCTTAGTGTTTTGAATTCCAGCTGTGTTATATTCTCTCACATAAAAGCAGGCAGAGGGGCACCTGGGTGGCTCAATTGTTAAGCGTCTGCCTTACGCTCAGGTCATGGTCCCAGGGTCCTGGGATCAAGTCCCACATCGGGCTCCCTGCTCTGCGGGAAGCCTGCTTCTCCCTCTCCCACTCCCCCTGCTTGCGTTCCCTCTCTTGCTGTGTCTCTCTCTGTCAAATAAATAAATAAATCTTTAAAAAATAAAAAAATAAAAGCAGGCAGAGATGCATGTCATCTCAGACAAGTTTGACAAACAAATCAGAAGGTCACGCAGTGCTTTCCCCATAGCTTTTAAATAGCGGCGTAAGTCAGGTTTATATTTAAACTGTAGCTGACCTTCCTGATAGTGAAAACAACACAGGTTAGCAGACCTACCAACATCCTCGTATAGGTTCCTTGATCTCAAATATGAAAGAATTCAAACAGATAATTCAGAGCATGTGTGCTTATTGCTCATGAAATTTGTGTTGTATTTCTCATCTGCGGTAATGGTGTCTCCAAGAAAGGAAAGCATGAAAATCATTGCAAGTGAAATCTCAGGACAGGCAACATGTTCATCCCCTAATAGAGATGAATACATTTTGAAGTATTTTGGAATTCTTGCATGTACTTGTCCAGTCTTATCAGCAAAATTTTAAGCCCACGGCCATTTGTGGTCTGGTGTGATGAGGCTAAAACAACACAAAAAGTCAGCTGTGAACTTCCTCAGCGTCCCATCAACCCAGCAGCAAGTAACTTCTGGGGGTGGGAGCCCACAGAGAAAGTTCCAAGCTTCTTTCTCTTCACTCTCTGAATCTGTAGCTAAGGCACAGGATGAATAATCTATCAAAATGAACATAAATCTGGGGTGCCTGGCTGGCTCAATTGGAAGAGCATGCAACTCTTGATCCTAGGGCTGTGAGTTCAAGGCCCATGTTGGCTATACAGATTCAAAAAAAAAAAAAACTTCAAAAAATGAACATAAATCTAAAAGTGAAAGGATCCTGGATTCTTTAACTTGTTACAACCCACACAAAAGAACTGAACTCTCCACTGCTGTGTCTCTATTTACTTTCAGAGAAGCTTGCCTGAGAATAATATTAATAACCTTTCCATTACCATAGCTTGACCATATTGAATAGCTGTGAGACCAAGAGATGGAGGTTCTGGCTTTACTACCCAGAAAACTATAAACTGAATTTGATGGTCAAGAATCTAGTTTGCCTTGGAGCAAAGATCATTCCTCATATATAGCATTCATATATAACGTAAAAATTCACTCATTTATATGTAACATAAAAAATAAGGCAACGTCATCTTTAAGGATTCAAGAAAATAATTTGAAAGCCACTGTAATGGTGAAGAGACAAGAAAATATGAATGTGCTAATCATTACTAAAATGGAGGATGAATTTGGCACCCTACTGGTTATTTTAAAAACCAGGAAAAACATTGAGCAAGCTGACATTTTTCACCTCATCGATTTCCACTGCTAATTAAGACATGATCAACTGTTCATTGGAGTTTCATTTCCCCTAATTTTCCTCTTCTCCTCTTATTCAGCACTTCTCTGAATTAGTGCTTCATTTCGAACTAATGACCACTGTAAGCTATTAACAGCAGTTGATACTCCTTTCTCACCCCTCATTTCCTACCTTATATTCCTAAATTTTGCTGCCAGCCCCGAATACAGCAATAAAAGGTAGCCACCTGGTGGGATTACAAAGAGCTTTGGGACTCCCGCTCCCACCTACACATACCTACACATATTTCCCCAACCCAGGCTGCCACTCCCAAGTACCATTATGGTCTATTAAAATGAAAAATTTCCATGAGAAATAACACAATAGGATGTTCAATTATGTATACCTCAGTGTGAACAAGCAGCTCATTTCTTAACAACAGATTTTAAAGAGGAAGACCAGAGGATTCCAGACATCTTTAGTCTGTAGTTAGTGAAGGACACACAACAGAAAGCTAACAAAGATTCTCAAAGAGATCTCAGTTTTACTTAGAGACGTACATACAAACACACAAAGATGAACCCAAGTAAGAGTTCAGCTCCATTCTCTACCACAATCATTCCAGGACTCTTGGTACTTGCCCCTATCACAGCCCTAAAATACTATAGTATCATGTGTGATTTACATTCAAATCTCTCCCACAAAACTACAGATGACTTGATGGCATAGCATGTCTTAATTTTTTAAATCTGTGCCTTAGCACTAAACGTGGAGTTGACAGCACATCAGAATTACCTAGAGTTTTATAAAAGCACAGATTTCCAGGTCCTACTCAATAGGCCCCAGACTTACTGATTTAAGATCTATAGGAATGTGGCCTGAGCAGCTATATTTCTTATCGCTCTAGGAATAATTCTAATATACAGCATGAGTTGAGAATAATTACAGTAAAACGATGTTGAATGAAAGAAATAGCTCTGATTATCCTCTTTACCTACTGTCTACACTGGGAAACGTAACCAGAATTGTGGCACTGCATAACTTTAGAGGGCACCATTCACATAAACTACAGGATGGATGGGACTCCCCGGGGCTTTGTGACACAGCAGCTCAGAAGGTAAACAGAGGCACCGTACACAAAGTCAACAGGGAAAAATCTGATTCCTCCAAGTTTTTAGACTCTGTAACTTCAAAAGCTTACCCCTGGGGAAAGCAAACTGGTATAGCCACTATGGAAAACAGCATGAAGTTTCCTCAAGAAATTAAAACTACAAGTACCATATGATCCAGCAATCCTACTTTTGGGTATTTATCTAAAAGAAACACTAATTCAAAAAATTATGTGCAGCCCCATGTTCACTGCATTATTTACAATAGCTAAGATATGAAAGCAACCTAAACCTAAGTGTCCATCAAGTACAAGTGGATCAAGAAAATGTGGCATGTGTATATAGATACAGAACAGATTAGATACAGATATAGATATACACACACTTTGGAATATGATTCAGACAGTAAGAGAAGGAAATCCTTCCATTTGTGACAATATGAATGGACCTAGATGGTATTATATTTAGTGAAATAAATCAGACAGAAAAGAGAAATACCATATGATCTCACTTATATGTGGAATCTAAAACAACAACAAAAAGAAAAAAAAAAAAAAAAACCAAGATCATAGAACAGAGCAGACTGGTGGTTGCCAGGGGCTGGGAGTGGAGGGCGGGCGGAATGGGTGAAGGTGGTCAAAAGGTACAAACTTCCAGCTACAAAATACGTAAGTCCTGGGGATGTAATGTACAACATGGCAAGTCTGATCAACAATAGTGTACTGTGTATTTGAAAGTTGCTAAAAGAATAGGTCTCAAATGTTCTCATCACAAGAAAAAGAATTATAACTCCATGTGCTGATAGGTGTTAAGTAGATTTATTGTAATCTTTTGTGATACATAGATATATCAAATCATTATGTTGTATGCCTAAAACGAATGTCAATTATATCTCAATTTAAAATAATAATATATTTAAAACAAGAAAACTTACTCTGGCATGGATCAAAAGGCAAACTCTCCACGAAGATGAAAGGAGCTGGCCTTTCTCTCATCTCCAATTCTGAACTCAATAATCTCAGACGACAGCAGGGTTGCCACTGCCTTATTGATCACCTAACAGTATAATTCTAAGGTATTGCATCTTTTGCTGCTAAGAGCTTGTAGGTCCTAATTACCTACCTAATGACTGCTATTTCCTTCCTGGAGGTTTATTGGGACCTCCCCTGAGAAAACTGCAGCCCACTCCCCTTCCAAACTCTGCTCCTTTATGACCTGTCTCTTCCAAACATAACAAAACAAGCACTTTACCCAAAGCACTGATGGCTTTGGAAAATGGATTGCAGCTGTCATTTTGCTCGAGTAGACCAAAAGTCAACTTCCAGATGTAGTAATGTGTTTGCAAGAACAGTAAAAGTGGCACCAACATTCATAAAACAGCGAACACTGATGCTTGGAGGAATTCTCTTCTATAACAGGATTTGTATTCCTACCACAAATACATCAAGTCTTGGGTGGATATTCTGAGGAGGAGGGGCCTTAGAATTACAGGATAGATTACTTGGACTCATGTATTATTGCTAGAGCCAACCCATCATTTTTCCTCCAAATTCTCTATAGTACTATTTTTCAAACTTTAATGTGCTTTTACTAATTACCTGGAAATCATGTTAACATGCAAATTCTGATTTTGTAAGTCTGAGACTGGGCCTACGGCTGCAATTCTAAGAAGCTCTCAGGTGATGCTGATGCTGCCTCCCTCAGAGCACACTTCGAGTCGTAAGTACTATAGTACTGCACAGATAGCATGCAAAGAACTCTGGTAAATTCTCTCTGGAGCTTATAAACTCACTGTGATACCTAAGTATAGAAGAATGCTTTGCCCCACAAGGTCTTCTGAAGGTAATTTGAAAAGGTGATGAACTAAAAGAAAAAACTATTTTTCAGAGGGAAAGATCGACTTCATCACTAACTTAGCATGATTAAATAAATTCTAAGGTCAGAAATTAGGTAATAGCCTCAAAGCGTAATTGTGAAATGTCAACATTCCAATTATTCTCCCTACTGCCACTGATGACTTAAAATCTTTACTAAAACAGTAATTTAGAATGGGCATGAAAAAAACTTTAACATGAAATCCAAGGTAACCAGGACTCTACTCTGTGAGAAAATATCCAGTCCTTCTAGAAAGCCACTCTGCACACAGCAGGCTCTTCAAGAGCATTACAGCCACTTGTGGAGCAAATGGAATAAAATACAGTGGAAACTATGGCACACAGGCAGAATCTGTGGGCAACTCAGGTTTGCTCTGCCTGCCACTTCCAATTTTCCCCCATTTTCGTTCCTGCCTTGGCACTCTTATTCCTGATTCTGAATTCACCCCTGTTTGCATGACAATCTTACAGGGTATTTCTTAAAGTTCTATTGGTGATTATCGAAACTTACATGTGGGATGAGAAAGGTGAAGCAGATGTGTGGGAGTGTTCCTCTACAGGCATATTCCCTACTTTTGTTGAGAGATTCAGACTGAGACCACAGTACTGATCAAAATTTTGATGGTGTATTTTCGATCAAAATGTATCATGAATCAAAAAGTAATTTTGTACTGGCAAATGAAACCGGCCAGATGTGTGTCCTAATGTATTAATGTCACTTCCCTGCAGAAGACGAAGTGGTTAAGCCCATATTATAGATCCTGCTTCCTCTGTCATGGCCTGAGGACTGAATAAGCCTCACATGGTTCAACAGAACAGCCTCAGCATTTAGAGAGAGGCTGATATGTTTGATGCACAAAAGTGAAGTGGGCATATTGTGTAGTGTCTACACTATGCCATATCCCTGTTCAGTGGGGACCATACTAGTCTGGTCAGTTGACCCCCAAACTCGTCAGTCTAGGACAAACCAGGAAAATTTGCCCACCAACGTCTCAATTACAATATTAAAATCCCACATTCTGGAAACCCCCTCAGTCCTGAGGAAAATAGGACGATTGTTCATCCCAGCCCTGAATCCTATTCTACTCCTTTGGCCCTTCCTCTGATGTGAAACACCTGTGCAGCTAAGCCGTATTTCCCATAAAGCCTCTTCTATCCCAGGGGTAAATATACCTACATCCATGAGAATATCCCACTCTAGTGAAAGAAATGGACGCAGAAGGGCAGCTGATGACTCAGGCTATTACTTTTTCCTTTTTTATACATGCATCATGTAAGTGGAGAGTTTTTTTACCCTGAATGAGTGCTGAATACTGAGGTGAGATACGGAGATCCAAAATAGTTACAAACTACTGAAGTGGGTCCATGAAAGCATGCTGTAGCACATCCCATTCTCAACATGACTTACTTGGACACGCGGACTTTCTCCTCCATCACTGCCTGCCTCAAAAATTGCCATAATCAGTTTCAGCATGTCTGTGAACCTGACTGTCAATTCTGTATGTGGCCACAGTGTGTCTCATCTGCACCAAACTCCCAGCTCATCCCCAGCTCTCCCTGACTTTCCATCTCATCTCCAGGGACCATTAATGGTAGAATCTACCAACACTCACCAAAGACTACTAAATCCTAACAAAAGTAATTTATCCTCTGAAGAGGCCGTAACTCAGAAATTTTTTAAAATGGAAATTAGAGAATTCCATTATAAAACATGTTGCAAAGGATGACATGTTGGAAGGTGAGGAGGAACACAAGAGTTTTAGGTTTTGCTCGCGTGATTCACTAGATTCTCACTAGATTCATAAGGTTCATGTTTTTCTTTCACACATTCAACTGTTTACTGAGCCTCACGCTGAACAGAGTTGTGTTCTCTGCTTATAGTGGTTTGGTAGGAGGGTACAGTGTGGCTAATATCCCAGGTAATCTTTTACTACAAGAGAATTAATGAGGTGGCTTAGAGGGAAAGAGGGGTGCAACATTTTCATACTTAACAAACCTCCTACAAAATAATTTAGAATACTCCTTTACTGAGAACTCTAAGTACCAAACAAAAGGGCTTAAACCATACTTCCAGGTCATCCCTAAACCCACACTAGCCAGTGGGAGTCCTCTCTCCATACTCCAGGCACTTGGAGTAGACTGAGCCACAGGGAGCCCTGGGCTCTCTCTGATCCAATCCACACAGAAAACATCTTATCTTAAAAAATCTGGGCACCCAATTTGACCTGAGCAACTTTGGTCCCCCTTTCCATAAATGTCCACACCATAAGATAATGGAAAATGATAAAAGATATAATTCTAACCAAGTCATTTTCCTCTTTGGAAAATATGTCTAGTTGTGAAAAATTGCTGACCTGTCCCTTTGCGGATGACCCTGTGTTGATATTAACTTGTTTAAAAACCAGTAGTTAGCTCTAGTTAATTTTGTGGTTAATGTTTCATTTTCTTTTTTTGAAAGTGGGCATTTTTCCTGAACTCTCTCTGTATACCTATAACTTTGCACTCCTATGCTAAGTCTCCTCCTACAGGAGACCGACAGTCATGCTAGGTTGAACCCTAACAGATGGCTTTGTGGTGCTGTGAACTAGCTTGCCCAGTGATCATATTTTATTCCAATCCATCTACCCAAGGTTTTCCAAGCATGCACACCTGCCCCATAATTCACTCAGCCAAGTCCTGATAAAGCATTTCCTTTTCACTCCCTGTCACGATGTTCCATTCACAGAGAGAATCACACATTGAAAAGAAATAATTCATTTTCTGCAAATTAACTCTGAGCTTCATTGTGTTGGGCCAGGAGCTGGCTGTTTTCCATTTCAGGTACTCCCGCTCATTTGCCATTCTGATTCACTGGATTCCAGCTCAGACAGCACAAGATACCTTTAAGCCCTGCTTAGGTGGCTCTAACCTTACATCAGCAAGAAAAGCCCACAGCTTCCAATTATGCCAATGTCACCAAAGCACCCTAGCTTCTCAAGGGGGGGAATCCTGAATAAAACAACTCATTTCTCATTTCAAAATGACCACAGAATTCTTTAATTGGACACTAGCCTATTACAGCAACAGAAAATCTAATTCTTCAGCACTAACGCAAGACTACTAGAGGTTGCAGAAATTCTCATCATCATTTTCAACCAATGGCATCCTGAAAAGGTCCCATAAGGCAGCCCTTGCTGAAGGGCTCTGTAATAGGTGAAGCGAAGCTATAACAAGGTCCTTCTGGCACTTAAAGGAATAAACTGCTCTCACTGCTTGAGATGGATCTGCCTTACACAAAATTTTATGCTATAGTGAAGCTCCTGTGTGTTTAATGATGTGTTTGTCCTGCACTGACCAATTAGAAAGGAAATAATGTATTGCAAGGAAAAGAACCCCTACATAGTTCCTTAAAGTGCTTATTTTATGACACATAAAAAAATGGGTATACAGAAAAAAAAAGAGACAAAGCCCTAAGATATTTTAACCTGCTTTTTGAGTTTTGTAGCAACTTTCCTTGACTCTATACTTTGTGTTTTCCAATTGTTTTTAAGAGCATTCAAAACTTGACTCAAATATACTTGCATATTACATAAAACCTGACTATACCTGATTTAGTGGTGAATGTATATATGTGTTTGTAGAGCCAAGAATCTTGGCACCATACCCAAGATTGAACAGGAGCTACATACTTCGTCTCTTGATTCTGCAGATGTTGTATTTGTTATAAGGGATATGCTTTGTTCCAATGCACTGGAAGCAAATATATGAACAGCAAAGCTTTTATATGCTAAGCTGATATGTTGCCTCTTTAATTAAAAGAATTAGGATGTGATAGTTTTCCATTTACATTATAACAAAAATCATACAATTGTTCATTTTAATACATAAATTTTCAACATAGAAATCTTATAAAACTGGTTGAGAATGCATCACATATTTTCAGAGAGGCAGCAGAGTGTCACAGTCAGACATAGAAGGGGTAGAAGCCTAGGCTAGCAATTCAGTAACTTTGTGAGCTGAGGCAAGTCATTTAACCTCTCTGGGCCTCCTTTTCCTCATCTTTAAAATGATAAGAATACATCTGCCCCACTGCTGTTGTGAGGACTCAATAAAGAAATATATATAACCACTTAGCAGAGTAGCTGGCACATATTACATGCTTAATAGAAAGATATAAATTGTAAAGTTCGCCACACCCTTATAATTATTTAGTAAGATTTAAATGTGTAGCTAACATCAAAAAATATTTTAGTTACATTTATGGACATTTATTGAGAACCTGCTCTGTTCCAAGTACTACTTTAATCATGGGAACTATAAAGAATAATGAAAGCTTCTTGCTTTCAATGAAATCATTATTTATCTAAAGGGTTGCTTGAATTGTATTGAAAATATTTCTACCTGCAAACTGGTGCAGCCACTCTAGGAAATAGTATGGAGTTTCCTCAAAAAGTTAAAAATAGAACTACCCTACAAGAATACAAAAAAATAATTTGAAAGGATACATGCACCCCGATGTTTATAGCAGCATTATCAACAATAGCCAAATTATGGAAAGAGCCCAAATGTCCATCAACTGATGAATGGACAAAGAAGAAATGGTGTATGTATATACAATGGAGTATTACTCAGCCATCAAAAAGAATGAAATATTGGGGTGCATGGGTGGCTCAGTGGGTTAAGTGCCCAACTCTTGATTTCAGCTCATGTCATGATTTTAGGATGGTGACGTCAAGCACTGCATGGGGCTCCATGCTCAGCAGGGAGTCTGCTTGAGATTCTTTCCTTCTCCCTCAGCCTCTCCTCTCTCTCTCTTTCTCTCTCTCATATAAATAATAAAATACATCCTAAAAAAAAAAAGAATGAAATCTTGCCACTTGCAACAACATGAATGGAGCTAGAAAGTATTATGCTGAGCGAAATAGGTCAATCAGAAAAAGAAAAATACCATGTAATTTCACTCGTATGTGGAATTTAAGAAACAAACAAGCAGAGGGAGAAAAAAGAAAGACAAATCAAGAAACAGACTCTTAACTATAGAGAGCAAACTGATGGTTACCAGAGGGGAGGTGGGGGTTGGGTTAAATAGGTACTGAAATAATGAATCACTAAATTATACACCTGAAACTAATATTACACTGTATAGTAACTAACTGGAATTTAAATAAAAACTAAAAAAAAAAAGTAAAGAAAAAGAAAAAAGAAAATATTTCTACCAAATAAAGAAAATGAGAAAATATGGATGCCTGGCTTTCCTTCTCACAACTTTCCATCTAAATACTAATGCAAAGTAAAATTAAGTAAATTAAGTAAAATTAAAGTAAAATTAAGAGTTTTAATAGTTCTAAAAACTAAGAATATTGAAATATTGACCAGTGATCTACCAGACATTAGCCAAATCAATGATAAAGTCATGAGGCAGAAAGCAGTACCCTGAAGGAATGGCAGAGGTAGAGAACAGATTCCATTCAGCAACCCCCACTGGATAGCTCTCCTGCAAAAGCGAGGGAAATGCCCATGCTTGAGCTTTCTAGGTTGGCCAGTATCACTTCTCTGCCATTTCTATGATCCCCATCAAGTTCCCCACTCTTTTTCTATGTACACTGTTTTTCTTAACTTTTTATCTTCGAATAATTCTAGACCTACAGATGAGTTACATACTACAGAGAATTCATATATTCAACCAGCTTCTCCTAAATTAATATCTTACATAATACAAATATCAAAACTAAGAAATTAACATTGATACATTATCATTAACTATACTACAGACTTTATTCAGTTTTCACCAGTTTTACTACTAACGTCCTTTTTCTGCTTAAGGATCTAATTGATATTGCACTGAATTGATTAGATGGTTGACACTACAACTCAAATTACATTTAGTTGTCATGTCTTCTTAAGTCTCCTCTAATCTATAGCAGTTCCTTGGTCTTTCCTTGTGTTTTATCACCTTAACACTTTTTTTTTAAAATCACCTTAACACTTTTAAAGAGTACTAGTCAGTTATTTTTATTCTATGTCTCCCAGTTTGGGTTAGGCTGATGTTTTCTCCAAATTAGACTGCAGCTATGCTTTACTGGAAATAACACTGGAGAGATGGCAGGCCCTTCCCAGGGCCTCATCTTGAGGAATACCCAACACCGACAGGTCCTAAATGGTGATGTTAACCTTGATCACTTGGGGAAGGTGGTGTCATCCAGGTTTGTCCACCGTCAAGCTATCATTTTCCCCTCTGTATTTAATTTAATTTAATTTAATTTAATGTAGTTTGAGTCTCCCTTATTTTTTTTTAATTTCTTATTTTAGAAACTCCCTCTGTTTCACCTGCACTTCCATGTACCTTTTACATTTAGGCTCAACCATGACCTCACGACAGTCATTCCCCAGGTCACTGGGATTTCATGTAAGGCTCAGGTGCCTCACTATGAGACAAAGGCATGCAAATACTGTCTGAACAAGTTACAGAAGCCCAGGTCAAACCAGCATAAGTAAAAAAGGGAATTTATTGGTTCATGTAACTGTGAAAGCCAATAGTGGATTTGTTCAGGAATTGTCAAATCTTTGGGCTCAAAGAACACCATTATATCTCTCTCTCCTCTCAATTCTGCTTCTGTCTGTGTGTTGTTTCATTCTGCAAAGTGTCTCTCCACGTGAACTGGAATATGACTGACCAAGGGCTCTAAATACACACCCTGTCAACCTAGCAGCCCTGTGGATAAAGGCATTTCCACTTCTGGAAATCCATATATCAGTGCATTAAGTGATTCTGTGTGACTACTTAACTAATCTTGATGGTCCATGGAATGGTATAATCTGTGAGTTGATTTCTATATGTGCTTCTTTGGGTTTTCTTGATGTTTTACAATAAACATGCATCACTCTTAAAACACATTTTTTATTAAGCAGTAATTGAACAAACATCTTTTCAGTGAGAAAAATGTTCATTATAAAAGCTCATCAATCTTTTGCACTTCTCATCTAGAGGGTCTCAAAGTCTCATGAACTGTTTCATGGTCTTTGAGGAGGTAAGAGACCCTATTAGAAGTCCTTATTGCTGTGATCTTCTCCTACAGGAACTCTCTCAATGCAGCCACCTCTGACAAATGCAGTCACCAAGAGGTAATGGTGAATGTCAGCACTTGTAGCCAAACTGAGTCTGACACCTGAGCACCTCACTAGGTCTTCATTGCTTGATTCTCTGAGGCCTCTGTCCCTCCTCCATCCCAGTGTAATTTACCCTCAAAAGAAAAACTAAAAATAAGTATGCCTTCACTCTCTCCTTAACATTCAGTTACAGGCAGAGATCACTGCCTTTTTTGCAATGCTTCTTGTTAAAGAGAAAGAGTAACAATTACTCAGGAGAAAACCCAGTAAGAAGTTTGGGGAGCCTGAAAATCCAGGTGGAAATCTGAATCCGCACAAACCTAGTGGGGGAGGTTCATCTAGGGAAAAATAATTACTTAACCTGAAGAGACTAAAATTAAACCATAGGCACACCACTTGGAAGATTCTGGAATATTTTAAGAACCACTGACCTGATAAAAATAATTCACTGGGAATTCTCCAAACAAATGGAATCATCTATCCCAGCCACAGCAAAGCCAAGAAGGCACTAGAGAGGTTTTTAACAAATGTTACCAAAGCACAGGGAAGATTATACATTGGTCTATCCATCCCATGCCTTTACTGAATCAAGAACAGGATGGCAACAATGCCAGACCTAGATATTTCAGTCTAAATTATATCTCCCAAGTAAAAAATGCTAGATCTTTTCTAAAGTCGGCCACAGTCCCAAAAGCATCTGGTAAATTTGAATAATGCATGGACAGAGAAGGATTATTTAGACTTTCAAAACATAAACAGCATTGACTGTTAGACCTTTAATCCTCCTTTGCCTCCCAAAAGTAAACCATCATTAAAAGAAATCAAATCCAATACAATCTCACGTGTTACACATTTTGAAGATACACTAGTATACTCTGCAACGTCATGTGTATAACTTTACTCATCGTTAGCCATGGCTTTGTGTAGTCAAAACTGTAACCTAGGCTTTATTTCATATTTTCTCCTATATGCACACTTGATCCTCAGAGGCCAAACATGTCCGCGTTGTGGTTCATTCAAATTCCCCTGGCTAATTCCATAATTACCTTAATTAGGCATAATTAACTATTACTTAAAATAACTTTAACTAAGCTACCATAATCAGCTAAAAGGGCACTGTGATTTTAAGAGTTTCATAACAATCTTTTGTTCTTGTGTCTATCTCCTTCGTTGCGGCAGACTTATATTACTTTATTTCTGAACTCTTCCTCTCTTCAGGGAAAGAAATGGGACGAAGTTAATCACCATCATAAACCCACACTGAATTAACTTCTTTTTTGTTACCCTAATTATGTAGATGTTAAATTGCAAGTGATTTCTGGAATATTGAGTTTATTGACTTTTATGAACTTACTTAAAACTCATATAGTAAATAAAACTCCAAGTACAGAAGACAGACAATTAAAGTAAAAAACTGTTATCTCACACAGGCATTTAGTGGTAATGATTCTGAGGTTTTCTCTGGTAAGCATCTTAGTTAGGTAAGTAAAAGTTGAGGAAAATGTCATATAAACAGTTATATTCTTCTCATTCGAGAGAGAATGAGTAAGACATGGGGCTTCAGTAAAAGATTACTTTGAGTTCACTTTCTTGACTCTTCCTTTAACTTGCTAAGTTGGGCAAGGTCTTTGAGCTTTACTTCAGTTTCCCTTTCTTTGAAATAAGGATAATTCTGCTTTGAAGATATATTATGGGGATTCAATGAGATAAAATTTGACAAGTACTTGGTACTCCATAACACCAATGAAAAATGGTGGTATCTTTCCTTCTGCCTTCTCCACTCTTTTCTCTGATATTAGTTCATGACTCAGAATGGCTTCCAAAATAGGTGGAGGAAAATTAGAGATGGCTAAAGAATCTCGAATACATGAACACACAGAAAACTATTCTTTAAAAGAAGTCAACCATCAACCACCCCACTCCCCCATGTAGCACACTTTGTCTCTCTTCTGTGTTTTTCATCGCATAATTCTTTCTATGTGTAGCGCTCTCTTTCAGCTATCTGTACCTGGTAAACTCTTTCTCATTGATTAAGATTCGTATAGTCACCTCCTCCCAGAAGCCCCCTTCCCTGACATAATCCTTATCACCTGATCCCCTCAAAAAAGGGGGGGGCCAAATTAGATGTCTTTTCATTATGTTACCATGATGGAAATATGTACAGGTCCTACACACAACTGTATATGATAGCCCTGAATATATATCCATCACTGCCTTACTAAATGTCATCACCATTGCCTACTTAAGTGTCTGTTTCCCTCACCTGATTGAACTCCTTTAGGATAGAAGTTGGTGATTTTCAATATTGTATCCACATTACCCAGCATAGTTCAGGCACAGAGAACACACTGTGTGTATTTTTGTACAAATAAATTAATGAATGCAACACAGTGGTTTACAGCATTTAGCTTTGGAGTCAGATATGTGGGTATCCATCCCAGTTCAACTATTTGTGTGACCTTAGACAAATAACCTTTCTGAGTCTCAATTTCTTCTTCAAAAATAGGAATCATATTACCTACCTTACAGGACTACTGGCAGGATTATGAGGAAAATAGATGCAAAGTCTGTATTTATTTATTGTGCTTAGCACAATAAATAAAAATAAAACTTTATTTAAAGTGCTTAGCACATTCAATAAATCATATGGCGGGGGTGGAAGTGTACGCAATATGTGTGTATATATGTGTAAGTATAATTTCACATTCTAGCACTAGATTAAAGTGAAAGATGTAATTTTGGGCAGTGATGCTCTTTCTTGTTATTTCACAGAATCAACTGCCTTGTCCTGGGAGATACGGCTCAGCAATTTGAGCCTTGGCACTTTGTCCTTTGGAATGACAGACAGCATTCCTTATTTAAGAAGGAATCTATATTGTCTTGTGTCCTGTGTGGAGGAGCAAGAAAAACTTAGGCTTTGAAATCAAATCTAAGTTTCAATGCTGAATCCACCACTTTGTAGCTGAGAATCTTGATAAATCACTGAACTTTTCTGAACCTGTTTTCTCAAATAAATACTAATGCCCAATTTCCATGGATTAAGTGAGATGTTGCACAACAGAGTACCCACTGCAGTGTTTGGACTCAGTAGGCAATGAGTAAGTGTGATCTTCCCTCCACCACCTCTCTCTGAACTCAACTATGGACACAATGGTATCCACACTGCACTCTTCCCCTTGGACACAGCCTGCCTGGAAAGGCTGTTGGAGGAAGGAGATAAGAGTGGCCTGGGGCTAAGTCCACAGCCCTGAAAGACTGATTCCAGAAAAGCCAACCCAATCTATTTTGCCACTTTTGTTCTAACCTGTATTAATTATTGTTTCTGTATTAGGTGGCAGTAAGAAGGTGTTTAAAGGAAGAATAATGGAAAAGAATTCAAGAAATTAATTATAGAAACAGAAAGGGCAGGAAAGTCTGTGATTTTTTTCCTATAATGTCATGACTTCCCCTCATGCAATGACCACAACACACATACTAGCCTTCAGATCAGTCCATCATCCATTTAGGGCATATACACAATGCTTTCTCCATGTTTCCTAATTCCTTGACTTCTTAGTTTCAAAACAGCTTAGCTTCAAAAGTTCTCTGAAACATTTTTCTACTTCAGCTTTTAACAAGTAAACTTTAAATCTCAGTTTATAAGTTATAGGAGTATAGTCCCTTGCTCATTCATCACAATTTCTTTTTGTTTCTTTTAACATCTAGTGACCAGGCAAAGAAAAGTAAAATGTCCTAGAGCAAGGTGTTTGTTAAGAGTCCCCTCGCCCTGTAAATCCTGGCCCCATTTCACTGCCAGCTGCCTTGCTTGGATGGTGTTGGACAGCGAAACATGGGGTTGTTTCTTCCTAGGTCTCTGCTTGTCTGCTTTCCTACCCCACTGAAATGGGCTAAACAACTACAACTACTCTTCACTGGTTCTACAAAAACAATAACTCTGGCTCTGGAGATACAATGGCAGTGAAAAGTAGACCCATTATCTGGTCTTAAGTAGCCCACAGTCTAGTAGGGAAGACAGATGTTATCACAGAGCCACATTAGTAAGTATGTGGTTTCAGGCTACAATATGACGTCACTCCATTCATGAGGAAGGAGGAAATGGGTGTTTGGGATATTATGACACACCTTGGCCTCAGTCATTGTTGAGAAGCAGAATAGAGAAGGAAAGAGGAACTAATATTACTACTACCTGTGATGGTTAATCCTGTATGTCAATTTGGTAGATTTTGATGACCAGCTGTTTGATCGAACGCTAGTCTAGATGTTACCATGAAGGTACTTTTCACGTGTGATTAGCATTTACAATCAGTTGACTTTAAGGAAAGCAGACTGTCTCAGATTGGGTGAGCCTCATTCAATAAGTTGAAATCCTTAAGAGTAAAGACTGGCGTTTTCCAAAGAAGAAATTCTGCCCCCAAACTGCAACAACAGAAATTCTGCCTATTTCTAGTCTGCTGGCCTTCCCTTCACGTTTCAGACTTAAAACTGCAACATCAACTCTTACCTAAATTTCCAGGCTACTGACTTGCCCTAAGGATTTTGGACTTAGCAGCTCCCATGATTACATGAGCCAATTCCCCCTTCCCCAAACAATTATAAGGAGCCAATTCTAGAGCAGAGTTCTATTTCTCTGGAGAACCCTGACCAATATACTACTGTCGTCCCTACACCACACATGCATCCCCCACAACACACACACACAAACACACACCCCAGGGCTACAAACCCAAAACATCAAAATGCTGTCTAGCCACAATGGCGGCTCTACCTTGATCCAAGGAAAGAATTTTGACATCTTTCAATGATGGATGATAAAATAACCCAGGAAAGCATACTAGCATGTGTAACAATATACTAAGTGGAACATTTCCTATTTCTCAAAGCTTTAGCTAAAGCCCTAAAGGTAAAGACGAACACTGTAAAGTACAATACTCCAAAAAGATATGCCAAAACACCTATACTGAAACACCCATGTATAATTTGCTAAGAACTGGCCCAAAGCTAGTCAGGCAACCTTTAACTCATTCTCCACATCCAGGTTATATAAAGAAAAGGCTACCAGGAGATGGATGAGCAAAGACTGTTGGGTCAAGAATACTTTATAATAGAATACTATATAAAGAATACTATATACACACTTAGAAGTGTGTATGCTGGAAACTTTCTCCTACTTCCACTGATACCTCAAGCCAAATTGTTCCCTCAAGGGAACTATTTAGAAAGTTTGACACATAACTCTAGTATTCAAAAGGCACGGGGCTGGTGCCTGAAACAGTCCAAAGAGAGCAGGTAATCAAAGCAGAGTGGAGAGAGAGAGGGATGCACTGGAAATGGTCTGCATTTCCAGCATTTAAAGGGATATGGGGGTTGAATTTACCCTATGAGCCAAATAAGTGCTAGAGAGGGTAGGCAGAAATGATTCATCTTGAATGATTTTGACAAGGAAATCTACCTGCCAGGTGCAGTGTCCCCCACCGCAATAGGCTGGGTAGAGTTCACAGCAGAAAATAGGGTTGAGGTAGGTGAATCAGAGAACACTGTAGTATTATCAGCTCTGCTAAGGTGTCACCCTAGAACCCAGTAGTGCCCCAGAAACAGTTAGCTTTAGGGTGTCACCTCACCGAGGGCACAAATGATGGACCACAGCACTGCCAATCAAATTAGCCCCTTTCCTCCAGTTCCTGCTCATCCTTCTCTCTGACCTGAAGCCCTCTGACAGCAGTGAGTGGAGAGGGACAAAAATGCCTGTCCCCTCCACTGTACATTTATTTCTGAGCCTTGGAAGAGGAGAAACTTTAAATTAGACAAGTGGAGCTGGATTATTAATACATGAAACTGCAGAAGTTAACAGATCTGCCACATCCTTTAAAAAATGGCTTAAAATGAACCTTACCCAAGATTCCACCCTAAAAGAGCAGTCTTGCCCTCTCTGTATCACTTTGCTCCTCAAAAGTGCAGCTTCCTTTCCTATTTCATCTACTGAGCATGTGCTCCAAATTCCCATCTTACTCAACCTTCTAGACCAAATGATTTCCAGTTACAATCTTACCCCAATGTAATTTTAAAGCACATTCAAATGAAATACATTACCATTTTGAAATCGAGATACAATATAACTTTTCTGCATGCTAAAAATTATGTCTGAAGAACTAGTAACAGTAATAAAAAAGAAAGTTTTCAGATTTTACCAAAAAACAGAAAATCAGGTAGAAATGATCATTTACCAAAATGCTTATGGAAAAAACTCACATTATATAACCTATATTTATAAGTAAAAATGCCTATGAATACTTTCCTAACAACAGCAGATTTAAGGCCAGCAGGAAAAGGAATATAGCTACATACCCACATAAATGAAATAAGTAATAGTTGTTTTTGTATTATTTATGCAATGACAGATTGGATGATGATGATGATGATGATGATGATGATGATGATAGATAGATAGATAAAGCCAACCAGCTATCAGAGCCCTGTTTTATACTGTGAGAAATTCAAAGTTCAGAAAACATGAAAGCATCAGAAATAACAGTAAAATGAGTAGAAATGGTGAATTTAGCTAATGAGCAGAGATTCTTCTAATTAAAATACAATAATAATAGTAATTATAATAATTAATTACTTTTTATAGCCTTTTAAATGTTTGAATTTGAAGAGCATTGGACAACAAGCCAGATAATTTGACAATCCTGGCTCTTCCATTTACTACTTAGGCCACTTTAAACAAGCTACTTAAATTCTCCAGACCACCATTTTGCTTATCTATAAATAGAGTATATTAAATCAGACAATCTTTACAATTACATCTATATATATTCTTCCACAAATCAATTTCATACCTCACCCCTTCCATTCTTAAAGTTATGCCCCATTTCTCTTAACTCTATCTTCCCCTTCCATTGGTAGAGAATGTTATAGGGTGGCAAAGATAGGAAGTAAGGAGGCCTGCAAAGAATGTAAATGAAATCTCAACCTCTGTCTTAACTGTACTGATTTGTGCTGATTTGTTCTTTTTTGCCGTCTTCATTTGATCTTCTAATAGGGTGCCTCAACAGAGAATAAACTTGGTTGGTTTTCCTCCTTTGAGCTAGTTAGAGAGGAGGTGCTAGAAGGTCCCCACTGCTCATTCTAATGTAGCGATCTCCTTTGATGTACTGAAGGCACCCTGCCTCCAGAGAGTGGATGTAGGGCTCTTTGAATGCAAGACGCAAAATTATTCCTAGAAGGGTAGGTAGGAAATAAAGTGCAATCAGACCCTTTTTTTCTGCAGTTTAAAAAGAGAAATCTATAAATTCAATACAATTTCAAACAGAATCCCAATGGATTTGTCTTGCTTTGGATCTTGACAAGCTAATTCTAAAATCTGTATTAAAAGAACAAAAAACTATTTGAAGTATGAGAAGAAGAGGGGAGTCACTCTGCTATACAGCAAGTCTCATTATAAGCTATATAAGCTTAAGACAGTATAATATTAAAGCAGAGATAGATGACTAAACCAATGGAAGGGATGAGAGAGCCCAGAAACAGACCTGTACATATCTGGTAACTTGATATAGAAGAGGAGTATCACTGCAGATCAGCCAAGAAAACACAGATGATTCAATAAATGGTGCTCATACAAGTGGTTAGAGGCGTGGAAAAAACTGGATTCCATGCCTCACCTCATAAGCAAAAATAAATTCTAAGTAGTTAAAGACTTAAATGTGGACAACACAACTTTAGAACCATTTAGAAAAAAACAACAGAATATTGCTTTTTAAAAGACCAAAAAAGAATCACAAAGGAAAAGATTAATAAGTTAAACTACATTAAAATTAGGAATTTCTGCATATCAAATGGCAATATTAAAATATTAAAAGAAAAAAAGTCAAAACCAGCCTTAGACCTAAGATACCTATAACCAGTTTAACCCAAAAGAGATCAATATCCAGAACAAGCAAACCAAGAGAAAAACACAGCCATCTAACATTGCCAAGTGTTGAAAAGAATATGGAGTAATAGGAACCCTTACACATTATCATTGACAGTAAATTGGTACAACCACTTTGAAGAGTAATTTAACAATAGCTAATGAATTTGAATATTCACAGATCTTTTTTACCCAAGTAATCCATTGGAACAGACCACAGGAGTGAAATCATGAAAGCAGAAAAGGTCTGACATTTGGGGGAAACAACAATGAATTCATTTTGGCTGGAGCTCATGTGAAAACATATTGGATGAAATAAAATCTTTGGTTTGGCAACAAGGCACTCTAACCTGGCTCCAAGCTCTATTTCCTACTCAAACTCTATTCCACAGGCAATGAGGATCATTTGAAGACTGATAAGCACGAGGACAGCAAAATCAGCAGAACTTTGAGAATTCAAGCTTAGAACAACGAGGAAACCTCTGAATGATTATAAACTGAAGAGTGACATGATCCAATATACACTTTGGAAAAATAATTCAGACAAAAAATGATTATTTCATCTCTGTGTATTTGCTGCCAATCAGAGCTGATGCTTGGTATAATCTGGTGGAGACAGGGCAAAGGGACAAATGGCCAGGAGAAAATAGTAGGAGAACAGATCACACTAAAAGGTAAATCATGAGATCTTCAATGTGAAAAGTTTGTCCAACACAGACCAAATCACTGGAGAAAATTCACTGGTGGATGTTAAGAAACAGAGCTGTTATGGGATCTTAAGATACTACAATAATTTACCTATTACAGATTTTTACTTTCTTTTAGTAAAACCTTCCTCGTACAGTGGAAAGCTTCTCCCTTTTTATCAACAGGCATTTTTGATACAAGAAACACGTAAGTAAAAATGTTTCCCTTGTTATTACTCAAGTATTTTTCACTCCCCAGCTGTTTATACAGCCCCTAAGAGAATAATCTATAGAAAAAGTACAACAATGTAAATGCAACAAAAGAAATATATGCCCATCCTAATTCTACTTCATAAGTGAACAAAGCTCCTTTGTTATGATTTAATAATATTCTTTTTTAAGTTTTTTTTTTTTTTGAGAGAGAGAGAGCAAGCGAGCAGGGGGAGGGGCAGAGGGACAGAGAATCCTGAAGCAGACTCCCCGCATAGTGAGGAGCCCGATGCAAGGGACCTGAGCCAAAATCAAGAGTCAGACGCTCAACCAACTGGGCCACCCAGGTGCCCCGATTTAATAATATTCTTTATAGAGGCCTGTAACTAACTTTCCATAAGCTAATCCCAAAATTGTAAAGTATTGCTTATTATAGATTATTGCTTATTAATACAAAAGATTATATTATAGAACCTACTATGTTGAAAACAATGATATCACATTCTTATTTTCTCTTAAACACAAAAGGACTCAGTATACATAAATGGGGCATGTTGTAATTAATTCAGGAATATTAACAATTCTTCTGAAAATAGTCCTATAGCAACTGTTAGGTAAAATAGTATAATAAGTGACTCACATAGTTATTTTTACACCATACCTATTTCTTTTGCTTATTTTCTTACAATATCTGAAACTGAAAGAATAGTTGAAAAAGTTTTCTCAAAACTTATCATAGAGAATTACTTACTCCATTTACTAAAACTCACTAATTTCTATAAAATACTAGAACAGATATCTGTTTTTCATCTCAAATATGCCATTGAGAAATAAATAAAAATCACCAGCTTTTACATGAACACTTAAAAAATTAAGTCACTCTAAGCAAAATGTAATTGGTCTCACAAATAGCACTTTATCTAAAATGTTCATTAGTTTCATTTTAGTGCTACCTTTTTAGTACTTTAATACTATTTGATAAGTTTCTTGATTATTTCCCTACAATAAAAACCCCTGAACTTGGAAAAGAACATCTAAGTACCATGAATTCGAGGTATGGATTCAAATATCCCATGTGCTTCCTTTTTTTTTTTTTTAAGATTTTATTTATTTATTTGAGAGAGAGAGAATGAGAGATAGCGAGCACAAGAGGGAAGAGGGTCAGAGGGAGAAGCAGACTCCCCGCTGAGCAGGGAGCCCGATGCGGGACTCGATCCCGGGACTCCAGGACCATGACCTGAGCCGAAGGCAGTCACTCAACCCACTGAGCCACCCAGGCGCCCCTGTGCTTCCTTTTTCTTTTCTTCCTCCAAAAAAAAAATGGCATCGGTTAGCCATTGTTGGCAAACAGATATAGATACCACACTTCTTAATGGGCTCTATATTTTCAGATGTTCTTTTTCAACTACACATAAAACTACAGAACTAATATAAAACTACTTCCTCCAAACACAGCAGGGGTTAGGTTTAGATACTGTCAATATTTTGTCCAAATCTATTTCAAAAGTGAACAAGCTAGAAAAATGGAGCATACATGGGGAATCTTGGATCACAGTTCCATGTATAATTACTGTCATGACTATTGTTATCATCATAAAATATATAGCATGTTAGCACCACTAAGGAGCACAAAGAAAAGGCTGAATTTTGACTTCAATTTTTAACATTTTTCTCCATTATTCTTCTTGATCTATAACTAGCTTGTTTCTGCTATTATAATAGGGGAAAAACACTTATGCTCCATATGAATGTAGGAGTATTTTTTCTTTCTTTTTCTTTCCTTTCCATAAGTGTCTCCTGAATACCCACTTCAGAAAATCACAGGATGACTTATTCATATAGGTATTTTCCCACAAAACCAGCTTCTGCTAAGATCCTTAGTAAAAGGAGAGTATCATTATTATAGTCACATTTAAATGCATTTTAGGAGTTCATCAAAAAATAAATTAGAAATACCACCATCATCTTTCAAAATTGCTAACACCATTCTATGAAAGAATGGGCCTTCGCTTAGGCTTTCAAATTTCTGACCATGAAATCTGACCCATTAGTGTCATTTTGATTAGAAAATATTGCTTACTCAGTAAAGATCATATCTCTGGAAGTGAAAGTAAGTTTCTCCGATATGTAGAACTTTGTTTTCTTCAGAGAAAAAAAGCCCTCTCATGAATATCTAAAGGAAATTATTTTACCTTTCTGATGTTCTCAACAACCTTTCAGATAGAAAAACCAAAATTTTGGCATTTCAGCACTAAATAAAAACAGTAACATTTTTCTGGGGCTTTTTTCTTCTTGCTAAAGAGCTGATAATTATTAATATATCAACACGATATATTAATAGATTAATTTGTCTATCCCACAGATAATTACTAATAGATATTTTAACACACTAAGGATCTACAAAACCTTGAATAAACTTACTCTATGTCTTTTGTTTTCCAAAAAAGAAACTTTTGCCAGAACTTTTGCTTTGTTTGCATATAGAAAATAATTTTTAGGGGTGCCTGGGTGGCGCTGTCAGTTGAGCATCCAACTCTTGATCTCAGCTCAGGTCATGATCTCAGCAGGGTCATGGGATCGACCACCACATCGGGAATCCATGCTCAGCATAGAGTCTGCTTGATTATCTCTCTCTCCCTTTCCCTCTGCCCCTCCCCCTGCTCGTCCTCTCTCTATAAATAAATAAATAAAATCTTAAAAAAATAATTTTAATTGCTAAAGGGCAAAACGTGCACCTTGCGTTGTGCCATGCTCTACCGAAAGCCGTGTCCCCATGAGCCCACCATAAACTGGATTCTGATTACTGTCTCCATTTCCTACAGTTGTGTCCTTTCATCTTACATCTCTGAAATCTCCATTAGGATGGAAAAGCTGTAATTTCTTTCCCTTTAAAAGTAATTCATAACTCTAATTTAATATATTTAAACTGTGGGCTAAACATTCAGACGATGCACCAGGGTTACAAGATCCAGCCCTTGCTCTCAAGGGGATGTCTAATGCAGCTTCATAATGCTGTGAATTAATTTTAGTACACTGTCAAAAAGAAACAAATAATTAAGTACCCACTGAAGCAAAACAAATACTACAGTATCAATACAGCACATAAAACACCACAACTTGTCAGGTAATTCAGCCTGCTGGAATTCTTTCAATGTAATTGACAGCAGCAGCCCCAATTCTCAAGGTAATCTGGAAATTTTATCATGTATTGAAATGCAATTCCTTTTAAATGTTGAACACTGCACATTTGAACAGCAGTTATTTCACAGCCTCATGCATATCCCCATTTATTCTGCTGTCAGAACCTAGAGCCAAGAAAGCTAGGGCCAGGAAAAAGCACCAAAGGAATTCACATATAATACTCCCTTCCCCTTCAGAAGAACCCTGAGAGCCACTTAACATTCATAAAGAATTAAAATTATAAGAGCAAACAACAGTAGGATTTTACTGACTAAGATGACACCTGTGACTGAAGGTGTTATAATTTCCCTCGTTAACCAAACACAAAACAAGAATTAATGAGTAGAAGCAGTAAAGGTTTGGAGATAGCCTGAAATTTTTTGGCCTCTCTTTTTTATTGAATTATCCACAGTGCCTATATAGAGTAGGCATTTGTTGAATGAATGAATGAATGAATTGATGAATGAATGAATATGCTTGAATCCTACACTGGCCCCAATTCTAAAACTAGTTTACAATAACTTTTCTTGTCTTAAAATTGAAATGGATTACACATACCTTTCTTCCATAGTTATCTTCAACAACTTAGGAACCAAAGTAACTTCTTTTCCCTCTCTGCCAACTTTTACCCTGCCTTTAATCCAGTTATTAGGTTTGGCCTATAAATGCTTGTATGAATTTACATGCTTTATTAGAGAAACCCTAGCAGCTATAACAAATAAAACCAAAAGTTTCAGAGACTCAAAATAATTAAAATTTCTTTCTTGCTCACCTAATAATACTGAACAGGAAAACAGAAGGAATAGCCCTTCTATGAGGCCACAGGAACTCAGAATTACATAAATTCTGCCACTTCACCAGAAAGCTTGTAAATTGATCCTGGGAGTTATCACCATCCCAACTAGCTAGAGGGAAAGAAGTACCTGAAGAAAAGTATGACAGAAAAGTGTATGTGTACATCATTTCCAGTCCCTTTCCATTTGCTAAAAACCAATCGGTGGCTAGATCTAATTACAAGAAGGTCTTGGATAATGTGGTCCCCAGCTGAGCAGCCACTTCTCACCAACAGCTCTAAAACATGTAAGGTGAAGGGCACAGGGACAGCACAAATATTTTGCTTGACGGTTCCATGTTTCTGTCACACTTGTGTCCTCATTGGAGACATGAGCTCTAAGGCAGCTTGGGACCAGGACTGGCAGGCTGCTGCCTGATGCTGTCAACCTCGGTTTACGTGTAAGCTACCTCTGAGACACATGTCAAAAAAGAAACCATGGAGAAACTCAAAATGACTATTGATTTTTTTTTCATTTGTTAAGTAATTTTGAAAATAAATGTTATTTGTGACATCCACAAGTCATCAAGTGTTATAATTCATTGATAATACAATTCTCCTGTTCCATGTGATTACTAGCTTCAACACATAGGAAACTAGAAAGTGGTAACAGAAATCAACTTTTATCTCCAGAAGTGGAATATGTGATCTCCATGGCAATTCCAGCTTAAATCAGTGAAGAAGTGGGTCTTAAATATAGTCCTTTAATGATCTTTAATGCAGTCACAGATCTCATACTTAAAAAAGCTATATGCCACAAATATGACCTATTCATTTTCTCCCAAAGGAAATGTGACCATAATTTCAGCAGAAACTTGTAGTTCAAGCAGTCAAATTTGAAGAGTTTCACAAAGGTATTTTTGAAACTTTTTAATGATATCAATCTCTGCCTCTGGCCCTTGTCTTTTTACCGGCAATTCCAAGAGGACTGAATAAATCTAATAAAACACTGAACTCTTTCAAGTGGTCGGTAATCCATAGAAAATGCACTAGTTAGAAATCATTATTGCCTAAGCTATTTCAAAAAAAAAATTGAGTAGAGCACTAGGTCATAATCTTCCAAGAGGAAGTTATAAATAATTTGGTCTACATCTCATGAAAATCATCTGCCACAAGAAAAAAGAAAAATGAATACTATGCAGCTGTTTCTGCTACTGAACAAAACTGAAGAACAAAGTAATTTGCAAGAGTGGCAATGGGGGTAAAATATTTGCCATGGTAAATGATAAAAATAACTGAGATTTAAAATTGCTAGAAACAGGTTAAGAGTTATAATCCCTTAGCCTTCTTTGTTCGTTGCACATCTCACTCATGTGAGACAGAACAAAAGGACACAGGAAACCTCTCACTTCTCCAAACAACACACATGGCTAACTGCCTCTGCAATAGTTTCTACTCACTCCACTGAATTGCATGCATATCCTTGCAAAGTGCTTCTCTCTTTGAAATTCACAACAGCAACAAATCTACATATGAACTCTAATGTGAATTTGATTTAACATTGATTTGGTTAAGTATAATTAAGGGCACCAAAATTGGGGGGCGAGGGGGGGAATGATGTTAGAGCTGACAATATGTTGTGCATAGCAACTTGGTCCAATTTAACTTTTGATCAATAGTGGTGTTTGGGAGTAAAGAGAAAATAGACTGAGCATATCAATTAAAAATTGGTCTAAAATAACAGGAGCTACTTCAGATGAACTTCAACTACATTTGAAAAATGTGATTTCTAATAGGCCAATACAATGCCTGGCTACTGTCTACAGATTACACTTTTACATGAGATCTAGAAAACTGGAGACCCAGTGCTGGTCTACACAACATAAAACATTTTCCATTTTGATTTGAAAGAGAAATATACTGGTACTCCATTCAGATGAACTATGCAGTGAATGGCAAGTACTCTCGGGCAGAAAACCACATGTTGTGGATTTATTTTCACTTGTGAGGCTGCTCCAACATGTGCTGCAACTCAGTTTCCTGGGTATTCTCTTGAGGACTCTCCAACCAGCCACTCAGCAACTTCATCTGCCCTTTTCAACATAACACATTATGGTAACAATGGAAGCTGATCCCCAAAAGACAGCAGCAGTATAAACTCTGAAACCAGTTTCTTCTCTCTGGATTTACAATTTGTTCCCTAGGTTAGCATGGCATGACACTTCACTTATTCTTGTTAGCCTCTCAAAAAAAAAAAAATCATTCTATAATCTTGTTCTAGTCTGTTTTTCCTTTCATATATAAATATTGGAGCCAGTTAGCCCTGAATAGCAGGAAGAGTATAAGCAAGAATACTTTTTTTTCCAAATTGCTCAATGCTATTTTGGGTCTGTGGGGGTCTTTTTCAGTGGGGGTTGAGTATAGCTGACTCACAATGTTAGTTTCAGGTGTACAACACAGGGATTCAACAAATTTATACATTATGCTATGCTCATCATAAGAGTAGCTACCATCTGTCCCTGTACATCACTATTACAATATCTGACTGTATTCCTTATGCTGTACCTTTTATTCCTGTGACTTATTCATTCCATAGCTCAACATTATTTATTATTTTGATTGGAGGAACTTTAATTTTCTAATGTGAGGTATTATCAAATATACTACATAAATAAATTATTTAAACCAGCAATCTTAGTGAGATAATTCAGTATCCTTGTTACCCTGAAATATATCCACAGTAGATATATGATACTTCACACATAAACTCTAATTACACTAATTACAATGCAGGGGGGAAACAGCCTTTGTTTTGTAAATGCCTAATAAAATTGAGCATCAGAGCATTCCAAATGAACACATTAGGCATTGGTAAAGCAACAAGTCTCTTTGTCAGGTTATTTACAGGGGCCAAGAGAAACAGCCTTCCTCACATATTTCCTCTGGCCATAATTCTCCAACCTGGCCCCAAATATTTAATGACTAAACTTAAAATTTACACTGGGAAAGAAAGCAAAACAAATTGCTACCTATATTTATAGGCCAAACTAATTTTGCATAATTATCTTTGATGAGACTAATCAAATAAAGTCACTTTTATTCCATGAGGCATCGTACCTATCTATATGAAGACAGGCCTGGGTTGAATTAGGGAGAAGTACAAGAAGAACATCACTGGTTCTTTACAAGCTGCTCCAGGGAAGCTATAAAGCATTGAAAGATGTATATACCACCCTGGAAGTAGTACGGCATTATCTAGAAACAGAGAAAAAAATATATAGAAAAGCAAAATGATGGGGTACCTGAGTGGCTCAGTCCGTTAAGTGTCTGACTCTTGATCTGGGCTCAGGTCATTGAATAAGGGACAGACAAGGCTAGCTAGGAAGACACAGGTAAGGGGCAACATGACTAGGCTCACCAAGGGGGCTAGGTAACCAGGCTCACAGAAATCCCAGATGTGAAGAAATAGGTGAGATATTAACCAAAGAGAAGGGAACACCTTGTTTGTGCTCATGATATTTACAAGAACACTTTGTTAGTTCTAAATATGTGGGATATTCTCATGATATTTACAAAAAGAGAAGGGAAAGTAAAAAATCCAGGATGTTGGTTCCAAATATAGACAGAATATTCTCCAATTTATGAATCTACCATGTTATTGACATGAAATTTACCAAGTTTCCTGGTCAGTTTTCTATATCAGATGGACCATAAAAGGCTGCAGGAGCAACCCATTCAGTGGCAACCCACTGGGGACCCCTTTCACCCCAGAGAGCTATTTTTCCTTGCTTTCTGTTCTCACCTTCACTTAATACACTTTTACTTTCACTTCAGCCTTTCCTCCACAAGATTCATTCTTCCACTCCTTGAGACAAAAATCCCACATTCCTGAAACATCATGATCTCAAGGTCAGATTCCATCCATGCTCACCACAGAATCTGCTTGGGATTCTCTGCCCCTACCCCTGCTCACACACACTTTCTCTCTTTTCCCCCATTCAAATTAAATAAAATCCTTTTTTTTAAAAAAAAGGGAAAATGAAAGAAAAGAATGACACAATATGGTTAATGGTGATCCTGTGATTTTAAAAAAACCTATTTTCCAGAAATCATCTTACCATTCATGCTATGATTATACACCAATTGGACACTACTATTCACAAAACTACTGAACTCAAGCAAAAGATCTAAAATGCCTAGAAGCAAAGAAGCAAAATTAAGGGCACTATTTTTCTTCCTATTTTCACTCCACCAAAAAGGAAATATTCTGGGAAGATGGTAGCCACATAGTTTTTGAATCTCCTTTAATCTTCACTTAAATTGAAGGAAAAAATCAGGGACAGCATTTCTAACAAGCTAAGTGATAAGACATCCCCACAAACTGTCAACTGCAGGACAATGAGGAGACATTACCAACAACCACAAGACCTCCAAGGTATCAGTGTTTGTACAGAAGAAAGCAAAGTCATGTCTGATGGTCCCAAGCACAAGAAATACCAATAATAGCAAACATATGATCAAAAAATCACAATTTCAAAACAGCACCTGAAACTGGAAAGATTTTGTCCAATATTATGGTAGAAGAGTACAAGGAAATGGTATCTAGGACTTAAGGAAACAGGAGCAGTCTAGACAGGCTTTTCTTCTGAAATAGACTCCCATGCTGAAAAGAAAATTTTAAGGAAAAGAAACTAGTAGGAATTCAATCAAAATTTCACAAAACAAGGAAGATGACAGACATGAAGAAAAGTGAATGTCCAGAGGAAAGTGAAGAAGGAAAACCACCAGGTTTTGAATACTACTCAACAACAGTGGAAGAAGGAGCACTCTGAAGTTAGAAAGCATTATTAGCAATAGGACTATGGTTTTGAGTTACCGGATCCTATTAAAAAGAAACGAGGTTGGAGTGGGGGTGGGGTGGAGTGGGGGTGGGGTGGGGTGGAGCGGGGTGGCTGGGTGGTAGACATTGGGGAGGGTATGTGCTACAGTGAGCACTGTGAATTGTGCAAGACTGTTGAATCACAGATCTGTACCTCTGAAACAAATAATGCAATATATGTTAAGAAAAAAAAAAAAGCAGGAGGGGAAGAATGAAGCGGGGGTAATCGGGGGGGGGGGAGACGAACCATGAGAGATGATGGACTCTGAAAAAACAAACTGAGGGTTCTAGAGGGGAGGAGGGTGGGGGGATGGGTTAGCCTGGTGATGGGTATTAAAGAGGGCACGTTCTGCGTGGAGCACTGGGTGTTATGCACAAGCAATGAATCATGGAACAGTACATCAAAAACTAATGATGTAATGTATGGTGATTAACATAACAAAAAAATTTAAAGTAAAAAAAAAAACGAGGCTTCTTGGACACATGGCTGATTCCATGTCTGGGGGAGGACATACACAAAATGATCTTGAAATACCTTGTTTAAAAAAAAGCAAGACTATCAGACCTGTCAAAAGGACTCAGTAGACAACTTTATGAGGTTTCCACTGGCCAAAGATGGGTCAGTTTTGCTTCAAAAAGGAAAACAATTCCCATGGATATAAATCCATTCATTAATATTTAAATTACTAAAAATTAAATGATCACCTTCAAAGGATAGTAAATAAAGAGAAAGAAACAAGCTTTTATTGTCTTTCCTATATGACTAGACCACTGGATAACCAAATAATAGATGAGAGCAAGTGTCTACTTATAAAAATATTTAAGATAATAATTTTTTAAGTGATAGGCTATCATCATTTGCAACCACCCTCCACTCAATGAATTAATAGATTTATATAATAAGTATCAATGTCTGCTGACAAAAAGAGACAACCAGACATATGTACCTTTTATTGACTTGCTAAAATGTCAAACATGAGTATGACCAACCCTCTGAATCCTGCAGCCAATTTTTAGAAAATAGAAAGGAGAATAGAACATGTCAACTTAGCCAAGAATATATAGTTAGCAAAATCCAGACAATAGAAAACTTGACAGTTCAAATTATCTAGGTCCTTCAACAAGAAAATTTTAAGGAAAAGAAGGGGATGAGGTAGGTAGGGGTGGAGAGAAAAACTGTAGATTAAAAGAGAATCTAAAGACATTTTTAATGAAAAAGACTAAGATACAGTGTATAATGCACTCTTGGGTGGTAAAAAAAAAATGCGAGGACATAATTACTATAAAAGTCAGGATAATGGCTATTCTGACAGAAGGGAGTGTTTGTAACTGGGATGGGCCTCACCAAGGGGTTTCTGGGATGGCTGACAAGGTTCTATCTCTTGCGTTGAATGGTAGTTACAACGGTGACTGTTCTAAAATAATTCACTACTGAAAGACGATATTAATAAAAGGAGAAATGAAAGAAACAAAAGGGAAAAAGCAACAGGAGACCCATGGCAGTTGGAAGACAGTAGGGGCCATGCATAGGTTGTGTCTACACAATTAGAAAAAGACTGAATTAAGACTCTCAAACTCCCACCTTCCACCTCCAGTGAAACCTGAAAGAGTATCAAAGCAGAGGTCGGCAGCAGGTCTTTAGTAGAAAGTGCTCTGTTTCCCCCAAATCTCTATGTGTTCAGATTTTTTTGTCATAGTATTTTTGCAGGACTAGGTTAGAGCATTCACTATAGATCCCACAATCAAGGAATGAAAAAACTTCCCTAGGAAAATTATACTTTATACCGACATGAAGAAGAAAAGAATTTGCCTCAATGTTCCATCATCTCGTGTAAAAAAAAAAAAAAAAGAAATTGGAATTGAAATGTTTCAGATGATTTTATTTTATTCTATTGTTTTTTTCTTTCTATATACCTAACTTCTATAACAATAAAATAGCTTTGGCATGGCAATATATTGTTATGTATTCTATAACAATATGTGAAAGTATAATTTGATGAAATGACAATTTCAAAGCCTGAAGCAACTACAAATGCTTAACATAAGACAGGGAAAGATGGGAGAGGAGGAAGCCAATTTCTTGAATTGAATTTAAAACCATGCTGTGGTCGTTGCTCTTCTGCTGCTCCCCAGAACATTACCTGGACACGAACCCTCTTACTGTGGAAGGAAACAGTGGCACAGTCAGCAAACAACATACTCTGTCTACTACAGTCTGAAGGGGCCCCTTGCAGGTCTTTTCACCATGCTGCCTTCCACCTGAGGGAGTCTGGAC
Organism: Callorhinus ursinus; assembly: GCF_003265705.2. Taxonomy (NCBI): domain Eukaryota; kingdom Metazoa; phylum Chordata; class Mammalia; order Carnivora; family Otariidae; genus Callorhinus; species Callorhinus ursinus. The sequence goes on from NW_027397069.1 coordinate 39,931,488, forward strand.
ATGAGACAGCGAGAAGGAAGAAAAGAGCATCTACCACCTATTTAGGCCAGAAGCACATATGCAGAATCTTAACTAATGTCCAGTTAGTTATCAATACAGTGTCTACAAGGGGAGCAGAGATCTAGGAGGTTTCCTACAAAGGAGTCACAGTCCTACTAATGGCATGGGGCTGCATTCCTGGTCTCTTGGAGGACGGCATGCAAGCTCTCCCTGACCTGAAGAGACTCTCCTCCAGACCCTTCCAGAACTCTCTCCTGCTCCTCACTGCCATACACTCCTTTTAACCTCACTCCCACGCCCTAATCCTAGCCCCTTGTTCTCTTCTGGTTGGCCTCCAGAGAGGGATTTCAATCAGTCCCTTCTCTGCTGGTTCTGTCACTGCTTAGGCAGAAATGATGCTTCTTACTCTCTATGGTGGTCTGACCCTCAAGTAGGATATCCAAAAAGCAACCAACCAATCCTGGAGCAGGAAAGATAACCTCCTGCTAGCATACCTCTTCAACCTTACTCTGCTAAAGGAGAAGCTTTTCCTTTTCCAGCTTAGAGTTATTTTATTAAAAACTTCCATCTACTGTTTTACCCTTAACATCCAGGAAAAAAGGTGGGGTCACCACAGAGCTAATGCAAGGGGAATCAGTGTATTTATGACTCAGTAAATTTTCAAATTAGATCATATACATTTACAGATATAGGCCTACCACACCTTCTGTGTAGACTATTGCTTGAAAAATAATAATGGAAATCCCCAGGAAAGCAAAACTAAAGGGGGAATTATGAAGAGTGAGGAACCTCTGCTGTAAGAAAAGGTAGGGTTGGGTTTGAGAAGCTGGGCTTTAAAGGCCTCCATGAGTCTCCAAAAGAGCATTGGGTCACAGAAAGAGTTGTTTTAAAAAGGGCTTTGAAACATCAGCAAGAGTTATGAGCAGAATCCCTGTATACAGTAGATGACCAATAAATAGTTGTTGAACGACTGAATTATTAAAAATACATTGATGACACATGCCACAATTCAAATGTGCCAAAAAAAAAAAAGGTAACTATTTTCTGCAAGGAATCTCATCTTGCTTTTGAGCTCATTGAACAGAAACAACCATCTTTGACTCATCAATGATTATAACTCAGTCTCTTCCAGTTTTAGCCAATACTTTTCAGGTATTATCTCAGGTGCTTCAGGATTTAATCTCAGTAAATTACATCTTTTTTCTCCTTCCTTCTGAGGACCTCCTCGCCAGGGACTTTCTAAGTTCTTACAGATTGGAGGCAGAGAGGTTTTGGCAATAATGTGCTCTGACCTAGCTTTGTCCCAGCTGGCTCGGCATCCTGCTGAAGTGACAGTGGTCCTGCCTGTTTCCAACTGGCACCCAGTGTTGAACGGGGAGGCCCTCCTCCAGACTCCAGCCACACAGCCCCATGTTCTGCAGCCTCCTTGTCCTGACCCTATGCCTCTTCCGGTCCTCTTAGCATTTGGGCATCCCCCACAAGCATGATGACACACGTATGCCATGGGAACCAGAAGTGCCAGCACAGGCTGATTTGCCTAGACCTCTTCTTCAGACATTTCAAAGCAGCAGCAGTGGGTAGCCTTGCACACTGAATATACTGGATGTTCAACTTCATTAAAGGAGGTGCAGTCTCCCCAGGCCATGCCCTGACAAACAAGGAAGCCCCCCTCCCCCATTCCAGAGTCCCCAGTTCTCTCCGGCCCTCCCTACCCTTTGCCTCCTTCCGAAAGATTCAATCGTGGAAGGGATATAGGGGGATAGATTCAGGAATGAAGACAGTCTCACTTTTGGCTTTTCTCCTCTTCCTTCCTCAGAGCCCTTGCATCAGAAGCATTTTTCTTCTTCCCTTTGGACAACATTTAACTTATTTGTGACACCGTTTTCCATTGGTATTATGAGGATATTAATTCCTACACCATTGGTAGTTGTAAGACTTTAAATAAATAATATGCAAAGCTTTCCTGCCTCTTCAATGTTCTCCTAATTTTACCCCAATAGTGAGCTGTTCCAATCCCAAAATCTGCTCAGACACTTATATGCCCAAACCTACAGGCACATGTCCAGTCTCCCACAGTGAGCCAAGGACAGAATCAGAACTAAAATCCAGGACTCCTGGTGTGTAACTAAACTTCTCAAGATTTTCCACAATAAAAACTGCTTCCCTAAAAGATTTTTTAAAAAAGAAGAGCAGAAACATTTGTTTATTCTTTCAGAAAACACATCTACTGAGAACCTCTGGTATATGAAGCACAGTGCTCATTACTGGGGCAAAAAGAAAGTAGTAGGGCAATGAGAGGTCAAATTCACAAAGATGAAAAGGCACTTTTGTGTGCTCAAGAGAACTTTGAGCATCTGCTATTGCTTGAGCATTCTAGTGAGATTCCAGGCTGGAGAGGTAAGAGACGTAAGCGGGGAGAGCCAAGAAGCTGCCCTAATGAGCTCTAACTTGGGTAGAGGAGGAAATGTGCTTAATACTGGCAATTAACCACCCTGGTAACAGTGCAGAGAATGCTCTAAGGAGGACAAGATTAGAGATGAAAACACCATTTTTCAGGCTGTTGTAGTAACCCAGGTCAGCTATTATATGGGCTACAATGAGTAGGAATAGGGATAGAGAGGGTGGGAAAGATAAAAAAGAGGAAATGATTTCAAAAGTGGGTCATATGGGTAGTACTATTCTTACTTTCTTTCACTGAAGCCATAGGTAAGACCTTCCCACAAACTGAACTTGTGTAATTAAAGCACATTTTATATTAAGGCGTGTTACAGAAAAACATACCATGACTCAATGAATGTAGAAGTGTAAGAACAAATTTTGTGACTAAAAAGGCATATATTGTCAAACAAATCTTTTCTTTTATTATATTGGCACGTTTAAATCTTGATTTTGGTAGAGAAACCTGGATTTACATTTTGGTTCAGATACTTTTTTAACTGCTCTGAGAATTTCACATTTATGAAATTAGTATAATTATTATTCTATCAAAGGAGAGTTGGAGAACTAAATGAATTGGCAAATGAAAATAGAGCTCCCCACGAGGGAAGAAAATGTATCCTATTCATCTTAAACTTTTCCTAAGTATAGAAACAAAAAAGCATCAAAATTCTTCTCCAGAAGCAAGCTAACTTCTATTATCAATATCTGATTAAGAATAATGGTTAAACTGAGTAATACTATTTTAAGCATTTTTCAAGGATTATCTGTAATCCACATAACAGCCAGTAAGTGGTAGAGCTGGGATTCAAATGCAGGCTGTCTGGCACTGACCCATAGGATTTTACCCATTATACTCACAGCCTCTTAATAATCATTGTTATGTGACTCAATGGGAAGTCTGCCTCTTCCTTTTTCTCTGCCCCTCCCTCTTCTCAAGCTCTCTTTCTCTCATACAAATAAAATCTTAAAATATATATATAACTACCATACAATCCGACAATTCCACCTCTAGGTATTTATCCAAAGAAAACAAAACCACCAATTTAAAGACATATATGCACCCCTTTGTTCATTGCAGCATTATATACACAGTCAAGATATGGAAGCAACCTAAGTGTCCATGTCCATCCATAGATAATGGATAAACACACATATATATGTATATATGCACATATATGTATACATACACACAATGGAATATTACTTAGCGGAAAAAAAAAACAATTAAATCTTGCCATTTGCAGCAAGACGGATGGACCTAGAGCATATTATGCTAGGTGAAATAAGTCAGAGAAAGACAAATATCATATGATATCACTCATATGTGGATTCTAAAAAACAAAACAAATGAATAAACAAAATAAAACAGAAAGAGACTCACAGATACAGGAAACAAACTGTTGGTTACCAGTGGGGAGGGTTTATGGGGATGAATGAAATAGGAGAAAGGGGTTAAGAGGTACAAACTTTCAGTTATAAAATAAATAAGTCACAGGGATATAATGTACAGCATAGGGAATACAGTCAGTAATATTGTAATAACTTTGTAGAGTGATAGAAAGTAACTACACTTATTGTGGGGATCATTTCATTATATATAAAAATATCAAACTGCCATGATGTACATCTGAAACTAACAGCATATTGTATGTCAACTGTACTTCAATAAAAATGTAATATATGCATATATAAAATCTAAAGATGATCTAATTAAGTGATCCTGTTTTAGTCTTGATATCTGCTTAAGAAACCAAAACATCATTAAAAACTAAAGATATTCAGAAGGCTTGGGGAGTGCCGAGGAGTCGGCTGGGGCCGTAACTTGAACTTCTCCTCAGCCCCTGTCTTCCCTTGGACTTCCTTCTCGGTGGGAGCCCTAGCGACGCGTCCGGCCCGGAGCCCCCAGCGGAGCGGCCGCGTTTGAAGGACGACCTCTAGGAAGAAAGTGTTGCTGAAGGTTATCATTCTGGGAGATTCTGGAGTTGGTAAGACATCACTCATGAACCAGTATGTGAACAAGAAATTCAGTAATCAGTACAAAGCTACAATAGGAGCAGACTTTCTGACAAAGGAGGTGATGGTGGATGACAGACTAGTTACAATGCAGATCTGGGACACAGCAGGCCAGGAACGGTTCCAGTCACTTGGTGTGGCCTTCTACAGAGGTGCAGACTGCTGCGTTCTGGTATTTGACGTTACTGCCCCCAACACATTCAAAACCCTTGATAGCTGGAGAGATGAGTTTCTCATTCAGGCCAGTCCCCGGGATCCTGAAAACTTCCCCTTCATTGTGTTGGGAAACAAGATTGACCTCGAAAACAGACAAGTGGCCACAAAGCGGGCACAGGCCTGGTGCTACAGCAAAAACAACATTCCCTACTTCGAGACCAGTGCCAAGGAGGCCATCAATGTGGAGCAGGCCTTCCAGACAATTGCACGGAATGCACTTAAACAGGAAACAGAGCTGGAGCTGTACAATGAATTCCCCGAACCCATCAAACTGGACAAGAACGACCGGGCCAAGGCCTCGGCGGAAAGCTGCAGCTGCTGAAGGGGCAGTGAGAGCAGAGCACAGAGTCCTTCACAAACAAAGAACACACTTAGGCCTTCCAACACAAGCCCCTCTCCTCTTCCAAACAAAACATAAAGTCATCTCTCGAATCCAGCTGCCAAAAGAAACCCCATCAACACACTCACCCTAAAACACACACACACACCCCTGATACAAGCAGATTCCAGACACACACACACACACACACACACACAAACACACACCCCTGATACAAGCAGACAGACTCCAGCCCAGGCCTGTGATGACTGCATCGGGGTCTACCCACCCACCACATCAGCCCTTGTACGACAGCACAACAGGCAAGCTGTAGAAATCGTTCTGGTGTGGAGTCAGCATCAGAAGCTTATTCTTTTTGTCCACTGGGGAGAGAGAACTGTTTACAGTTTATCTGTGTCTAATTAGTTACCTGATTTTTTTAACGGTCTTGTGGTCTTTTTACCCCCTACCCCCACCCCTCCCTCCTGTGAAGGCTACCACTTGGGAAGGCTGGTGCCCCATGCTTCATTACAGGCTCACACCCAGTCTGATCAGGCTGAGTTTTGTATGTATCTGTTAATGCTTGTTACTTTTAACTAATCAGATCTTTTTACAGTATCCATTTATTATGTAATGCTTCTTAGAAAAGAATCTTATAGTACATGTTAATATATGCAACCAATTAAAAATGTATAAATTAGTGTAAGAAATTCTTGGATTATGTGTTTAAGTCCTGTAATGCAGGTGTGTAAGATGGAGGGTTGAACCCTGTCTGGATTGCAGAGTGTTAGCAACTCAGAATTCAGAAATCCAGCTAGAGGCAGTATTCTGTACAGTAGACACAAGAATTATGTATGCCTTTTATCAAAGACTTAAGAGCCAAAAAGCTTTTCATCTCTCCAGGGGGAAAACTGTCTAGTTCCCTTCTGTGTCTAAATTTTCCAAAAGGTTGATTTGCATAATACAGTGGCGTGTGCAATGGATAAATGGCCGTTGTTTCAGAAATTAAAATTCTCATTCCCCCCCTGCCCCGCTCCACACTTCAAAACTCCCCTATTAGGTCAGCATCCTACTGATAAGAGGAAAAGGAAAATCCTAACAGATCTGTCCTAGTGATTTTACCTTTGTTCTAGAAGGCACTCCTTTCAGGGTTGTGGTATCCTTAGGTTAGCAAACCTTTTTCTCCTTTTCCCCACCAACTCCCAGTATCGCCCACTATTCATTAACCTGTTTCTTTGGTATGGAACCCTGGCAGTTCTGCCCCCTCCCTAGGATCTGCCCCTGCATTGTAGCTTGCTTAACGGAGCACTTCCTCTTTTTCCAAAGGTCTACATTCTAGGGTGTGGGCCAAGTTCTTCTGTAAAGAGATGAACGTGATGCCAATAAAATGTAACAAGAACAAAAAAAAAAAAAACTAAAGATATTCAGATGTCAATAATATTTCCATTCTAAAATAAAATTTAAATGATCCCTTTGCCAAAAATTAATGTTGAATATTACCAAAGACTTTTTAATGCTGGGATTTCTTCAAAAACAAAGAAGGACAAATAATCAGAAGAACACACTCATATGGAAGAAGTGCTGCTAATTTATATGCTGCTTATATGTCTATGCATTTTTTGTGGTATTTATCACACTCTGTGTTATATGGTCAAGATTATATTAGGTGGTGAACTTAATTTGAACATCAGTCATGGCATGCCTGCTAATCTTTGCAGCCACCACAGAACCAAGCACAAGCTTGACATGGTAAAACTCAGTAAATATTGTTATGTTGATTTAAAAAAAAAAAAAGTACTGGCACAGAAAGAGGCACTCTTTAATCTCCCAGTCCCTATGCAGCAGGAAATAATGTGTGGCTTCATATTACCTCACTGAATATCATAAATAGAATTCTACCTGTGTTAAGCTCAGGCAACACAGCAAAGAGGAAATGCACTTTGTGCATAATGGAAATGTATTTAGAGCAATTTGCCTTCTGAAAAGTTCTTAAGGCACTAAGGGATGCTGCCATACCCAAAGTGACAATCTTAAATTATTCATTGGTTTGATCATTTTCATAGAAAAATTACTGACATTTCTCTTAAAATGGTTTTCTCTAAAAATGAGCTGTTGTTACATTATACCACAAAATAACTGAGTGTTGGCTACACCATACTATTTATATCTCTATCTGGTTTTCTCCTAGAAGAGTGTTCCGCTGATCCCAAATCTAAAGAATCTGTTCATTTTCATCCATTGTATTCTTAACAAATATTATCAAACACCATTTTTACTTATAATTTAGCAAATAGCAAAAAGCAGAAAATTTTTGTACCATATAACTATGGAGAAATATATATTCTCATACTTTGTTGATGGAAATGTAAATTGTACTTTTTGTTTAAAAAATATTTGAAGGGGTTCCTGGGTGGCTCAGTCGGTTAAGTGTCTATCCTCAGCTAGGTCATGATCTCCGGGGTCCTGGAATCAAGCCCGTGCTCAGTGGGGAGCCTGCTTTTCCCTCTCCCTCTGCTCCTCCCTTCTGCTTGTGTAGTCTCTCTCCCTCTCTCAAATAAATAAATAAAATCTTTAAAAAAAAATTTGAAGACATCTGTAAAAGTAAATATACATAAGCCATTTCAGCTGAGCAATTTTACTTCTAGAAATTATTCTTCTGCATATACATGCACATGTGTGCAAACACAAACTTTTGAGGATATTCACTGTAACACTACTTGAAACGGGGAAAAAATGGAAACAATCATCATTATAACTGTACTTAAATTATGACTCATTTATGTAATAGAAGAGTATTAGCTGTCAAAAAATAAACAACAGCCTTATGCGCACTAGTATTGAATAATCTCAACTAAATATCCTTAAGGGGAAAAAAATAGTAACAAAATAGAAAACAGTGTGTATAATACACTACTTTGTATAAAGAAAGGATAGATTACAGTGGTTAAGCCCAGCCCTGGTGCCAGACCTTTCTAGGTTCCACCCCTTACTAGCTGATCATCAGTAAATGAATTAACTTTTCAGTTCCTCAGTTCATCAGTCTGTAAAGTGGGTATAACAGTAGCTCCTCAATCGTAGAATTGTATGAATGAACACATAAGGCAAAGACTGCTCCCTGATCACCAAACACAGTTCCTCTTTTTCCGTGAGCACACTCAACTATACTTGCCAGCCTCTTTTGCACTCAGATATGGGGATGCGACTGAATTCTAGCCAATTATTGGCAGAGCTGGCCTATAAAAGCCTCTCATATGCCATCCTTTATGCTCTTTGCCCTTTGGCCAGGCAGATATTACTGGCCAGGTCAGTCTCAAAGACGCATATTAAAGAGTGTAGGGCCTCTTTCAGTTGGGGTCCCTTAATGACTGACTGGGGCAAAGACTCCCCTCCTTCCTCCCCCCCCCCACACACATTACTGACCTAGATCACTTTCCATTGGGTCTGAAGAATAACTTTTAGGGTCAATAATTACAGCAAGCTCTTACCGTTTGCTGCCATTACCGTAATTACACTGTTTTTGTTATTAGCACATAACTTATCTCTGAAAGATAGATAAGAAACCAGTAATAGTGTTTGCCTCTGACAAAGGAGATTGTCAGGCCTTTTACGTCTCTTGAATTTTGTGCATATGCGTGTCCAATATGCATTATATCATGTCTGAATTAGCAGGCTGGCCTGTAATAGGCTGTGATCGATTAGCCCTGAAATCTCAGTCTTAACACATCAGAAGTTTATTTCTCATTAACATCACAGTCTGACAGGGAGCTAGAGACTCTACTGCCTGCAGCTCCTCCACAAGGTGACTCAAGACAGAGTGTTTCATCTGCCACCTCCTTCACAGACTGCAGTATGGAGGGAAGAAAAAGGAATGGAAGGGCACACCCTTTCCTAACTGCCATCACTGCTCCCATTTCAGTGCCATGACCCCACTGAAATGCTGGGACCTGAGATATGTAGTTCAGCCCTGTGTTCTTGGAAATTAAATGTCTTGATGAATACCTGCACTTCCCCATGATGTCTTGAGAACCCTGACAATACAAAAGAAACAGGCTGGGACACCTGGGTGGCTCAGTCGTTAAGCATCTGCTTTCGGCTCAGGTCATGATCCCAGAGTCCTGGGATAGAGCCCCGCATCGGGCTCCCTGCTCCGTGGGAAGCCTGCTTCTCCCTCTCCCACTCCCCCTGCTTGTGTTCTCTCTCTCGCTGTGTCTCTCTCTGTCAAATAAATAAATAAAATCTTAAAAAAAAAAAAAAAAGAAACAGGCTGAGGAGGGTACTATCTTGGCCATTTGCTATGCTACAATGTTTCCTTTAACTGTGAACATATAGATTTAGGAACCAAAAGGTTCTACAAAAAAGGATGATATACAAAGGCTTAGGCTATTCCAGCTCTATCAGATAATTGATATAAGATACAACTAAAAAGAATTAGAGCTTAGGAGTTCTTTGGTCTTTATATCTTGCACTCTATCATAAGAGCTTTGTGTGTACTTTCTATTTTGGTATCTCTAGTCAAGAGTTGAGGAAGTTCACTTCTCAGCACTTCAAATGAGAAAGTTAAAGTTGCGATTAGAGGTTTTCGCGGGCAGTTTTCTCGAGTACCAAAAAGGAAGGCAGGTCACCTTTCTTGAGGTGAGAAGCAGTGACCAAGTTATACCGACCACAGTTGTCCATGGGCGGGCAAGCCTCTTTTTGCCCAAATGTCCCCGGTCTTTGAAATCAGAAGAGAGGTCACACATCTCTGCTTGGGCAGAGACTTCATCACGGGGCTCAGAACAGTAAGAGTAACAGCTACTGACTTCTTGATATTATCATTAAAGAAAAGCTTTTGGGCTGAAAATCATTCTAACTGGTATTTGTCTCTTTCATTTGCTAACTCATTTTAAAAACTATTAATTTGGATACTATCGATTAAAGGAGGATTAAAAAATAATTGGGGGCGCCTGGGTGGCTCAGTCATTAAGCGTCTGCCTTCGGCTTGGGTCATGATCCCAGGATGCTGGGATCGAGCCCCGCATCAGGCTCCCTGCTCTGCAGGAAGCTTGCCTCTCCCTCTCCCACTCCCCCTGCCTGTGTTCCCTCTTTTGCTGTGTCTCTCTCTGTCAAATAAATAAATAAAATCTTTCAAAAATAATAAGAATTGACAAAGGGCAATTAATTGGATTCTGTCAATTATAACATATACCCTTTTTAACGAGGTATAACTGACATATAACATTATATTAGTTTCTAGTATACAATGCAATGATTCGATATTTGTATATACTGCTAAATGATCACCACAGCAAGTCCCGTTAACAACCATCATTGTTACAAATAGTCACAAATTACATAGTTACAATTTTTTTTCCTTGTGATGAAAACTTTCAAGATCCACTCTCCTAGGTACATTTGAGTATGCGATACAGTATTATTAACTACAGTCACCATGCTGTACATTACATACTCGTGACTTTCCAAATGTCCAGTTACAAAATAAGCAAGTCGTACCTGTTTCTATATCTCAGAGGGCCGCCTCTCACTGACAATTTCATTGTTCAATCCCCTGATGAAGGGGACTGGGTGAAGAAGCCATCTTCCCCATCACAGGGTGCTGAGAGATGAGCTGGGGCAGAAAGAGCAATGCTCTGAGACAGGAGGTTCAGGGGAAAGGTTCAAGGAACAGACAACAGTGGTCTCCTGAGATGAATTTTAGACACCTTACAGCTGCCTGGAGAAACAACTGGCACTACGGATGTGCAATGGACCGGTGCTTTGAGGCTGCTGCAGGCTAAGACTGGGCCGTCTGGGGCCCACAGGGCTCCCCGCCAGAGGCCCACGGCTGCCTGGCTCTTTCCAGCTCCAGGAAGGCTATAGCTTTGCAGGTCACGCATGCGCAGCTCACTCCGCAGTTCCAGCCTCAGGCACACCTCCCCTGCTCAGCCTCTGGGCCAGAGTCGTTCCCACGCAACTTTGCCCGCCTGTGACTCTGAGTGAGGGGGCAAGGCGGCCACGAGGAGTGGGGTTTGCGTCAGAGGTGGTATGAGCCACATTCCTTCCGGACAAGTCTGAGAGGAGGGCCTTCCAACACCTAGGGCATCCGGCTTTTTCTCATCCCAGTACTCTCCTGCTAGTTCCTGGCAGGAACTCCTGAGATCCCACGATATTAGGCTTCCTCTGGGAAATGTGCTCTGGGCCGCAGGCCACGTTGCCTCCACCCCCCCTCCCATTCTGCCATTCTCTGAACCACCCCTGATGCTCAGCCTGTTCCAGTCCACTCTCTCCCTGCTCCTCCCTCGGGAACTACACTTATTCCTACCCCCACACCGTCCAAGTTCTGTAGCCCACACTCTGCAATTCAACGGCACCTTGTTCGCCTTCCTGTAAAAAAAGGGGGGGGGGAGGGATCAAGTCCCTGATCTTTAGGTCATGAATTCTTTTTGAAATAATGTGTTACCATTAAAAAAATTTTTAAAAATAAATAATAACAAATTACCATTTTTTAAATGAAAACATAAGACCGAAAACTAGGGGTGCCTGGGTGGCTCAGATGGTTAAGCGTCTGCCTTCAGCTCAGGTCGTGATCCCAGGGTCCTGGGATCCAGCCCCACCTGGGGCTCCCAGCTCAGCGGGGAGTCTGTTTCTCCCTCTGCCTCTCTCCCCTGCTCATGCTCTCTCTCTGTGCCTGTCTCTCTCTCAAATGAATAAATAAAATCTTAAAAAAAAAAGACTGAAAACTAAATGTAAATATTGATCATTGGATCCTACTTTGCTCTCTCTCCCTCAGTGGCAGAAGCATTTCCTGCTCTTCTCTTCCACATTTCCCTGTCCTCTTGCAGGTCACTTGTTCTGGCCAAAAGGCTGTGAGCAAAAGTAAGGTGTGTCAGTCCTAGACCAAAGTATTTGGGAACCAGTGCATGGCTCTCTTTTCCTGCAATGGGGACCTGGAAGCCTCCTGTTTTAGATGGCAGAGCTACAGGACCTTACAGGCCTGGACCTTGAAGTCACCATTTGAAAAGGAGCTGCTCTACAGAATTATCAGATCTGTGGTGCATTTTGCATGACTGAGAAATTTTTCTGTGTTAAGTCACCAACATTTAAAGGCTTGTTTGTTACTACAACATAGCCTAGCCTAAACTGGCTGAACTATTTCCAATTCTTTAACACATCGGAAGAGCCTATTCCACTATAATTCAATTAATACCACATATTAAATATCTACTATATACAAATATGCTAGGTAGTTAAATATATGCCTGCATAAAGTAGATATTCAACAGAAACAGAAAAAATTAGTCATGGTTAGAATAAGGAAATAAAACATTATCACTCCAGGAGTTTCCAAACTAGTTTTAACACACCTTTATTTTATTTGAATAAACATTTATTAAATTCCTATTATGGACAAACTATCTACTAGGCAGATGGCTACAAAGAGGAAGACAAAACTGCCCTCACAGGTCTGTCAGACCAGTGAAGCGCACAGACAAGCTCACAGACAATTACTAAACAGTGTGTCAAGTCCAGCAGAAGTCAACATGAGGTGCTATGGGAGGAACATCTAGCTCAGACTCGAAGAATCCTGGAAGGCTTCCCCAATGATACGATTCCTAAAGAGCAATATTTATATTGATTCTAGTTCTTTGCTTTCCACAGAGGACAGTTATCAAAATCAGATGTTGCTTTTCTATTCAGCTGGAATTTGATATGTGTAAAATAGTTAGCTCTTGAAGAAAATGGGGCAAAATACTGACTTCACAGTTCTTGGGATTTCAATTTTCTTTAAGCAATCAGGAATGAACATAAAACTCTTATCAACTCTCAGGGCGCCTGGGAGTTTCAGTCAGTTAAGCATCCAACTCTTGATTTCGGCTCAGGTCATGATCTCGGGGCCATGAGGTTGAGCCCCACATTGGACTCCATGCTGAGCGGGGAGTCTGCTTGGGATTCTCTCCCTCCCTCTCCCTCTGCTCCTCCCCACGCCCCCTGCCCCTGGTACCACAGGAGTAGGAATATAGGAATAAGGGATCCATTCAGTGGCTTTGTGTCTTCACAAATTCACTGCCTTGCCTATTTAAGTAAAAAGGTGCTGTTGAGAAGAATATGAACCTCAACATTCTGTCAATGTCATGTCCATGGGAGATGCCATCTCTGGAACATGTTTTTTTTCACCTGAATAAACAACATTGATTAAAAAAAAAAATCCTAAGGGGTCACCTGGGTGGCTCAGTGGGTTGAGCATCTGCCTTCAGCTGGGGTCATGATCCCAAGGTCCTGGGATTGAGTCCCACATCAGGCTTTTAAGATGCTCAGCGGGGAGCCTGCTTCTCCCTCTGCCACTCCCCCTGCTTGTGCTCTCTCTCTGACAAGTAAGTAAATAAAATCTTTTTAATAAATAAATACAAATTAAAAATTAAACAACCCTAAGGTTAAGAAGTCATCCAAAATAGTCCCCTAACTTTAGTCAAATTTAATTTTAATTGTTTCATTTTACAGATTGTGACGTGAATTCCAGAAATGTTAGCATTATTGGAAAGTAAGAGTTGTAACAGGGATGAGAACTCAAAATTTCTCTCTGGGAAAAATAGCCTCACCAGACTTTAACTTCAACCATACAGAACCCAAAGTGTAATACCCTGAGAAACTGAAGAGGAAAATAGATCAGTTGAGTGACTATAATCCTGGAAACTAATAAATCTGAATGTTAAACACTGTTCTGGCCCCGATTTGCTCTATGCTAACGTCCAAGTCATTTATCATTTTAGGATTTCTCATACTCTAACAATAGAAAACCGAAGCACTTTATAAGGATATTAATCCTACCTGCTTCTTGGGGATGCAATAATAATGTAAAGTTCTTTCAAATGGCAAGTATTAGAAGGAAAAATGTCTGATTCAATGTTCTATTCTGATTTCAATATTAAAGCCCAATGCTGCGAGTTAAGGGCAGAATGAAATCACTTGAAATCAAATGGTTGGTGAAATTTCCCAAAGCTCAGCTGTATCTCATTACATCAGATCCTTTAGTTACTAGGCTTTGCAACTATTACAGAAAAAGAAGGAAAAAAAGATTACCCTGTCTGTTCAGAAGATAGGCTGACATTCTTCCCTTCACTGTGCATTACCTCATACATTTGGCTCTTAACATTATTCCAAATCTTCTTAGATTTAATGATAGGTGTGTGTGCATGTGCGTGTGTATGTGTGTGAGAGAAAGAGAAAGCACAATGTTCAAAGCAAAGTGGATGCTCACAGAATCTGAAAAACCCACTCAGAATTCTACTTCTCCACCCTTTTAAATATTGCTTTCAAAAAGTTTTTTTTCTGCTTCACTTAAACAAAAACAAAAATCTGACATCGGGGTAATGGGTATTATAAAAATGGAAGGGGAACGATACAAGTGCTTTAAAGCAGACATTACGGATACAGGGCTAGTATCCAAGATCTATAAAGAACTTCTCAAACTCAACACCCAAAAAACAAATAATCCAGTCAATAAATGGGCAGAAGACATGAACAGACACTTCTCCAAAGAAGACATACAAATGGCTAACAGACACATGAAAAAATGTTCAACATCATTAGCCATCAGGGAAATACAAATCAAAACCACAATGAGATACCACTTTATACCAGTTAGAATGGCAAAAATTAACAAGACAGGAAATAACAAGTGTTGGCAAGGATGTGGAGAAAAGGGAACCCTCTTACACTGTTGGTGGGAATGCAAGCTGGTACAGCCACTCTGGAAAACAGTGTGGAGGTTCTTCAAGACGTTAAAAACAGAGCTACCCTATCACCCAGCAATTGCACTACTAGGTATTTACCCCAAAGATATAGATGTAGTGAAAAGAAGGGGCACATGCACCCCATTATTTATAGCAGCAATGTCCACAATAGCCAAACTGTGGAAGGGGCCAGGATGCCCTTCAACAGATGAATGGTTAAAGATGTGGTTCCTATATACAATGGAATATTACTTCGCCATCAGAAAGGATGAATAGCCGCCGTTTGCAACAACATGGATGGAACTGGAGGGTATTATGCTAAGTGAAATAAGTTAAGCAGAGAAAGACAATTATCATATGGTTTCACTCGTATGTGGCACATAAGGAATAGCACAGAGGACCACAGGGGAAGGGAGGGAAAACTGAATGGGAAGAAATCAGAGAGAGAGAGACAAATCATGAGAGACTCTGAGGGTTACAGAAGGGAGGGAGGGTGGGGAGATGGATAACCGGGTGATGAGTATTAAGGAGGGCACGTGTGGTGATGAGCACTGGGTATCGTACACAACTGATGAATTGTTGAACACTACATCAAAAACTAATGATGTATTATATGTTGGCAAATTGAACATAATAAAAAAATTAAAAATAGAAATAAAATTAAAAATTAAAAATATAAATAAATAAATAAAATAAATAAAGCAGAGATCCATTTAAAGGACTGGTCAGCCCTTTCTCTAAGTGTTTGCTGCTATTCCACTGCAGAATCTAGAGTCCTTCCTTATACAGGTCTGTATAGCCACAAAGCGTTCATGAGTTTACAGGGATTTTAACTTCTAGCATGTGACCTAATGAAATAACCGCTCAACTGTTATCCACAGAAATACAAAAGCCAACATCATCAACCCTGGGTTTCAAAAGCACCACATTATCCTCTTCTATTCATGTGAAATTCATTTCCTGAATAGGGAACTGATAATAGAATTAAATGGATTATTTCAAAGACTGCAAGAGTAAGGCAGGGGGAAACTTCCAAGAAGGCAGGGAGCAGTTTAGTAAAGATCGGGTCTCGGGAAACTGGGAACACAAGGAAATGAGTTTAAACTTTAATCTGCTGGGTATTTTGAGCAAAGAGATCAATGTAATAAGGCATGTGTTTTAGGAGCATAGATTATGCAAAACATTCAGAAAGAAAACTCAGGAGGTGAATGGGCTAACTGGGGAGAAGTTGATGAAGAGTGAGCCCTACCACTGACATGAGGGATAAAGAGGAAAGGGTGAACTCAAGAGACAGTTAAAAGGTCGATCTGAGAGGTGGCAGCGAGAGGACAGGTGAAAGAATCACCAATTCCTGGAAATTTGGCATCCATTCATACTCTAAGCTCGGACAACTTACTGGAGACTGAGGCCATTCACAGAAAGAATAATTGCATGATGAAGATAAGGGACATGTATTGAACACCTACCATGTGCCAGGTGGTGTTTTGGGAGCTAGTATCACCATGTTGAACAACATTGTAGGCAAATGGATAAATAAACTGTGGTACATCCAGACAAGGGAATGCTATTCAACCCTAAAAAGAAATGAGCTCTCAAGCCATGAAAACATGGAGGAAATTTCAATGTATATTACTAAGTGAAAGAAGCTAATTTGAAAAGGCTATATACTGTATGATTCCAACTATATGACAATTCTGAAAAAGGCAAAATACAGAGACAATAAAAAGACCAGTGGCTGCCAGGAATTTGGAGGGAGGGAGGGAGAGATGAATAGGTGGAGCACACATACAATTTTTAGGGCAGTGACCCTACCGTCTATGATGCTATAATGGTGCATACAAGTCATCATACATTTATTTGTCAAAATCTGTAGAATGTACAACACCAAGAGTGAACCCTAATGTCAATTATGGACTTTATATGATAATGATGTGTCAATGTATGTTCATCAATTATAGCAAATGGATATGGATAATGGAGGAGGCTCTGCACGTGTGGGGGCAGAGGGTATATGGGAAATCTCCCTATCAGTTTTGCTGTCAACCTAAAACTGCTTTAAAGAAAAAAGTCTATTTTATAAAAACCATGTCCTCTGGGAGAAGGGGGGAGCTGCACACATTCTAGGAGGGGGAGCTTATATTCTAGAAGAAAAAAAACAAAAACAAATCACTGTCTGATTGCCAGTGAACTTAAAGGCAAAGAAGAAAAAGAAGGAGGAGAGGAGAGGAAGTTGTTTCTGTACTGGACTATCAGGAGAATAACTATTACACAACCGTGTCAGAGAAGAGTATGTGTGGAATGCAGGAGATCCTCAGAGCGCACCTTTTAGTACTCCCGTGTTCTGTGATCAAAAATAATGGATATAGGGCGCCTGGGTGGCTCAGTTGGTTAAGCGACTGCCTTCGGCTCAGGTCATGATCCTGGAGTCCCGGGATCGAGTCCCACATCGGACTCCCTGCTCAGCGGGGAGTCTGCTTCTCCCTCTGACCCTGCTCTCTCTCTCTCTCTCTCTCTCTCTCAAGTAAATAAATAAAATCTTTAAAAAAAAATAATGGATATAATATGTCATATTGGATATATTATTTCCTATATATATCCAATTCTTTGCACGCACACACTGACACACACCCACACTCTTTACACGCACACATTGACACACACCACTCTGTGGAGGAAACATATGGTAGGAAAAGGAGTTAGGCAATGCAGGGAGGGTAAGGTTGTTCTTTAAATAAGGTGGCCATTAAAGAAAGTGATTATGGAAGACCTCATTGATTCGAGGACATTTGGACAGAAACCTAAGCACTGTTGATATCTGTGAAAAAGCATTCCAAGGACCTAAGTATGAAGTCTCTGAGGCAAAATCATGTTAACATGTTCAAAAAATGACACAAAGTCCTGTGTTCCTAGAGTGGAATGAGCCAGAAGTTTTAGGACAGAGAAGTAGATTAAAGTAAACTGTTCTAGTAATTAAAGGATTTTGTAAGGATTTGAGAACTTACCCTGAATGAGATAAGAAGCCACTGAAAAATGCAGAGCAGAAGAATGGCCTGATGAATCTTACATTTTAACAGGCTCTTTCTAGCTGTTGTCTTGAGAATAGATCAGGAGGAGGGAAAAGGCAGAACCAGAAAAAGTAATTATAATTATGAGTTGATGGCCATTATTCAGGCAAGATATGATGGCAATTTAGACCACCATGGCAGCAGTGGTGAGAAAAGATTGTATTCTACATGCATTTCAAAGGTAGAGTTGGCAGATTTGCTGATGCCTTTGAGATGGGCTGTGAAAAGGAGAAGTCAGAACGACTCCACGTTTTTGGTCTAAGCATCTAGAAGTCTGAAGTGGTCATTTACTGAAGAGGGAAAGTTGTAGGAGGAACAGAATGGGGATAGGTAGGAAGATTAGGAATTTGGTTTTGGACATATTAAGTTCTTGGTAGACATTCAAATGAAGACATCCAAATGAAGACAGGAAGACCAGGGTTGAGGCCTGAGGTAGAGGATTAAATTTTGGCATCATCAGCACACAGAAAGTTAAATAAGGCCATGAGAGTAAATGTGCTTACCTAGGAAGTAGAAGTAAAAAGGGAAGATAAAAGTTCAGCAACGGAACCCTGGGACACTCCAAGAATAAAGTTTGGAAAGATACAGAATAAACAGAAAAAGAGATTGAGAATAAACAATATGCTTTACAGAAAGACAGAGACAGACAGAGACCTTGGCCAAGTGAAGAACGGGTTGCAAGAAGGATCAAATGACAGGTGAAATAATATGAGGAATTAGAACTGCCTGTTGAAATTAACATTGGGAGAGCCATTGGGGAACTTGCGAAATAAATTTCAGGAGAAAATGCTAGGGAAAAACCTGATTAAAATGAATTCCAAAGAGAAAGGAAAGGATAGGAACTAGACACATTGATGATAGACAAATGTCTTAAAGAGTTTTACTGTAACTAGAAACAAATAAATATACTGGTGGCTGAAAAGGGATGTAGAATTAACAGTATTTGCTGTTTAAATGGAAGAAAACTGTATCTTGTTTGCCTGGTGAGAATGATCTACTCAATAGGAGATAATTTATGATACAGAAGAGAGAGGAGACAATTGCAATGTCAATGTCCTTAAGGAAGATAATTGTTCAGAATTCAGTCGAGCAGACATGATGACTAATATGGGAAGAAAAAAATTATTATAGAAATTAGAACTTATACTTATGCAGGAGATGCTGAGGAAGTGAAGGTCTTCAAGGGAAATTTGTAGGGACAGAGCAAGAGTTACTAGTCAGCCTGCCTAGGTGGCATGGGTTGATAGTTTGGAGCTTCTGGGAAAATCCAAGAAACCAATATTTCTAGTTGCCAAATTAGGACCACAAAGGAGGAGCTCATGGAGGGATCTATGGGAAGTCGTTGTTTCTGTGTAGCTACCACCTGTGTGGGTTCACAGCCAAGCATCTGGTGGTTGGCCTGGGGCCACTGCTGGTCAGCAAGGCCAGAAGTTAGGAAGATGAGCTGGACATGGAACAGAGAAGACTGAAGACCAGCTGAGACCCACTAGACACCTCCACATGTGATGGTCACAGTATTTGAGCACTACAACCTTCCAAAAGCAATGGTCACTGATTCACTTCTGCCTCCAAAATCTTGTCCAAGTTCCCCTTTTGGACACTTCTAATCTAGCCACACAAGGAACTCTAGAAAATGTAGTACAATCCAGGACTTTTCACTCCTCTCATCTCAGCATCCACACCCAACTCTTTTAGCCATGCCTAGCTTTCAAATAAAGATGGTCGCAAAAAGATGCTTCCACTGAATACGATGCAACTGTCACACAATCAGAAACTGCCAATCCCTCTCCCCAAAAGAGAATACATATACTTAATCCATCTCTAAGTGAAATTCATTCCTCTTCTACCTGAGTCACACTCTTGCTTTGTTTGATATATTGCAACTTAAATATTGAGATATAAAATTAGTCACTATTAATTTTACATTAGTCAATAGAAAGACAAGTTGCTACAGTAATCAACCTGTCACCAAGTAGGAGAAGAGGGAAAAATAAATGTTTTAATTGGTTAATTGTATATACAAATATATTTATATAGAAGCAAGGGAGAAAAACGCATAACTATAAATTCTGTAACTGGTCCCATAGCCATACTGGTATTTGTTGTGTCCTTCCTCTACTACCTATTCTGTGATGACTTTGTCCTCACCAAGTACTTCCACTGGTCATGGATCCTTGCCTGTGGAGTGACAGAGATTTTCATTTCAGTCTGGGGTGGTTTCCCATTACTTCTATTACAAAACATGGGACTACTAAAGGGTGCCCCCATGGATCTTCAGCATTCCACATATACTCTTCTCTGGCCAATTGTGTGATAGCTATATATATATTTTTAGTGGTCTATATACATAGCAATTTTTTTTTATTTTGGGGGGTTATTGTTTTATTTT
Source organism: Callorhinus ursinus (assembly GCF_003265705.2). Taxonomy (NCBI): domain Eukaryota; kingdom Metazoa; phylum Chordata; class Mammalia; order Carnivora; family Otariidae; genus Callorhinus; species Callorhinus ursinus. The sequence continues at coordinate 39,951,636 of NW_027397069.1, forward strand.
TTTTACTTAAATTCAGCTAATTAACATATAAGTGATAGCTATTTTCTTGGTAGGATAAATTACTCCAATAGAGTAACCACTTCTTTTTCTTCTCTTTTGCTTCTTTCTTATTTATTTATTATTTATTATTGCCTGTTGTTTACTAGTGTGAGAAACACATTGCCAGGTGACTGCCAATACTGAATAGGAGAAGCAGCACCATATACTCGTCAATAATACAGAGCATATTCCATATCCTGGAGAACGTCACCCCAGCCTCACAAAGTTTTATTACCCTGAAGGTGGGGTAAATGAGTCTTAAAAGGACATTTCACCATCCCACCCAATTAGTTCCTTTAGGGTATGGGAGATGGTGGTAAGACCAGTGAATTCCATGAGCACAAGCCCATTTCCTATAAAATGAGTTGCTTTGTCAGAAGCAATGTTTTTGTAAAATACCATGACAGTAAATAAGGCATTCTGTCTAGGGAAAAACCTGATTGAAATGAATTCCAAAGAGAAAGAAAAGGATAGGTAGATTTGTCAGAAGCATTGTAAGCAGAGAAGGCAAATCCATATGCAGAGTTATCTATTTCAATGAAAGAAAAATGCTGTCTTTTCCAAGATGGATATGGTCCAGCATAATCATCCTGTCACCAAGGAGCTGCCTGGCTCCCCCAGATGCTGGTGACAAATCAGGAGCTCAGTGTTGATCTTTTCTGTTGGCATATTGGACATTTAGCACTGGCTGTAGACAAATCAGTCTTAATGAGTAGAAGTCCATGTTGCTGAGCCCGTGCATAACCTCCATCCCTGCCACCATGGCTCATCAGAAAAATATGGGTGTTTGGGAAAAGGGTCTGACTAACGTCCACAAAACAGGTCATCTTTTCGCCATCTAATAAATAGAATCCTCCTCTGCTCAGGTTTTTCTTTGGTGAGCACCCACATGGAACATCAAACACCCTGTACTGTTTTGGATAGAGATCTCCTAGTTCTCCCAGATCTCCTGGTTACCTATTTTCTAATCATGTTCCTTCAATGTCTCCGACCACCAAGCCAAACTGTTAGCCACTTACCATGACATATTGTAGATCTCTACCTACCTCTGATCATCTCACCTTCCAAAAAAGTGGGAAAAATAAACTAGGGTGGTACTTAAAATTCTGCCAATTGGTTGAGGTGGGGAGTGCGGTTCCCTTCACCGCTCTTCTTCAAAGACATCCCAGAGTGGGTTTCTAGTGCTGTGACTGTCTACTTTCAGGTGATGCCAGCATACTGTGCAGAACCATCTATAAATTAGGCCTTCATTTTCCTTCCTCAGTCATCAGTTAATGGGGAACGTCCCATGAGAGGGAGGCAGCAATGTGGCAGGAGTAGAGACCATGGGCAGCTGGGCTACTCACCCATGCAACTTTCTTGAGCCTTCAAGATCTGCTCAAGCCCGATCTCACATATATCACCTGTAGTTGATGACCAGATGCTGTTAAACACACCCAATGTTATATCTTATTGAGTCAGACAACAAGCAGTTTATGATAGTTATCTTGGTGGTCCATAGTCAAGTGTAGAGCCCAGTAGTAAGCCACGAGTTGTTTCTCAAAAGGAGAATAGCTGTCTGCAGAAGCTGGCATAACTTTAAACAAAATTCTAAAGGTCTATGATGTGAGTCACCTGTAGTGTCCTCTCAAAGGCTCCACAGAACATCCCTCTCTGCCACACTCACTTCAAGCACAATCAAATGGATCTACTGGGTGACAGAGCCTGAGTGGCAGAGCTGTTCGGCACTTTCAACCAACTGCAGAGTTTCTCTTGTCTGGAGTTCCTCAAAACTGACAGCTTTTCAAGTTATTTGATCAATGCGTCTGAGTAGCAGGCTAAAATGAGATGTATGTTGCCTTCAAAAACCCAAAGAGACAGATTAGATGCTATGCCACTATCACTGTTTTGCAGGAGGGTCTACATGCAGCAATTTATCCTTCAATTTGGAAGGAATATGTCAAGGTACCATGAGATGCATGGAACCCTCACAAGGTAGAAGGCCTCTAAGTTGGGGGGGGTGGGAGTTATTTCCTACCCTATGCTTTGCATGTGTTTTAACAAGATGTCTAGAGTTGTTGCTACTTTCTGCTCACTAGTCCAATTAGCACAACATCATCAAATTAGTGCAGCAACATGGTGTCCTATGGAATAAAGAAGTAATCAAGGTCCCCATGGACAAGATTATAACAGAGAACTGATAATACTCATAATCCTGAGGTAGCACACTGAAGAAGTATTGCTGGCTTTGTCTATTGAAAGCAAACTGCTTCTGATAATATTTATTAACACATACAGTGAAAGAGCATTCACCACATTAATTGCTGTATCAGTCAGGGTTGAACCAGAGAATCAGAACCAGTAGGAGATATATGCTGAGAGATTGATGGCAAGCAATTGGCTGATGTGATTATAGAGGCTGGCTAGGCAAGTTGAAAATCCATAACATAGGCTATAAGGAAGGGCAAACTGGCATGGGCTGAAGCTCCTACCACAGGAAGAAATTTTTTTCTTCATTAGGGAACCCTCAGTTCTGTTCTTGAAGTCTTCCAACTGATTGAATCTGGCCTACCCAGGTTATTGAGAATAGTCTCTCTTACTGAAAATCAACTGGCTATCTAATCATATCTACAAAATGCCTTCACAGGAACACCTGCATTAGGGTTTGGGTGGACCACTAGGGACCACAGCCTACCCAAGTTGCATATTAGGTGCCAGGGGATATTGATTTTCTCCAGCAAAGGAAACATATCTGGAACAGCAGTTGGAATTTGATTCACCACTTCATTAAGTTTATTAAAATTCCATTGTCATTCTCTAAGATCCAAGATCCATCTGTCCTCTGCAAAGGCCAAATAGGTGAGTTGAATCAGGATGTGGTAGGAATGACTCCCCCTGCATCCTTCAAGTCCTTGATCAAGGCACAAATCTCAGCAATCCCTGCAAGAATGCACTATAACTTTTAGTTGGTGTTAGAGGCCTTTCTAGTGGTTTCTATGCAATCTTTCCTACCAAAACAGCTGTCTCTTCACGGGTCAGGGAATTTGTGTGGAAATTCTCCTAGTGGCTAAGTATGTCTCCTCTAACAATAAATTCCAGACTTGAAAAAATAACCACGAGAAAGGTTTGGGGACCAATTGGACCACTCTGAAATGGACACAAGCCAAGATTCCATTATCTAAACTCCTTAAGCCCGTAATCTTACAGGTGGATCATGGAGGTGTTTTGAGTCTCCAAGAATTAGTGTCAGTTCAGAACCATAAAGTCTAGTCAGTTCTCCTTCCACACAGGCATCAGGTAAGTAACCATGGTCCCTTTAAGGAAGGCTAGGAGAAAGATCTGCAGTAAAATTTTTGGCATTGTAGCAGAATTTTTCCTCAAAGGGACTCAGTCTCTCCTGCGTTTCAGAGGATCTCTATCTGTGAACTGGCTCCATCCAGGAAACAACCGAAGGACTGCAACACTCTTCCATGGAGACTAAAGTCAAGACTACTGTTTGCAAGATCCAGAGCTCTTTACTTATGCGGATCAAGTACAATTTTAGTCGCCTGCCTATCGATTTCAGCCCAAAGGACACCATGATCGACTGGCCAATGACAAAAATATCTATAAATCAAACCATTCTGTTACTATTTTAGCTCCGTTGTTTATTACAGTAACCATGCCCCCTTTGTCTCCTCTGATCATCTGACCACCATCTGACCCTGCTTCATTATTGCCATGAACTCCCCATTATTGCCATGAAATACCCATTATCCCCATTGACTTCTAAGTGGACTTCTGGAATTCTTATTATCCCTACTAAAGTCAGAGAGTTTATTTCAAAGGCAGAATTTCCCATAGTCCTTTCTGATCTACAGAGAATGATCCATAGAGCTCTCCAAAGATATTATTTCACCTCTCACTAATGTATTCTGCATGCCCCAGTAAATAGGATGCCTTCTGGACCACTCTCCCCAAGATGGCATTTTTTTTAAGATTTTATTTATTCATTTGTCAGACAGAGAGACACACAGAGAGAACATAGAGAGGGAAAGGGAGAAGCAGGCTCCCTGCTGAGCAGAGAGCCTGAGGGGGAACTCCATCCCAGGACCCTGGGATCATGACCTGAACTAAAGGCAGACACTTAACAACTGAGCCACACAGGCGCCCACAGATGGCATTTTTAAAGAGTGGGTGGGCATGTATTTATAATACATCTATGATAGAGATATTTTCCCCCATTTTGCAGATGTGGAAATTGAGAGATACTGCTTACCCAAGGTCATTCAATTAATTGATGTATTTGGAATTTGAACCCTAACCTATTTGACCCCAAATTCATGCTTCTTTTAATTAGACCTTTAGTCGCAGAGATTATGGGTTTACTCCAGTTATACCTTTTAAGGGTTTTTTAAAAAGTGGTTTTAATTTATTTTTAGAGCAGTTTTAAGCTTACGGAAAACTGAGCAGAAAGTAAGAGATTCCCATGAACTCCCCGCTCTTACACAAGCATATCCTCCCCCATTATCAACAGTCCCACTAGAGTGTATATTGGTTTCAGTTGATGAACCTCCATTAACAAATCATTATTACCCAGAGTCTATAACTGACATTAGAGTCCACTCTTGATGGTGAGTATTCCATAGGTTAGGACAAGTCTAGGATAACATGTATCCATGTAGAAGTAGTGTCACTGGCTGACAAATCATCCGTGCCCTACCTATTCATCTGTCCCTCCCCCGACAAACACTTTTTTATGGATATTTATGAAATAAACATAGATTTTGTTCCAGATTTCAAGCTCAAACATCCTTGACAAATTCTTTTTTGTCCAAAAAAAATCACATGAATAAGAATATTTTCAGATACTGTTAAGATACTTACCTGAACTAGGCAGAACCTGCCAATTATAATCAGTATCTTGGTGTGCATGATAGGCAAATCAGGTAAGCAGCACTTTGAACAGAATGCCCCCTAAGAGAGCTTGCTTGCTTGCTTGCTTGCTTTCTGGTTTTGTTTTGTTTTGTTTTGTTTTGTTTTGTTTTGTTTTGTTTTGTTTTGTTTTTTGAGCCAACTTTTATTGTACTTGCCGCTGGACAGCCACAGTCACACCTGCTGCGGCATATATACATGGGCACACATGTATACACACAGAGATACACCCACAGCACAGACAACACCAGCTGTGCTTGTAAAAACAGTGGAAATGTAGCTTTTGCCAATTCCACAGGAGAAGTCACAACCAAAATAACAAAAAACAATCTCAGTGGTCCTGTGTCACATGGGCTCGCAGATCTGCACGTTGAGAAAGGAATGTCAGCCGCTCTTTCCGTACTCTGACACCTGTCCCTCTGGGGGGATATGCTGAGAGCAAGGGAAGGACAGGCAGGGCCCCGAGCTCTGCCTGTGTGTTGCCTGGCCCCTCCAGTGTGAGCCTGCGTGCCAGCACCCACCCCACTTGCTGGCGGTCTCACCCCAAGGGCCAGGTGCCAGGAGGCCACGCATCTCCCCAGACCACCAGCTGCACCAGTGGGCACTCCTCCAGTACGAGCTCACCTGAACGGCCCACCTGCAGTTAGAACATGCGACAGCAGTCCTAAAAGGGCCTTTCGCAGAGCAGGAGCCTTATGGCCACGCCTGGTGGCCAACACTGTGGAAATGCCACCTGCTGTAACCACAGCACACTCTGGCTTCTTCCTCTGCGGGGTCCCCATGGGTGCCCACTGCACTGACTGACCAGGGAATAGGAAGGCTCACACACTGAGCAGTAATACCTAAAGCAGCTTGAAAATAGAATCAAGCCAAAAGGAAGACAGAAGACCAGGCAGGAGAAGAACCGTACACACCGGCAGCCACCATCAGACACCCGGCAGGTCTCTCACGTGCTTCCTTCCTGTCAACCACAAGTGGTCAGTGCTCATCTGGGTGCCTCTCAGGGCAAGCCCCGGGCTTTGTGAAACAGGGTGGGCTTCAGCCTGCACCAGCCCAGCATTCCCTGGCCACACGTGGCCCCAGCTCCCGGCAGGTGCTCTCACTGCTTCACGGCAAGCAGAGGGTCGCCCCCGCGTGGCCAGTGAACAGGGTGCCCCTCCAGACTCAGCAGCTCTGCTCACCAGGGAGATACACAGATCACTCAAGGAAAAGGGAAACGCAACCAGGGCTGACAGTGAGTGTAACGGACTTGGGGAGGGACTCTGCCTTCTGAATCACTGAGTGGAAATGCCTTCAGGGCCAGGTGGGGAGAGTTCTAGGCCCCCTGTCTGGATCCTGGCGTCCCTGGCTGGGCCTTGGGCAATTATTAATGTCATGGCATGAATTATTTAGTTTTGACAAATTCTGCAGGAGGTCGGATTCGACACACTCCCAGACCCGCCCCTCTTCCACGCCACCCTGGCATCCAGGGGAGCTTCGTGTGTCTCTAAGTGGAAGACACCTGGTGCAGGACTCACTCAGACACCTGTGGTGGGCCTTGGAGTTTTTTGACACAGAGCTGCAGGGGTCCCTACAGACCCTGGCAGAAGGATAGCCACTGCAGAGGGGGAGGCTTTCCACCTTAAGACCTGCTTTGAACTTGGCTCTTGGCCAACTTGGCCAACCACTTGGTTCTTGGAGGAAAACAGAGCAAAAAGTTATTTCCAGAAACATCACAAAGGCTGACTACAGCCTGCTTCTCGGGCTGAATTCTTGCTGCTGTCCTGGGACTGGCACAAAAGACTGCCCTATGGTCTCACCTCCTCCTTTGTTCCGGGGTGGGGAGGTGGGGGGAGTGGTCAATGAATTTCTTATCCTTTCATGACGTCCGATTTTAGCAAATTACTTCTAATTTAGTATGATAGTGCGTATTTTCCCTCTCGTTGAATGTCTTCGTGATCGTGTTAACAAACAAAACAAAACAACCAAATGGGACCCAAAACCTGCCCAAAGACCTGGCAGCGGCCTGCAGTTGAAGTGGCTCTGCTTGAGGCAGCCAGGGGCCCTCACCCAACACTGCTCCCAGAGCGTGGCCACATTATGTACGGACACTGCTGTCCCTTCAGCACTTCCGGGCCAACAGGGAACATAGCTGAGGGCTCAGCAGGTGGCCGTGGGGGGAGAGGAGGAGACAGTGTGCATCAGGAACACGCTCTGGTATGTCTGAGCCAGCATTGTCCTCCTTGTTCTGCGTCGGAGAGAGATGCTACATGCCAAACTGTCCCCTTCACGTTTCTCTACTTTTACACATGTTGCTCCCATCTTTACGCTGCTAATCCTTTCTTCTACCTGAAAGAATGCCTACTCATCTTTTAATACTTTAGGCAAGTGGGCAAACATTGGTTTTAAGGGGCAAAAAAAAAAAATCTTGCCCTTTTTTGTATAAAGCACAGATATCCATACAGTTCTTAAACAGGTATACAACATGTGTGTGGTATTTAAGTTTAGTGTGGGAAGAAGCGATTGATTGAGATAAAAATGTCTAGAAAGTCCCTTTGGGCGGAGGTGGGGGAGTAGATGAAAAAAAAGGTGAAGAAACATTGGCCCAAGACGACATTGTATCTGCACATATCTGAATTTCAGTCCTTATAATGCTTTATTGTCTCTATCCCCTACTAGATTATAAGATCTTGAGGGCAAGATCCAGATTTTATTCTTTTTAGTCCTGCCTGATATACAGTAAACACTTAAATACATGTTGAATACGTTAATGAACAAACCATATGAACGACTGTTCACAAACTCACGAGGAGATCTCTATCTGGGAAAACAACCCCTCATCCATGATTTGTCTCCAGTTTAGAGAGTAGAAATTCCGGGTACTAGAACCTCCCCTGTCAGCCCCCAAAATCCCTCTTTCTCTTTTTCCAAGGATGTTTTGGGTGTATAGCTGTCGACAAAGGAGTGTCCTCATGAAAGAGCTAAGTACTTTACATACATGGAGAGTTCCCAAGAAAAGTATGTGGACTAGTAACTTTCCTCCTTTCTTCTCCCTACCCTTTAAACCACTAGGTATTAAGTAGGGTCCCTTTAGGACATGGCAGCTTAGAAACATAGATTTTCAAGTCATTACCAACAGTACAGAGTCCCATCCCAAATCACTTTCCAGGTGGAAAAAAAAAAAAAAAGCTGAGGTGCAAAGACGGACACCCTAACTGATACAATGTGTCCGAGAGAAAAGAGCAGAAACATTGCTATCAAATTGGATCTTCTGTGTCCCAAAGGCAGTGTTATTTTTGATAGGGTTTGATACAAAATACTTCTACAATTGAAAATGTATCATTCCTAGCACTGCCTCTACCCGCATTCTGTGGGAGGGCAACATCAAAAAGCCCCCTGGTGCTCACTAAAGGCTGCCCTGAGAAAATAAGGAATCGTCCTCTACCAGCCCACAGTAAACAGAAAGCCAGAGCAATATCTTCAAGGGTTTCTGAACAAGCAGTTGCTACTCGCTGCCAACAGCAATGGTCTCTCAAACGGGGTTGTGCGTTTGGCCTCAAATAAAGAGATTCTGTGCACTTGATGCAGAAGTGATATTCGAATAAAAACACAGCACTCATTGCACCGTCTTTCTTTCTTGGAGAAGCCAGGCTGGGGATGCACAGGTGTAAAACAATTAACCTTTTAATACAAACATGGAACATGGAGCTAGAATTGACCCAGGAAATAGTTGATTCCATTCCCCAGCCAAGATGTGAGAAGCCAGGGTAGCACGCTAGCTACTCTATTCACAGGAAGGGAAGAGCATCCCAGGCCACGCTAGGGCATCACACCACAGGCACGGCACTCACTCACCTCAGCCCACCTCAGCCTCGGGGCCCTCACACGTCTTACAGAGGAGCTGGCACAGCTCAAGAAAGCGCAGGCGGGAGGACATTCACCAGGGCTGGGGGATGGCTGTGCTAAGCGTGACAGGCCCTAGCTCTGCAGGGGGCACAGCTCCTCCGGACTGAAAAAGGAAGTGACAATACTCAGTAAGTCGCCCAAATGAAGCACAGATAATAGAAAAAAATCCACTCCTTTGTTCATCCAAACTTGAATATATCAGAGGCTATACTTAGCACTAGGAATATCATGGTGAAGTTTTTATATAGATTTAATTTAATATATATAAAGTATAAGTATATATTTTACATATTTATATAATTTATATTATATATCATACATATCATTTATATATATCATATATATGTATACATATATAGCAGAATATATATGTAACGAAAACAAGGTCTTTGCCCTCAGGGTGCTTGGAACCTAAGTGCACAGATAGAAAACAAACAGTAAACTAACAAATGAGGCCATTTTGATCAAGGATTGAACAATAAAGAAGAGAAGGTGTTCTGAGTGAGAATACCACAGCCCTGGGCTCAGAAGGAGCTTGGCTTGCAGCTTGTTTCCACCCTGCATTTCATGCAGTTGGCAGGCAGAGGCCCAGAGAGTCTGTCTCTTCTCCTGAGCTGATTTCCTCTGGGAAGAGGTCCATGTGGGTGAGCTCTCTCCATATACCTGGGGAGATGATGAATGTGGGAGATAGAGAGATGTTTCCAGCTAGAGCCCAAAACTCAGTGGCAGAGCAAATATTCAAAACTGAGCTTTCTGCCTTCAACTCTATAGTGTGAAATAGTCTGCAAGTTCTTGAGAAAGAAGTAACAGAGTCATACAAAGTTCTTCTACGAAGGCCCACATTCCTAGCCTCTCTCTGCTCCTAACTTATACTTCAAACATTCAACATCTAAAAATCAGTGATTTGTTTCTATTTTCTCTCCCTCCCTCTCCAGCATCCTCTCATCTCTGCTCTGCATTCAACAAGAGTCAAGGCTTTGGTATAAGTCCTCCTTCCATCTTAACTCCCTACCCAGGGGGATAGTTACAAAAAGTGGCAGGCAGATGGGCCTGTTTTCGGGTCTGACTCTATTAAATAGTAACCTGGGGTTCTAAGAAGCCACTTTTCACCAGAGAGCCACCTGATTCCTCCCCCAAAAGGACATGCAATTACTCTTACCTCGTATGGAGTATGCCTTCCATTGATTCCATAGGTTCCTAAATGGATGATGTCTAAATACAAGATTTCTCAATGCATCTTGTTTCCTCACTGTTTGACGACAGTGTTTTACTGTTTGATTTGTTTTCACAGTATCTCGAATGCCCTGTGTTATTCCTATATTAATACATTTAAGGTCTGAACTTGAGCCAGTGTTTTTATTTCCTTCCATTTTGCTTAAAAATGAAATAAGGATGCCATTAAGAATACACTTGTTGCGCAACCATATTTGATATTCCTCTAAGAAATTTGAGATCTATAATAGAAAGAATTATAGACATCAGCAAGTTTTTTTTAAATATTGCATTTATATTATTCACAATATTTTTGCCAGGAAAGCTCCTTCTAATGAGGAGAGTCAGGAGATTACACAGAGGTAGTTACTGCCAAAAAGTTGACTGTTGCATGAAATAAAACTGCCAATTTACAGTTGACTTCCAGCAGTTATGTTGTGTTTCTACATTTGATACCTGATACTAAATATGTATTCCTTTGCAAGTGTGTAATAGCTGTATAGATGATGATGATTATAGAGGAGGTAAACATCAGACAAAGAAGTACTGAATACCAGAGAGGTAATAGATTCATGTTCAAGTGTGAGTATAAAGATCCAAGAACAGAGCAAATCTTCTGTCTTCAAGGGACTATGTTGAATCAACATTCCAGATCACCACCATTAAGCACCGATGTGTCACGCAGACTCACTCTGAACCATGTAATGTTTGCCTTCCTTTAAACACTTGAACATTGATTTAGAGGTCAGCATAGAATAATCTAGTAGCAATCTGTGCATCGGCAGGAGGCTTTTCAAAAGGAAAGATAATATAAATGTAGGAACAGATTCAGGATTGGAATAAAAGCAGCTTGTTGAAACCAATCAGTATGAAGCTTGCTGGCTCCTCTGCAGCTTCATGTGACATCTCCAGTGAATGTTCCACTCATGCCTCCATAGGAGCAGGCCTCCCCTAGCTGGCATGCTCGGGTAAAAAGTGCGCAAACAATCCCTACACCTATATTCTGAAAAACGACTCCCACATCAGGTACCTACTGGCCCCAAAACTCAGAGCCTGACTCGAGCTGACATTCAGGGCAATTACCTCAATCCTTCTTAGCCTTCATCTTTCCCCTCAGCCCCAGGGAACTTTAGACCTTCCCTGATCCATCAGTTTCCTCTCCTCTTGCTTTCCCGCCCATGGGTGCAGGCAAGGGTAGGCACAGGTCACCACAGTATATGCACAGACACACACATTTTGCATATATATATCTACATACAAAATACAGAATACTTATATTTCATAAGTGAAGCCTATAAATATCTAAATATATGTTCACCTCAAAGTATATTTTGGTATTCTATTAGTGTTGCATAATTATTTAAAATAGCTTGAGCTTTGGCGCCTGGGTGGCTCAGTTCGTTAAGCGACTGCCTTCGGCTCAGGTCATGATCCCGGAGTCCTGGGATCGAGTCCCACATCAGGCTCCCAGCTCAGTGGGGAGCCTGCTTCTCCCTCTGACTCTCTCCCCTCTCATGCTGTTTCTCTCTCCCTCGCTCTCTAATAAATAAATAAATAAATAAATCTTAAAAAAAAAAAGCAGCTAATACCAGTCATGTCCTATTACGGATGTCAGGTGTTAGCGAAATCAGCAGTTCTGCAAACTTACTGCTTCTGCACCTCGTTTCTTAGCTACTTTAATCTGTGGAGTCGTTCCCAGTATGTAGTGAGACCTTGACAAATCCAAAATCAAAAGAGATGGCATAGAGGAACAGCTGGACTTGGAGCTAGAGTATCTAGATTCAAGTTTGGACTAATTCACTTCAAATATTCCTCAGCTATCATATGGGAGTAATATCGCCTGCTTGGCCTTGCTTTCCTCAGAGAGCTATTGACAGTAGAAGTAGTAATAGTTTCAGTAGCAGCAACATTATCAGAATTGGCTTCCATAGCAAGAAGAGTGACAATAAGAAGGTAGAAACTACATTTATTATATAAGCAGTACATTGGAATGAATTCATTCATTCATTCAATTGTACCAGGAACCATACAACTGGCTAGCTACACAGAATCACTGCCCAGGGAGTCACCATCTAGCTGGGGGACAAAACAGTGCATGACAGGGGGGAAACTGCTCAGACGCACAGATATACAAGGATGTTTTCTGCTTTCCTTCTCAGGGTGAAATGCTATAACATGACCCTCAGGGAAAGATAGCTAGTCCCTTCAAAGGATTTCTTTTTCCTGCCATTTCCTGGAACAAATGTCTTATCTTAGATAACTTTTTTCCTCTTCTGTTTACCTAGGTCCTCTTTTGACAACCCATTCATTGATGTACCTGCTAAGTACCAGGCACTTTGCTAAACCCCCAATTTCAGAGAAAACAGAATCCTTCCTCTCAAGTATTTTCCCCTTTGCCAGAAAAGCAATAAGAATTTACCAAAGGGACCACTTTGAAGATAGCTAAAAGCTCACTTTGAAATGAAGTATCAATATTGAGAGGCATAGTGTCATGCTATCTAAAACTTACCTTCAAATATTACAGCAAAAAATGCATGTGTACAGAGAGAGGGAACACAAATACAACCAAATGTTCAAAACAATTGAATTTTGAGGGTGTAAGTTCGTAATATTATTATTTCAACTCTTCTGTATGTTCAAAATATTTTGATAAAAAGTAGGAGCTAAAAACAAAAGCTGGGGCGCTTGGGTGGCTCAGTCATTAAGCATCTGCCTTTGGCTCAGGTCATGGTCCTGGGATGGAGTCCCGAGTCTGCTCAGCGGGGAGCCTGCTCCTCCCTCTGCTTGTGCTCTGTCTCTCCTCTCTCTCTCTCAAATAAATTAATAAAATCTTAAAAAAAAAAACAAAAAAGAATAAAACTTTTATTGGAATCAGATCACCATGAGTTGAGGTCTGCCTCCAAAACAGTCTGGCAGTATGAAGTGAGAGAAGTTATTAACCTCCTTCGACCTCAGTTTTCTTATCCCTAAAATGAAAATAATCATTGTACATACCAGGATGGGCTGTTATGAGCATTAAATTGGGTTATACATGTCAAGCACTTAGCCGAGTCCTAACACTTAAGTAAAATAAATATTAGCTTCTATTATTTTATTTTAAAGTAATACTTCTGTGAAATGGTATGCAGTTAAGATGTAGAAACCAGAAACAAAAAGAAATTACAAAAAAGAATGAACAGAACAGACTAGATGTCCAGAAAGTCCTCTTAAAAATATGTTTAAAAATCTTTACCCAGCATTTTAACCACATGGCTGAGCTAATAAATAGCAAGCTGAGGGAAATCTGCAGATGTCAGAACAAAAGCAGAAAGTTTCCAGAGAGGGAAGCAAGCTCTAACTCAGGCACTTCTCTGAGGGAAGTGGCTAACCTCTGGTGGTTTTGATACTGAGTTTTAATGTCCCATGACTGTGGCAAACAGGAGGCAAAACTTGCAGCTTGCAGAATGCACAAGTTTGTATCAGAGACAAGTGAATGAAGTTAGGGCTTCCGTAAGGCAACGACAGCAGTAAGTGATCTCCAGGAAAGCCACGTTGGACAAAGTGAGATGGGGAAGTTACATGCTTAGTTCTGAATGGAGACCACAGTCACACAAATTTAGAATTAGAAGTTATATCCCTGGGGAGTCAAAAAACCACAAGCTGAATTTTATTTGAAAATGGGCTCATGTTGGTAGTATCTTCTAATACCTGGCAGACACAAACGCAATCCTACATGAACGAAGGTACTTTAAACCCACACTTCAAAGAATTCCTAGGCAGAATAACCCAGGGACATGAACTCATAATCAAAATTCGTGGAACACACAAGGACCAAATTAACACAAGGAGAGTCGACCTAATCAACAAAGTACAGAACGAGATTCACAAAACTATGTGCTTGTTAAAATGAGTTTAATACATTTTAAAAGTAAATAAAAGAGGTTATTAAAGTATGGCAATGGAATAAGACACTTCAGAAGGCCAAATTGTGACCTCTAGAAGTAAAAAAATTAAATTAAATTAAAAATTAAATTAGAGATTAAATAGCAGGATAGGACACAGCATAAAAATTACTTAATGAATCGGAATATAGATTTGAAGAACTTACCCAGAATTTAATATAGACAGTCAAAGGGGTAGAAAGTATGTAATATCATATGGCAAGAGAAAAAAGAATAGAATAGAAGAAACATTCAAAGAGAAATAACTGAAAATTTTCCAGGATTTATAAGACTGGTCCTCAGATTCAGCAGCAATGTGTCTTATGCAAAAACAAGTGGAAATAAACCCACATTATATTGTAACTGCTGAACACAAGAGAAAGAGAGTATCTTAAAAACAGGCAGGGGAAAAAAGACTAATGAGATAAAAGGAAATTATAAAAACAATGAAAGATAACAGTCACAATGGAAGCCAGAGGAGAATGTCATTGTATTTTCAAATGGCTCAGAAAAAATAACAAAGAATTACAAAAACAAGAAAACTGTATCTCAAAAAAAAAAAATCAGAGGAGAAAAGAAAACCAAAAAACTGAGTATTTACTACTATCAGAAACTCCAAAGAAATTTCCAAAGGAGGAACACCAGTAAGAAGAGAAATGATCTCAGAAGGGAGGTCTAAGATGCAAGAAGAAATTGTGAGCTTCAAAAATGATAAACAGGGAGTAAATGTAAACAAACATCAACCTTATATTTTAATAATCGGGAAAAAAAGTCTACTTTTTAAGGCTTTTAAAAAAGCAAAGTAAAACTAAAATACCACATTGGCATAACACTAGCAGATTATTAACATGAGTGCTTTTTAGGAGAAAAGTAATGATGTTAATGTTAGATTTCGCTAAATTAAAAAAAGAACTTCAGAATTTTTAAATTCTAAGTTCTCCACTAAAGGAAGAGAATTGCAATATATAACTTCCTCACCTCCTGGAGTTTTTAAAAAATTTTGAAGAAATTTATATTAGGATCAATGGTCTAACAATAACTAAAACACTTCTGAAGGGAAAAAAAAAAAGATTGGAGGTATCTGTCCTTCCAAATATTGACTTGTTGTAAAATAAAACTAGAGTAATTTAGGGACTAAACTAGGTATTGACACAGGAATAAACAAACAAACAAAGACAATGTCTTTAAATACTAAAAGAGAAATATTTTCAAACTCGATTAAATAAAAACAAAACCCAGTACATGTCATTTCAACATCATATTGGAACGTCTAATAATAACATTTAACACTTAACAGGTATACCATGTGGCAAGCACTGTTCTAAGCACTTTACATGAATTTATTTAATCCACGCAAAGTCCTACGAGGTAGGTGTACTGTTATCCATTTTTGTGGATGAGAAAACTCAGGTTATATAGCTTGTCCACAGTTATATAGCAAGTTAGTAGCAGAGGTGGTTGACCCAGACCAGCCTGATTCCAGAATCTATGCTCTTAACCACCATACTATTCTTTCCCAGCAAGCAAAATAGAAAAAGGAAATTTAAAACAAGGATTGTAAAGGAAGAAACAAAACTGTCTCAAATGATGATTGTCTACATAGTAAACCCCAAAGAATGTACAGATAACATATTAGAAATATTAAGAGTTTAGCAAGATGGATGGACATAAAATCAATATATAAAATCCCATTGTATTTCTTTTTTAAAAATTTTTTATTGTTATGTTAATCACCATACATCATTGGTTTTTGATGTAGTGTTCCATGATTCATTGTTTGTGCATAACACCCAGTGCTCCATGCAGAACGTGCCCTCTTTAATACCCATCACCAGGCTAACCCATCCCCCACCCCCCTCCCCTCTAGAACCCTCAGTTTGTTTTTCAGAGTCCATCACCTCTCATGGTTCCTCTGTCTCCCCCTCCGATTTCTCCCATTGTATTTCAATAAATCAGTAGAGGTTAGAAAAGCCTACTTTTAAAACAATATCATTTAAAATAGCAACACAAAATAAGATGCTCAGTAATAAATCTAACAAAAGTTGTACAATGCCTTTATTCAGAAAATATTTTTAAATGTTTAAAATATTAAAGAGGTAAATAAAGAGATATACTGTGCTCATGGACAGAAATAAACAATATTATCTTTCCAAAATATTCTATGGATTCAAATACAGTTGCCAGAAAAATTCTAACAGTGTATTTTGTGGAACTTGCCAACCTGATTCTAAAATGTATATAGCAGTGGTGAGTGCTGTGAATTGTGCAAGACTATTGAATCACAGGTCTGTACCTCTGAAACAAATAATGCAATATATGTTAAGAAAAAAAAAGCAGAAGATAGCAGGAGGGGAAGAATGAAGGGGGGGAGACTGGAGGGGGAGATGAACCATGAGAGATGATGGACTCTGAGAAACAAACTGAGGGTTCTAGAGGGGAGGGGGGAGGGGGATGGGTTAGCCTGGTGATGGGTATTAAAGAGGGCACATTCTGCATGGAGCACTAGGTGTTATGCACAAGCAATGAATCATGGAACACTACGTCAAAAACTAATGATGTAATGTATGGTGATTAACATAACAATAAAAAATTTAAAGAAAAAAATTAAAAATAAAATTAAAAATAAACAAACAAATAAATAAATAAAATGTATATAGCAGATCAATGGGCTGAGAATAACTGAAACTCCCCTGAAGGAAAAAATAAGATTAGAGATATTTTTTCTTATGAATATTGGTTTATTATAAGGCTAGAATAATTTAGGCACCAACATACTAACACATGGATAGACAAATAAACCAAGGAATTAGAATAGAAAGCCCAGAAATAGACCATGCATATATAAAAACCTACTATAAAATAGAGCTATAACACAACTAAAGAGGCAAAAAAAAAAAAATAAAGGGACTGAAAAGTTAAGCTGGAACAACTGTTACTTATATAGGGGAAAATGGATTCAAATACCACTTTGTCATTGATAAAAAAATCTATCCTGGGTGGATCAAAGACTTAAATATGAAAGGAACAACTTTTAGGGAAAAAAAAAATCAGGAAATACCTTTATGGCATAAGAAAGAATTTCTTTTAAACAACTCAAAAAGTGCAAACTATAAAGAAAAGATAAATGAATTCAACTACACTTAAAGGACTTTTATTCAGGAAAACACACACACATACACACACACACAAACACACACACACACAATAATGGTGGTAAAAGACATGTGACATTCTGTGAGAAGATATTTGCACCATGTATAATTGTTAAAAGGTTAAAATCCAGAATATTTAAGAAACTCATACCAAAATTAAGAAAAAGACAATCTTTTATAAAAATGGTTAAAGTACATCAACAGACATTTCACAGAAAAGGAAACACAAGTGGTCGTTAAAAGATATTCAAATTCAGTATTAATCAAGAGAAAGCAAGAAAGCCCCCCAGTGATATGCCATTTTATTCTCATGGAATTGATAAAAATCTGAAAGTATTGACTAAGATATAAGCCAAAAGAAATTCTGAGACACTGTTAGTGAGTTTCAATTGGTGCAATTTGAGACATATTTAGGCGTTATCTTGTAAAGTTGAACATAAGCATTTCTCATGACCTTGCAATTCTACATGAGTTTACATCTTAGGGAAATTCACAGATGTCCACCAACAGATACGTCTAAAAATGTCCATAGGAGTATTACTTGTGATATCAAAAAAACAGAAAAACAACCCAATTGTCCAAGTAGAATAGAGTGGGGAAAAAAATCATGTGTCATGGACATTGCAATGGAATACTATACAGCAGTAAAAATAGATGAACTAAACCTACAGTCATCGAAACAGATGAATCTCAAGAGTTACATTGAGAGAAGAAAGCTAGACATATAAGAACATATGTAGTATAACCCCATTTATACAAACGTCAAAAGTAAAATTAAATAATACATTTCTTAGGGAAACATACCTCTGTGGTAAAAAGCATTTTAAAAAGCAAGCCAATAATAAAATAAAAAATTGAATTCTCATTCCCTTTTGGAGAGAAGAGGAAGAAGATGAGATCATGGAGGGACACATGAGGGCATTCAAAATTATTGTTTTGCTCCATTTATTAATGTATCATTTTGTTATTTTTTTAGGCTGTATAAATATGTTAAATATTCCCCCGTGTATACAACCTATTTCTCCAAAATAAAATAAAAATAGAGATCATCTGAAAACTTGTACATTGTACTTTGACAATACTTTCCATGAGTATCACCTGTGGCTTAAGAAACTGCTCAGATTTGGGTGCCTGGGTGGCTCAGTTGGTTAAGCGACTGCCTTCGGCTCAGATCATGATCCTGGAGTCCCGGGATCGAGGCCTGCATCGGGCTCCCTGCTCAGCAGGGAGTCTGCTTCTCCCTCTGACCCTCTTCCCTCTTGTGTTCTCTGGCCCTCATTCTCTCTCTCTCAAATAAATAAATAAAATCTTTAAAAAAAAAACTGCTCAGATTTCAATACAAACAATAAAAATTAAAATAAAAAATAAAATGTGGGAAAAATTTACTCTTTGTAAAACACCCAGTACATTTAAAGAATCATTATGATCGTTTTAGCACTTTGCCCAATAGCTTACATTTGGCACCATTTACTGCTAGGGTGATAGAAGGCAAGAGTTCTATCACTGCATACAGCCTCCTTAGAGCAGGTGGCAGATAATTAGCAGCCCCAAATATGGAAATGATTCCATGATATTTGATGATCATAAATAGTAAGGCTATCTCCTGCGATAGAGGCATTGTCTGCCTTTGCTGAGCTTTTAGTCTACTGAGTGAAATAGATAATAAACGAGGGAATGAACCACTGAATTATGAAGAGTGCTGTTAAGAAAATGAACAGGGCTCAGTAATAGAAAATAACAACAAACAGGTGCATGGGATAGGAGGCAATCCTAATAGGCTGACCAAGAGAAGCCTCTGTGAAGAGATGGCGTAGACATGCAGATCTGAAGGAGGAGAAAGGGCCTCATTTGAAGAATGAGACAGGGAGAGAGTTGGCCACAAGAGGAGGGAGGATTCCAGGCTAAGGGAAGCCACCTACCAAAGCCTGGAGAAGAGATTTGGGTCTCTAGGAACGTGGGAGCCGAGTGATGGAATGTTGAGAAGGCCAAAAGTGGGATTGGAAAAGTAGGCTGGAACCTTGAAGGCCATGCCAAGGGAGTCTGATTCTTTTCTCAAAGGTCCATAGAAAGAAACTGAAAGGGTTAGTGTAAAAAAGCCACATGATTCAATTTCTGCCTTCAAAGATTACTTTGCTAGTTAGTGAATAGTAGAAACAGGGAGACAATTACTGTGGTAATAGTAGATTGGAAGTGAAGCAGGGGGTGGAACTGGGATTGTAGCAATGTCAGCAGAAATCCAGTGAACAGGGGCGTCTGGGTGGCTCAGTCGGTTAAGAGTCTGCCTTCGGTCTTACACAATTCATAGCACTCACCCTCCCCAATGTCTATCATCCAAAACTAATGATGTAATGTATGGTGAGTAACATAACATAATAAAATTAAAAAATCTGTAAAAAAAAAAAAATCTGCCTTCGGTCATGATCCTGGGGTCCTGGGATCGAGCCCCACGTCGGGCTCCCTGCTCAGTGGGAATCTGCTTCTCCCCCTCTCCCTCTACTCCTCCCCTGCTCATGCTCTCTCTCTCTCTCTCTCTCAAATAAATAAATAAAATCTTTAAAAAATAAAAAAATTTTTAAAAATAACTCAAGTGAACAGATTCAAGGTATATTTTACAAATGGAATTAATAAGATATGTTGATAAATTAGATGTGGAGAAAATGATATAAAACAGTGATATGTCAAAAATGTACATAGCTCTCATTTGGTAAGGATACATCTGTTATTTCAACGGCTTTTGTCTTCTTTGACAGAAGTTAAAAAAAAACTAAAAACAAAAACCTCCTGATGACTTATAGTGTTTGACAGCACCGCCCATGCCGCTGTAGGCACACAGCTTCTCCCAGGGGAGAAACACAGGGAACTATCACAAACATGGCAGAACGTCACAAACCCTTTCAATCATCCATATATGTTTATAAAACTATATGTGTATAAATAACATGTCATTATTTTGTTTATTCTCCGGTCTCAAATTTTCATGAAGGTAGAGAATTTGAAGTCTCTCCCAGCCACAGCCAAGTGATCCGTGCCCCTGTTTCCAAACACATGTGTGACACCCTGACCCTAGTCCCGGAATAATAAAATAAGCTAATGCTTACTGAGAGCTTCCTGGCACCAGGCACTGTTCATAACACTGGGAAATATTAACAGGTTTAATCCTCACTTCAGCCCTGAGAGAAAGTTCTTCTTCTTATTCCCATTCACTATACGTGAATTGAAACATGTTTACTGTTTCTGAAACTTTAGGGTTTAGACCCGGCTATGAGCTACACTGACACCAAAGAATGTGTCTTAAGCTGCTCAAATTACACTTGAATCTTAAATGTCTTTGCTGATAAATTTTGGTGAAAATAGCCAATAAAAAATTTAGGAAACATACAAATATTGGGAAAATGAATCAATCTCTCACCTGATAAAGACACGGCGGGGGGAAGTGATTTGTCTGTCACACGGAGATAAAGAGATGCAAGCAAATTTCAAGGAAATAAACTCTTTATTACCAAGTATTCCAAATATTACAGAGTATGTAGAAGGAAACCAGACAGGATCCAAAGATCCCACTTAAAATGGGGAGAAAACAGTCTAACATCTGGATGTATAAAACTTAGCTTTTATTTCAGTTTTGTTTTCTTTTGTTTCTTCTCAACTGTCACACTGTAAAACAGAGAAAACTGAAATCTTGCTCAGGATCTGTAAAATCCACGCGAGTGTGTTGACAGCCAGAGGAGACACCGCCTTTGGGGTACAAGTCTCTCACTTGCATTCAAGTACCAAACCTGTAACGAATGGTTTACAGTGGTTCTCCACCTTGACTCCACATTCAAATCACCTGGGGTGCTTTCTTCAAATTCTACTCCCAGAGATTTTTTTTAGCGGTTCTCAGGTTGCCCCCCCCTGCCCCCCGGTCCCCAGCAGATTCCAATGTACAGCCAAAGCTTGAGCAGCACTGCCTGGGATCCAAGCCTGTGGGCATTCTCATGGCTATAACAGAATAATGCTCTTGGGCTTCTCACTGCTGTAGAAGCTAAGAAAGTCAGCAAGAAGCTAAAGGCAACTTCTGAATTCCTACAGCCGCGATGAGGAAGCACTGTGGTTAGACCTCTCCCACCCTTTCCTGACCCGGCAATTGGAGAAACTGCTTACCAGCAGCGCCCTCTGGGAAATGTAGCTGTCTGCCAAAATAGCCACTGCTGACAACTTCTTTTAGATTTGTTTCAATATAATATGGTCACACTCTGAGCATCAGTAAACAGTATAATTTTCTTGGCTTAATGAATTAGGCAAGGAGAGGCGCCAAGTAGACACATGGAGTACCTAGTATGTGTTGGACATTTTATTTATTTTGCTTCTAATGCTTACCACAACCCTTTGAGGAAGGCATTATTTTATTTTAGCCCTCCAATGAGGAAACTGAGGTTCAGCGGGATTATTAAGTGATTTCTCAAGGTCACAGGGCTGCTGAGAGGAACACTGGGGAGGAGATCCCTCCTGATCTTTACTATACCACACTGCCCCCTAGGGCTGCAGAAGTTAATGGCAAGCACAGGATGTTAAAAAAAAAAAAAAAAAAAAAAAAATCTTGAAAAGCCAGAAGGCAGTAAGCTTGAAATCCCCTGGTGGACCTAATTGGCTGTGATTGCTCTTTCCTACGAACACTTAGAGCCTTTTCTGTTGGTACCACCGGCTTAGCACTTAACTCTTGCCGACTTTTGTTAAATGCCAGCTCATGTGCTTTCAGCTCATTGCCATGACAAGCAAGCTCGGGCAGGGCAAAGATGATTCTTGATATTTTTAAATCCACCTGAGAGCCTAAATTTGCCTTAGAGCAGAGCTTCTGTAACTGTCATGTACTTACGAATCACCTATAAACCTTGTTAGAAAGCAGATTCTAACAGAAGGTCTGGGTGGGCCTGAGACCCTGTATTTCTAACAAGCCGCCAGGGATACCAAGGCTGCCAAGGAGAGGGTCACATGATGAGAAGCAAGGACCTCATTATTCCAAATAAGCGCGGGGATTTTTTTTTTTTTAACTCTAATTTTGGGAAACAAGCAGCTGTGCATGTAGTTTGGTAAATTACATTTCACCACGTATTTCATTTCTTAAAAAAAAAAAAAAAAGTGTCTCATTATCCTAACAAGGCTGTCTAAAGTCGTTTCTTTCTCAGTGAATCTTTGCAGATTGATTTGTTGATGGGTAGGACATCTCAACAAGAAAAGAAAGCACCTACAAAGGACAGTTGAATTTCTTATGAATAACACAAAGAAACATTAGCTGGTTAATCAATGGTTTAAAACAAAGAAGATGATGGTACACCCCCTCACCATTTCTCCTATTAGCAATAGACCCCCTCATGTGGAGCTGTGACATCCTCGGGATGTTTCTGATGAGAAGCCTGTGGGTAACCCTACAATGTACTCTGAGTAAGACCCAGTCATTAGGAATATCAGCTTTAGGGTTGGTAGACCAGAGTTGAAGCCCTGGCTAACATTTTACTTTTCAAAGCTCATTTCTTGTCCAGTACCACCCTAAAGCAAGACTTGTAACTCTGACCCATCCTCAAATAGTCCCAACTTGAAATCATTAACAAGAAACATATTCATACATACCCATAGAAGAGCTTTTTTCATTCAAAGCAATGAAATATTTCACTATTGATTTTGTGGTCAAACACATAAAAAGGGTTTATGTTGTAGTTCATACTATAAAACACTATAAATCCACATACCTTATTGTGGTTTGGAAAAGGACATCTCTTTTCGATGTTCATCTTTGTGTCCCCCACCCCCAATACACAAACACACATCCTGCTATTCTGGAGTAGTGCTTTACACGGATATACTTGTATGCCTCGGGCAGCCTCAGCTTCCTCGACTTATAAAAGGGGACTAATAATACCTTTTAGGTTTCTGTGACGATTGAACACATATCTCTCTTCAAAAGTCCCTCGCAACCCCAGCCAGCAGGTCTCCTCTCTAGACCATTTCCCCCCCATGCACCCTTCCAACCTCCATTTACCATCCATACCCCAATTTTCTATGTCCCTTTTCTTTTCAGAGAGAATTGCTGGTCTCTTGGCTTTTCCAATTGGGATCCAATCTCTTTAGATGACCAGCAGAGTTAGAATTAGCGAATAAATAACTTCACACACCCAGTCAGTTCTCTCTAAATATTTATTAAATGAGTAAATGGCTGGCATTCGTATAAGCCAGTCAACCCCAGTGGATCCTCAATATTGAGTTCTAGAAATCTCTCCTATTAGAAAAACCAGATGTGGAAATATTAAGAAGTGACGGCTATCTACACTCCTCTTAATGGTGGATTTTCTCCAGCCCCTTTTCACAAGGAGAAAAGAACAAATCAAGGGTAACACCAATATTTAGATGGAATCTCAGAAATAGTGCAGCAGCAAGGTCATTGGGATATCAGAAGTGCTGTTTGGTACTGCCTAGAGCTCACATCTCCCTATGGCAGTCTTAAAAAATGTATATAGAAACATAAGAAATGCCTAGTCCCATAAAATCTGTGTGATTCACCTGATACACACTTAAGCTGTCTCATGGGTGAATTGAAGATATTACTACTTCATATATACTGCAAAGAGTAATAGACATGGCATATATATTTCTTACCCTGACTAAAGTACTAAGTTAACACTTAGTAGATATTTAGTAAATATTCCACTCCAGCTTATCTGGGTAGCACTTTTCATTCCAGAGGTGTGGGAAGGAAGGTAGGAAATGCTTGGTCAATGTCTGTTTGTTGAACTTGTGAAGAAAAAAAACTCTGACCATGGCAAACAGTTTATACGTTAGGCAATCTTAGCTCTTGTAGCCTTCCACAATCTTATGAAAGGAGATGTCAAGTTCTAAAAAATATAGTTGTCCATGTACAATCAAATTGCACTCAGTGGCAGGGAAAGAGGAAATGATAAAAACAAAGCAATGACAGAAAGTCCCATCACTGCAAAAAACCTTCCTAAGAAAAGATCAAATCATAGCAGCAGATAGCAGGCCCTCTAGTGAATCAGTGACATTAAAATAAGTATAAAAGAAAATCTGAAAGAAAACCATACCTAAGGAAAAATTGAGAAAAAGGAAGTAATGACTATTAATTGAATAAAATGTAGGCTATAAATTTAAGATAAGCAAACAAGATATCTTCCTCAGAGAGAAATGTTTATTAAAATTAAAGTCATATATAATTGTCCCATTGAGTAAGAATATCTACAAACAAAACCGATAACAAGATGTCAGAGCTAAATGATTGTGCCGCAAACCAAAACAAGAAACAAGACCAAATAAGAAAAGAGTGCAAGATACTTTACATTACATATTTATTTAGCAATGAAATCACCTTTTTCTATGTCTCCCCTAAAACTCTCATGTATTCAAGTAGCAATTGCTCTTTAAATGTACTAGCTGAAAATCTATTCTATACTTCGTTAATTGAGTTATACACAATAAAATCTAGGGGCTACAGTGAATACATTCAAAGTCAATGTGCTCAGTACAAAATCCAGTACATGTGATTACATTTCTAAGACCAGAAAGAAAGCCCATGGGAATGAAAGTAATTTCCACATTTTATACTCACATGGAAAATGTCACACTATCTCCTCTCCTGGAGGTTTCTGAGGAATGCATTTTATTCCATTGGAAGCCTACAGCTTGTTAGAACTTCTCATCCAATGTGCAGTCTACCCCTCTTTCTCACCTGCACATGGAGCCTGGTTCCTTATGCACCTTTATAAATCCTATATAAATGATTATGCTCAGGAGAGTCTTCTGTTTTCATTTTTTTTTTAATTCACATGCCCATCTTCCTCTTGATGATCTTACTAATGCTATAACTTCGATAAGCCACTGCCATCTAGAGACCTGGGAGGTCTATTAAAAAATATTCTCCAATCTTGAGCTGAGAAAGACAAGCACTAGCTAAACATCATTAAGGACTGTTGTCTCAGAGAAAGTCAGAGACATACCACAGCCAGCAGAGCACAGTTCTCCATATTCTCTATTGAAAAATGAAACTGTAAAAAGAGCAAATGTTAGTACTGAAAACACAAGTACTTTGAGTGAAACCAGCACAGAAACTGGAGATGGTGGGGCACCTGGGTGGCTCAGTTGTTGAGCGTCTGCCTTCGGCTCAGATCATGATCCCAGGGTCCTGGGATCGAGCCCCACGTCCGGCTCCCTGCTCCGTGGGAAGCCTGCTTCTCCCTCTCCCACTCCCCCTGCTTGTGTTCCCTCTCTTGCTGTCTCTCTCTGTCAAATAAATAAATTAAATTAAAAATCTTAAAAAAAGAAAAAAGAAAAGAAAGAAACTGGAGATAGCTCACCTCAAACTCAGTTCCAAATAAGGATGGGGAATCATGCCCTTGACGTCAGAAGCAGGTAATCACTTACATGGTAAATCCCAAAAATTCCAGAAAATTATCCCCATCCCAACCACATCACATACCCACATCGACTAAAAAGGCACCACCTCTTGGATGATGGTTGAAATTATTTTTAGAGCTGCGTTTTTGGTTTTCCGTTGTTGCCCTCCACTTGGATGCAGGTAGTCTTAGGAACGTAATGCTTCCATCTTATGTACTCCTGAGTTCTAAGCTATCTGTCCCTTTCTCGAGAGCTGCAGTTGGTGAAAAGATCGAATAATGAGTGCGAGAGGACAGAAATGCCCAGAGAGGAGAGAAGGAGCAGGAGGAGAGCACTAAAGACTCTGAAGACTAACTGATCTCTCCACAATTTTACCTAAGGCTTCAGAAGGGCAAATATTTGTTTAATGAAATCATACACGGAACAAACACACACACACACACACACACACACACACACACACACACACACACATTTGAAACAGATAAACCCAGAGCTGCTCTGATCGACGTTACATGATTGGAGCCTGGACCTCCCCGCCCACACTGTAGTCCTTCCATTCCTGTCGCAGTTCAGAAGGTGCCAGGATTCCAGGGAAGACGCTTGGAAAACCACTAGCCTATTGGAAGTTGGTGTAGTGAAAGAAATCATCTCTGATGTAAGAACCGTTCCTTTCTTTAAACCTATAATTCTAGAGCGGGGAGGCACAGAGGCGTGGCATCAGTCGAGCCCAGTTCTGGGCCACGGTCACACACAGCGCCCTGCCTGCAGGAGGAGCCGCCGCCAGAGCGGCGAGCGGGCACCAGAAAGATAGACCGAGTCCCCGACAGCCGCTCCGTGAACCGCCCACCCCACTTCCATGAGTCCTTCCGAGCCCCGGGTGGAAAAGCCCGGGAGGGCTACTGAGCTACCCGTGGAGGAGGAGCGAGTCCAAGCCTGAGCCCCGGGCGCCACCACCGCAGGCGCGCAGCAGGGGTCGCCTTCCTGGCCCGCTCACCGGCAGCTGTCCAAGGTCCCGGGATGCAGAATGACAGAGCCGATTGAGAAGCACTAATCACAACATTAGAACACATTGGGAAAGGCTCGTTTGGGAAGTTTTCAAAGGAATTGATAACTGTGCCCAGCAAGGGGTTGCTATTAAAATCGTAGACCTTGAGGAAGCCCAAGATGAAACTGAAGACATTCAGCAAGAAATATTTGTTCTGAGTCAGTGTGACAGCTCATATGTAACAAAATACTATGGATCATACTTAAAGTGTTCAAAATTATGGATAGTAATGGAATACCTGGGTGGTGGTGGTTCAGCACTGGGTCTTCTTCGAGCTGGTCCATTTGAGGAGTTCCAGATCGCTACCATGCTAAAGGAAATGTTGAAAGGTCTGGATTATCTGCAGTGAAAAAAGAAAATTCACCGAGAGATGAAGGCTGCCACCGTCTTGCTGTCAGAACAAGGAGATGTTAAACTTGTTGACTTTGGAGTTACAGCTGAGAGATACACAAATTAAAAGGACTACCTTGGCGGGAACACCATTTTGTTTTTTGGTTTTTTTAAAGATTTTATTTATTTATTTGACAGAGAGAGACAGAGAGGAAACACGAGCAGGGGGAGTGGGAGAGGGAGAAGCAGGCTTCCAGCCGAGCAGGGAGCCCGATGCAGGGCTCGATCCCAGGACCCTGGGATCATGACCCGAGCCAAAGGCAGACGCCTAATGACTGAGCCACCCAGGCGCCCCGGGAACACCATTTTGGATGGCTCCTGAAGTTATTCAACAGGGGGCTCATGACTCAAAAGCTGACATTTGGTCATTGGGAATTACTGCTATTGAACTAGCCAAGGGAGGGCCACCTAACCCTGAAATGCATCCCATGAGAGTTTTGTATCTTATTCCAAAAAACAATCCTCCAACTTTTGTTGGAGACTTTACTAAGTCCTTTAAGGAGTTTACTGATGCTTGGCGGAACAAAGATCCATCATTTCCTCCTACAGCTAAAGTATTTCTGAAACACAAATTCATTGTAAAAAAATTCAAAGGAGACTTCTTTTGTTCAAAGATTTTTATTTACTTATTTTAGAGAAAGAGACAGAGACAGTGACAGAGGTAGTAAGAGAGAACACAAGCAGGGTGGAGAGGGAGAAGCAGGCTCCCTGCTGAGTAGGGAGCCCAACTTGGGGCTCCATCCCAGGACCTTGAGATCATGACCTGAGCTGAAGGCAGACACTTAACGACTGAGCCATCCAGGTGCCCCTCAAAGAAGACTTCTTATTTGACCGAACTGTTAGCTCAATTTAAGAGATGAAAGGCAGAAGGGGACAGTGATGATGAAATTGATTCTGAGGGCTCTGATTCCAAATCCACCAACAGAGAAAATAATACTCATCTTGAATGGAGCTTTACCACCATGTGAAAGAAAGCCCAATCCAAAGAAATCACAGAATGGGGCAAAGCAAGATCTTGTGCAAACGCTGAGTTGTTTGTCTATGATAATGACACCTGCGTTTGCTCAACTTAAAGAGCAGGGTGAGGATAACGCTAGCAGGAATCAGGAAATTGAAGAACTTGAGAAAAGTATTGCTGTGGCAGAAGCCACCTGTCCTGGCATCACAGATAAAATAGTGAAGAAATTAACTGAAAAATTTTGAAAGTGTTCAGCAGATGAATCCCCCAAAGGAACTGATTATTGGCTTTTATTGCATACCGAACCACAGAAACCCACCAAAGTTACTTCAGGCTTAACAATGCTTAACTCATGAGCTCTATGTGCCTTTTGGATCTTTGCAGCATTGAAGATTTGGAAGAAGCTATTCAACTATTTGTGATGGTGTTTATCACTTTATTTTTAATTGCTTCTCGGCCTTTTGGCTAAGATCAAGAGTAGTATCACTTTATATTTTAAAGAGACTATTTTATGAAGTAAGTTTTTATACTATATATAGTTTCACCTGTATTCTACTAAATGTTGAGATCCAGTTTTGCTTTTAGGTATCATTATTACTTAAGTTACTGGGATGAATACCTTTCATGTTGCGATCTTTAGTTCAATGAACACTCATGAAATGTACAGGTCTTTCAAAGTCATCCTAAATATCCAACTTTTTAAATCATCAAGCTGCAAAACAGTTTTGTTTTAACACACAACATATTCTAAAAATGATTATTGGCAGAGGGTGGAAACAAGTCATACCTTCTTAAAACAGAGGCTTTTCATAAGCTCTTGGAAATGAAACCTGGAAAAGTATTAACTACCAAGTTGGGATGATCTCCCAAGCAGCTCAGTGATGATCACATTTGAGAGCCATGCCGTTTGAAATATATATAGGCAACAGAGGTATCTCTTGGTGTACAGTATTTACCTTCTCTGTTAGAAGAGGCAATTAACCCTATTTGACATGGTTGGAAATGTAAAGCAATACTAATTAGCCATGGATGGGATTTTGAAAATACTAGGTGAATTAGTCAGGCTTCATTTTTAAAATCTTCAACTCATATTGCATATTATATGCTTGGATTTGGGGAGCTTAAAAAAAAGCTGATAATCATGTAATTAAATACCTGATCGACAGGTATGAATATAACTCACACCAGCATATTTTTGTCATGGGAGTAAAATTTCCTATAAACTATTTATACGTTTTTGTTCTTCATAATCATCCAGTATATAAACATCATGTATTCATTTTCAAAAGGATATTTAAATAAGCATTTTCTAGTTCATGTGCAAATAGCCATAGTACAGGCCGATCTCTGCCCCTACAAAGTTAAGTTAGACCATACAGTTAATTTTCAGTTATGGTACTGTTATGTGCATAATACCTTTTCTCTTTTAAGCCCAGTATATATATTATGCCTGCCTAAGTCCCGAACTGGACCTATATTTTAGTAGTTGTAGAATTATTGATGTTAATTAGTTTTGATAGTTAATGTTTTATTATTTGGATCTGCACAGTTTTTTTTTTTTGCACAGAAGTCATTTTTAAAAAATCTGAATAATTGCCAAATATCAGAAGAAAGATGTTCTTCAACTAAAGAATACAGTTTTTTGTCAAAGGGCCATCACCTCCTCTTTTTCTGTAATAATACAGACACTTGAATAAGTTGTGGTTGTGTCCTCTGCCAAGAAATTTCTTTTCATTGGTGCCTCTACTGTAACAATTATTTTTAACATATTGTATTTTGAAGTAATGGTTCAGTTAAAATGTTCACTTGCTATGTAACTGAAACTCAACTACAGTTTATAATCTATAGAGATCTGGAAATGATTTTGCAACTCATATCATGGATTAAATGAATATTTTTATAAAAGTAAAAGCAACAAATTTATAAATTGATTATTTGAAACTTTATTTTTTATTTGTTTTGGTTATTTGAAACTTTACAACACAGCTGCCTCATGGATAGGAATTGTATTGCTTATTCATTATTAAAGTTATTAGTCCTGTAAACTGTTTCTAGGTGAAACACACTCCAGTATTTTGGGGGGTTTAAAAAGAAATATATAAATTAAAAAACACCTATAATAAAAAATGTATGATTTTAGATGTTAATTTCTAAATAAATAATTGGGAAGATGAACAGAGAAAAGAAAGTTATGATGGCTGTTTTTCAGTCATATCCTTCGTACTATTAACATCTCTATCTTCAGATAACATGGTGCAAGCTAGCTTAAGCAAAAGTAAGGTAGAGTCAGGCAGTCTCATATCCATACACAGAGGTACTCCTCATCTCAGATACTAAAGAGCTATAGAAACCCAGTCACTTCCTCTTTTGTATCTCCTGTTGCTGCTTCTCTCTTGCTGCAGATGGGTTTTTCTATTCGAAGTCTGTGGAAAGGAAATGGCCACTATAACTCCTGATCTACATCTCTGTCCATGACATCAGCCGAATTCCAAATCTAAGTTTATTCTTAGAAAGTACTTTGCTTGGCCCAGCTTGAGTTGAGCACCTCTAATCCCATCAGGATAACCCAGCCGACAACTCTGCCGGGGGTAGCGCAAGTTTCAGAAAGAGAGCAAGGTGCTGGTTAAACTAATAATGGGTAGTCAGTACCCGCTTCCCAGAAGCCTGTGCCCCCTGACACAGCAGTGATGTGCTGGACCAGCTCATACCAGTAGGCTAAAGCCGATCCTACCCATCACTTCCCAACTCCATGTTCAGTGAGGTTATACGGGTAGCTTGAAATCAACCAAGGTTGGAGTATTTATACCACACAAACTGGCAAATGCTATAAATCAGAGATTACTTTTTTCAGAGTCCCTTTACCAGCACCACACTGTCACCTAAGACTCCATAATTTGTGATGTTGGAGACAGCCACATTAACATCTACTCACACACTGTGAAGCTCTGCAGAGTTCAGTCATCTAGAAGGCGCCTAGTAGATCCGTTCACTCAGGTATGTTTGTACGTTTAAGAAAAAAAATAAAGCAAGACACGTGCATCAGCATTGGTCAAATGCAGCACATCTGATCCCACACAAAGCCTTCTTCTCTGCTGTACTTAATACAGGGGCAGACATAGGTAACAAGGATCCTGAAAACCAGCCACGTTCTTGGTAAAAATAGAAAAGTAGCAAATGGAGAACTCTAGTGCAGAAGACGAGAAGAAATGGTAGAATTTACAAGAACACTTATGGGAATACAGCAGGGGCTCAGTAAGTATTTCAGAAAGGATGAAGAGAAGAAAGGAAGTGGGAAAACAGTGGAGGTATGGGGCAAGAGGGAGAAAGGGAGGATGGAAAGTGTAAAAGGAAATAATGAGCCATCAATCAAAGGAGACAATTCTCCACTGAGATTATAAGCAAAAGATATGTTAACTGATAAATACAAAAGCGTTCATTCAACAAATTGTATCAAGTGATGAACCTGGGACAGGGCTGGGCATACAATAGTTAGGAGGACATGGTCCCTGTCTCAGGTACTGTGCGATTTAGTGGAAGAGGGACTCAAATAAATCGTCATCTCAATATTGGCACATGCTATGATTAGTTAACCATAGGATGCTGAGGGAGACCATAGAAAAGCTTCTACCCCAAATGTGGGAGTCAGAAAAGACCTCCCAGAAAGGGCACATATAAACCGAAGCCCTGAAGAACACATAAAAGCTTCACAAGTGAATAGGATGAAGCAAAAGACATTTCAGATGGAGGAGAAATAAAATAAAACGCGTATGGTTGTGAATAGAAATAGGCAATCACGAGTCTGAAGGAAGTTCATAACTGGCTGAGTATAGTGTGCAAGAGAGTAAACTGGAGATACACACCACACCGGGTCATGGAGACCTTGCAGGCATACTTGGAACTGGGACTTTCAGGACAAAGGGGAGTTACTTAGGGGGTGTAAGGAAGAGAATGCTTTAGAAAAATCACTCAAATTGGTTCACTTCTCTTCTTATTGACATTACAACCTCCAGCTGGTCCCCCTGACGCCCCTCTGTCCCACCTCTAAACTATTCCACAGGGAAAGAAGGGAGACCAACTGTTACAACCGGTGGTAACATCAGTGCTGTTGAGAGAAAAGCATTGTGGTGGTAAAGAAAGGAGGTGGAGCAGTTCAAGAGCTCTTTGGGTGGTAAAGTCAGCAGGATTTGATGATTACCAGGCCTTGGGGGATGAAGGAGGCAGGCCCTAAAGAGTTTCCCAGATTCCTAACTTGGGCAGGTGGATGGATGGTGGTGCTACTGACTATAAGAAGGAAATAAAAGAAAAACAGGTTTAGCAGGGTATACCAGAAGTTTAATTTTGAAGTGCTGTGGGGCATCCTGACAGAGATGTACAGTGGGCAGTTAATTAGTAAAGCATGGGAGGGATTACCATGATTTACAATTTTTTACATATTAGGTTTTGAGAGGGTCAATAACATTGCTTTTCCCCATCCAAGCTGGCAATCAAATGAAACATGGCTATGAGCAAACAGAAGCAAAATATCACCTTTGAGTATAGATACATGCCATGCTTGTGTGAAAGGAATTCAACCTAAAATGGAAACAGGATATGAAATGAAAATCTCAAACAGGTGCCTTCAGAAAAATGGAACTTAAGAACCAAGAGACTGGGAGCACCTGGGTGGCTCAGTTGGTCAAGTGTCTGCCTTCAGCTCAGGTCATGATCCCAGGGTCCTGCCTCCAGCCCGCATTGAGCCACACATCAGGGCTCCCTGCTCAGTGGGGAGTCTGTTTCTCCCTCTCCGTCTGCCCCTCCCCCCCAGCTCATGTGTGTGTGTGTGCGCACGTGTGCCCTCTCTCTCTCAAATAAATAAATAAAATCCTTAAAAAAAAAATAAAGAACCAAGAGACTGATTGGCATTAAGTGCTTGATTTACAGAAGACCAAGACTTACCTCTTGATCTGTGAACATCTGCCAAGAATCTTTCTACATCCTCAAGCCAATGAACTTACTGCTTAGACTCTGGCTAGACTTCCTCCTCTTTGCATTCCTTGCCCATAAATACAGCCTACCCCAAACCTTCCACAGATTCACCTGTGGCTTGTTACAGCATGGGTTTCCTGAATTGCAATTCCTCTGGTATTCCCAAGTAAACTTAATTTCTGGTAATTTTAGTTTGTCTCAGTTTACCTCTTCATTTAGGTTGACATTTGGGAAACTTACGTTGCCAATGTTTCCTTTCTGATTTAGAGAGACTATTGTAGTCAGCCTCCAAGATGGCCCCCAAGGACCCCTGCCACCTGGCACTCATATCCTTACAAAGCCCTCTCCCACACTGAATAGGGCTGAATTGTATGACCAATAGAATACTGTGAAAATGGCAAATGTGATTTCTGAGGCTGAGTTATAAAAGACGCTACAACGTCTATCTTGTTTTCTTTTGGGTCTCTCACTCTGGGGCAAGCCAGTTGCCATGTCATTAAATTATTCAAGTAGCCCTATGGAGATACTCACATGGTAAGGGAGAGGTCTTGCCAACAGCCATGAGAGGGAGCCATCTTGGAATCAGACCCTCCTAGTGAAGCCCCCAGATGACTGAGGTCCCGACCAATATCTTAACTATAACCACATGAGAACCAGCGCCAAAACCATCAAGCTAAGCTGATTCTGAATTTTTAACCCATAGAAACCGTGAGATAACAAATGTTTATTATTTTAAGCCACTAAATGTTGAGGGGAATTTGTTACACAGCAACAAATTAATAATACAGAAACCTACTTATCAGGTCATAGGTCACATACTAAAGAACTAACTGCAGACCTCACCAAGGGTGTCCTGCCCTGTAAAAGGCTAGTGGCTCTCAAACTTCAGCATTCAACACAATCACCTGAATGGTTTATTAAAATACAGATTACTGGTTCCCACCTTAGAGTTTCTGACTCAACAGGCCTGAGGCGGGGCCTGAAATCTGTAATTCTGTAGTGAGTTCCAAGGATTTGGGAGTTGATTAGGGAACAGATGTGATACATGTGACCATTGTAATCATACACAACAAGCTTTACTTGGGTGACACTTTGAGAGGTTCACATGTGGGGAAAGTCTCTCACAGCATGAGACAATTCAGAGACCACTACCGAGGGAGGGGATCATGTGTCTAGGTGATGTTGTTCAGCTGCCCAGGGCAAGAATCCGGGTCACAGAGCTCTGAAGTGCGGCAGCATCTTGGATGGGTCATGGAGCTCTAAAGTGCGGCAGCATCTTGGAGTCTTCTTTATAGCTCCAGTGTCTATCTTATCTTATCTCTGGTCAGCAGATGTTGTGTGCCATTTCATGGGGTATGCAAAGCAGGCAGGATCGATATGGCTAAAAATCTGCTCATTTTTTTAGGGTTCTGTTTAAAACAACTGGACGTGTAAACAATTAAGTTTGGTGCCAGTGGGCTATTGAGCTACGTGGTCCCATACTGCTGTGAAGGAGAAAACACATAGGGCCAATATTCAGAGGCCATCTTTGGCTCCTTTAGATAACAAATTCTTACAAGTCTCCAGAGAACCCTGATACCTTTGGTCTGAGAACACACTTTGAGAACCACTGACCTAGAGGAACAAGTAATGTAGGCTTCTTGTGAGCAAGGTCAGGGTGGCTTTAAAAAAGAGGGTGAAGTTCAGCTTCTTCTCCCAAGTTGGCATATCAAAAAAAAAAAAAAAAAAAATCAAATACTTCTTTTCCTGAAGAGAAGTAAAAAGGGAAGAAGAGGGAGATGATTGTAACAGAAGTTCTATCCACAAGGAAGGAAATACTAGGACTCAGGAATAACTGACTGTTCTCTCCCCATGAAGATACCCTCCAAGATGATGATTCACATCCTAAAAAACATGTTTTCTGTAGGAACTTTTTGTTGTTGTTGTGCTTGTTGTTGAGAAGAAATAGTTCCAGTGAGGACTGCCTGGTTTTCTCTAAGCAGAAACCAGTTTCATTACCCTGACAAACAACAGTACTTTGCCTGTGGGTGGTACAAGCTGTTTAGATACCCTTACCTTAATTAAGTAATCTCTAACTAAGGATGATTATCTTGTAATTGTTCTCAACAGAGTTTCTTTAAAGAATTCCAAGAAATACATCTATTTTCAGCATTGTAAAAGGTATAGAAATTGTGTCAACCTTGAAAACAGAACAGCCAGTTATTTTAACAGCAAAATGGGTTTATTCCTGAATAGCAGAGGAATTGCAATTCAGGACAATCAGGCTATGGTGAACCATAGGCAAGTCCAAAGAACAAAGGAGAGGAACCCTCCTTTATAAAGGAAAGGGGGGGAGTTGGGAAAGGCTGTAATAAATAAAAAGTCCCTTGGAGTAAACTGGGAATTGGGAACATAGTGTCTTTTCATTGGCTGATTTGTGACAGTCTCTCATTGGCTGGGCTGTTGCTGGGCAAGGAGAAAATCTTCCTCCTGCTGGGGTAGTAGAGTGGGCTTCTTCCTATTGGGATCCCCAAAGAGCTCCAACCAATGGTATGTCTGTGAGAGCTTCCCCCTCCTGGCCCCACAACTCCATTTTAAATGAGGTTTCCTTTGTTCAATTTCACAATTGAGATCTAATTGAAGCTGTTTCCCTCAGGTCAGTTTTTAGTTTCTTTCATCTCTCCTTTACAACATCATGTCCCCATAATCATCCATTCACTCAACCATTAATTTATTCATCAAGTCTGAATAAGTATGTTCCATGCATTAAGAATTGCCCTGGGTGGTTTGAGATGATAGATGTTGAAGCCAGAGCTGGAAACTAAAAAACAAACAAAAATGATTTTTTTAATTAATTAATTTATTTATTTGATTTTATTTATTTTTGACAGAGAGAGAGCACAAGCAGAGGAAGCAGCAGGTAGAGGCAGAGGGAGAAGCAGGCTCCCCACTGAGCAGGGAGCCCGATGTGGGGCTCGATCCCAGGACCCTGGGATCATGACCTGAGCTGAAGGCAGACACTTAATGTCTGAGCCACCCAGGTGCCCCATGATTTTTTTTTTTTTTTAAATGAACAAGAACCTATATAAGGAACATTTGGCTCCTGGGAGTTTTGACATGTTGGTCTCAGCTATTTTTTTCCTTCTCCCTCCATTCGCATTTCGGGAAATTCACACTAAATTGGCACAAAAAATTCAGGAGGGAAAAGACAACAGAAGTACTAACCTAACAAAGAAAAGATCCACCTTGAGATTTAGTGAATAGAAATGTGTCACTTTACACCAGTAGTGTTAACGACAGAAGCTGAATCTTTGGTAGGTGTTGCGCATCTCCCTTCTGGCTCCAGCCTCTTCTTTCTGTCAGTGTTGATACCATTTGCATAAGTACCTGTCATTATCCCCTATCAACTGCCTCCTTTCCAACCTTGAACGTTTCTTCTTGATTCATTATAATTAAAGAGCTAATGTAGCCATTCAAGTTCACGTTGTTAATGACCATGTAATCATCTTCCCTAGTGACCAGAATTCCTTTCTTTTTATGAGGTTACAATTAAATTCCTTCCAGCCATAAGGTCAAAAGAATCTGGAAGAGTTAGCCTTCCCAGTGACTAATTTCACACCCGTGACTCTGATACATATAAAATAAGACCTCTTAAATGGAAGGTGTCAAATTAAAAAATAATATACACTTGACTACACCTCAAGTGAAGTCAATTAGATGTAAAAATTAAAGACTGTGGATTCTTTTCCTGTTACTGGAAGTGATGCTTGACACTCCACACTTATCAATTTAAGACACATCTGTGTCCCTTAGAAATGTTAAAGTAATTTGCAAATTGGAAGGGAATTAAAATGGCCCAAAGCCTGGGAAAATACTGGCCAGGAGATTAAGATAATGTTCTCATGTCTGTTCCATATAATAACTTGTCTATCACTCTGTATTTTTCCCTTCCTGAGATTTGCTTAAGTTCTTCTGAAATGGATTTTGTTACTTTTCCTGCTACTGAGGCTTTTGTATTTTGTAAAAGATTCTGATTATTAGATCACTATGCGTGGCTAAATGCCACAAACAGATTTAGCCTCTGGCTTCCAAGATATAACACTGACCATTGATGCCTCTCTTTTTCCTGCCATCTTGAAATCTATTGTAGACCCTCATCTTCACCTATAGCTTTCAGTGGTTCTCAGTTTAACTCTCGCACACACATCCTCCCCAACTCCTTATGCCTTTATCTTCCTCTCTCCTCCAAGACAGGAGTTGTTTTCAGCAGTGAGGCTATTTCCTGGAAACCCTGTGGCTCTAACTTCAAATGGAAGTCACTGTCAACTCCCCATCAGTATATGTCAAAGGGACTCCTCAAAAGGAATCTGTCTATGGCAGCCACAGTGCTCCTGTCTACAAGGCTCAGAAAGGCTCCTGGAATGCGTGGAGTGTGACCCACAGCCAGCAACCTCCACACTCTGCAATTCAGCTGTCCCGAGATTCCAAGAAGTCAAAGTGACCATTTCATCAGGAACACAGGCAGATGACCTTCACTCAAAAACATTTAGGTGGGCTCTTGTGTGGCTCAGTCAGTTAAGTGGCTGCCTTCGGCTCAGGTCATGGTCCCAGGGTCTTGGGATCGAGCCCCGCATCGGGCTCCCTGCTCGGCGAGGAGCCTGCTTCTCCCTCTCCCCCAGCCTGCCTCTCTGCCTGCTTGTTCTCTCTCTCTATCTCTCTGTCAAATAAATAAATAAAATCTTTAAAAAAAATACAACATTTAGGTGAGGACTCTGTGACCTGAAGAGCAAACAAGATTCAACTTCTGTGCTTCTTGAAGTTGTTGGTGTCATAAGAAAAATAACTATTGTTATTATTGTCTACCTATTGTTTTTGCTGCCCAGATTCCATTCGCTCTCCTTTTGAGATATATCTATATCTATCCATGCCTTGATTTCCCTCCATGTAACCATGCCTTCCCTCCTCTCAGCCTATATGCTTTGGATAACATTTTGCATGCTGTAAGAGTGCATGTACCCAACTGTGGAGACAGTGGACTGAGCAAAAGGAGGTCTGGTTCCATTTCTCTAGCACAAAGAGAGAGATGTCTAAGAATAGGGCCAAAACAAAGGAAGCCGAGTCTAGAACTAGAGGAGAGAAAAAAAAAGATTCTGGTGATGTAGAGTCCCTTCACCAAGATAAACCTAAAACCAAGCCTAATTGCAATAACTGAATTCTTCATTCATGTTTTCACTGAAAAATATCTATGAAGCCCTTCTATGTACGTTGCCCTCTGCTACAGCCAGAGATACAATGTAGTTCTGGATTTCAATCACATGTAAAGGGGCAATGACCACCCAGTTTGATAGGTGCTGAGGCATGACAGAGCCACATGGGGTGCACCTAGAACAGCAACCTCACTCAAGAGAGGTGATCTGTGTCCTAGAGGAAGAAGAGTTCGAGCTCTTTGGTTGAATTTTTAATGTAGACTCTGATTATTATAAATAATATCAGCATGTCATTGAGTCACACCAGCCTCTGACCTCTCAGTTCTTTGACCTATTCCTAGATAGCAATTTTCTCCATCAGGTCATCCTTCGACATAGTACATCATGAACTTCTGTACCTTTAAAAAAATTAGCCGAACATCCCACTCTCTGAGCACCATTTTAATTTTCCCAATTCTTTCACTCAGTGCTTCCTCTAGACAGTACACTCCCCCCCATTACCACACTCTATCCTCAGGGTTTCCTTACCTGCTACAATCCTTAGATCTTTACTGCAGCCCTCACTAGTGTCTTCCCTTACTTCATTTTCCATCAGCCTCACCAACCTGGCACATGACTTATCATATTCCATTCGAATTGCCTATTTAATACTTTATCTTCTTTGTGAAACTATAGCCTCTAAGAAGCAGGGGCTTCATAATCGCCATTGGATCCCCAGCACTTAGCATCATTTTCCTTTACAGATAGCAGACAGTTAACAAACTCATCCACCCAAAGCATATCTCTTACAAACTACTACGGACGGACATCATGCTGAGTCCTAGAATTTGATGATCTGAAAATAGGAACTCAGCCTGCCTTCCCAGAGCCTACAGTCTACTGGGCATGAGAGTAAGGTGCTGGCAGCACTGCATTGAGCAGGACGTAGACCAAGAAATCAACCAGCAGCAGAGTGGGGTTCACTGCAGAGAACTTGCACCTCAAAGAATCTGCTGCCAAGTAGACAACTCCCTGACAAATACATGATAAATACCTTCTTTTCCAAAAAAGCTGCCCCTTGAAGTTAGGAACTTTGACACTTGTTATATATGTACTAAGAACTGGCCAAAAATCATAAAAGTGATAAGTAAGTCTTGATATGTTTCCTTGACAACAGGGCTAAGGGAGTGAAATCACACAAGGAGGTGGTAACTCTTTTTAAAACTATCCTGCTAATGTGGAATCATTTTCAACAAGTCCTACTGAGCACATGCATTATGTCTTCCCATGGGATTTTCCTGGCCTGTGCCTCTCAAGGATCCATAAACATTGAACACTAATAACAGAAAAGGAAAATAGAACACACTAGATGAAATGTTTAGATGATACTAAACTGGAAGAATATACAAAGGCCTCAAAAAAAAGAGGAAGAAAAATTACAAATGGCATTCATATGGAGCTAAACAATAAAAGAACACCCAAATCTCAAGTTTACACAGTGATATACTTAGGGAATAAGCACACACTACAAAAAAGAAAATACTAAAATGAAAACTGCATAGTAACAAACACTAAATTAGGTAAAAATTTAAAATATGAAAGTGTAGGGGCATCTGGATGGCTCAGTCAATAGAACATGAGACTCTTGATTTCAGGGTCATGAGTTAAAGCCCCACGTTAGGTGTGAAGCTTACTTAAAAAATAAAAATAAAACAAAATATGAAAGAGTAACCATAGGCTAACTTTAAATCCAGGGGCCCAGGAAACAAAATATTTTGAAAAGGACCCTGTGAGCAAAACAGAATGCATTAATAGCATCCTTCGTGGGAAGAGGGTGCTCTTAAATGTGAGTCTAGGCAGAATTCACTGTTAAATGAGGTAACAAAATTAAAATACTAGTTGATTTCTATAAAAAAAAATGAGAGAGTTTCTCAGGGATTCTAGGGAAAGCTGAAACTCCCTGTACTGACAAGCAGCTCAATGTAGAGGAAAGTGAGCAAACCTCAAACCTCAAAAAACAAGAGAAAGGACTAAATAAATATAAAGGAATTTAAGGACATGAATATCCATGTTTAGTCAGGATTCAGATCAAGCTGGGGGGCTTGACTTTGAGTAATATATAGAAAAAGTCTCAAACATCAAAAAAAAAAAAAGGAGGAGGAATAGATATAGATATAAGGTATAGACAGATCCTATTATTAGCAGAGCCCCGGGGTGCAAGAACACCTGGCCTGGAGGTCCCAAACAGACCAGCTTGTGCCTCTCACTGCTAATGAAATGCAAAGACAGAGAGACAAGGGGTGGTGAAACAAGAAAGGATTTTATTTCAATGAGGCCAACCCCAGGAAGACAGCAGACTGGTGTCCCAAGAACTGCTGAGACTACTTCTAAATTTATTTAGGGAAAATGCAGGACAAAAATCGGTTGGCATGTGCAGCTGAGCAACAAAAGTCAGGTCGATCATTGTCTTAAGGCCAATCACATGGGGAGCTGGTTGGGGATGCCTGGCTGGCTCAGTGGGTAGAGCATGCAACTCTTGATCTCAGGGGCCTGAGTTCAAGCCCCACTTTGGGCATAGAGTTTACTTTAAAAAATAAATAAAATATATTTAAAAAGCTAATGTTTAAAAAAAGGGGGGGGGAAGGGGGCAGTACAGTATGAAGGCAAAATGGAGTCAGTCAGCTCAATGACTGGGTCTTCCTTCACTATTTGTTGTGTTTCTCCAGAGAGCCCTAACTAATCCAGCAATCATCCTTCCTGCTGTTTATGAATCCTTAAGTCAATCTCTCTCTCTCTCTCCCTCACTCTTTCTCTCTCTCTCTACTTATTTAGTTATCCAATAATCCAGGGCTGCCCAGCTGCCCAGGTCAGATGATGAGCTGGATAGTAGTGGCTTGGTCTTTGGCTTCCCTATGCCAGTCTTTCTAGTTGTTGAGCAGCATCTCTCCATCTAGTGTGGACAGTTCAGATAAGTCTTCAGCCTACGAGGTTTCACATGATCCCTGGCCTGAGACAGATATGCTGACTCACCTCCCATCTGCTGGTAGTAGCCCTCAAGGTCCTGTGTCCTGAGAAACCCCTCAGTCCTGGGAAAACTGGGATGTTTGGTCATACCACCCAACACATTGTTCAAAGACGTCTCCTCAGACAGAATCCTGATAAAGGGGTACCCCTGGGGCTTACATTTGGGGTATGAGAGCTGATGGGACTCCCTCAGCCACTGAAGAGTCACCATTCACATTCTTGCCTCTTTGTTAATGCAGCAGAGCCTGAATGGAAGAAGCATTGCCTCATAAGAAACTTGCTGAGCTGGTAAGAACATGCTGTTTCTCCTTCTGGGATCTGGTTTTGAATAGGATTATGGAATAAAAGGAGAAGAGAGGGAAGAATTTGTCCTGATACTCACAGTTATTTAGACAACCATACCAATTTAATTTTGCGATTTAACAGATATTTTCTGCAACTGAAAGCCAAGTGATGAGGCAAAGCATCTGCTTAATGATGTGCAGAGCTATAAGTCTGACTTTAGCGTTTAAGATGAAAGGCAGTCACCTAGCCACAAAGTGTAATTCATTAACATTAAACTGATCAGATTCCATTAATGTGAACTCCCACCAACGCAGAAATAAGATGGGTATTAGCTAAGCCTTGTTAATCACTTAGGTGTATGGGGATTTTCAACAAGAAAGCATCTGTTGCTGTAGGATCTGATTCCTAACAGCACAGAAAAGACAGAAACTCAAGTGCCTTCAGAGGGCAAAGGTGGAAGGCTGCGCAGTCCTAGAAATCAGAAGTAACACAGAATTCAGGGGCACCTGGGTGGCTCAGTCATTTAAGCGACCGGATCTTGGTTTTGGCTCAGGTCATGATCTCATGGGTTGTGAGACTGAGTTCCACATTGCTGCTCCGTGCTCAGCAGGGAGTCCGCTTAAAGATTCTCTCTGCCCCTCACACTGCACACACACTCTCTCTCTATCTCTAAAAAAAAAAAAAAAGTAACACAGAATTCAGAGTGCACTTCAAAGCTAAATACTAGGATGGGTGAAAAGCCTCTTTAAGAAGCAGGCAGACCTTCAAGTTCCCATTTCCCAGTCTGTGTGGTTAGGCATTCCCCTTATGCTCACTTCTGAGGAGACCAAATGTTTATTCTTCAGAGGAACTGAATCGGAGCCACCTTAGACTCAAGGACACCTCATACAGTGGAGGGCTGAGGCAGAGTGATTCATTTAAAGACTCCATACAGAATTACTGAGAAGCCCAAGCCATCTTCTCTCTTCCTCTGCCCAGCCCTAGAGCACCAGCGGCCAGACTCATACAGCTAGGAGTCTTCCCTGAAAACCTGAACTCCAAAAGAAAGACCTACAGATATTGATATTTTGAAACTCCAAAGAAAAACTCAGATGTGCCCAATAACCCCATGGCAAACCCACCTTGCCCTTGTATACAGAGCATATAGAGCTTCCAAAGAGCATCTTAGTATTTTATTCCAAGTATCAAAAGACAGCCTAGGAAGGTGCCTGGGTGGCTCAGTTGGTTAAGCGACTGCCTTCGGCTTAGGTCATGATCCTGGAGTCCCGGGATCGAGTCCTGCATCGGGCTTCCTGCTCAGCAGGGAGTCTGCTTTTCCCTCTGACCCTCCCCACCCCCATGGGCTCTCTCTCTCTCTCAAATAAATAAATAAAATCTTAAAAAAAAAAAAAAGCCTAGGAGTGCCAAGTAGCAGCCAAGGAGCAGAAGAAAACTTTAAAGAAACAGAGAAAGACAGCTGATCTTTTTTTAATCTATAGAAGAGATGGAAAATAAAGCCAGGAAATCTCTGTGAAAGCAGAATAAAAGACATAGAGATGGACAACAGGAAAGAAACAATAGAAAATCAGAGAATCAGTCCAGGGGATTCCACATTCTGTCAATATACATTCCAGAAACAAAAATAAAAACAGAAGGGACATTTCTACCAAGGAGTTAATACAGGAAAATTTCCCATTCAAGGATGGGGTCATGGGAACCTCTGACTTAGTCATTCAGAAGTACAGGTAACAACCTGGATTCACCACTGACGTCTGAAGGGGAGGGCAATATAATGGGACTGAGCCAGTAAGCTGTGGAATCTGACTCTACCTCTCGCTAGATGGTGTCAGAATTGAGTTGAATTGTAGGATACCCAGCTGGTGTCAGAGAATGGCTTAGTGGTGTAGGGAAATCTTCTCACACATACTGGAATTGGGCTTAGGCTCCACTCAAGAAAACTGATGGAGTCTCCATCCCAAAACATGTTCCCATGATTTGAAAGGAAGGAAAAAGAGAAGATACAGACACATATCATATGCCTTAGTACATCAGAGTTGGATTATATAGTCCACTTACAGGAGGGAACATCACTAGGCCCACATTTATTTTTAGCAGAAATCTGCAGGCGTCAAGTAGTAAAGACTCCTTTAAATATGTATGCACACTCAAATTTGCTATAATTTTCACTACACCCTAACATCTGCCTGACACTGAGACCAGTATTAGTTGCCATTAATGATTACATTTTTTGACATAGTATTTGCAATTCTTTGCAATTTTTCATAGTATAGTATTTTTAAGAGTAGATGTAAAAATAAATATCTCTTTATACATATTAAGTAAAAAGAAAGGTAGAGCAAGAGAACTGAATGTTTCAAGGAAAATGGAATAAATATTGTATTCCATCACAGAAGTGAAGAATACACCTATGAACTTAGTCTGCAAACAAAGCATACTTTCTTGCACCATCACTTGCTTTACTTTCCTGTTATGGTTTGAATTGTGTCTTCCCAAAACATATGTTGAAGTCCTAACTCCCTGTACCACAGAATGTGACCTTATTTGGGAATAGGGTCCTTGCAGATGTGATTAGTTAAGATCAGATCATCCGGGGAGTAGGGTGGGTCCTTAATCCAATATGACTGGTCTCCTTAAGAAGAAAACCAGGAGGTGCCGGATTGGCTCAGTCAGTTAAGCATCCCACTCTTGGTTTGGGCTCAGGTCATGATCTCAGGATTGTGAGATCAAGCCCCGGGTTGGGCTCCATGC
Source organism: Callorhinus ursinus (assembly GCF_003265705.2). NCBI lineage: Eukaryota > Metazoa > Chordata > Mammalia > Carnivora > Otariidae > Callorhinus > Callorhinus ursinus. The sequence continues at coordinate 39,995,699 of NW_027397069.1, forward strand.
TTAACGTGGAGCCTGCTTAGGATTCTCTCTCCCTTGGTCCCTGCCCCCCTCAAATAAATAAATCTTTAAAAAAAAAAAAAAAAAAAGGAAGAGGAAAACCAAAGACAGAAGGCCTTGTGACCATGGAGGCAGAGACTGAATTGATGCCACCACAGATCATTGAATGCCTGGAGCTACCAGAAGCTGGAAGGGGCCGGGGAGGATTCTCTTCCAGAGGTTTCAGAGAGAGCATGGACTGGAAACACCTTGATTTTACGTTTTTAGCCTCTAGAACTGTGGAAAAATAAATTCCTTCTCTTTAAAGCCCCCCAGACTATGGTACTTTGTTACAACCATCCTAGGAAACTTCCTAACCCCTGTAGGACCGGACCCTCCAACTTCCGATGCAGACCATTTCCAAATGACAGAGATGGCAGAAGACACCACAAAACTCCTTACTCAAGTTCTGCATTTGTCTCTTTGAATAAAGACTTCCTTCTTTTGCCACATATTTAATGATGACACAGCAGACTGCAGAAATCATTCTGATAGCATCAGTCACCAGTGATTCACTACCAGTTAGTTCAGGTGGACCCAGAACTGCAAATTTTCTAGATGGTCAAGCGCTGTGCAAGCCACGATCCCATTAGAAAACTGGGTTCTCTGAGAAGAGCATGTAAACATTCTATATCACAAGAGCAAACTAAGATCAAAAGTGAGAGTTCTGAGCAGCTAAGAGGGAGCAGATTCCAGGTAAACCGTCTGGTGTTAAAATCCAAACAGAAGGGCATGAGCCAAAAGATCATTCCAGAAAACAAGGGTGGGACTATAGTCTCGGGCTCAGAACAAAGAAGTAAATCCTCATAAGGAGCAGAATGGGTGATGACAATTTATTCTAGGAGAGAGATCAACTGCTCTCTGTAGAGATGGATCTAGTAGGTCAAGGCTGAGTGTAGGTGTGGTTTGTCAAGGCCAGGCAGCAATGGGGAGGCCCAAGGGAGCATATCAACTGGTGTCTTCTGGCATGTGGTGCCTCCTCTCAGTGCTACCGTTGAGAACAGTCATGCCAACCAAAGTGAGATGAGCTTATCTACTTGAGTCAAGTACCTAAACCATGGCCTGGAGATTCTCCAACACAAAAACGCTGTGTTGTCAATAGTAAGAAATTGCACCTTAGACCTATAAATGCCACGTTGTTTGGGAAGATGATGTTTTAATTGCCTGTCAGTAATCTAGCCTCTCCTTTTATCTCACAATTTGGGGCTTAATATCCTTTCATTTGTGTTGTGTCAAAACTGTCCTCACTGCATTGTGTTTGTTATGCTTTCTCTATTTTTCACAGACCACATACTTTTTCATTAGGGGATTACAATTTCTAACTTTATTTTCCATCATGTTCCATCAGTTATAAGTCTCCTAAATCATTTTTTTCTCCTATCTACACAAAGGTACATCAATACTAAAAAGCTAATTAATTTGGACTTTCATCCTGTGCTGTTTTCCTGTCCCTTTTAGTAAAAGGGCTGGAGCACATCATTTGCTAGTCACTTTCATAATAAGCACTAATTTTCACTCTTTAATAGTTATTGATCTGAATAATCAACCATAGGAGAATCATTAAGAAAATGAAACAGTTCTCCGTGATGGAAGATTAGCCACCACTAAGCATGATACTTCAACATAATCCTTCACATCTTGGGAAAAACTTGCAATAGGATAAGTGAAAAATCAGAATATAAAGTACAAATATAGTATTGTCCCAATTATATTTAAAAAAAACTATGTATTAAAACTTAGGTAGTATTTTCTTTTCTTGTTCATCCTTTCTGTGCTTTTCAAAATTCCAATAATGAACATATGTTGTTTTTATAATCAGAAAAAGATAAACTTCTTTTTAAAAAAATTTGGGGACTATGAATGGTATTCACATTACCTAGTCCTATAGTACTACCTTAGAAGAATTCATAATTGCACTCATCATATTTAAACAATTTTTCCCAATAAAAAAAGAATAGAAAACAAAACAAAAAAAAGTCTTTACATTTGTACCTAACTAAGACCACATCACACATGGCACGCAACCTCCCAGGAAGGTATGTCCAGAATAACACTGGAGGTGAGTCTTGCAAATGGACTCTTAAGGCCAGTTAGTAAGTATGTCAGACTTTGCAGGCCAGAGGGTCTCTGTGATAACTCCTCAGCTCTGTTGTTATAGCACAACACCCATAGGCGATGTGTAAAGCAATAGGTACGGCTGTGTTCCAATAAAACTTTATTTGCAAAAACAGGTAGTAGTTTGCCAACCCTGCTACAGAGCAGTGTTTCTCAAACTTTAATGTGCACATGAATCACCTGGGGTTTTAGCTAAAAAACAGATTTGGATTCAGTAGGTGTGCAGTGGAGCCTGAGAGTGCATTTTTTTTTAAGATTTTATTTATTTATTTGACAGAGACACAGTGAGAGAGGGAACACACGCAGGAGGAGTGGGAGAGGGAGAAGCAGGCTTCCCGAGGAGCAGGGAGCCCGATGTGGGCCTTGATCCCAGGACCCTGGCACCATGACCAGAGTGGAAGGCAGTCGCTTAACCGCCTGAGCCACCCAGGCACCCTAAGAGTCTGCATTTCTAACTAGCTTCCATGTGATGCCACTGATCTGAGAACAACACCTTCAGTAGCAAAACAAAGCATCCATTTTATTAGCCACATAATACATAGGTGAGAGACTCATGAGATAGACCTCATTAGGAGACAAAAAATACATTGTGGTTACCCACAACACATTGGCATTAGAGTAATCATATTTTGCTTAATTTTTTTTTTACTTTATGCCTTGTTTTATAAAAAAAAATTTTGGACATTAAATGGGAGATAGATAACTTTAAATATTTAAAAATACTTTACCGAAGCCCAATGATTAGTTGATTTTGATACAGACAAAACTTTATTTATTCCCTCAATAAGCATTTATTATATCTGGACACTAGGTTGCTGACTGCTTGAAATATAGAGATAAAGTGCTGCCTTCAAGTGACTCATAATCAAATGGGAGAAGCAAGCACATAAAGAAATAATTGCTTTCATTAAAAAAAAAAAATGGAGGATCCAAAATAGTTTTGCCTAGAAGCACTCAGATCCTTTTACAAAGAGATGTCATTGCCAAAAAAAAGAGATGTCATTGCCCAGTGCTGAAAATTGAGCCACTTATCAAACTGTGCCATGGATACGTCTAACTTCTAACAAGTCCCAATAGTTACTTCTGCAAAAAATCCTTTAAACCTTGCTAATTTAAGAGCATGTGATGGATGGAACCTAGATTTCCCCAGGATTCATCACTTGGGGTACTCATGAGTTCACAGTAACTGAAATAATTCAATTATTGATATCTCCACCTAGTAGACCAACAGAGAGCCCATCCTTAATATGGCCAAAACCAAACTCCTGAAAGCCCCGAATCTGCACCAGCACCATCATCTGATGGCATTTGATAGCAACTTCATCCTTCCTATTGCTCAAGTCAGCCCATCCTTGATGCTTCCCTCAACACAACAAATCTTGGTGGTGTTGCTTGCAAAATTTATCCAGAATCTAACCACTTCTTCCCACTTCCAGTGCTACCATCTGGTCCAAGCTTTTGTCCACATTACTGCAATACTTAATTTTGGCTGCCCTTCTGGATTCTATGTTAGTCTCAACAGAGCCACGCAAGAGATCTTTTTAAACTTAAATATAATCATGCCATTCCCTATTCAAAACTCTGCGGTATCTCCCCATTTCACTCAAAGTCCTTACAAAGGTCTAGGAGGCCCTTGTGATCTAGACTCAGATCATTATTCTGACCTCATGCTTATTTCTCCCTTGTTTATTCCCCTCCAGCCACACTGTCCTCATTGACATTGCTAGAACATGCTAACCATTTTACCCCCCCTTAGGACCATGGCTCTAGCTATAGCTGCTTCCTGAAACACATTTCCCTCAGGTACCTGCTGGGTGAACTCCCTCACTTCCTTCAATTCTTTGTTTAGATATCACCTTCTTAATGAGTCCTAGTCTGACCACCTTCGTTCCCCACACTTACCTTCCTAACCTAACTTATTCTGCTTCTTTAAAAAAAAAAATTCTATAGCATGTATCATTTCCTAACACACTAGATAACTTACTTCTGTGTTACACCCATTCTTTATTGTATTAGTCAGCTTGGGCTGCCATAACAAAATATACCAGACACTGGGGGACCCAAGCAACAGGAATTTAGTTCTCACAGTTCTGGAGGCTGAGAATTCCAAGATCAAGATGCTGGCCGATGTGATTCTCTGATGAGGGTTTTCTTCCTGACTTGTAGATAGTCACCATTTCACTGTGTCCTCACGTGGTAGAAAGAGAGGAAGCAAGCTCTCCCGTGTCTCTTCTTAAAGGGCACTACCACCGTCACGAGGACTCCACCCTCCTGCCCTCATCTGAACCTAATTATCTCCCAAAGGCCCCATCTCCAAATATCATCACATTGGGGGTTAAGGCTTCAACATTTACATTTTAGGGGGAAACAATTCAGTTCATAGCATGCATCATCCCCTCTTCCTCACTTTGTGTAAACTCCACAACAGGAAACTTTGTTTTGTTCACTGCTGTAATCTCCAGCCCCAAGAAGACTGCCTCACGCAGGTTTGCTAATGACTAAATGAGTTCTATCTATCCCACTGTACCAATATAGGACCTTGTGCATCCCCCAAAATCCTGCCAGCAATTTGGGGGAGTCTCCAGGAGTGACTCCAGTAAGTTCATGAGTATCTCCCTCTGCTTTTTGCCCTGTTGATGGCTGTGTTCATGATGATTCTTGAGGGAATCCCCCGCCCACACCTGTAGCCAGTCCCACAACTCACCATAACCAGCCCATACCTGTGTCAAGAATGAAGCCTCTCGAAGCTCCAAAGCAGCAAAGTTGTGCGGCATTTCCCGCAGTCCTTGCTGAGCTGAATAATGTGTTCTGGAAGCAGCGTTGAGAGTGCTTATCTTTCTCCTTGTGGCCGTGCATTGTCACTGAGGCACCACAACAGGCTTACACACAGAAGCCTGTGGGCAACCGGCCCTGCAGACTCCTTTATAGGGTCAGAAATGTCTGAATTCTACCAACAGACACAACTTCAAGTTCTTCACGTCCAAGATAGTGCTTCCAAATTGTGCTGATGGATGAAGTAGACAATGTAAATTTTTTCCTTTGTCAAGATGTTCTCAGGTTGTTCAATGCTGATGCTATAGGTTCTAGCCATTACTGTGGTATCCAAAATGTTAAGGTTAAGTGAAAAAGCATGTACCCAACAAGCCATACCTAATTTAAAGTACACAAGGTACTTGTAGTTCCTTGAAAAAAAGGCACTAAATGAATAAATGTCCTTGTTATACATTATTCAGAGGCAATTTGAATACACATCTTGTTATACATTATTCAAATGCAATTTTTCACAATAACAAATAAATACTCTAAACCACCCCAGTGCCAAAGGATATATCAATATTGGATGAAGTTCATTCACAATATTTTATTTAGAAACAATTTAAGAATCAAAGTCTTTCTATTACTTTTATAAATGTAAATCTGGTGGCTTTTTCTCTTTGTTGAATTACATTTAAGTTCCCTTTTCCTCAAATCAATCTAACTGCAGTGTTTCTGTTTTCATCGGAGGCCAGGTAAGTGCCTCAGACTTGGAATCAAGCATCCCGGCTCTGGTACCAGCGGGCCCATGGGCACAGTTGCTATTTCTTAACTTCCTTGTTGATAAAATAAAATGGTTGGATCAGATCATCTCTAATACCTTCTCCAGCAATATATTTTCATGATTCCATGTCTTAAGAAGAAGCAACACAATGTTAGGTGTTGGAAATGATCCACTGTTAGTGTACATTCACAAGATCAAGTAGTAAATTGCAATTGCAATTCATCTTTAAAAATTCAAAAAATTACTTATTTCTATGCATTGTTTAAAATTTCTGCATATATTACTGGACAATAGCTTTTTGAGGTAGTCTAGATTCACATAACTATTCCAGTTTTACAGATTCATTCATCTGATCGGGGGGTTGTTCAACATCTTTTGAGCACCTACTATGTACCTGGTATTATGTTAGGTCTTCTGTATGCAAAGTTACAACATAGCTTCTGCTTTTAAAGATTAGATGAATAAGATAAAGTAATAGCAATAACAATACTGCAAACGTCAGGTAGAAGTGGGGGGCGCCTGGGTGGCTCAGTCGTTAAGCGTCTGCCTTTGGCTCCGGTCATGGTCCCAGGGTCCTGGGATCGAGGCCCACATCAGGCTCCCTGCTCAGCGGGGAGCCTGCTTTTCCTCCTTAGCCACTCCTAGCTGCAGGGAAATCTGGGAGAGTGAGTACTTCACTTTGCCAAACTGTGTAGTAGAGGTGAGCAAGAACAAAACAAGGCAGGGAGCGGCTATACATAGCTAACCAACGAATCTGTCATCCTCTGTCACACTTTCTTACTAGGCTACATGCTCCTTGTGAGCAGGCCTCGTGTCTGTGCTTCTCACTGACATAAGCCATCACTATAGTCATGTTAGGGGGCGGGGGGCTTTCTGAAAGTTTTGCTGGCCCAGCATCCAGCCTTTGTCCCTTCTTCTTGGCTACAGAAACTTGATATTCCTTTGGGGAATGGCCCCTCTCCCACCGTCAGTCAAGGGGTCCTTCTGATCCTTCCAGCCAAGGCATGGGAAGTGACACAAGTTCGTCACTTTACCTTCTCTCCTTTCACGGTGTGAAAAGGTTGGGAAGCGAGGATGCTGGGAAAACCTCGCTGCTGCTCCGGCTCCTGTCATCAGAGCCCTGGGGCCTCCCCAGCTCCTGGCTTGGGAACTGGCTTGTTCAGCATTGCTTTCTATTCCCCACCTCCTCCCCTGACCACAAGTTCCTTTTTTCTTATTTTGTTCCCTTTTTTGACTGCATCAAAGAAGCCTACCTGATAAAAGGAGGCCTTTCATTATTGGATAAAGGACTCCTGTTTTAACTAGAAGCAAACTATAAACCAGAGGATCCTGGAACCAAAATGAGATGATAAAACTAAGTAAGATTCCAACTTTTCATTTTGGGCCAAAACTCTTGATTTGCAGTTAAGTTTCACTTTTGCGACGACAGAATGTTCCTCTTGGTCAGTTTCTTCATCCTACCTGTCCATGATGGTATTTTATTCTGTCTGATTTACTCCCCGTGGTGTTTCCATTCTAATTCCCACTGTCTGACAGGCGTATGCCCCCCTCATTCCCTCGCCTCACTCCCTTGAAAGGCACACTTAACTCTAGACAAGCAGCCCTCAAAGGAATGTCTTCCTCACAGGTCTGTGAGTTGTCAGAATGACAGACTGAGGGATGTTACATCACGACTTCCAAGGCTGAAGGGTACATTTTCTTTTTCTTCAGGTTTGTCTCTTGGATTTACAGTTTTGAGGTCATCTGTGGAAACCTTTGGCTCACCGTCATTTTTGCCAAATGTTCTTAGAGCTTCTAATCCGGTCTGACGGAAGGGCAGAGCAGGGAGGCCCTTTGGGGGATATTCTGTTCCAACTCCCTTCCCTTTGTAGAAGAGAAGGGAGGCCCACTGGTGGCTGGGACCGTCCCAAGGTCGTGCATCCAGCTCTCAGCAGAGCCCACGTTGAGCACCAGATCTGGGAATTCCCCAGCAATTATCCTTTCCACCAGACTACAGTGTTTCATTGGGTTTTATAACTGTTTATTCTCCTCTAGAACTCCACACCATTTAAGATGTTAAAATACTTCTGTCTAAATTCTCCAGCCCACTTTCTAATGATTTATTATCCTCTGCTAAACGGTGTTGCAGGGAGGGATCTCCAAGAAGCATCTCGGATGAGATGGGATTTAGCAAATAGAGCGCACATCAGACAGTGCCCTTGGGCCAGACACCTGTGGAAGCAAGGGGGCGAAAACAGGAGTGGACAGAGAGAAAAGTCCATTGGCAATGCGGGCCACCGAGAGGCTGGCCAAGCCCATGGAGAGGCTCTGGACCTAGAGCAGCCCTTCACAGGGCTAGGATGGGGGGGCCCCAGTCGTTGGAGCTGGGCCACCCCGGAAGGGTGTGACTTGGGGCAACATGGCTGTCCACAGCTGAGGCCATCCCCGAAAGGCCCAGAGCTGAAGACCGTCAACTGATAGCACTTCCAGCTGCCAGGGTAGCACATCCCTGAGCCCCTGGAAGGGGGTCATGTCCATCAGACACTATTACTCCTTCCGATGACTAACCTTTACCATCCTAGACATTTGTCTTGATTCCTGCCCCTGAGGAGCTTATAGTCTGATGGGACAGTTAATAAATCATGATGACAATGTGAAGCCGAAGATCATACACATGAAGGTCTACAGACACACAGGGAGGAGGTGGCTGTGTATAGACACACAGTGGAGGGAGTGACTGACTCAGGACCGGGAGAACCCAGGGAGCCGCAAAGCCAGTGGGCCTGCTGAGCAGCCTCTGCCTTCCTCTGGGAGGGCATCTAGCTACCGATTACAGTGTAAAATCATCATTGTCTTCTTTCCTTTTAGTGTCTCTCCCCCAATATCCTTCCTGTGGATATAATCCTCATAATTTTATTTCTCACTCATTTCATGCATTTTCCTTATTTCTTCTCATGTCTAGGGAGTCATTTTTCTCTATTTAAAAAGCTAGTCCCTCCGCCTGTTTTAAGTTTTAAAAAGCAATTGGGCAGCATTTCTGCACAGTGTGATTGCCCACCTGGCAAACAGCATTTTCAAGGGACCCATAGATTTACTGGGTTCAGGTTTCAAATATGTACATAATTAAATTTCTGATCTTAATAAAAGGCATTATCAGCTAGATGCTAACCGGGAGAGGGAGGGGAGTGGGGAATGGAGTAAGTGAACAGGTATTGATGCTGCCAGAGTCAAAAGTTTATATTGCGAATCTTACAAAGAGAACGTCATCGGGAAATACAAAATTGGGACTTACAATTCTGTGCCTTAAAAAAGAGAAAGGGAAAGAAAAAGGAGAAGGAAAAGAAAAAGAGAAAGCAACTTGCTAGGTTCAGGCAGGAGAACAGGAAGACAGTAACCCACCGAGGTGCGCTGGACAGTAACTGGCAAGTGGCCGGCCTCCTCAAAGAGCCTGGCTGCTCTCCGGGCGCCGCCGCCCAAGGTCTTGGGTAAGCGCGGAGCCGCCGCCTCCTTTCCCAAGGGCACTTCCCACACACGGCGAGCACGGGGGAGGGCAGAACCCCAGCCCCCGGCACACTGCGCTGGACCGCTTTCAAGCCAGGCACTTGGACGGCACCCCGGCTGCAGGCTTTTGGCAAGTGACAAATGGAAACGCCCCGAAGCTGGGGCTGTCGGTGCCAGGAAAAGCCGGTGCAGTCGGGGAGCGACCTGGATCCCGCGCCAACAGAGCCCTAGTGGGAGGTAGATGCCCCGGGGACACAGAATCCCGTGGCTCCGACGCCAAGCCAGCTTCGGAGCGCTTTGACCTTTACGTGTGGAATCCCTTTGCTCCCAAGATGAATTAGAGCCTAATACAGCGGAAAGGTGTGGCAGGCCTCCCTAAATCCTGGAATGAGGTGTGCTCCCAAGAGGAGGAAGCGGAGGATTATGCGCGTTAAGACTTTGGCCCCTTTCCCTGTTGCCTCTGAGCTGGGAGAGTGACCCTGCAATCCCCAAGCCCACCGCCTGGCATCAAAACCCAAAGCCAAACCTCACCCAGGAGCACCAGGTGCTGTTAGAACAACAAAGAACAAATATGTGTGCATCTGTGTCCATGTCCAGGTTACTGGAAATGGGAAAACAAAGCCACAAAATCAAATACCCAGCTGGCCCCAAAGACTGAAACGTTTGCATTTAAATACTTCAACATAAAAAGCGATTTTAAAAATGTTTTTAAATGAACTATTCCTGAACACAGCTTCAGTGCTGGTTGCATTCGGTATTTTTATTTTATTATAATAAAATATATATAAAATTATATATATGTTTGCATATAAATATATATTTATATGTAAAAATACAAAATATAATAAAAATTTTATTTTTTTCAACTTAACCATCATTCGAGGACATGTTTCATGTATCAGGCGTGGTGCCAGGTGGTAGGAGAGGGTAAAAAGTAAATATACTTAAGCTCAAAAGAGCTTATGTTATACAGAATCCTGGGAAATCATTTTGTTCTCAAAATGGTCATAATTGAACTTGGAATGAAAACAATTATTTCCTTCAAAGAGTCACTTTCCTAGAGATCATGGCCTCTGCCCTTGGGACATCCCTGAGTATGGACAGTGTCCCCACATTATGGGGGGGGCTGTTTCTGCTCCTGTGAAGTTATGATGAGAGGAAACAGTAGTATCTTCCTGCTGGTTCCTCTTGGAGCCCCAGCGGATACACCTCCCCAAAGTAGCAATACACCAGGGACAATGGGTAACCAGGAGCTCCTAAATCATAGGGTTGATCGGGCCTTTCTACTTTTGCCATTATAATTGTAACACATTCCTTTAAAAAGAAAAACACCTATTTATTTTATTTTTTTTAATTTGAGAGACAGCACGAGAGTGCAAGGGGCGGGGGTGGGGGGAGGGGGGGAGCAGAGGGAGAGGGAGCGAGAAGCAGGCTCCCCTCTGAGCTTGGAGCCTGTGTCAGGCTCAATCTCACGACCCGACGCGGAGATCCTGACCTGAGCCGAAATCAAGAGTTGGAGCCTTCCCCAACTGAGCCACCCAGGCGCCACGAAAAACACCTATTTTAATGTCTGCAAGAACACTCGGCAAGTAATAATAGCAGCTAATATTAAATATTTAACATGTCCCAACCACAGAATTCCGTGTTTTATGTAAATTTTGTTTTCATGTCAGAGTCAGTGAGATAGGTGCTATTATTATCCTCCCGTGAGGAGCTGGGTGCTCAGACAGGCGAAGTAACCTGTGAACGGTTCAGAAAGGACAGAGCACAGATCCGGACCCCAGCACTTGGACTTTGCATTTCTGCCTCCCCCTGCTGGCAACCATTTGGCTTTCTTTGCCACTTTCCCCTAGCGTCTGATAAGAGGGAGGATTTTTTTTAAGAAGTGCTAGGACTACTTGCTTGGAAAAAATCTCCATTTGGATACATTTACAGAGCACTAGTTGCCAAGGCAGCCACAAATCTGAACTCTCCTCTCCTACCTTTGAAGGCAGAGGCACTGTGTTCTCTTTGGGACCCCTTGAGCCATTCTACTCTTCTCGTATGCTCCACTGTATCAATTTATTTTGGCCTTTCTCTTGTAGTAAATGATTATGCCCAGCAGGGATTTCGAAGTATTCATCTTTGGGTCCCCAGACCCACCACAGTGCCAGGCATATCCTTGGTGTTCAATGACTATTTAGATGACTGAATAAATGAATTGATCCAGAGGTTTAGATATTAAAAAAAAAAAAAAGATCCAAACGAAGAGAAATCAGATGAATGGAGTGGAACTGGAATTTATTGAGACCTACTATATGCAAAGGAGTGTGATTTGTGGATTTTAACTCAATTAATCCTCAGAACATGGTTGTGTGATAATGCTAACACATCTCTCATTTTATAGGCAATGTAATTAAAGCTTAGGGATTTAAGCAGGTTGCCCAGGGTCACAGAGCTAGGAAAGAGTAGCACTAGAAATTAACCCAGGTCCTCTGGTTTCAAAGCCCATGCTTTTTTCTGTCTGTCCTTCTATCTCATTTAAAGATGATCTCTAGGGCGCCTGGGTGGCTCAGTGTTTGGGTGACTGCCTTCGGCTCGGGTCATGATCCCGGAGTCCCAGGATCGAGTCCCGTGTCCTGCGTCAGGCTCCCTGCTCAGCAGGTAGCCTGCTTCTACCTCTGACCCTCTTCCCTCATTCTCTCTCTCACTCTCAAATAAATAAATAAAACCTTAAAAAAAAAAGTAAAGATGATCTCTATCTTCCCAAATGTTACCTCCAAATTTGAAGAAATCTCTTCTTCCTCTGTTGCATCATGTCTCATCTTCTGTCTCAGATTTTGTAAGGACAGTCTCCTAATGGTAATCCTTTTAGAATCTAGCAGAATCTCAAAAACAGGAGATGTTAAGTTCAATTAGTGACTGATTTACTGAACGAATAGCAGGATGGATGGATGGATGGTGGATGGATGGATTCATTAATACCTTTCTTAGTCTTACTAATACAACACTGTTGTAAGAATTAAACATTTAGCTGTAGAGTAGGATTTTGGTCTCTATTTGCACAAGTGTAATATCTCCAAGATTTTCATTAGTATTTTTGAATTTCTTTAATTGATTTTATAGTAAGCCTGGAAGTTAAAATTTATTTTTGCCTGTATACTCCTTAAAATGTAGCTAGAGTTTATAAGACATATAAATTGCACATTTAGCCACCTTAAACAGTGCATGTAAAATGTCATAATTTTAAATGAAATTGCAACTGAGTATCCAAATTCTTCATATATTTTGTTAGAAAGTGCTAAGTTAAATGAATTCTCAAAAGACAATAAGTTGCTATTTAGTACTCAAAAAACCTGGCAACTCCTGCCCTGCTATTCATTAAATTGTACTTCAGAATATACAATACACTTGGAGAATTTTAATTTTGGCTTGTAAAGCGGTATTAAGATTTTTCTCCTGAAATTTGTTCAGTGAATTTCATAGGTCTTCCTCTACCCCTCCGTAGGGAGACGATTAAGAGCACTCAGTGGGTGAAGACACTGAACCAGAAATGGACATTGACAATGAAAAACAAGCTGATCATTCAGACAACACAACCCTGGGAGTAAGCGGCAACACGTGATTCCCTGAAACAGGAAGTACGACGGATGACGGGTCTAAGGGGTGGGCAGTGAACCCTGTGGTCCTTCAGTATGGGACAGTTGTCCCCTATGGGACGCCATTGATATTGGACACGTGAGAGGGTCCAGCTTCAAGCCAGGAACGCCAGGCACCGGCTGTGTATGCTCACTTCTATGTAGAATCGAAAAATAAAAACAAAAACAGAAAACCCCAGGCTCACAGATAGAGAACAGATTGGTTGTTGCCAGAAGTAGGGGGTAGCGGCAGGCAAAATGGGTGAAGGGGATCCAAAGGTACAAACTTCCAGTTACAAAATGACTAACTTCTGGAAATCTAATGTACAACATGGTGACTACAGTTAGCAATATTATATACTTGAAAGTTGCTAAGAGAACAGATCTTAAAAGTTCTCATCACAAGAAAACATAATTCTTAATAACACATGGTGATGAACGTTAACTGGGCTTATTGTAGCGATCATTCCACGGTGTACACCAATATGGAGTCGTTACGTTGTACATTTGGAACTAATATATGTTATGTCAGTTATGCCTCAATTAAAAGGAGAAAAAAGGGATGCTGGGCACTGGCTGATTAGTGTTGGCTCTTGCAAGAGCAGCTCCCATCTGATATGTGTCTGTTTCATCTAAACCTCACCGCTGCCTTCTTGGATGGGGACTGAAGGGGTTCAGAATGAGCCTCTTCACCGTATGCCACTTTGGTATGTGGATTATTTTGATCTGAGGACACAACAAGGCCCAAAAGACTCAGGATGAGCTTTTTACCTCCTCCTTAACTCCTTCTAAGAATTTAGCAAGAAGACCTGGTCCAGGAAGAGAGAGATCAGCAGCAGTAACTATGGAGTGTGGGTGTGGTAAGCTGCGGGGAGCTCTGCCCGGCCTGTTTCTTCAAATTCCTGTGTCTCGCTGTCTCTGCCTGGCATGACGCCCATTTTTTTTATCAAACATTTGCTCTTCCCAGCTTCCTGTGACTTGTCTTCCTTCCCTTTGAAGCCCTATGCTCCTGCTCCTTTGTCCTTAGCTCATAATGATATATACATCTCAACTGCATGTCAGGAAGCCTCTCATGTGGGGCTCCCCTATGTACGTAATTAAATTGTTTTTCTCCTGTTAATCTGTCTTATGTTGATTTAATTATTAGGCCAGCCAAAGAACACAGAAGGGAAGAAGGAGAATTTTCCCTCTCCTACAGTACTAGTATTGCTATGCTCTGTGAACTGAAGCTCACAGCAGTTAAATGACTAACATCTCACCAGGGAGTGGTGCATGTGAGATTCGAACCTTCAGCTGGCATCTCCAAGGCTGCACTCTACCACTAAGGTGTATTCCATAAAGTTCCGCTACACCCAGTTCCACTATACCATGAAGTGTCTCCTGCTCTACTACTGAAGATCCATTCTACTACTGAACACTGGGTTTTCCTCCAGGTTGTCCACATTGTTCACTGGACCAGGTCTTCTCTTGATCCTCGGACCCAGCCTGCTGGCATCATCACTGAATGAGCATCAAGCCAGAACGTGATGCCCATCACAGGCAGTCTGCTGAAATGGCAAAGACAGGAAGCAATCTCACCCCCTTATGTAGACAAGCAGATAGAACCCATTACATACATGTTCTCAAGATTGTCCTCAAGTAAGGGGATAGCATCATTTGTTACATAGATCAACCTTGACTCACATGGTAAAAGGGGCTGTTACCAGAAACTGGGCTTGCCTCTTGGTGGAGGTCGAGCCAGAAGACACAACCAAGCCAAAGAATAGGAAAAGGAAGGGTTTTACTTGCAGCAAGTAAAGGAGAACACTGGGGCTATTTCCCAAAGTAGTCTCCCCAACAACCAAACTGGGGAAATTTTAAGCTAAGGTTGTATACATATTCATGAAGGGGCTTGTGTAATGGGGAATACAGCATGGAACTGGGGCAAAAGTCATCTTCGGGTGACTGAGAGCAGGTCAGCCTCACAAGGACCTGCAAGGATCAGCATCATTACTTCTCTGGCTTCAGGTGGTCCAGTATTTGAGTCCTCAAAAGTGTGCGTGAGGTCAGTCTTTACTTCTGAATACGGTCAGGCTATCTCCTGGCCTCATAGCATTACAGGATTGCAGGGTTCTTGTCTCAGGGAGTCAAAGACTAAATCTCACTGAAACAAAAGGGTGAAGTGAAGTGAAAGTTTATTAAGTGAAAGTGGGAACAGAAAGGAAAGGAAAAGCTCTCTAGAGTGAGAGGGGTCCCGAATGGGTTGCCACTGAGGGTTTTTAGGGCCGGTCTTTTATTGAAAACTTGACCAGGGAGTTTGTGGTCTTGAGATACTTGTGTGGTCTTGGTCTGAGCAAGGACAATTGATAATATCTTTAATGACTTAACTTCTTTGAGGTCTGGTCATTTTCTGTGATTACACTGTAGCCGCCAAAGATAAATACCCCCTAACATCCGGGGCCAGGTGCACTGGCCTATTCCCCCAGCTCTCGGTTCACTCTTTCAGAGCCTAGTCAAGGGCCCCCCATCTCTCCCTGCTTATATTTTAACCCTTCCTTTCTCAGTAGTGGCTGTTTGCTCTTACATTCTGTCACAGGATGGCGGGGGCGGGGGCTCAGATGATTTTTCTTCTGTCAAGAAAGCTATGTGTTGTCTTTCTTTTTCTGGGGACCCCCAGAAACTCTGCTTACAGGGTGACTGTCTATTTTAGCTTCTTAGCTTTATCTAGTGGAGAAACAAATTCTCATATCTTTATGACGGGAGGTTATTTGCAACTTGCAACAGGGCACGTCGCCTCCCACAGAAACTGGGAGATGGGGGGCTATATCCCTCGTTTACGTTTCAAAGAGATGCCTCCCAGGTTCCTGAGAATGGCGTTCTTGGGTCATCAAGCTGACAAAGGCCTATCTAATTTTCAAAGGATTTAAATACATTTCAAAGAGAGAAGAAACTACTTAAAATTACAAGTTTTCTAAAGTAGAAGTCTGAGAAAGAGGAGGGAGAGGAATCTTCTCCTTCACTTTCAACAGGGAGAATTACACCTCTTATTTTTAATTTTTTCTTTTTCCTTATTACACACCCCACCCCCAAGGCTTCTGATTCTGAGGCCACGATCGATCTGCCTTTCTAAAGCTCGCGGGGATTTTGTTAATCAGTTGCGAACAGCTGAGAGTTGCAGCCAGCAGGGAGCGTCCCGAGGAGACAGCCTGAAATGCTATTCCCAGGGCAGGAGCCACGAGCCACAGCCGCACAACCTCGGGGGTGGAGCCCCAGCCGCAGGTAAGCCAGCCTTCTGGAGCATTCTGCTGGTCTCTAAAGGTGGGGCATTGCTGCCTTAGGTGACAGCACTGAGTTTTCCCAAGGGGATACCTATAGCTAGAGAAACCTGACGATTTCCACAGGCTGCCCAGACTTGCGTAGTTGAAAGAATCATTTCCTAGATCCTCAAATGTTCACTTTTATCCTTCCCAAACTGATCTTTCTGAGCATATTGCCTGTGTCTCCCTTGCCACTTCTTCTCTTCCTCCCATCTGTTCAGGGTCATCCTCTCTTTCTTCCAACAAAGGAAAGGCATAAAAAGGAGGGCTGTGCATTTATGGTTGTCCAATACCCCTCCTCAGTCCACTATGCTTTCCATACAAACAGGTACATTTAGAAGAAGGAGAAGCAGGAGGGGCAGAGGGGAAGGAGGAGGAGAAAGGCATACCTCTTAACTTCCATGAATCTTAAAATGATGCTTTCTTCCTGGTTGGGTGGGGAGAACGGGCTGCAGTGGAGACAATTCTAGAAGAAAGAACTCCTGAGGGAGAGAGTCCTGGGGCGGCCAAGAAGAGAACGTGGCCAAGAAGTACTGAAGGCATCTTCAGCGTGACAAACACACAGCAAGGCTCCCTCTATCGTAGAATCAAGAGTGGGATGAATGTTTAAAAGAAAGGTACTGGGGCGCCTGGGTGGCTCAGTTGGTTAAGTGCCTGACTTTTAATTTCAGTGCAGGTCATGATCTCAGGGTCCTGGGATGAAGCCTCAGGTTGGGCTCTGTGCTCAGCGGGGAGTCTGCTTGAGATTCTCTCTCTCCCTCTTCCCCCTCTGCCCCTCCCCCTCTCACTCATGCTCTCTCTCTCTCTCTCTCTCTCAAATAAGTAAATAAAATCTTTAAAAAATTTTTAAAAATAAAAGAAAGGTATTATACTGTGTTTGTTGATTTGGGGGAAAATAAATTAGGCACTTTCTGACCCCCCCAAAACCCCATGCTTTTATTTGCCTGACTGGTCTGACATGGGGACTGGCTTTGGCTAACCTATGGAAAATGGAGAACACTGTCCAAAAACTGAACGAGTTAAATGTGCAGCTCCAAGGCTTTGAAGAAAATACATAAATATATTAAAAGCACATGTACAACATGGTAGGAATTAAAGCTTTGCAACTTATAAAATTCTCATAAAATTTTTATATCACCTTAAAAGTATGCTAGAAGTTATATGGTTGGTTTTGTTTTATATTATAATGTTTAGGGATTATGTGGAAAAAGCATAGCCTTGAAAGACTGGGATGCTTGAGACCTTACGCAAACACCTCATTGAGGGCTACCCAGCCCAGAACAAGCAGAGACCAGAAGAAGGGAGCATGCCCCCAACCCACTCCCCCTCCCCACGGGCACCACCAGCACCAATAGCTCTGTATTTGCAGTAAGTGTAACAAGGTCTTGAAGGGGCCCAATAAAAAAACCTTGTGAAAATTCCTGATAGGGAGCCCACATGATGCTGAGTAGGAACTTAGAAAAGAACAAAAGTAGAAGAGTACAGAAATTAGAAAAAGAAATGCCAGCGAAAATGGTCTCATAGCTAGAAAATAATTACCAATTCCTTGAGATACGAAAGGTGCTTATGAACTTACCTAATTAACATTTACTACTTTGTTATAATTAATTATCATATTAATTATATCTATTAGGACTTATTTTGGCTGAAAGTAGCAACCTTAGTCTCCCTTAAGCAAACTGTATTGGGATTAATTAGAATCTTAGGGTATCTCACAGAAGAGATAGCCCTAGACTCAAGAAATGGGCATAAATCAGATACTGGTGAGGAACCCAGGAAATTCTCTTAGTCCTTCCCTTCTGTTTTTCTCTGCGAGCATTAAATGCTTTCTACTCAGGGTGCCTGGGTGGCTCAGAGTCAGTTAAGCATCTGACTCTTGATTTCAGCTCAGGTCATGATCCCAGGGTCATGAGATTGAGCACCCCATCAAGCCCCCATTGGGCTCTGTGCTCCGTCGGGAGTCTGCTTGAAGATGCTCTCCCTCTCTCTCTCAAATGAATAAATAAATCTTTTAAAAAAATGCTTTCTACTCTATCACAGTAGATCGGCTCTAGTTCCTCAACAGAGAAAATGATAAAACAGGTTCAGTAAATTCTAAATTTCACTTGTTTCAAGTCTATTTGTCTAAAGAGAAACCTCACTGGCCCACCAAGTTCCTCTTCTGGGCCAGTGAGCCATGGGCAAGGGAACTAGATCACATTTTAAATAATGTCATTGAAGTATTCAAGGTTTTCAGTCATTGGGCTTTACAATCATCGCTTCACTTAACCCCATATTAATGTCCTCCAGCCGAAGACCACAAAAAACATACCTGCCATTGAATGAACTTGGTTTATTGGCTCACTGAACTGAAAGAGACCACAAGCAATGGAAAACTGTGGGATGTCTTAGTAAGAGGATGCTCGCAAGAACGTATAGGCATTTTAAAATGTCCTTGTGATTTTGCTTTCATTCAGATTTGGTGAAGACAACAGATCAGAAGACAATTGCCATTGAAAAGAGTTTATTATGTGCAGTTGCCCAGATTAGGGGGTATGCCACAGGAAAGAACACTGAGGTTGGTGGCAGGCAGAGAGCGAGGGGAATGGGAAAAGCCTTCATTGTGGTTTTCCCAGGAAGGGATGGACCAGGTTTAGGACAGTTTGAATAACTTCACTGGCTTGTGGGGTTTAGGGGCTGCCCTGGGTTGTCTGATTGTCCCTTGGTGCTGGGAAGATTAGGAGGACGGGGGTTTAGTGTCTCACCAGTGTACGTGGGCTTTAGATGGGTTTGTTTGCCTATGAAAGGGGATCAGGGCAGCAATGCCCCAGATGTCAAAGCATCAGATACAGAAACTAGAAAATGTGATTAATACAGTAAGACCTGGCCTTATGTTAGGGAACCTTAGGGATGCTACAAGAAACGTGGGCTTTACTCAGCCCTGGATGTTGTCAAGAAGCAAAAAACTTGTGATTGGATATCTATATAATTTCTATCTAGACGCTGGGACGAATGAGGTAGAACTTAAGCCGTAACTGGGAAAGCAGCTGCGGGTGTTCAAGTTATAGCCAGAAAAAGGGGATGTTTGGTCTTTTTTAGTGGTTTGGACAATATTCTTTTTTTTTTTTTTTAAGTGTTCAAGCAGCCAATTCATTTATTTAATTTTTTTAAGATTTTATTTATTTGACAGAGAGAGCACAAGCAGAGGGAGAGAGAGGGAGAAGCAGGCTCCCTGCTGAGCAAGGAGCGCAATGTGGGACTCGATCCCAGGACCCTGGGATCATGACCCGGGCCGAAGGCAGCTGCTTAACCGACTGAGCCACCCAGGTGTCCCTGGACAATATTCTTATTTTGGTTTTGGCTTTTTATTTTCTGTTGTTGATTTCTGATATTCAGACATGATTATGGAGCGCTTTTCTTGTTTCTTGCTTTAGCATGGTCATAGTGATGTTGTCTGATGTTGGTATTCTTTCTTTTTTTTTTTAAGATTTTATTTATTTATTTGACAGAGAGAGAGAGAGAGCACAAGCAGGGGGAGTGGCAGGCAGAGGGAGAGGGAGAAGCAGGCTGGGAGCTCAACGTGGGGCTCGATCCCAGGACCCTGGGATCATGACCTGAGCCAAAGGCAGACGCTTAACCGATGGAGCCCCCCAGGCGCCCCTGATGTTAGTATTCTGTGGAATGGTTTATGGGCAATGAAAGAGTTGAGTGCCAGGCCGGCCTGTCTCTCTCACAATAATCCTATAAGGAAAGTACAGTTGACCATTGGACGAAGCAGGAGTTGGGGGCGCCGAACTCTGTGTGTAGTCACAAATCCACGTATACCTTTGGACTCCCCCAAACTTAACTACTAATAGATCACTGTTGACCAGAAGCCTCACCAATAACATAAGCAGTTGATTAACATAATATGCATTATATGCAGTATTCTTACAATAAAGCAAGCTAGACAAAGGAGAATGTTATTAAGAAAATCATAAGGAAGAAAAATATACTGTGCTTACCAAAAAAAAAAAAAAAAATCTGCATGTAAATGGACCCATGCAGTTCAAACCCATGTTGTTCAAGGGTCAACTGTACTACTATTATCCCCATTTCCCACATGGGGAAACAGACTTAGGGAGGTTAAGCTTATTTACTAAAGTCACAAAGTCAAGAAGCCGTAAAGGCTTTGTTTTCAGCTGCCTCATGATTGTACTTCCTCCCTACTATAAATTCTGGGCAAACATAGCGATTCTTTCTGAAAGAAACTACATGCTGAAGATAAGGGGGAAAGCAATACCAAGAGAAGAGGGGTTAGGTCT
The DNA here is from genome assembly GCF_003265705.2 of Callorhinus ursinus. Classification (NCBI taxonomy): domain Eukaryota; kingdom Metazoa; phylum Chordata; class Mammalia; order Carnivora; family Otariidae; genus Callorhinus; species Callorhinus ursinus. The sequence goes on from NW_027397069.1 coordinate 40,016,064, forward strand.
GGATAAACAATAAAAAAGATGTCCACTATTCTGCAAATGTGTTTAAGTGAATTAGTAAGTAATTCCATTGGTGCATCATAGTGTTACTCTGATAATATAAGTCACCTTCTTTTATTGGTGTCTTAAATCTAAGTAAACAATCAGATTCAGGGCTTAGATTTGTGAAACATCTGAACCCCAAAAATCCCAGCTCAGTAACTGGACATGACCTTGTTAGGTAGGAACTATATGCCGTAATGAATCTAAGAACTGAGTTCCAGGAACTGGTATAAATGGCAGTTGGAAGGAATAATTGCTATCAAAATAAGCTGGTTTTATATAAGCAGCTTACTTACAGCATATGGCACAATTTTTGACTAAGGTGATTAATTCATGGAAGAAATTATTTTAGGACATAACTAAACTGTAATCTGGCCAGGCCAAGATGTTTCTACCCGTGTTGTCCATGAACAAGGACATAGCAAATGGCCTGAATTCCTGGGTCTTGTGTTCCTCAGCAGGACAAAAATGAAAAATGACTTCTCAAAGCTTTTTTAAGGGATTCAAAGAAAAACTTAGATGGAAGCAGTTGTATATACAAAGGGGATTGTTGTTTTGCACATACCATGAAGACATGGAAAAATTACTATGTTTCATCCCAAAATGAAATGTTTCATATAAAATGGTTATGAAAATCTTCAACCTTGTGATTATCACATGTATCCGGATTCCTCTCTTGAGTTTATGAGTGTTATAAATCCAAAGCAACAGGTTAAGACAAATGTGCGAGTTATTTATTCAGTGCACATAAACCTGAGCACAAAGAACAGAAGAGTTCCAGTAAGTATGTAAATACTTCTCTATAACTGTATTTGTTTTAGCATGTATATATCCATATAGATCGAACGTGAAATCAGTGGGGGAGAAATTACTGCATGTTTGAAAAAACCACCATGTAAAGCTTAGAAAAATTCAAAGCACTGTAAAAATGCCAAAGTTATTCATCTATGAGCTGTCTTTTCCCAAGAGATCTAAAAGATTTATAAAATTAAAACAAGTACCTATTAAGTAGCAAATTAAGCCTCATGTACTAGAGTTACTTCTGTCAGCACTTGAAAACTGTAAAGTAAATACAAAGAAAAAAACACTGAAAGGGCTCAGACAGGCAAATGTTTATCCAAATCCCTAGTCCTTTTAAAGAAATGACTGGGGTTTCTGACAGATGAAGGTTTAAACCAGAGAAAATTTAGGCTCACTTACATATATCTAAAACCTCAGTCCACAAGAAGAGTTAGTCTAAGCAGTTAGTAACACAACAAAAATATCAACAGTTGTAACAACCTAACTGTCCTCTGAGAACCATGAGCTTTACAAGTAACAGCAACAAATTAAAGAGTTTCTAAAATGATCATAAAGAATTATTATTTTTATGTGAAATACTTCCTAACAAAGACAATTATAACTGTCAACGTATTGTTAGCACAACCCAGTGAGTGAAGAGTGAAAAGTTGTGAGTGTTTCATTGAATGCTGCCGTAATGCCCACTATTATTTCAGCGAGTGAGATAAGGAGCAAGAAAATACCCACGTTGGATTCACAATTGTTTTTATTGAGGTATAATTGGAATACAGAAAAGTGCATATAATTAGTGGTACCATTTGGTAAATTTTGACATATATACTTTTATATATATATACTCGTGAAACCATCACCACCATCAAGAGAATGAACACATCCATTGCCCCGGAAGGTTTCCTCATGCCCTTTGGTAATTCTTCCCTCCCTCCACTCCCCACCACTCCTCCCCAGCCTCAGCAAACACTCACTGATCTGCTTTCTGTCACTATGGACTACTTTGCATTTTCTATAGTTTTCTACAAATGTAATCATACTGTATGTTTGCTCTCTCGTTCTCTTTCTCTCAGGAAGGGGATGGGGTCTAGCCTCTTTTGCTCAGCATAATTATTTTGAGATTTATACATGTTGATGTTTTTTATTTCTTTTTATTGCTAAGTAGTATTTCATTTATGGATATCTTACAATTTGTTAATGCCCTCACATGTTTATTGGGGAGGAAAAATTTTCCTTTACGCTTCAAAATCCTCTTGGCTGGTCTAAGAATTAAATTGACATGAGACAGGTTAACAGGGGAAGATCTAACTTAATTACACACATAGAGGGGCTCCATAAGAATATGAGGCCCACAGGCAGTCAAACAATTGAGGCTTTTTTGCCATCCAGAGCTAAGGAGAAGGGGGTTTGGGTCTGGGATGTCAAAGGGAAAGAAGACAATTTACAGGAAAATGAAGAAGAGTAAATGTTTGGTAAACAAATGTTTGCTGAGCCATACAGAAACAATGGGTGGGACACAGAGAGGAATTTTAACAAACAGTTGTTGCCAAGTTCCTCCCTGTCTACCACCCCTTGTTCATATCACACTGTAATTATCTATGCTGATGGCTCCCTTCCTGGAGCAGGTCCTCTATCTAAATTCTTTTAAACAATTAGAGAGAAGGTTAAAGGTTCTTCCTGAGCCTTCTGTTTCTTAAAAATAATCAGCCTAAAATATCCACATGCCAAAGAAACACATTCTGGGGTGACAAATTTTGCTCCCCTACATGTTAATAAGACTTTGGGTTGTTTCCAGTTTAGGGCTACTACAAATAAAGACACTATGAACATTCATGTACAAGTCTAAGTATGAACATATGCTTTCATTATCATGGGTAGATTACTAGGAGTAAAATGACTGGACAATATCATAGGTACTTTTTAAGAATCTGCCAAACTGTTTCCCAAACAGTGTGTACCATTTTACATTCTTACCAGCAGTGTACGAGAGTTCCAGTTCCTCCACGTCTTGGTACGGTGGGACTTTTCAATTTTGGTCGTATTAATATATGCATACTAGTTACCTCATTATGGTTTTAATTTGCATTTCCTTGATGATTAATGATATTGAGCTTCTTTTCATGTGCTTTCTTGCCATTTGTTTATCTTCTTTGGTCAACTGTATGTTCGAGTCTTTGGCTCATTTTTAATCGGGATGTTTGTTTTCTTATTAGGTTTTGAGAATTCTTTATTCATTCTATATAGAAGTCCTTTATCGTATATGTGATTTGCAAATATTTTTTTTTCCAAGTCTGTGTCTTTTCTTTTCATTCTCTTAACAATGTCTTTGAAAAGCAGAAGTTCTTAACTTGAGTAAGTACTATTTATCAATTTTTTCTTTTATGGGTCATGTTTTCGGTGTTATAGACAGAGTTTACAACTCTGTCTAAATGCAGAGTCATAAAGATTTTCTATATTTTCTCCCAGACGTTCTATAGTTTTAGGTATTGTATTTAGGTCTATGAGCCATTTCTCTGACATTCTGCCCTGCAAAATCAACCTACCTGTCTCTCCTAAACCCCCTCCTCCATCTCTCAACTCACAGAGAGCAGCAGGCTCCGTGGGCTCCCCCTCCCCCCACACACCACTGTCTTGAAACTTTCTCCAGGCAGGAATCTGGAGCAGTTGCGGGGCTCACTGGGTTCTTTCCCATCTGTCAAGACTCACTGTACCTTGTTGCCTTGTGTTCAATGTCTTAAGTTCCAGTTGTATTTTGTCTAGTTTTTTAAGTGTTTCAGGCAGGAAGTTAAATCCATCCTCTGTTTCTCTATCCTGACTAAAAGCAGAAGTCCTAGAACTCTTGAACTTTAACAAAATTGCTTTTCTTTAATAACAAAAAGGCAAGAGCTTGCCACTCATAATTAGAATACATCACCACATTCCTCTATGCTTTGTTCTTTTCCTATAAAACCCAAGAACTTAGCCTGTGATAGTTATGGATATTTCTGCACTTCTCCAACTAGTCAACATAAAAACGGGTACAAAAAAATAGATAAATAAATAAAAAATAGAGTCTTGTTTGTCCTTTCCTAAGGGTATTTTTCCTAACTACAGCTGTTCTAAATTTATTATTAAAAAAAAACAAAAACAAAAACAGAAAGAACAAAACCCTACCTAGACCCTACAAGATGGAAAGCTAGTCTCTTAAAGCCTTTTATAAGATTCACTGAGGGTGCTCCAGCAGTCTCTGAATTGAATCATTATATTACTTCAATTAAGGCTACCTTAATATGAAACAAAATATTATGCCATTATAATTCTCTTAAGTTATAATGTTCACTACCCTGGATTATATAATGTGCAGCTGGTAATACTAGCAAGCAATGTCTTGAGATTTTAACCTACATCATCAGTCTAGCCATGGCCATAAACTTTGCTATCTGGAAGGCAGGCAGATGGAAAAATTAGCAAAGAAAAGACAAAGGCGTTACCATGTGCCAGGATAATCCATACTGTCCAGAGACCACCTTCGGATCATGAAACAAACTCTTAACAGAAGAGGTAATAATACTTGGATTTAAACATCCTGGGTGGGGGTGGGGATTCTCTGATATGCAGATGGCCTCCAATCTTGGAGAATGAGAGCTGAAAGAGTCGGCTCTTTGTTTTCGAGTATTTCTCTAAGAGCACTTTCCTTCATATAATATCCTTATTTTGACTTTCTACTTCCCCTTTGACCACTGTGTTCCTGGTACCCACTAGCCTTTGTCAAGGGAGACAGTTTCACCCCCTTGTGAGCAGAACCTCTAATATTTATAGTAAGCACCTTTTTAAGCCCCGTTAGCAAACTCCGCTTTTCTTGGTATTTCTGGAGCCCAAAGGGAACCCAAGTCTCTTGTAGCAGGCGCTGTGCTATTGGTGTGTTTCATGCCTGTCTTCTCAAAGGACAGAAAATAGACGAGAGGAAAACAAATGTTTGCCAAATGTGTCTCTTTATCAACCTTGTCATTCCTCAGATTGGGAAACAGTTATTAGTTAGCTGTGCTTCCAGAATGGGGTCCCAAATATCCCTTTCAGAGAAGGCCTCTTTTACTGAAGTGGTTCATTGTGACCCTATATTCTTTTAAGTAATGTGCCAGGCCCTCTGCCCATGCTTTTGAAAAATCTGATGAAAGGGGAACCTAGAGGACTGAGCTCTGGTGCCTGATCCACCGAGCCTGCGCCCTGTGCCCTGTGTTTCTCCTCGTGTTGGACCCTGAGGGAGCTCTGGGACCCCCTGCCTATCCAGCATCCCTTCCAGAGCCAGCCCCGAGCTTCCGCCCACCCCTCTGCTACGTGTTCACTGGCGCTGAGCAACAGAGGGTCCGAGTCCACCTCGGCCCCAGCGAGGGCCTGTCCCAGCCATATGTGGAATCTCTTCCTCTGGCTAAATGCCTTCTCAACTGCACTCTGTCTTTCCCATGTATGTAAAGTATGTGACAACAAACTCAACATTTTCCTGCTGTAGTTAAAACAACTGAGCTGGCCTTGTTCTCTTTCCTCTAGTAAGCCATTTTTGATGTCTGTGGCCTTGTTTTCCTCCTTATGCAAACATATTGTCTAAATGAATTTTTTATCTGCAGCATTTCACCTCAAGAAGTATTCCTGGCATGCCAGATAGAGCAAAATGATAAACACTCTGGCACATTTTACTTTTGAAAAACTGCATAAAGTATCTACCCCCGACAGGGCCTGTGACAGGTCCTCCAAGGCGTGCACTGACACTCTTAAGTCGCTCACACACAGGATAGCATCTTGTTCTCGTGCGTGTGCCAGTCAGGGGCAGGGCTAGTCACAGGGCGAGCGCCTCTCTGACCAGCATCAGGCATTTTCCTCCTTTGTTCCTCGTGGTTACTCCTTGCAGTCAGCTGAAACAGACACGGAGTTAGGGACGGTGTGTTACCTAAGAGTCACAGAGAAAGGCCCACAGGAGATGTAACTATAGAAACACTAGAAAAACATATGAGCCTGGTAGTGTTGCCCTTGTGGTCCAAGCCTGGAAGGTCAAGTAAGCCAAAAACTCTTTAACTAGACAGAGACAGTCTCCCCATACTGTCAGTCTAAAAAGCTCGAAGTGCATACTTAGGGAGAGCGAAAGAGGGAAGGAAAGAAAGGGGGAGAGAGGAAGAACTAGGGAAATGTAGGAGGGCAAAGAGGACCAGAGGGGGCTCAAGGGGATTCTCTTCTGGCCAAAATAAGTGACAAAATTTCGGGCTCTGCTTTGAAGAAGAGGGCATGAGAAATTCTTAAGAGCTTACCACCTCTTTTAAGTTTTCTTCATTTTTTAGCCAAGAGTTGTTTCTACAGTATCTTACTAAGTGAAGGGGGCATGGGTGGGAAGGACATGGTTCACAGCACTGACCACCCCTCATGTCACGTGTCGGGTCCACCCGGAGAAGTGGTGGAAGTTTGGAGGCAGCCTCAGGTGCTTCCCCAAACTTTGAAGACTTTTTTCAGAAAACTAATACCCACCCACGGCCCAGAGAGGGAAAATATTTTAAAATTGAAAACATTAAAAAAATGATAGCGAATGGAAGGTAAAATATTAAAACTATAAATGGATAATTTTTAGAAGTTTAGCCAAAATAAAAGTCAATGAAGAACATTTAAGAGATGAAGTTTATCATAAAGAAAAGGTATGTGAAAAAGGATAATATGCAGATAGCAAACTGATAAAGGGAGCTAAACCGTGAGTGCTATGAGACTGGAGATCGTGTTGGTCTTCTTTACATCACGGTGCCCAGGACACTGTCAGTACTCAGAAAATAGTTACTGAACAAATACATAAACATTAATTTTTGAACTGTAATAAAACCATTTTTTCTTTGAAAGGAGGAAAAAGAATTTGAGCTAAGAATATGGATATGGAAAGGCAAAGGCAAAGGCAGGCTTGCCACAAGAGGAAGAAAGGAGAGGGAGGGTGAGTGGGGGAGAGAAGCAGAGGAAAAGCCAAAGCTGAACCTCATCCTTTACTGCAATATCAAGTTGTAAAGCAAACCGAAAGGACTAATGCACAGGACAGAAATATATCCATAGTGCAAACCGAAACAGACAGTGAGAGGGGGAAAGGGAAGAGAAAAGGCACTCCCCCAGTGCAGGCTTCTAACCGAACTCCTTGGGGGGTACTTGTCAACTGCCTGCTTGGCATCCTGCTTCTCACGCTTGTACTTTGTGTGCCGCAGCGCAGACCTCTCCAACGGAGCTACCAGAGCCGCAGAATGGAGATAGAAATGCATACCTCACAGAGCTGCGGTGAACATTCCAAAAGGTAATGAATGGAAAGTGCTTAACCCCGTGCTGACACCTAGGGAAACCCTGCAAAGAGTAATGATTCTTTTATGATTACACACCCCATCCTCACATCTGGGCCCGCAGCTGGACTTCAATAACAGAAAAGTCACGGTGCGGCTCAGCTTATGGCAGAGTTAGCCCAGTTAGCCCAGGAGTCTGTCAGCAGTGGACTCCTTCCGCTCAGTGCTCCAGCAGCCACCAGCAGTCAGAAGGACAGACAGGTGGGCCCACTTGCTGTCCAACTTACATTTCTCTTGATACCTTCATGTCAAATCAGATATAGCTCATATTATCATTCAGAACTGTTCTTAGGGACTGTTGAGTTTTCAGAAAACCACTAGCCAACACTAGTGCCAGCCACTGAGGTAACACTGGGTATTACTAGGTATGACCGTTTCCATCTGTTAAACGAGAAAGTGTGCAGAACCAGTACCTCCGTTGAAGCTCTTCTGCCTCTTCCCCCACTGACTTAACAGCTGTCAAATTCATTAAAACTACCACGGGTCTTCCTCCGGTTCTCAATCCAGGATACACTTTAGCTTACTTGGATATCTTTTGAAAAAATACCATGCCCGAGCCATGCCCTTCTTAGTTGATTATGATGCACAGTAATGGTAAAGAACAAAAAACAAAAAACTCAACACTGCTACCCATGCCATTTTCACCTGTATCCTCTCACTTATTACAATGCTGTAGAAATGATCAACTGCGGGTTAATAAAGAAAATGTAGAATTCATAGGCCCTGAGCGAGGGCCTAAAGCCCTCTCCTTCAAAGCCAAGTATGACATTCTGTCAATTACTTTGGCCAGAGGATTTTATTTTCTCCCTCCCTCCCTTCCTCCCGCCCACCCTCCCTCCCTTCCTTCCTTCCCCCCCGTCTCCTTTCCCTCTTATTCTTTCTTTTTAACTGTTCTCTTCTGGCTTCACAAACTGAGACTATGGGAAGACTGTCTTTGTCATATTACATAAAGTTTGTAGTTCAGACATATTCCTTCTCTGTAATGGATGTTCTGGTCTCCCTCTCCTTTGGCAAGAACCTTGGCTTGTGGACACATATCTTCTGTCTCAAAACATGCTTCCACCCCCACTTTTAATGTTGGGGCACTTGGGTCAGTCCTAAACTAATCCACAGACCCTTGCTGAAGTCACTGGTTCACAGGCAGGAAAGTAGCGCAGTATGAGTAAATGCAGCCTCAGGAGAAAGGCTTCTTTTCTCTTCTGAGTGCCCTTCTGGAAGTGACCCCAAGCCCATCCTTGGACTCAATAGCTCTGGGAGTTGAAGCCATCTCATGATCCCATGGGGCAGTCTGCTGTAGAATGCAGCTGATGCCAGAGAAAGCAGAAATGAAAGATGCAACGAATCAGGGCCTTGTGTGACAACTCTGTGTCACTGAATTAAATCAGCTGAAACTTATTGAGCTTCTGGTAGTTCAGTCAGCCAGTAAATTCCCTTTAGTGTTTAAGCCGGTTTGAGTGGGGTTTTCCATTATCAGCAACCAGATACATCTTGAAAGAGCCATTGCAAATTTTAAAAGGAAGGGAATGCTTGGTTTTGAATTGAATTACACTTGAAAAAGCTAGCCGAGTGCTAAAAACAATATATTCAAACTTTAAACACTTTTTGCTATCATATTTAGTACCTATTACCTTACCAAGAACTGCTATCCAGTTGCAGGTTGCTTTGCAGGAAATGTGGCAAGCTGTGTCAGTCAGTTTATTCTGTAATTATGGTGGTGGGGAGGATTTCAGTATCCTGTGATTGCTATTTCACTCTATACTATGGGATTAATACCAGACGAACAAGAAAGATACTATTCAGCAAATAAAACATACAGTAAAACAATGTATATAACAGCGCATTGGTTTTATTGATGGCAGAAGAAAAAAATTCTCATTCACTTGTAAAAGGTACTTGCTCTAGTTAACTTAGTATTTTTTCCCATTCTTTGTATGAGCTGGATTGTTTCCCCTCTAAAATCTGCTTTTCCATTCTTCAATAATAATATTCATCACGGCTGCACCTTATTCTGAAGGGAAAGTAGGAGGTCTATCAACAGGGCTTGACCAGGATGTTTCAGTCAATGGCTCCTTTCTTCACAAAGGCTCTATTTAAAAAGAGAGGAGGAAAGTGAGATTGGATCCTCAAATTGACTTTTCTGTACTCAAGATACACTTCTGCTGAGACCTATGTAAATGTGAAGTGCTTGTATAAATATTAATAGATCTCAAGTAGACTAAATTGCACACTGCTAATTTATAAACATAATTTCTATAAATCAGTATATAAACAAAAAGCAAAATCAAAATAATTTTTCTCCTCAAAATTCTTAGAGTACATCTCTGTCATTGTGAGCCCTATTATTGCTGGCATGTCGATTTCAGGAACTTGGATTAACTAAACGATATTTCACAGAGGATGACCTGGAAAAGATGCAGTCTGCCAATGGGCCACTTCAACCCCCATCCTACCCACCTCCATTTCCCCTTTGAACGCCTCTGGATTGGCTCTGTCCACACGGGTAATTTATGTGAGTCTGTCACCTGCTCCTGCCTGCTCCCAACCCCTACTGGCACCGCTCTAGTTGAAGCACTTTGGGTGGTGACCACAGAACGGCTGAGAGGAGCGGGGAGAGAAGCCCGTGTGCCAGAGTCGCATGCCAGCCGCGTGCGTGAAAGAGCACTCGGGCAGGGATGGCAGAGCGCCCCCGGCTGCACACCAACAGCTCTGTTCGCCTTCGGAAGTGCACAGTGTCCTGTGTGGAAGATGAAGAGCTTCGGGCGCTGTTACCCTCACAGGACGCCTGTCCTGCTGGCATCAGCGGGTTCTGTGACAGCTGTCTTTACAGCAAGCATTTCCCTCACCTTGATTTCAAAGTTTTACAGAGGGACGCTGGGCCACATTGTTAAAAAAAAAAGACATTTAAAAATGTATCTTTTTTTTTTTTTACCAGCTGAAAAATGGTGTTAAAACCTGGACTTTAGAAAATAAAGTCATGACATTTATGCAGCAGTCGATGCTTAGCTCTTGGTTTCAAGGTTTCTGGTTGATCTGTGAAACTGTGAGGACCGTTCTTTCATCAAACAAGTAAGAAACTGGAAGTGAATACTCAAAGCGACTCAACATTTAATAAACTGCTTCTGGCACGAAGTCTTAACTTTGGTGGCCCTCGGGAGCTCCAGAGTGTCCCCACACAGGTCATCTCTGTCTTTTCACCACAGGACGGGACACTCTAAGCACTCCTGACTGACTACTGTGACAGCTTCTTAGCTTTGTTGACTCCCGGTGCTGTGATCCCACAGCCAACAGCAGTACTGCCTAAGCTTAATTTTGATCCTATTACCCTCACTCCGAAGTTCATTGCCACCAGTGCAGCTAAAGCCACACTCTTGTCACCACCAACACATATGTTTAACATCTACTGTTGGGTTCACATACTCTACTGTTGTCACTGAAAGCCGCTTGCTGTGAACTCTGCTTCTCCCCTCTTTAAGCGTTCCTCGGCCTTTAGAATGTCTTCGGAGGACTCTACCCCACCATGAAAATGAAGCTCCAAATGTATTCCTGAGGCCTGCCTCTACTCATTGCTATCTAGTTCCCAGGACTCCAGTCATGTCAGAAACCTCTTCTGGTGCATGTAGCTTTGGCCAGCTTTACGGATTAAAGCACTATGTATAATTCCTCTATCCATATCTACTCATATTTCTGAATTACCTGGGATGATTATGACAAGTGCAGGAACTAGAAGTTTGGAGTTTGGGCCCTCTTTCCCCTCAGGGCTCAGATCTGACTTGCCACCACTTTGTCCCAGATTTGGGCCTATTTCCCCACATTGCTCCCCGACACCTCCTTCTCTCACCTAGCCTGGACTCCCAGGCATCTCCTGCTTTTCTAGCATCTGATGTTGTGCTTAGTACCAAGACCAAGTAGAATCCAAATCCCTCTCCACCTTGGGTGAAGTATATATGTGCATGTGAAGTGGTGGTGGTGGGATAGAGGGCTTGCAAAGAAAACTTTTTAGGACAATCAAAGAATGTGTAAACTACACATCAGAAACCTTATCAAAATATACTTATTTAATAAACAGGTACTATGTGTTATTCATCACCTAGCAAAGTACCCAAAACATTATAAAAAAAAGTATGACTATGAAATTATGGTTTTTAAGTGAGAATAGAAAGTGCCTTAAGTGTTTCTTACTATCCTGAATAATTTTAGATAACAAAACCTGAGAAAAATTTCAGCATATATTAGAATTCATACTTATATTTGCTGGAAGTCAAATGGCGGGCTACAATGTATATCTTCTTTTTAAACGCTTAAGTTAATGGAAACCAGGAATGAGGAAACAAAAATATCTTTTCTCTCAAGAAGAAAATAACATATTGGTTGTGTGACAAGAACACAAGGTATAATTCTTGGTGTTGGTGAACCTCCCATTAAAGGTAGTATATCAAAAAGATAATTCTACTTCATAATCTTTCATGTTTGAATTAAAATAAAAAATTAATTTTTCTCAACCAAGAGCACATGTGTTTTGCTTATTTATTTTTCAGAGTAAATTTTGTAGTGAGAGGTTTTTTTAGTGATACCATCATGAGACTGTCCCCCCTTCCTCCCCCATGCAGCAAAATTAATTTTCTTATCAACGTCAGGAATCCAAAATCTCTGTTATACATTTCCCGCATCAACAGGACAATCCAAAGCAAGCACCTGGGAAAAATGGGCGTTTTAACTTAGGGAACACAGAAAACCACTAACATTGCGACGTTTCAGTTGATTGGGAGCAGCGTGCATCATAGTATTTGGTATCGATGAGCTATAATTACCATGGAGCTATGGTTTCTGCTTTACTTTAAGCAGTATGTTCTTTTTCAGAGGACATTTTCTGTGGAAGCCTAATCTAGAAAACATATGAAAGAAACCAAAGACAGGCCGAGAGGATGGGAGTTCCAGCCTTCTGGCTGCAGCCTTACTCACCCTCACAACCTCCTCTCTACTTCCAGCCCTGCCAAGCCCTACCCACCTTCTATTCTGCAGCCTCGGGATACCGCTGAAAAGTCCTAATCCTGCAACCGCTGTCAGGCAACATAGAGCAATCAGGGAGTTGAGAACCTTCGGCCTTATTTTAAAACCTTGGTTTAACCAATTTAGACGCCCTCAGGAAGCTATGAGGGAATTCTCAGTTTTCATTCACCTTAAAAGTGCTTTAAGTGTAAGCACACTGAACTTATGTTCAATCTTGCACAATGTAAAGTTGTGGAAGTCTTTACATATACTTGGAATCTGCTCTGGTCAGTGCTTGTTACAGAAAAATGCCCAGTCATGAAGTAGTCCTTCTGTGATAATATGGACAGTAGATACCGGCTATTTACTCAGTGGCCTTGTATTAAGCACAAAGAAAAGCCAGTGATAAGACAAAGAAGATGCTACTCAGGCCCGCTCAGATAAATCAGAAGTCAGGTAGCATGAGACTTCCACTCCAGGCAGACTACTTCATAAGGAACGAAAGACTAGAACACAGAAGAAAACATTCCTTCACTTAGGATGACAGAGCTAATTTGTAACCAGTGAAGGAGCTTTGGGAAAGCTGAAGGAGATCTAAGACTCTGGGACAGTGCTGCCCAGCACAAATATAATGTGAGGCACATGCAATTTTAAATTTTCCATTAGTCACATTTTAAAAAGTACAAATAGTGAAATTAACTTTAGTAACATATTTTATTTAATCCAGCCTATCAGAAATAGTCTCATTTCAATACATAAACAATACAAATTACTGATATTTTATTTTTTTACCTAAGTCTTTAAAATCTGATATGTATTTTTCATTTATAGCACATCTCAATTTAGACTAGCTGCATTTCAAGTGCTAAAAAGCCACAACTGGTTTGAAAAATTGAGAGGGTCACTTAGCAGGGGGAAAATACAATGTGGATAACAGCCTTAGCAAAATGAACAGCTGAAATGAGAAACTGAGAACAATTTCTTAAAAATTCTCAATGGTCTTGTTACTGAGAAGAAGAGACTGAGAAAAAAGATATAGTTAAGTCTAAAACAGTCTCTTATAGTCCTTAGAGTGCTATATAACAAAAGCTGTAATGGGAAAACTCTGAAACTATTCAAAAGTCTGAGCATAATGAGAAAATAGAAATGTTACCAAAGATGACAAAAGTTATTTCCTTCTAATCACATATTAAAAAATAAGGTCTTTGTTGATCAAAGTGAGGTGCCTTAGATTGGTCCCATAATTTCCTGACTTCTTTGTTATATTTCTCATCCTTCCCATTGAAGATAATTTTCAGAGAACAACTCTCTGAAACTCTAAGATGAAAGTTTCTGGATCGATAGCACAGGGCCCCCAAATCCCATCTCTGTAAGCAATCATGTTATCCTCATCCAATTCCTGAAGATGCACTATGAAAACATTTCCTCTTTTTTAAAAAGGATTGAACTAATTAAATAATAAAAAACTCAATTATCCAAGTTGGTGATTATCTGGTCCTTTGTTTCCTTTTATTTTCTTCCTGCTTTCAAACTTAAAGACATTTCACTGATTGGCATCACCTTCGACAGAAGAAAGTGGGTATAGAGAAAAAAGGGGGTTAGAGGTAGCATTTGTGGGGAAAAGTTTGGTGGAAAAGTAGCTCATAACTATGGTATAATCTTATATACTTTATAATTGAAAGGTCTGAAACATCAGTTTTTTCTATTATATTATTATGAAATATTAACAATTGGATTTACATATTCAACATAAATGCCATCTCACAATGCCAATTTTACCTTCTCATATTAGTTCCGGGCCCGGGGAGGTTGGTAAAACTGCTGCGTGGGCCGAGTGGATCTTCTTGGCTGGCCATCACCTCCTCTACGGAACTCAAGCGTTTGGTCATAGGTGCCTTCTTCCTCCTGTTTGTAAAGAGTAGTGATTTAAACATGTTCAGAATAGCTCCAAGTTTCCTAAGTTAAATACTTTATGGTTCCGATTTTGATATGCCCTCTTAAGCTGCCCTGGGATTCATATCTGTCAACTTTTATAACAGAGGGAAGCAAGGGGAAGGAAAAAAAAAAGCAGGGACATTGTTAAAACTCTTTTGGTCCTTTATAATAGAAGAATGAACTTGACGTGGTAAGATTAGAATCAAATTTAATTCTAGAAGAGGAAACTATTTCCACATAATAGCATGATTATCTCACCAAATGACTTGACACAAAGGGGTGAAATCACAGAAAAGCAAGCATTATAATAAAAATTTTCCTGAATATTTGGGCTTCTAAATATTCTAGGTATTTGTCATGGAAAGGGATTTTGGTAAGATATGGAAAAGGGGTTGAAGAGCCAGAGAACGTTCACCAGCTGTCTGTCCTCATCTGATGAAATCTCCAAGATCGTTAAGAACCTTACATCTAGAGATAGGAAAAAGTAATGGATTGGAATGAGGAGGAAATACAATTTACATATAAAGAAAGCTTCATGCAAACATAGCAATTGCCACAGTAAGACACAAACTATTTTCTTCTCATTTCCTTTCTTACTGAGGGGATAGATCTATCAGCTCAAGGAATAGCATGGAAAATTAGGATAAGCAGATTAAACAGCAGAAAGAACACAGTTAATTATAATATTTGAAAAGAACTTAGAAGCAACAGAAACGTAGCCAAAGCCACACTGGTTTCTTACTGAGTGCTGCCACCCTGTTATTTTAGTATTTTTAAATTAATGCAGCTATGAAGTATGTTCCCTTTTAAAGACAGGAAAAAAATTGGCTCTCAGTTTTGTTTATGAAAGAAACTGCTTCTATTTCAAAAGGAGGGTTTAAATTCCAACTGAATTATCAGAGCACAATAATTTGCATGATTTTGGAAATGTATCCCACTTCTTCCTCCTCACATTATCTCTGAAGCTTCTTTCCCAAAAGATTGCTTTCCTTTGATCCTATTAATACCATAAGAAATTATATGAGAGATGGAGTTCTATTCTTCAAATTTTACAGATCCAACTACTGCAATTTTACCTGAGAGAAGAAGAAAAATGCTAAGATAATTTGATCAAATCCTATCATTTAGAAATGATATTTAATATTTGGCACGAACATAACTCTCATTATTAGGCATCCTCCATGGTATTCTTAAGAAAAAAACTATTATTTCCATTTTATACAAAGGACACTGAAGCCCAGGAAAACTTTGTGACCTTGCCCTGATACTTCTAAAGCAAACCTGGGTTTTGATTCAAATGCAACTGCAAAAATCTTTACATCTCAGTCTGCAGGTCAAAGAAATAAACCAACAGCCAAAAATTAATGATCATCCTTAAGGGGTCATCATCACCTAAATAAGAGAATGGAGAAATTTGACAATCTATTGACATCACTCAATAACTGCATTTTAGAGACAAACTTCCAGATTAGCTCTCCTTTCTCTACGCCCCTTTCATTAACAATCAATCTCAAAATGGTTAGAAGTGTCAGATATGCCTATAATTTAGCAAAGCAATTAAATGCAGGAAGAGAAATTAAAAAGTGTTCAGGAAAGGAAAGAATTATTTTTTATTATTCTGGTCACTGTTCTGAATGATGACTGTCAAATATTATAGCTAAATTTGAAAAGGAGCTATTTAATTTTATGACATATGACAACATTTGAAGCTCTGAATATTAACTGAGAAGAATGAAAATATATTTGCTACTGTAGTAGATGAAGTAATTATTTCAGGAATTAGAATCAAATGCTTTTTTTCTCCATACCCAGCTGCAGAACTGGCTAGAGGACATCTAGAAATCTATACGTTATCAGTAAAAAACACTGTTAAAGATAGGAAACTACATTTGCTGAGGAAGTGAGCTGGATTTATATAATATGGCATTGCTATTTGAAAAGCTGTCTCTACTGTGTTTAAAAGATTCACAGACTATTAGCGAGAGCCAATTAAATGGTCTTATAAAGATGACCGACCATCAGATTTCTTTCACATTATTTGATGTCTTCACAATCTTTTTATACAAAAGTAGAAGCAAAAAATAAAAATGATCCTGACAGCTTGGTTTTCAGTTATTGTCAAAGGCACAATCTTGCTTTTTAAACTTTTAAATATTCCTCTTGCAGAATATTTGAGGGCAAAACTGGTCACCCACAGAAACTACTTCCTATAGTCCATAGCTAGTAATTGTTAGCATTGAATGAGTACCTCTTTCCATTTTACATAATACAAGCTCAATTTAATAGATGAGTTTATTTGGAGTCATCTTTGAATGACATTTATACCTAGTTCTTCCTTCTGTCTCCTTCCTTTAGGTACCACTACTCTGTAACAGATTTATTTATTTTAAAAGATTTTATTCATTTATTTGACAGAGACAGACACAGCAAGAGAGGGAACACAAGCAGGGGGAGTGGGTGAGGGAGAAGCAGGCTTCCTGCGGAGCAGGGAGCCCCATGCGGGACTCGATCCCAGGACCCTGGGATCATGACCTGAGCCGAAGGCAGACGCCTAATGACTGAGCCACCCAGGCACCCCTCTGTAACAGATTTAAAACTAAAAAAAAAAAAATTTTAAATTTTACAATTCACAAACGTATTTTTTAAAATCTGACACTATGTTTGAGCTGGCATAGTCCTGGAAGGCCATACAATCTGTCCCTCCCCTTAGATCTGACAGACGAGGAATCTCTAAACCCTGAGAGGTGAACTCATTTTCCCATGTCACAGAGCTTATTCAAGGAAGAGTCCAGACCAGGGTCATTTTGTTTCTGACTCTCAGGCAAGATTCTTTAAAAAACTTGTGATACCTTTTATAAAATGAAACTGACCAATGTCATCTTCACCCAACCTTTGAGATTCAGAACTATTATATTGGGACTCAAAGACTTTTGCCCACCTAAACCTGGTTTAAAAATACTAAATAACTAATATCTGAATACCTATGCAACCTCTTTTCATGCCAATATTTACTAGTTTATTGCTCCTTTTAATGAGAAGATATAAAATGCAATAATCATTGTGACATCAAGCATGAATGAAGTATTTTGAAGAAAACAAGAGTCCCAGCACAAATGCAAAAAGGAGATGCACAACTTCATCTATAAAACATGTTCGATAGGTCACATCTTTTTGTGTATCACCTTCAGTCTCTCATTAGCATATACTATATCTGGAGTGAGAACACCGGCAAATACATACTCCCTCATTTATAAATGAGCTGTGGTACAAAAGATCATTGTAAGTCAGTCACTCAGAACCTGGAACATATCTCAGTAAAAGGTATGCAACATTTAAATAGAGGTTGGGTTCTCTGTTCTTCAAGGTGAAGTGCAACTAAGCATACAAACCAGTATTTTAGGGAATGTGCTAGATTGGTGGTTCTCAACTGGGAGTGATTTTGCCCCCTGAGGGACATTAGCCATTGTCTGGTGACACTTTTGGCAGCTACATCTGAGGGTGCTACTGGCATCTAGAGGGTCCAGAGATATTTTTGGTTGTTACAAACTGAGGGGGAGTTGTTACTACGTCTAGTGTGGGTGGAGGCTAAGGATGTTGCTAAGCATCAACAAAGCCCACACAACAAAGAATCACTGAGTCCTAATGCCAATAGTGCCCAGGTGAGAAACCCTGGGCTAAGCCAATGAAGAAGGAGTAAACTTCTTACTCCTAAGTGCCAGGGTAGCCTGGAAAATAATTCTGAAATTCAGGAAGTTCGGGTTTGCCACCCTTCCACTTTTTCTTTTGGAACATTTCTTCTGCCTCTGTCCTCTAAGGCCTAAACTCTGACTCAAATCTCTATGGAACTTTTGGCCGGGGGAGGGCGGGGTGCTCTATTTGCCCACAATGTTACATTTTCCTCTGCTCCAATGACCCATTCATATTATCTTGTCTTAAATTATCATCTTTTCATTTTCAGCATTTTCCCACGGCCATAACTCTGTGAGGAGACAGCCAGAGATTATTTGGTTGGTGAGAGTTGGGAGCAGGGATGGCAATTCTCTTCATAAAAAAAACTTAGAGGGCGCCTGGGTGGCTCAGTCATTAAGCGTCTGCCTTCGGCTCAGGTCATGGTCCCAGGGTCCTGGGATTGAGCCCTGCATTGGGCTCCCTGCTCAGCCGGAAGTCTGCTTCTCCCTCTCCCACTCCCCCTGCTTGTGTTCCCTCTCTCGCTGTGTCTCTCTGTCAAATAAATAAATAAAATCTTGAAAAAAAATAAAACTTAGAAAAACTTATTAATACTGTCACGTGTCCTTTAGTAGCTGTTTTGTGTGTAACTTAACATTTCTTCTAGTCAGTCCCTTCTAACAGAATTTGTATAGTAGTTACAAAAACATAATCCAGCATATGAAATGCATACCATGTACTCTCAACAATAAGCCTTGAAATTTAGGGTATTACGAATAATGAAATACTCATGAGTAGATATCTCCTTCAGTGATTTACATATGAACTACTCACTCTGTGAATTTCCAGGCTACCTTTTACCTGCCTGGTGAACTACTGTAGTCAGTTTACAGAAATACAAACTAATTTTAATATAAAACCTAAGCAAAAGTTAAAGACAAACTTGCTTTCCCAAAACATCATGTAATAAAGGTGAAACTATGGGGATAATAAAAAGATTAGTGGTTGCCCAGGGTTAGGGGGAACAGAGGAATGAAAAGAGAGAGCACAGGAAATTTTTAGGGCAGTGAAACCATTCTGTTATGATACTATTATGGTAGATACGTGTTATTATACATTTGTCCAAACCCACTGAATCCTAATGTAAACTATGGACTCTGGGCAAGAATGTGTCAATGTAGATTTACCAATTACAACAAAAGCACTGCTCTGGTGGGGCATGTTGATAATGTGGGAGGGTGGGGGGCGCAGGGAGTATATGAAAAGTCTCTGTACCCTCCTTTTAGAGGTACTGCTCTAAAAAAGACAAAGTCTATTAAAAAAAAATAGGCTGTATGGGGTGCCTGGGTGGCTCAGTTGTTAAGCATCTGCCTTCGGCTCAGGTCATGATCCTGGGGTCCTGGGATTGAGCCCCACATTGGGCTCTGCTCCTTGCTCAGCGGGGAGCCTGCTTCTCCCTCTCCCTCTGCCTGTTGCTCCCCCCTGCTTGTGCTGTCAACTAAATAAATAAAATCTTAAAAAAAAAATAGGCTGTAAAATAGGTCATGTCAGTGGGATACTTTGTGCCTTGTCTAGTGCTGATGCTATGGTAGATCCTTAATATTTGATGAAATATTTCTTGACCTGCCTTATCAAAATGGCACATTTTCAATCCATTCAGACTCTTCCTGTGGTTATCAGTAACTAAAATACGACAATTAAATTTCTTTCATCCTTGGGATGCCATGAGAATTAATTAATGTGTGAAAACCACTCTGAAGTTTATTGAGCTTTCTGAATTGGTTCTAGGTTGTGCTTAATTTTGATTATACCTTGGATATTCACAACATTCCCTCTTTGTCCCCCACTGAAAAACTTTGACCTTTGAATTTATGTTTCAGTCCAAATGGTGAAATAAAGTATCTCTGTCCCATTCAAAAACAAAAAGAAAAAAATCATGTAATGGACCCTAAAAGTAGAACCTAAAATATTTTTAAGTAATCTGTTTTAGATCAATTATACTAATACTCTACTACATGAGAGTAACTTAAAATTGAAAGTAAAAGCTGCATCGGCTTTTATTTTCTGTGAAGGCTATGGATAACATCTGTGCCCACAAGAATCATGTATTATGATCAACACTGAACTTTAGTTTACCAATTATTCTTATTTAAGAAATATGTTCCAAATGAATATTTATAGCTCTATCACAAAATAAACCAGGCTTGTGGTAGTCTGGAACCACAAACTATAAAACAGGAAGTTTCTGTAAAGAAGAGTAATCCAAATAACTAAGAAACAATTATTTGTTCAAGTAAGTAGTACCATAACCTGACCTAGAACACAGGTCTTCTGATTCACAGTCCTATATGCCCTTCACCCTGCTCCCAAGTAATGAGGGTGAGGAATACAGTTATAATGAATTTCAGAATTGGAAGGGGAAATCGGAGATAATCCAATTGAGCAGATTAAATTTTTAAAGATTATTATTATTTATATTTTGGGTAAATGTGACACTCTTCTTTCAAATGAGATTTTATATAGAATTTCAATATAAAATAGATGGGCCCAGGTTAGAGTGAGGGTACGCAAGCAGTATCCCCTTGGCTTTCTCTTCCTCAGGCCCTCTGAGCTCTGTAACTCCCTAAGGGACAAAAATTAAAAACCTCACCTATTTCAACCTCTGCTGTACACTAGGAACTAGCTGGGTTGACTGACCTGAGTAATATAACAAAGCGAGCTGATGGAAGAATAGCAACCAAAACGCAGGACTCTGACTGAGCTCAGAGCCTCTTCATCTTTGCCATCTATCACAGAGAAAATCCAAACCCTTCTTCTGACTTCTATGAACTAAATGTCTCATTTGATAATAAACACATACCTAAGTTGGGAAAAAAAAACAACTCAGGTTTTATTAACATATGAGAAAGTCATTATATATAACCAAAATAAGTATGTTTTATAATAGACTAATTTGTCTTTGAAATTTGAGTAAAATAAGATTCCATTTGAGAATAAAATATAATGGAGAATTATAGTCTCCCTCCCCTTGAGAGCAGATCTAAGATCATCTCTTTAATATGTGCCATGTCCAGGAATATTTTATTTAAACCACGTATTTTATAACAGAAAAGATAAACACTGATTCAAGACCAAAAAAAAAAAAATCTGATTCCAAATCTAATTACTAAACAACTACTCCAAAATGCATGGCTGTTAGAACACAATGTTTTTGTTTTTGTATCATGTAGGATTTCAAAACTGTGTGACATTTCACTGTGGTTCTGATCTTCTCCTTTCAGGGAAGACTACATTTTCTAGAGTTACATAAAAATTGAAACTGTTGATTCTATAAGATATTAGGAAATCATCTGAATACTAGTTCAAGGATTCTACTCTATGCTCTGCCAACCAACACACAGTACTTTTCATCACAGTCTTTCCTCTAGTATCAATAAGACTACCTACCCTTTAACACAGAGTAAACAAGCTATTTTTGGCAGCTTAGGCACTCAAGGAAATTGAACTAAACTTCAAAAGGTTGCATCCATATTTTAACTACGAGAATATAATATGAAAAAGAGACTAGTCAACATGTTACCCTTATCAAATTGCAAATGATAAAAGTATAGACACTCTTTCATTCAAAAACATACCTGAATTTACTTACAACTTGGAACAGAGGAAAAGGGAATGAATGTTTATTCCACTGTGTGTCTGACATTTTGCATTATATCTCATTTAATCCTTCCAAAGCTTTGAATTACTTCAGCTCACCATTCTACAGATGAAGAAATTAAGGCTCAGGGTAATTTACCCAAAGTCATATAAGTGGTCATGCCTGAATAAGACCCCAGGCTGTCTGCCCCCAAAGTTCTTTCCGTTGCATAAAATAGTATATATTTACATATCTTGCTTCAGACAGTTTTGCCTAATTTTTTTAATAGCTAGCTTAAGATCATTTTCAAGTAAATGGATGGCCTCTGCCCTGAGACCTCTGTCCTAGCATAAACATCGTTTACTGGTCATAATTCTTTGTTGAAATACTAAAGTCCAAAGAATGAATATATGTTTTATAAAAACATATACCTCTCTAAAACTCATTGGCTGTTTTAGCTAAAGGTTAAACAGATTCAAAAGCTTGCCCAAAAATCAAGGCAGAGAGCACATACAGCTCCCAAATATGCCAATCTACTCAAAGATTTCCTTGAGAGATACTTCATGACATTGGTATTTGAGACTTCGGTCTCTTCAGTCAGATCTAAGTCTGAGTTTAGACTCTACCACTTTAAGCATATTATTTAACTTCTCTTGGTCTCAGTTTCTCACACAGAAAACAATAATGAACTCATAGGTTTACATGGGGAACTATAGGAGGTAATACCTATAAAGGGTTTATGAAATAAGCCTTCTATGTTGTCTATTATTCTGAGATAAGTAACCCTTTGACAATACAATATACAAGCCCACTTCAATCAAACTATCTAGACCCAGAGACTTTGCTAAAATTCAGGAAGTTTGTTGCTAAAGTATTCCTCAGATTGCTTTGGGCAGATAAGGAAAGTGGAAAAGCCACTGGGGCGGGGGGGGGGCGAGATAATGAAAGAGCTAATGCAAGGAGAAGGATTCTTACCATCTGCTCTCCTTTTATTTCTATGGAAATTAAAAAAAAAAACAACTATCTATACACTAAAACTAATAATTTAATATTCTAAATCACTCTATTTTTACCACTGGTTTCGTTTCTTTGGGAGTAGGTCTTCTTAATTACAGATAGAAAGGGCAAATAGAACAAAAAAAAGGGGGGGGAGGAAATTAGCAAAGAAGCATTCTTGAAATCAATCAAAAGTTATAGACACTATTTGCATAAAATCTGAATATTTTAAGAGGAAGCCAAAAATAAGTTAACATGATCAACCTCTTTGAATGTCTTGCCTTTTAGATCATACCCTTGAAATTTTGCTAAATGCTATAAAAAGGAACCCTACTTAAAAAGTGGAAATACAGCAATGATTATTAATAATAGAAAATGCCTATCTATGTTGCTATGTTTTCAGGTCAATGCCTACAAATTATCTTTGGAAAAACAACTGCTTTCTCAAATATGCTAACTGAACAAATGTTTTAGAGTATCTTATGGTTAAGATATATGAGCACTAATCACAAGTGGTTAATCATTTTACTCTCATAATTATATCATTTTTACATCTTAAATGGGCAGGCTAATATAATTTAAGATAGGTTAACCCATTCTTTCTCTGAAAGTAATTACTGCACCATCATGACAGACTACTACTTAAAGTCAGCCCAATGCATATTATGTAACTGACCACCTGAGACAAACAGTTATGGTATGCTGCAGTGACCTGTAATACAGATTTAAGAAACAGAGATAGAAAAAAAAAATCTTCATGTCAAATTGATGAAATATAGGCCAGATCTTTGCCATTAAAAAGTACAGAGGCTTGGAGTGGGGATGGGACACGTGACTTGACAAGCTTTATACAACTAAAAGAAAAAAATTGCGATGCCTAGTAACACAGAAATAAAATCATTGCTGATGTTTTCACCTACTTAGTGAAAGTAAAAGAACTTAAGACTGACAGGAAAAGAATTAAACATTTAAATCTTAAAGCAGATAGCACCCAAAGTGACAAACATCCTTTCTGCATTTAAATCCCATTCACACCTAAAAACCCATACTAACAAAGTATGCCTAACGAACTAAAAATATTTCTCTTTAGTGAGACATAATGATAACAGATGTTTAGAAACCCTTATCAATTAACAGGCTAGTTAGCAAAGCCGCGGTTTCAGAAATGCAAAGTAGCCCAGGAGTAAGCGATCTGAAGTCCCAGGTTCCAGAGAACTCTGGTGAGGGGAAGTCAGGCTTCCTCAGGCAGTCAACTCCACTGCTCTGTGTCCTGTACGACAAAGGACAAATCTGCATTTTTAAAAAATTTTATTGTTATGTTAGTCACCATACATTAGTTTTTGATGTAGCGATCCACGATCCATTGTTTGCGTATAACACCCAGTGCTCCACGCAGAATGTGCCCTCTTTAATACCCATCACCAGGCTAACCCATCCCCCCACCCCGTCCCCTCTAGAACCCTCACTTTGTTTCTCAGAGTCCAGAGTCTCTCATGGTTCATCTCTCCCTCCGATTCCACTCCCCCCATTTTTCCCTTCCTTCTCCTAATGTCCTCCGTGCTATTCCTTATGCTCCATAAATAAGTGAATCTGCATTTCTACCTACATTCTCTCACTGAGCCTATTTCCTTTGCCATATGAAAGACTTTAAGCTATTTTGAAACAAGCATTAGTCTTCTATTTTCTTGCATGAAAAGACGCAACTCTTGGAATCACTCACTTATCAAATACCATTATTTCCAGAATCTCCCATCATCTTGATCATCTTTTCCTTTACGCATTTTAATATTTACTCTTCTATGTAACCTAGTTTTCAGACTAACATTCCAAGTAGGGTCTGCTTGGAACATAATACTATTATTTCCCATGATGAGCAAACTCTATGTAAATCTATTAGTGCAATCTAACCTTGTTTTAATGTTTTTAGCAGCTGCCCAATCACTGCTTATTCATATTGTGCTTGTCATCAAGTAAAATCCCTACAACCTACTCCTCGGTTTATGTCATTCTGGTTTGAAAATAATTATTTTCCCAATCTAAATCTCAACGTTAAATTTAACCACAGTTGAAATCCATATACTAATGAAAGATATTATTTTGGCACAGTATTATCATTGATGTATTCTGAATTTTCTGACAAGTTATTTTTTTTTTTGCATAGTGAAAATCAGAGGACTACCATCTAAAAGGGTAACACCTAAATAGATGACTAAAATGTCATTTGGAACTAGATTCTAGGGAAATTTAGAAGATGAAAAGAGTGTCTCGGTATGAGATTAAACTCTCTTAGCAACAGAATAGGTTAAAGGAATAGGTTGATTTTTTTTTTTTTTTTGCCCTATGTAAAATGCTGTCTAGCCTCTTGAGAAATATGAGCTGATACTTCTACCCACATTCATCTTCATTTTTTTATTTAAAATTTTTTTAAATTCATGAGAATTAAGATTGAGTGAACTAAATGTTTGAAAGATATCTTAATTAAAACGGTATATCACATATTGAGCACAAACTTACTGCAATGCTGAGTATTTTTTTTTAAAGACTTTATTTATTATTTGACAGAGAGAGAACACAAGTAGAGGGAGAAGCAGACTCCCGTGGAGCAGGGAGCCGGATGTGGGACTCGATCCCAGGACCTTGGGGTCATTCCCTGAGCTGAAGGCCGACGCTTAACCGACTGAGCCACCCAGGTGTCCCAATGCTGAATATTTTTATACACAGTACTTCATTAAACTCCCACAAAAATCCTCAAGTAGTTTGGTATCATTTATCTTCATTTACAGGTAAAATGTAGGATCATGTGCTATGGTGTCAATGAATCTGAAACTTGAATATCAGCTCTGCAACTTGCTAACTTAATGATTTTAGGCAAGTTACTTCATGACTCTGAAGCTGTCATAGTTTTCCTCGTATGTAAAGTGGGAATACTAATAATTATTTCATGGGGTTCCTGTAGGTATTAAATCGATTAATGCAGGTCAAGAGTTATACAGGGTGCCTGGTGTGTAAGTGTTCCAATTATAATCAGGCTCTAAAGAGGACTCTAATCTTCACATTCTCAGCTATTTATTCCCCTTTACCTCAATATGTTAGTAGAGAAATAACATATCACCTTGCTGTTATTGAAATAGAAATTACTCTCAGTATGCTTAAATTTATGGATTTCTTTTCCTCATGTTGAGATTTCAAAATGTTCAGTATATGAGGAGTTAGCTTTTTTTTTTTTTTTAAAAAAAAGAAAATCATTCTCTTTCCAAGTTTAGGAGACCTTCTCAATCATTTTTGACGGTAAGATGGCTGAAGAAAGAGAATGGTATCACAAAGATTTTCTCCAAGAATAATGAGAGAAACTTCTCTCTCTCTGTCAACTTAGGTAAAGGAAAATTATACAGTATATATCACCTGATTTAATTAAGGCTATTAAACATATTATATTTTCCTGTAATAATTTCTATGCTTACTGAAATTCAGGAACCCTTTTTCAGATGTTCAACACAGGCTAGGGGAACTAATAATATACTCTTGAGAGTAATATGCTCATCATCTTACACAAAGGGAGAACATAATAAATGTCTGTTCCTGTTTAATATGTTTTGTTCTCCTTGTTCAAGAATGAAGCTATTTCTCCTTGTCCGTAGAGCCACAGCGGAAGGAACAATGACAAAAAGGACACGTTAGGAAGTATTACTTTGGAGTCAAGAGAGTTTCTTAGGTTTTTCAAGCACTTAATATGTATTTTTCTGAAAAGTATTAAGGTAAAACAATCAACTTTTTTATTCATTTTTTTAAGATTTTACTTATTTGAGAGAGAGAATGAGAGATAGAGAGCATGAGAGGGAAGAGGGTCAGAGGGAGAAGCAGACTCCCTGCTGAGCAGGGAGCCCGATGTGGGACTCGATCCCAGGACTCTGGGATCATGACCTGAGCCGAAGGCAGTTGCTTAACCATCTGAGCCACCCAGGCGCCCCAACAATCAACTTTTTTAAAATTCTAAATTCATCCAGAAGATTATTTAAAGTATAACTACTTTATGTAACTTAAAACTCTTGCCCTCTTCTCTCCCTCATCCCACCCCACACACAATGTGTAAGCTGCTTATTAAAATAAAAAGTAAGATGGGGCACCTGGGTGGCTCGGTTGGTTGAGCGAGTGTCTTCGGCTCAGGTCATGATCCTGGAGTCCCGGGATCGAGTCCCACATCAGGCTCCCTGCTCAGTGGGGAGTCTGCTCCTCGCTCTGACCCTCCCCCCTCTCATGTGCGTGCTCTCTCTCTCTCAAATAAATAAGTAAAATCTTTAAAAAAAATAAAAATAAAAAGTAAGGCAAGTAGATCCTACTGGACTAGAAGAAAAGGACAGTAGACAATCAGTGATGATGTCATTATTGTAGAGGAATTTGTAAAACAGGATTACTAGGGGCGCCTGGGTGGCTCAGTTGTTAAGCATCTGCCTTCGGCTCAGGTCATGGTCCCAGGGTCCTGGGATCGGGCTCCCTGCTCGGCGGGAGGCCTGCTTCTCCCTCTCCCACTCTCCCGGCTTGTGTTCCCTCTCCGTCTCTCTCTCTCTGTCAAATAAATAAATAAAATCTTAAAAAAAAAAACAAAACACCTGAGGATTACTAATTAAGGCCTAATGAAAAATCAGTAAGACTTGGAAAGTTTATGGTATTCTTAACAGTTTATAAACTCTGAAAGTTATAAAGTGTAACACTGATGATAGTCAAATTCCACTTTCATTATCTTTGAATAAGGACATGACAGTCTTTTAAAAGCTGAATTGAAATGAGGAGAAAAGCCTGTTCAGGGTTAAACACTAATTTATGCAATCCCCGGTTTTGACAAGAATCCTGTCAGTGTCAAGCAGCAGGTACACTGACAGGAGGATGGGCTGAACAGCTTTGTGTCAGAGCTAGGACAGAAGTCACCAATTTATGAAGGCTGTTAACAAACACAGGACTTCAAAAGTGTGAAGAAAAATGGTTTCGCACAAAGGAAATGATGGAAATTTTTATAACTTTGCAGGCAACACTATTAGCTTAAAGGAACACAGTTCTTTCATTTTGTGGGAAAAACTAGTTTACTTTAAAAAAGGATTTATGGATTTTTATTTTAGGCCTGCATTTTAAGACTCCTAATATAGAAGTTAATTATACTAGTAACATTGTAATAGAAAAGAAAATTTTAAAAGGAAATATACAAGAAAAAGGAATTAATTCGAAGAAAAAGACGGTGCAAAGAAGCAGTCTGGGTTTCCTTCCAAGAGAGATAATTTGGGATGGATA
The DNA here is from genome assembly GCF_003265705.2 of Callorhinus ursinus. NCBI lineage: Eukaryota > Metazoa > Chordata > Mammalia > Carnivora > Otariidae > Callorhinus > Callorhinus ursinus. The sequence goes on from NW_027397069.1 coordinate 40,043,724, forward strand.
CCCAACTCTTGATTTGAAAGTTCCAATCAGCAGCTGCTAATGTAGCAGTCCAGGGTCAGCAAACATCACTTTGAAAAGATGGACAATAAGGGAAGCTGCTCTTTCCAAAGCCTTGAAAGAAAACTACAGAAGTGGAACCAACAGAAATTAAGAATCTATGTGCCAGGCATTTCAACTATTCAATGATTGAATAAAATGTTTATTGAGCAGCTACTATGATCTTTTCAACAACTCCAACAAACTGCATATTTTTATCGCTATTTTTCAGAGGGAAAACAAAAGTGAGGTTTAAAGAGGATGATATATTTTGGCCAGGTTATGTTGCTTTTTCTGCACATCCCAGTGGATGAAGAGGCTGAAGGACAGAATTAGACTGATCATGTGAAACTCTTTGAGGTTTATAGAAATAGATCAAAATCAAGTGTTTTCCACCTCACTTGCATTTTAAACACATCATGAAATTTATAAGGTAGGTGTAAGAACACTAAGGTGCTACTGTTCTTACAACAAATTATCCATACTGCTAGCTACTCTGAAGGGCTCAAGTGAAGGACAATTGGCCCTGAGAGGACTACACTCTCTGTAAACAGCTGCTACACTTTAAATGAATTAATGTAAGTAAAGAGCTTAGAATATGTCTGTTGCAAAAATAAGTGTTCAATAAAGTGTGCTATTATTACTGCTTCACAAATGTAAAGTTCTATTCTTTATAATGTCACATAAAACATAAACAGTTTTTCTTTCACTGGTTTGAGTCAAGCGATTTGACTAAGTTACCCTAGTGAATTAGAGAGGTTGAAAACCTAACACACAATGCTAAATGAGCCTTTAGGTGGCACTTTACATTTCCAAAGTGATTCTTAAATTATTGGTGTTAATAATCAATGTAATATAAAAGAGAGGCTAAGAAATCTGGTCAATTAGCAACATGTTCATTTTTCTTCCAATGAAGAAAGGAACCCAGAGGCAATCTTCTTTACTGGGGCAAATCTTACCAGCTTACCAAATATAGTTAACCCTGTCTTTATAAAATTCATCCAAGTTAATGTTCCCCATTTTGGTATCTAGAGACAAGCAGCATTAACTCCCCAGAGAACATGACTACTGAGAAGGAAAGTATAATAAAGCAGTAAAATGTACCAATACAAACTATTACATGTTTCAAGATATTTATCCTCAGAGGCTTAGATTAACACAAATAATTCTGTTGTATACTTAATTGTCAGTATCCTAACATTACCTAAGAACTTAGAACTCTAATACATTTTAAACAAGGGATGTTCTTTAATTTCATAATTTGATAAACCTCATAGTACTATTATGCTTCTCTGTTTGAGTGTTATCACATTCAGCAGCATAAACTTTGAGAGAGACTATTTTTCTAAGCTCTCTCTGGTCCCAGTGAGAGACTATTGTTTAGGCTCTTTTTAGAAACTTTATCAATATTGTGGTGTGGTATGTCCATGATGGGCCATCCCCTTCAATGCCAGAACAAGAATATTCCATGACAGTTGATAAATTAACTCTATGATTGTGAAGAGCGTATGTTCTTAACAGGATTACCTAGTTTCTTATTTAGATTTTGTTTTATATTTCCACAGCTAGTAGGGGACAACTCTTTATAAGTGTCACGCAAAAATTATGAAGGGCATTAAAAAAAATTTCCTCATTTAAAACTGTGTTGGTGTTAGGAAAATCTCTCCCCATGAATATATTGGTCAGGAATAGATGGATAGGTCATAGATAGATGAGGTCTCCTGAGATTAATGCTTTTTTCCTTTAATTTCCTACCTTTTTTATTTTGTTCTCTAAACAAACAATTTAGTAACTATCACAGCTTTTTAAACACTGATATCTTTCATGTGTTTCCATGCGCGTGCGCGTGCACGTGCACACACACACACACACACACACACACACACAGAGTCTGAGAATGTTCATGTACCCAATTAACATTTTTATCTATTCAATACATCACCACCTAGCATGAAGATGAGTTCAAGAAGCCCCACAACTTTGTTAATAGTCCTAGGATTAATGTTAATGGTTTATGCATAAATGCCCACCTTTACAGAGCATTTTCCAATACTGAATTTTGCTGGAGTCGTAGGGCAATAATATAGTCATTATGTTTATGCAGGCTTTCAAATATCAGGCTCCTAGTGAGAACCTCTATCAAAAACTGGCTAGGGGTTAACTATTAGCTTCTGCTTAATAAACATGGAAAGTTCTCATTTGTATATCCACTTAAACTTTTCTAGTAGCTACTAAAAGACTAGAAACTGAGAGTGAACTGTCACAGTATGCTTTACACATGATTTTTACTAAGGGTTGAAAACTTTTGCTCTGAAAACACATTCTTGGTCAACTCCCTCTGCCATGTTCCTGGGCAGTTTTTAAATCTTTACTTTGCCCTTCAAAATTCTTCTCCTATTTTTGACCTTATTACTTTGAACTGATGACCGGCTTTTACTTCACAAAGAGAGTTCATTAGAATTATTCAGCTTCCTTCCCTGAGACCCAACAATTTAACCTCACCACACCTATATTTACTTCTTCCTCCTCCTCTCCCCAGTGTTCCTCAAACATCCAAAGTCACATGTGATTGTGCCCCACTTTCTTATTATGGCCTGGGTTTTTAAAAATCTTTACTCCTATTTTTACAACCTCTCCTTTTCTCTTTGCTTCACTGTGCCTTTGATGTAAACAGGCTTGGGTTTTTACCCTGAGTTCTTTTACTCTTTATTCTCATCCTCTATGCTTTTTATCTTCACAACCAAGATCTTAAAAATAGCCTACACCTCACTTTCTTGTCTCCCACTCATTCTCAAGAAACCGTAAGTTGCAATGCACATGCACCATTCCACTGGAAATGCATGCTACAGTTACCAGTCACCTACTGATAGCCAAGTCCAACAGGCAGTTTCCAGTTCTTATCTTTCTTGATGTTTCCAGCACTATGTACTATGGATTCAGCACCTACTCCTGCTGTCCTCCCTGGCTATACCTTCTCAGTGCCCCTTCCCACCCCTTTGTGAAATTCCCCAGAAGTCTGACCCGAGTCCTTGTCTTTCTCTTTTTGCACATTTTCTCTAGGCAATCTCACCCATACTCTTTACTTTTGCCTAAATTCTGATGACTCCAAGGTCCCCACCTCTTGCCTTAACTATTGTAGCAACTGGTCTCCATGCTCTCTGCTGCTTTCACTGAAACCCATCTTCTATACTAGGGCAATAATCTCTCCCTTTTTAAGATTTTACTTATTTGAGTGAGAGAGAGAGAGAGAGAGAGAGAGAGAGAGAGAGGGAGAGAAAGAGAGCATGCATGCGCTCCGTGGGGCGGGGAACAGAGGGAGAGGGAGAAGCAGACTCCCCGCCGAGCAGGGAGCCCGACGAGATGCGGGGCTCATCCCAGGACCCTGGGATCACGACCTGAGCTGAAGGCAGATGCTTCACTGACGGAGCCACCCAGGTGCCCCTAGGGCAATAATCTCTTAAAGCAAAGATCACATTATGACACTCGCCTGCCTAAAATCTTTCAGTAGCCCCTATTCTGAGGGATAAAATTCAAGCTCCTTACCATAACCCGCCTCATTCTTCATCCTTTGACCCCGCCTTCCTTTTCAGCCTCATCTACTGAAGATTACTAGACCCACCTGTACTGTTGCCAATATACCTCGCTCTACCATGCCCTCTAGAATTTCCCTGACTTCTCCCTTTTCTTACTTTCCTCCCTTTTTCCCTCCTTTTACCCTTCAAGACTTTCAAGACTCACATTAAACTTCAGTTATCCAGATTTAACAAATATTTACTGAGGGCACCTTATTTTCCAGGTACTGTTCTGAATGCTGAAGTATTAGCTGAGAAAAAGTCCCTGTTCTCACACTGATTTCACTTAGCGGCTGGAGGCCGGAGCAAAATGTGCAGAAAATAAAGCAGGGCAAAGGGGCTAGAGAATTTTTGTGATGGCACACTGCTGTTTTATAATCAGATGGTCAGGGAAGGCCTTGATTGATTCCTCCATGAGTCAGTGCCTGACTGAGTTAGGTACTCTGTGCTCTGCTCAGGATAAACAGATGCTGGCTTACTTCCTGGGCTCCTCTGCGAGTCTAGGACTCCTTGAGAGCAGAGACTGCTCATCTGTGCATTTCCATTGGCTAGCACATAATCATTCTAAGGATATGTGCCCAGCACTGTTCTCAGTGGTGAGTTAAAGCCACCTAGTAAGTGCTCAAAAAAAGGATTTCTGGAATAGACTGATAACATGTTTGAAATGATAATAGGAAAACCTCAAATATAAAAATTTCACTTTGTACTTAATATTTTAATAATGTATCAATACTAAAACAGGGACAAAGAGTAAAACAAAATATTATAACTACATAGTAACATATTCCTGAAATTATGCATGGTAGGGAAGTATAGATTAAAGAAATATTTCATAGAAGAAATGTATTTTGCTCTGTATTTGAAAGCACTTGGAAGAGACTAAATTCTGAAGGTGTGTAAGCATTTTGGGAACAGTATAATTAAGGAGAATTTTGCAAGGAATTGGGAAATAGGTTGTATGGATAGAGTGAAAGTAGGTGGTAAGACTTTGTATAGGTAACTCGACTTGTTTAGTTATGGGAGTATTTCATTTACTAATGATAGGAACAAGTTTAAGGCTAATGGTATTTTATCCATGAAAAACCATAATCATGTTGCTGTTAACCTCACTGAAGGCAAAGGCAAAATTAAAAACTGAAAGGTGATGTTTTATCTTATTTTTTTCCTCCTATATTTTCAGATCCTTTTTGCAAATTTTTGGGATTTTTTTAAGACTAAAATTCCCTAATTATGATCAACTTTCTTCTTGCTAATTTTATTTTGCTTACTTTTTCAAATAAAAAATGTAATACAAAACTACAGAAAGTTTATAAAATTGAAAAAATGTATGTATACACACATGCAGAGTATACATAATTCTACTACACTAAACCACTTCACCTTGAGTATATTCTCATTCAAATCTATACTTTGCTTTTATTTACTCATCATAAATATTTCCATTGATATTACAGTCTTCATAATGATCTTTCATCACAGCTGTAAAATATTTCATTCAGCAGATGGAAGATCACTTATTTTACCATTCTCTTATTGTTAGGCATTTAGGTAACTTCTAGTTTTTACTATTATCACAAGCCTGCAATGATCATCTCTCAGCAATTAGCTTATTTCCTTTGCTCTTTCCCCTAGGAGAGATTAACAACTGTGGGATTATTGGTTTAAAGGGTATGAATCTTTCAAGGTTTGGAAAAAAATCAGAAGGATCACATCAATTTACATCACCATCACCAATGTATAAGAGTACTCACATCACGGCATCTTTGCCAGCATGAGCATTATCTAATTTTTTTCCCATTCACTCATACATTTAACACTGTACTTAATTGTTTCAATTTGCATTTGAATACTACTGGAGTTCAATATTTCTCTCTAATTTTTATTTATGAAAGATGACACTGCTACTTCAGCAAGAAACCATATTGAGCATAAGTCAACGGTTCAAGGCTGTAAAAATAAAATAAAATAAAAATCTTTAAGTTAATCTAATCATGGCATGATTAACTGTTATTGTGCTCCATGATAATTAGGCATTAATAGCAAGCAGTTCATGTAAGTGGCTATTATTACTATTATTTACACATAGCCAGATCAAGTATTCTTAGATTTAGGGAAGGCTGGACCAAGTAGAGATATAAGGTCTTTTTAGGCACTCAAAAAGATCCCTTGATCTGGAACCAGATGTGATCCAGAAGGCAAGTTCTCTTTCTTCCTTAGCTCCACACAGCCTCTAGAAACCAAGCACTCAGTAAAGATCATAGGCATTATAAATGTAGTTTGGCTGAGGGTGGGCTAGAATTTACTTTACTGAGAAGCAAAGATGAGGCCCAGTCAGATATAACTCAAAGAGCTGACCAAAGAAATGCCCATTAAATTCCTTGTCTCTTCTCTCTATGGTTAGTCCTCAAGCTAAGGATCTAGGTTTTCAGCAAGACTTCTGAAGAAATTTTAAATTCTGAACTACTTCCATCTCCTTTCCTGAAGAGAAAAAGAAAGGACTTAGAGGCTCCACATATTCCCATTTTTCCAGTCAACCTTATTAACTGATGCAGGTGTGATATGGGTAACAGGATTTAAAGGCCTTCCCTCTGCCAAAAACCTTTCTCCCCAACACTGTCCGAATGTCCATGCATTAGATTCTTGAGGTTTCTAAGCCCGTAATTCTGAGAAGATTAAAGGAGAAAGGCAGGCATGTGAAGGGTAAGAAGGGGTAACAGTAATCCACATTTCATTGTGAAATTAATTTAACCAGACTGGTTTTATATTCTTAGAATACGTTACTCTGAAGCATGCAGAGGATAGGAATAAGAATTCCAATATGGAGAGGACATAGGGAGAAGCAAAAGGAATTAAGTATTCTGAGTTGCTTTAAAAATAACATAGCTGAGGACACCATACTATAGAAGAACAGGGAAGAAGGCCAAGCTTTTGATAATAAAAATGTATGTTTCCATACACCTTGGGAGTTTATTTCCATTGATCATACTACTTAATTGATTTAGAGTTTCCCATTTCCATTGATCATACTACTTAATCCTCAGAACAACCCTGTACTAAAACTGAGACCCAGAGATATTAAGTAACTTACCCAGAGTCACATAGGTAGTAAGTGGCAGAGCCGGGACTCGACCCAGGTCTTCTGATTCCTCCTGTGCATTTCCAGCTCCCCTGGAGCTGAAGCAGGGGCAAAAAGGGAGGTGGGAGTAATTTGCCCAAGACCAGCCTTGCCCTCTCCCCTTCTTTTAAAGGCCAAGCAGGGCAGCCATTTAACTCTTGCAGTGACCCCTTTCTATCAAATTCTCTCAGGATACAGCACACAGATTCTGAAAATGTGTCTCAGCCTTGGGTCAAGAATGGCAGTAAGTAGTACACAATGTCAGAGTAATTTTGGCAGTACTTTGCCACTGATGTGAAATTTACTGGAATCTCATTTCAGAAAGTAAAACTTATTTTTATAAATGAAATTATTTAAAGCAGTTTGTTTGAAAATTTTTTTAGCAGTTTCAGTCAAACCTTTCAAATTATACCACTATAAAAATTATTTTGAAAAATACCTAAGAACCAAGATACCAATTCTACATTCAACCTACTCTCTGGCCATTTTTTTCCTATCTTAATGATCTTCTCTCAGTGATCGTTTTTGCTAAAGCAATTATAATCATTCGAATGGACACATATTTAGTCTTTTTATAGCCAATTTTAAGTATTTTCAACAAATTAATAGGAAAGTGTATCATCTTGAGATGTAAATCTTATGTTCATTTCTAAATTATATCTAAAATGTTTCTAATGTAACCTTTTATAATTAATTTTCTATGATAAAATTTAGAGTTTCCAGTCTCTAGTTTCTTGAATAGTTCCTTAATATTTCTTAGGGAATTATATATTTTAATTTCTGATCTCAATTACTTACATTTCTAATAAGTTTTAAACACATTCAGTGAGAAATTTTTCTCTTTGCTTATTTCCTAAGAATGCAAGGATACAATTTAAATCAATTGGGCATATAACCAACTTCTTACCATTTCTAGATCTTTTTGTACTCAGCTCCAGTACATCTCAGTCTCTAACAGTCTTTGCATTTATGAGAACTACTATCAGTAGGGCTAGGTGTTAAGTTAGCATCAATTATAATCAGGGATTATCAATTTATTTGTGCCCAAAGCTTTTAGAGGCTTTTTGAACTTGAAAAGCCCTATTTAACGAGACTTCATTCGAGGATCAGTCTTATCTGAGATGGAACATACCCAACCTAATAGTTAAAAGCTACATGAAACCTTTGAGAGGAATAAAAAGGCAAATATCCAGATATAAAAACAAAAGAGAAAGAGGATACGAAGGAGGAGTCTGGACGAGGGAAGAGGAAAAGGAGAGAAGGGGAAAAAACAGAAGAGGAAAAAATGCTTATCTAGAATAAACAAAAAATTTCCAGTAAGTATTAACACTCTCAGGTTCTTGATATGCCTCCCTTTTCCCTTTGCTTTAAGACTTCAATACCATATTTTAAAAAATCTAATCGTTTTGCATACTTATGGTCAAATTCAGGAATTCCTAATAATAATAATATTTATATTCTCTGACCACTTTATGAGGTAAAAAAAATTAGTGTACTTTTTTCCATGTTATTTTCAGCCTTATTTACCGAAGTCTCTTCAAGATAAAAGGGTCATTATATTCTCCTAAATCCCTCATTAAATAGTACCAAAAATGGTTACCAACATTAAAAAAAAGAACACAAGTCCATACATTTTAAAATTTGAACCATACAGAAACAGAATTAAACTGACTCCTAATATCTTACTTTGTATAGTAAATTCTTGGTTAAAGCATGACCAAGAGGTCTTACCCTAATTTTTTAATCACAAGATCTGGGAAAAAATGAGTGTACTTCAGGCAAGATAAAAATGCCAATAAAAGGTCATTAAAAAGTTAATAATAGTTTCGAAAAGTCAATGCTAGCTTTCCCCCACTTGCTTCCTTCATGCTATCCTATTTGTTTAACATGCATAACAAAATTGTAATCAAGAACCATGCCAACAATGGTTCCCAGACTGGAACCATCTCAGTCTGATGGAGGCCTTATTAATATTTATTAGGTGGCTTCTGAAAGGAAAGAAATATATCTTCTACTTCTCATATCCTTTTAATCCCTTGGGTATATAGGGCAATCTACTTTCCAAAGTAGCTTTGCTACAAAAAGCATTCAAAGAATATTTATTGAAAAACTATCCTATTAAATTGTTATGCTCTGGCTTGATGTCTGACAAAGGACTCTTCAGTAATAAAGGTGACCACCAGAACAACATAAATCATTCAACACATAATTTCTGACCTCCTTCCACTGTTTTAGTTATCAAGCCAGTTCATGTGCTCACTTAAAATTCTAATCCCTTCAAGCTCTAAAAGACCTGGGACTTACAGTATGTATCTACTGCTTATTTATAGAGTTCCTATGCACTCCCAACTAGCTATTATCCAACCTTGTTTATAATTATAAGTGCCTAAAAAGGGCAGGTTTCTTAAAATAAGAATTTTTTCCCCCTCCAGGTCACTCAAGTGAGCTCTGGAATTATATCCAAGATTATCAATTCATTTCACTTAACTGCTGTTACCAGGAAAACAAGAACAGGAGATCAAGAGCAGTTAGGTATAGCTTGCTTATTTGCTAGAAGGTTTTTAACAAGCTTTTAACTAATTAAAACAATATTATTCAAAAGCTTTAGGACATACTAGAGTATTAGTGAAAAAGCAATATAAATGTTGAAACAAAATAGAATTTTTGGTCTTTTAGGATTCTCCTTCACTTAAGAATGTTCACTTACCCAGTGGAATTAACTTGCTTTGACACTTTCTTTTGAAATACCTTAACAAAAAGAGGGATTTCACATTTCGCCTTAGGCTAGTTCATTGGAGAATAACAAATACAAAACCCCCAAAAAAGGTGAAAATGTGTTACTGTTGGCATGTAAATATCATGTGGGTTATGAGGTGAGACTTACAGAGAAGGACAGCAATATTATAAAAGCTATAATGGGTAGTAGTCTTCACAAATGACAATTTCTAAAGGTTAATACATAGAAGTTTTCAGATTTAGAGTTAAGCTAAAATTAAAAGACCAGTGAGTTATGTATAATTATATGTAACATAAGATCTTAATTTTATTTTTATGTACTAAAACATTATTACTAATGACATAAATACTTAGAAGGGACCTAAAATTTCAGGAATATCCTGTCCTCTATTCAAAGAAAGGTTAAGAATCTTAAAACATGTTTGAGGAGAAAATTTTCTTTTATATATTTAGTCTCTAATTTATAACATAAAAATGGAGTATTATGTTACTAATAAGAAGTTTGGAACATCTAAAACAATATATTTAAACATAAATCTTCATCCTCTCTTAAAGTTGGAAAATTTCAAAACTAGAAAGAAGGTAACAAGACAGCTAAACTCTTTTCAAAAATATATCCCATAGACTCTCTGTAACAGGTTAAAAATAAAAAAACAGAATTCCATAAACAAATTGGTTTGTGAAGCAATATATGCTACTTCTCTCTCTTAGAGATTAAAATATATATCACTGATGCGAATGTTCAACAGTAATTTCTAAATAATCAAAAATAAAAGCACTCAAAGCAAATGAACATAAGCTCATAGATCTAATAAGTGATTTAGCAAGATTGCAGGATAACTACAAATCACTGATGAAGGAAATTACAGAAGACCTAAACAAATGGAAAAAAACAAAACAAAATAAAATACATATTGTCTTGATAAGTCCCATAATAAAAAAGCATACTTAATTTTTTTAACCCAGCATTTTCCAAATTTATTTAACCAGAAAGTGGAACTAATGTTCTTAGAACACACTTCAGAAAATCCTGAGCTAGATGGACTAGACATTAAAAAGTATACACAAAAAATCAGTGACTTTTGTATTCTTACAGTAGTCTAAGTTGCTTAACTAGAGCCTCTTCAATTATGTTTACTCTTAATAAACTACATGGGTTTTCTTTTTTAAGGCAAATAAAATGTACTCACTGTTGTGTACCTCCTTTCCCTTCTCAATGGAGCTCTCAGTCAATGACAGGTTACTAAGGGAGTTATTTCAAGCCAAGGTGTAAAACTCTTGCTAGTAGTTCTCAAGTTTAATGGAATCAGAAGCTCTATAACACCGGAGTATTTCTCACAAAGAGACAGATCAACTCCACTCTTTCCTAGAGATGTGATAGTGAAGCCTATTGCTCATGATTCTAGAATAAATAGTACAGGTCCAGTAAAGTTCAGAAAATTAAGATCAGTAGGAAGGGCAGTCCATATACATCAACAGATACCACCTTTTAAAGAAAAAAAAAAAGGGGAGGGGAGCCAAGAGGATACAAGGCTGTTTTGGAAATAGAGTGAAAACAGAGAGAGATGGCTAATAAACCAGATGACCAAAGTAAGAATATAGAAAAAGAGTATTAAGTAGAGACACAAGATGACCATGTAAAATTAACAAAGAGAATGGACGACTGACAACAGACTATGCAATCAAATATGTATCCTAAGTCCCCTTGTAGCCCATCGCCAGCAAGGTTTACAATCACTGACTTCACAGGAGATATGCTGCAGGGTCTCCCTCTGAAAGCGAATAAAGTCTGTGGTGCAATGAGCAACATTCTTTTTCCGCTTTTTTAGGTGCAGGGGGAAGAGGGTCAGAAATTTACTAGAAACTAAAATAGAACTGTGTGCATTTTTTAAATTCAAGAATGCCTCTTCAGATTTATAGCAATCTTTAAAATATACTGGCATGAGTGTCTAGTCAAGGCACATGCCCAATACAAGAGTGACATCTTTGGAAACAGAGAAATAAAACCAAACAAAAATATTCCTCAGATTCATTTATTTTACTACTTTATTTCCTGTGCAGTGAGTATATTAGCAAGTCTTTTGCATTATATGCAAAGGAATGGTAAAATTCAGTGCAATTGAAACTGTAATTGAAATTATAGTTTTAAAAGTCCTGGTAAGTAAAGTAAATGAAAAAACAAAAATTTACACTTAGAAGAAAACAAGGCTTAAGCCTATGGAACAAAAAGGTCAAAAGAAAAAATAAGTTCACCTGACAATCCCAGCACCCTTCAGCTGAAGGTCTTAACCATGATGCCTCCTTAAGACTACTTTGAAGGAAAAAGTAAATCATATAATATTCAGCATAAATCTAAAACATCATGAATTTAATTCCTAATTAACCAACATCATAACTCAGGGCTCCACCCTCTAGGTTGCTATTAATAAAGGTGAGACTTAGAAGATAAAAGATTAACATATTATCTGCTGGTATTCACTTATACAAAAAGAAAATGTTGCAGATTTTTCAGTTATGCTAACTTGATTCTTAATGTTAATACTCAAATAATTTAAGGCTTGAATTGTTTTATGAATTGTAATTAAAGTTAGAAACAAATCTCAGTAGTATGACTATAGTAACTTTAAAAAGACAGAAAGCACATCTTAGGTAATATCCTGACATGTTACTTCACTTTGGAAGTTATTTCACCTTTGGAAAAAGTAACGTGAAATAATAATATAATACATTCACTGCTCAAAAAAGAACAACTCAGATTACCCAGAAACCTTTTAAAGATGTTTTGATATATATAGTTCCTTTAGAGTAGATTACAATATATTGTTATCAAATAGCAGAATTCAAACAATGCTTTTTGTACAGGTTCTTAAAATTATTATCTAGCATATTATTCTCTTAGTATTAATTTAAATGGTGAAATAAAATGTCTCTATTGAATAATATAGCAGGGTCAAAACTAGATGTCAACATTTTCATAATAATCTGTTAGGTTGGGCTATTACAAACGAAATATGGGCTTCAGGGGGTAGATACCAGCAGTATTAAGTTGACATATCTATGCATATGGCATGCATTTATGAATGAATAACCTCTCCCTCTATGTGAGCAGCTTTCATATCTCCAGTAAAGTCCTTCTGTATATTCCACAACCTCTGGTGGGAATTGTGAAAGGCTGGGTAATTGATGAAGAAATAAAGAATGTCAAATACAACCAAACTTTATTAAATCAAAGCTTGAAGATATTGCGTGGAATCCCCAAATTCCATCACCTGTGATTTGAAAATTATGTTCTTAAATGGGGCTAAGCTAGCTGTACAGTTTCATTCTGATTAACTCTGTTTATAATGCAACAAAACAAAACACAACACAATGAGCACTGTCCATATGACAATGTTTGAAAGGAAAGTTTCCTGAAATATGTCTGGTAGAAGAAAATGTATTTCAGTATTTCAGTGACCTTAATCAACTTATGCTTTTAGTGCAGAAATTTAAGTATGATAAATTATACCCAATAATTTATTTAAGAATTTATTAGCAAGAATGAAAAACCTCTGGACTGTGATCAAATATGTGCTTGTACTTTTTACTGGATACTAATTGGCAGAACTTCACTGTTACATAATTCTAATTTTCCTTTGAAGTTAATGATTTCTATAACAATTGTCCTTTTTAATATCTATTATGATCTTTTGATATCAAATACAAACTAGTTATAGCCTAACTTTATCACTACATCATTAAAATTACTAACATGACCTTGTTCTAATACATTTAGGATCCATTTTAACTCATTAATTTATGTATCATAACTCTCAATCTTCTTCCTTATTAAATAGGTTAGGGCTTTTCTGGTTATATGTTTCTTTTTAGTATTTTTATTGGTGATAGAATAATTTATAGTTTTTTGTGAACATCATTTGAGTTTGAAAAGATAACTTTCAAATATGCTCTGAGGATGTCATTATAAAATATTTGTGCAAAGTTACTTCAAAAGTAAAACTTGAGATTGATAGTTTTTTTGGTAAAGTATACTAAAACTGAAAAAAAAAAGTATCATAATTCTTAAAAAAACAGAACCCAAACCCTCCTAAAAACAAATTTTACTTTTTAAATAGATAGATAAGAACTTTTAAAATAGATAAAATTCATTAAGTCATACTTTTTTCTTCCACATTAATTCCATCTTCAAAGGTGGAATAAAGAGATCTAAACATTATTTAAATTACAACTTCAGTAAACAAGATTTTTTCCACTTGTATTTTATCTTAAAGCTTCAAGAAGAAAGAAAAAAGACCCTCATGAGATATTTGTTTGTTTCACATAACTGGAACTATAACTTTCCTCTAACTTTGTGCAGTGCACAGGGATTTTTGTGTGTTTTGTGTGCTAACAAATACCTTTCACCTAGAGCAGTGCCTGGCACCTAATAGATGTTACAATAAATATTTGTTGAATAGATGAATACAGAAAAACATTTAAAATAGGATGATCATCTAAAAGGCAATAACAATCCATCTGTCCAGAATTAATGCCCAAGATGGTGTGTATGTTAAGGCCTTAGACCTAAGCATTATCTACATAATCATAATTATTTTTGTTGGAACAATAGCTGAACCAGATCTTTTCCTGATATTAAGAAGTACTATGAATCTATAAAGAAAAAGGTTAGAAACCAGCAAGTTCTAAACCATTTCTTGGGATATAAAAGCCTCCACAGAATCCAGGTCATAAAAATACTTGGAAAATCAAGCCTAGACAAGTGTCTCTCCAGGCTTAGGAAAGCAATTCAGAAGCAACTAAATTCTAAAAACACAAAAGGTTTGTCTCAGCAGCAGCACCAGGGTATTTTACAATAATTCCAAATTGCCTGTGGCATCTTTTTACTGGTTTCCCGGTATTAGTTTTAGAGTTAAAAGGAACCAATCTGGAAAGGGCCTGCAGGAAACACAAATAGCAGTTTGCTCTACTCCTAATGTTTTCTCAGTCATCAGAAATAGAAAATAATATTACACTTTTCTTCTTATATAATTTTACAGATAATATGAAACTCCCTAATGCTTCATTTACTTTGGAAAAATAAGGAAAATCGTACAATGTTTAAAGAACACTGGGCGGGGGGGAGGTGAGAGCATTTATCCAGTTAAGAATAAGTTATGAACCCCACACTATGTGGGATAGAGAGTTCATTATAATAAAGACACTAAAATTAAAAGAGAATATTTAACGACAGCTAAAAGAACCAGGTGAAATCTAGCTAGAATACAAAAAAATCAAGGGTGGCTTACCAAAAAGTTTACTGAATCATTTTGGAGGAAATAAAGTATTTAATCATAATCAGAGCATATATTTTCACCATCTAAAATATCATCACTGAGTGAGTATGTTCTGGAAGTAAAAAGATGTATCCAAATGGGAAGGGAAAATAAGTAGTCTACAGAGCAAAGGCAAATAATTCCTAAACTTCAGGAGAAAAATATTAACTCTTAAAGTATTAAATTGATTTTTATTTTAATAACCATTCAAGAGACTAATAACTTAGTCACTGAGTCTCTTTATATTTCATGCTTTTTATTTAATGGTTTATCCTCACACCTTTAAGAGACAATACAGGCAACTGATTTCTATAAAAACTTTTGATTTATATGCAGGTTTTGGGTTGTTTTTCCTGCAAACTATTAGAACAATTTTCAATGAATGATAATTGCTACATTTAGGAAAATGAGGTTCTTCCAAAATCTTACACCAATAACAAACACCTTAATAAAAGATAACAATATCACACTTAACAACAGTGCAAGAGTTAAAAATTAAAAAGTACACAATCCATGGTGTGAGTGAACTGTGCTAAGGCTTTTTAAAAACTTCCCTGTACCTTTGCAGCCCTTTAATTTTTCTAGTAGGACTTGTCAATTAGAATTATCTTCTTTTTGATCTAGTGAATATTTATTTGCTTTTGATTAATTTAAAACTTGTCACAATTCCAGTTACAAAAAGAAAAAGTGCTCATAGACCCCAACATTAATACTCTCAGAGGCCAAGAGAACTCAACACTAACTCTACATTAAATGTATTGACAACTGCATGCACTCTTTTTCTTCAGGGGCTTTTTATGGATATATGCACATATGTATTTTTTTTTAAATGGAGATGAATGAAGATATGTTGAACTGGTGGCTTCTGCATATCGAGGAGATGCTTCTACAAACTAAGTCAGTTATTCATGCAGATAAAGAATGATCTTATCCCCAATAACATTTATGATGCAAAAATATATTATATTAATTTATGCAAAATCATAAAATATCGATAATCACAGGAGAAAAAATACCAGCATCTCCAAAAGATTTAGTGATTCTATCCTCCTTCTTTCTGTAAAATATTTCAAGCATTTTATAAAAGATTTTTAAGTTGACTGCAAAAAAGTAAATTGGTAAAAAAATAGAATAAAGCATAGATGAATATTCACAAATGGGTAGAATGAATATGAAAATATTGCTGTGGTTCCAGAATCACTACATGGGTTGTGACATCTGATAAAGTCATTGTCCAGCTAAATTTACATGGACTTAAAATCAATGATAAAGCAATGAGGACTATTAAGGGGGGGTGGGAAGGAAAAGTCACTGACTGTAGAAAGAAAATGATCGCTCAGTACCAAACACCTTTGAATGGAAGAGCTACAATGAGGAATGACAAATGTGCTCATCAGTTATGGCCACCCTGAAACAGAAAAAGGAAGTAGAAAAGAGGTGAAGTAAGGAGGCTAAATTTTTCTCTAGGGAGAAAAGAATAAAATTAATCTCTTATCAAATCCTCTAAAAAATTTTAAAAACCTAAGGGTAAAAACTCTATTTTGACTCTTTGACTGTAATAGTTAAACACTTTTGAGAGCACATTATGAACAGCAAACCAGGACTCACCTTCTAGAAATACAGACTTAATAAATAATTACTTTTACCATCAAAATAACATTAAGAGGTATTAATGGAAAAAAGAGAATGAAAATAGCCAGTCATATGAGAATCAGAAGGGCAAAAATATGGTTACATCAAGTTTCTCCAAGGAAAGAAAGACATACATTAGATACTGATGGTATTTCAGTCTTTTAGAGAAAAAGTGTCTAAACTTTAGACAATGAGAGTGAGGGAAAAGATCTCTTAAACATGTTAACCATTAGTAATATACTATAAAATATGAAATGATAAATTATCTAGAAAATGATAGTTTTTCTAGAATAAAAAGGTAAAGAATAAAGTTCCATGGCCCAAAGCATAATTATTGGTACTAGGCTTTTGTTGTTTTATTTCTCTTGAGGAGACGGGATGGGGGAGGGAAGGGGTAGGGGACACTGAGGTGGTGACAGAAAAATGTAAGAAGACCAACAGAAGTCAGCAAATGAGAAAACACTGTATACTTCAATGATAAGGCTAATGTCTGAATAATATATTTTCATAGAATATTTTGATATTTTAGAGAAATAGAAGCAAATTAGACTTCTAACGATAAGTTTATTAAGAGCTATCTATAAATTAGAGAAAGGAAATTTAAAAAAACTATATGAAACTAATTTTAATATGCCTTGCCCTGTTTTTCCTGAAAGGTAGCTGAGAATCTGTCTATATAAAGTCACGTAAGTCCTTATATAAAATGGACTCTCATGAGGCCAACAGTTCAAATTACATCATCAAAATTATCACAGAGCTTTGACATACATTTGTCAACAAAATCAAATAATTATTAAACAGATATTATAGTCGATCTATACATATACATATGTAAATATATATATAGTAAATGCAGCATGACTTCACATATAATTTAAAGTGTTTTTCTTAATTTGATATGTAACTAAAATAAAGAATATATACGTATCCAACAGAGATTTAAATCTGACAACTGCTGGACATAATTTAGTCAAATTTAAAGGAACAAGCTGGGAAGGAACAAAATATGCATAAAAACTTGCAAACGTAAAAAGGGGCACCTATTTCCAAAGCATAATATAACAAAGCATTACACAAGAAAAGTTAATTCCAATGCATTCACTTTTATTGTAGTTCAATGCAATTAATTAGAATCTTACTTTAGGAGTAGCCAGTTTTAAGCAAATTCAAAATATTTTTTTCCACTGGCAAATTTTTTATTGCTATGACTAATCTTTTAGAGCTATGTATTTTCTTCAAAATAGCTTATGCCTCCATACAGAATTTGGATCACGTACCCATGCCTCTGTCTGAATGGGCCTGATGTTGCTTAGTAGCACCTCTTCATAGTTTCCATAATCAATGAATTTAACAACCGCTGTCATACCTGAAGAATGAAGAGCTTCAACTTCTGCTCGGTAAAACTGAGGAGACAAAAATGAGTTTTAAAAGATATGATAATCGATATTGTCTACAAAGGGCAATATCTGATGGAAACATAAATATTCAAAGTGTTACACTGTGTATTTTTTTGAAAGCTCATTTTTTTAAGATTAATTTTTAGTGAAATATGTATATATTGTGAAATGATTACCACAGTAAGTTTAGTTATTGTTCATCACCACATATAGTTACAAAACTTTTTTTCTTGTGCTGAAAACTTCTAAGATCTACTCTCTAGGGGCGCCTGGGTGGCTCAGTCATTAAGCGTCTGCCTTCGGCTCAGGTTATGGCCCCAGGATCCTGGGATCAAGACCCACATCGGGCTCCCTGCTCCGTGGGAAGCCTGCTTCTCCCTCTCCCAGTCCCCCCTGCTTGTGTTCCCTCTCTCGCTGTGTCTCCCTCTGTCAAATAAATAAAATTAAAAAAAAAAAAGATCTACTCTGTAAGCAACTTTCAAATATACAATATTTGAATGAAAATTTTTAAGGGAATAATATTTTTAAGAAAGAAAACTTAACTTTAGATAATAAATTGGCTAAAAAAAAGAAATTCTCTCATCTGTATGAGTTCTGACACATACTGAGCAGTAGTAAGATTTCAGGACAGAATAAAGAGGGTCAGTAGAGAATATTCACATGTTAATGGGTGTAAAAAAGAACTAGTGTTATGTTTTGTTGTTAGCCACTGAAGCCCCTTGACAACATTAGTAAGACAATTCTTACATACTAATCAGAAAATATAACTATGGAGCAATTTATGTAACAAACAGAAATATATGACAAAAATAAATCTCAAAGAAGAAGGCTCACTGCCACAGTCACCACAGTTAGCTGGGGTGAAGCAGGGATATCAGATAAGGAGTAAACACGTTACTTATATCCAGGATTTATAGGATTTGACACACTGCAAGACCAGATACATTTATTTTATCAGTTTACCTAGTGTAATTTGGCTCTGGGAACTAATTCACATTAACAAACTCACAAGGAACTGATTTACATAACAATCAAATTTTTTCTGTTAAGGTAACTAGAAGTAGGTCAACTAACTAATTGAAGTATTTCTCTACTATAGGTCAACCCATTCAGGACCCAAATTATAGGTCTGAATGTTGCTTAGTGAAGATGAAATGAAAACAAAATCTATCTACTCTTAAGGAACATGTCCTTCAAACTAGGGTAGTTGGATGCTCTTATTATAACACTATCTACTCTAACAGTATCTCTTCATAAGCTCACCAGAATCAGAAAATGCTAAAGGCAACAAAAATTCTTACTGTCTACATCCTTCTAAAATACGTTATCCTGAGTATACCAGGAAAAAAAAAATCTGTTTTTACTGATTAACATCACAAAGGTTATTAAGTTAATCTATAGCGTTTCCTTCCTAGGTCTGGATGCTGGCAAGTTTAGAGACACCATGCTGGAATTTTTTTTTTGTGTGTGTGTGGAATTTTTCTTATCTTAGAGTTCTTGATATACATTCACATCTATCTATCCCTCCTTTATTGTTTAACCTCACACTTCTGTGATCTGTGAATTGCTGTATTTCTGGATGAATGCTTCAACTGTAAGCTTCTCAGATAATTATGTCAGTTCTGGTAAGCTCAACAAACAAGAGTCATAATATATCCTAGGAAAACAAATAAGTTAACATCCTTTTAGAAGCTTACAATCTAATAAAAACAACGTGTGTAAAACAATGCCTTCTATATCATGTGGAGTGTACTGTACTAATGCTGCAGTGATATGGCACTTAATAAGGCTGAGGAATTCGGGAAGAACTTGCTGCAGCAGATGACAATGGATACAGTCTTCAAGGATGAAGAAGGTTTTAGCTAAGTACAAAAACTGAGGAGGGTGTTCCAAAGAAAGTTAATGAGATGTAAAATATGGAGATGAGTGCAGGAAACTGGAAAAAGTTTAGAGTTAATTATGGCATGATGTAAGAAGGGCCAACCAATAGGAAATTAGAAGGGATAAGAAGGTTAAGGGCCAGCAGATGGAGGCTCTATATGCATGCTACAAGCTAGATTTGTTTCACAGGTGACAGATTTTAACTAGGAAGAATGACATGGCATAAGACCAGGATTAGTGATAGTAGTTGCAATGACAAATTTAAGAGGAATAATGTGTAAGGCAAGAAAACCAATTTGGAGGTTGTTAAAGTATTCCAGTTGAGAGGGCAGAAAGAACCAAACTAATTATGGCAATTTAGAGGGAGAAGGAGAATTGTCCCAAATTCTCAAATCCTCCTATGGAAATAAAGGTTGAGAAAGTAAGAGAGTATGAAGAATTTTTTAAATGATAGATTATACTAATTAGCTGATTATCTTCATTACAGCACTATAATGCAATTAAGATTACAGTTTCTTAACAGTTATAACTTGTTTTGTTTTTTTTTAAGAAATCTCAGCAGGTTGTTTAATTGATATCCTTTTTTTTTTTTTAAGATTTTATTTATTTATTTAACAGAGAAAGACACAGCGAGAGAGGAAACACAAGCAGGGCGAGTGGGAGACGGAGAAGCAGGCTTCCCGCCGAGCAGGGAGCCCGATTTGGGGCTTGATCCCAGGACCCCAGGATCATGACCTGAGCAGAAGGCAGACGCTTAACGACTGAGCCACCCAGGCGCCCCAATCCCATCTCTTTTAAAGGGTGAATATTGTTTATTTGTTTAATGGTGTTATTTCAGAGAGCCCACAGTCCCTCACTCTAAAACCAAAGTACACATCTAATTAAAATCAAAATAGTCACCTTAGAAGATCATCCAATTATTGTAAGAATACTCTAAAAGCTCAGAACATTTTGGGAATTGTTAGGTACTTTCACAAACTATATGACATTATATTAAATATATTCAGAAAAGGCAACAGATGAATTCAGTATTATTTTTTTGAGATAATTAGTTAAAAGTAAAGTTTTAATAATTTCATCAGATGTTTCAAGAAATTAGGGTAATAGCATAGCCAGAACTGTCTGATATATCCCAAGCACCTGACACTTAGCAGCTACTCAATTATGGTTTACTCAGTATTTGTTGAAGAACTTACCTGTTAAGTCTAATATCTGAATATATGTAGGTTTGTTATTATTCTGTGGCTTATTTGTTTCTCATTCATTTTCTCTCTCTGTTTTTAACCATGCCTCCTAATTTTTTATAGGATACCAGACATTGCAGATGAAATACACAAGAGGTTTCAGAAAATGTTATTTTTCACAAAAGGAGAATTATATTTTCTTCTGGTAGCCGACAGAGTACAAACAGATATCCTTGAGCCTGTAAATGGTTGGTTTTAGGCTTTGTAATGGATTGTTTGTATTAGTTTTGCACTTACTACTTGGGCATGATACTTGTGGGATTTCAGTGGAAAGCATGAGTCATATACTGAGCCTTTCAAAAGTTACTGAACTTGGAACTCCATTTACTTCCTCTGCTCATCAAGATCACCAGTAATCTTACATTGTCCAATACAAAAAAACATTTTCCATTCTCAGCTTAATCAAACTTTCACAGAAGCATCTGACACAAGCAGCCACTCCAAGATAGACACCGTTAGCTCTATAAACCAACACTGATTTCCAACTACTTCACCTTTACTTGCCTTTACCATGAGGGAGAAACAGCTAAACATAAGTAATCTCCCATTACCTAAATCAAATAGTTCCTGTATGTTGGAAAGCGAGTGGCCTGAGTTGTAAGGGTAAGAGTCTGGGTGTTGAAGAACACCTGTACTTGCTTTCCAAGCCTTCCTAACAGCCAGGGAAGAACCATGTAAAATAGTTCCAACCAATGAGATTGTCTGGTGGTATTTCTGGAAAGGCTTTTGCTTTTCTGGAAGGAAAAAAAAGACAGAGCTAGTGCTGTCTCCTCCTCTCCTTCTAGCCTTGAATAAAAACTCAACAGTAGAGATGCTGC
This sequence comes from Callorhinus ursinus, assembly GCF_003265705.2. Lineage (NCBI taxonomy): Eukaryota > Metazoa > Chordata > Mammalia > Carnivora > Otariidae > Callorhinus > Callorhinus ursinus. Next base: position 40,065,467 of record NW_027397069.1, read on the forward strand.
TTCTGGACAGATGCTATCTCACATTCATACAAAAACCTTGTAAGACTATGCCATCTACTTATACCACCCTATTCCATTCTCCTTGTTATCATCAGGAAATATCTAACACCCTGCTTATGTCTCATCATTCACTGAACACAATAGGGCCTAGTTCCTGATCCCTGGCCCTACTGCATCCTTTTAAAAGATCCAACCACATTCCCTAGCCTGAATTTCAGTTCCCTGAAAACTACAGTTAACTTTGCCTCCACCACTCCTTTTAGCCAAACACAAACTCTCATGGGCACGACGTTACCTTATCAACTGAAACTACTCTACCTATGAAATATTTATTTCAAATATTTTTTCTTTTTTTTTTTTTTAAAGATTTTATTTATTTATTTGAGAGAGAGAAAGCACATGAGAGGGGGGAGGGTCAGAGGGAGAAGCAGACTCCCTGCCGAGCAGGGAGCCCGATGCGGGACTCGATCCAGGGACTCCAGGATCATGACCTGAGCCGAAGGCAGTCGCTTAACCAACTGAGCCACCCAGGCGCCCTCAAATATTTTTTTCTTTAACTCGATCCTCACATCCACCCAAGTGTCTCACACTATAACTCCTCTTTTCTTACTATGATCTTGCTGATATCTCCAGTCCCCTATCACTCTCCTTTTTTTTCCAATATAAGTGCCCCCTTCAGAATTAACTAATTAACAGGGTCAAGAAGTAATTTTGAAATCCCACCACTGTGGGAGAAGCAGGGCTGCAGAGGAAAACTAGACAGACATAGTCCTGCCTCCAAGAAACTGAAAATTATGGTAGGGGAAGGAGCTATCAATCCAAGAACCAAACTAAAAATACTTACAAACTGCGGTAAGTTTTAGAAAGTGAACAAGGAACTGATGGGGGAGAAAGACAATAGTGAAGGAGGGAGGAGGGCGCAGGGCAAAGAAGACTTCTCCAGGAATTGCTGTTGGAGCCAAGCCCTCAAGGATGAGAATATTTGGTAGAAGAGCATACCGGGCAGAAGGGAAAACATGTGCAAAGGTCCTTCTCTCTGAGGGTTCCTCTCTCCTCTCCCCCTCCTGTTCTCTGTTGATCCTCTCCCTCTCAGCCAGACTCTTGTCTGATCCACTGTATTCCTTCTTGACCTTATCTCTTTCCCTTCCCATTTCTCCATGATTTCTTGCTTTCTAGTGTAGCCAGTATATAACATAGAACTAAAAGAATGTTTAAATTATTGGCTTAATAATTATCATTTATTGTTAGCTAAATAGTTAACCTTTCTGTTCTTATTTTTTAAGTAGGCCAATTGCATATTTTCTTTAATTTAAACGAAATCTGCAGAATTTAACTGTGACACTCAACTCATTTTCTTCCTTGTGAATCATATAACTTTACTAGAAAGAAAAGGAAACATTGACAGTTCAGTTGATGATAAATGAAGTAACTGATTAACTTCACTTAATTACTTTTAAATAATGTTCTGATATACAATCTAAAATCAAATCTTACCTAACCAAATTTTGTGACTGATTCTCCCTCAGCATCCATAAAAAATATTAATATTTTATTTTTCCTATTTTATAAATTACACATTTATAAATCTGTTCAAAGACTTTAAACAGTTACAGCCATAGAACAAAACTCACAGTCCCAAAGCAATGGCCTTCTACAGTCTCACTAGAATGTGACATTTAGTAATATTAGTATATGATAACTTTAGAGCATGCATACCTTGTTGTCTTCCCAATAAAGTGCAAAACATTCATCTCCAGGTTTCCACAATTTTGCATACTCCATAGGAATAGATGATTCTAGTATTTTTTCTGGTTTAATTGGCCCAGATCTTCTTTTGGGCCCACTATTGTAAAATACTTTATCATCATAGGGTGTAGCTGTGATGGGTCCTGCTGGCTTAATAGGTCCTATTCGCCTGCCCTTTAGTGGCACGTCTGTCTCTCCATTTGGAACACCAATGAAACTATTAGTTCGGACAGGATTCTGGAAATCAGTATTTATGTTAAAATGTTTTTCAATTTTTACACCACTGAAAGTTTCATTATTTATTGTTCGTGGTTTCCTGTCATAAAAATGATCAGGATTTGTTGTTTGGTTTTCTCTTTTCCCACGTTTTTGATTATTATAATCAGTGGATTCTTGAGGAAGTGGATTTTCTTTTGCCTCTGCATAGGATGGACCTTTTCCTGATCTGCTTTGCATAGAGTTATCCCTTTTTTTAAAAGCACCATCATTGTGCTGAGAACTTAAAGGGTATGAAGTATCTTTAGTTCTGTCATATCTAGAATAGAGTCTATCACACTTGATTCTCTCTTCAGCCCACACATCAGATCCCGAAGAAGTACTTGGTCTTTCAGAACCTCTGTTTCTAGGTAATCCACTGCCTTCTAAAATTGACTTTGAATTTTGGGTGTCTCTTTGAAAACGAGGAGGTTTCTCATTTCTTGGCTGTCTGGTATCATTTCGAGGAACATATCTTGGTTGATTATTATCTTTTATTCCATTTTGCTCAGTATTTGACAATCTGTGTTGTCCCTGATGAAGCTGCTGCGGCTGTGATTTAGGTTCTGAAAAGTAAAAGTTTATTATATACATATTAAATGAAGACTCTACATTAATATCGAATTATTTAAAAATAACCAAAAATTATTATAATACAAATTATCAAACTATTTATTCTAACATCTTCCACTACCTTCCCACCTCAATATCTTAATCCCTCTCTGCTTCCTTAGAATTCTGTATTTCTAATGGACAGTTTCCCCGGTCAGCCACATTAAGTGAAGTAAAGCAATGATATGAACCATGAGAAAATGGTGGATAATCCAAAAGGAATTTGTCTTTGTCCTTGAATGTTTGCATTCTTACAATATAGCTATCTATATGTGCTATTCTGGTAATTCATTTCCCTAGACATTAATGAAACAGAATTGCAAACTGCTAAGAAGCTGCTATGGCACTGCACTAGTACAACAACCCTTGCTCAACTCTTTCCTGAATTCCACTTCAATTTAAATACATATGCTATCATGGCCAGTCAAGTTCTAGCCTTTGCAAAAATGTTATTCCTCAAATCTGTCTGGATCTGGAATTGCTAAGTGTTTAGATTACAAATAGATACCCTACCACAGAAAAGAATAAATAATTTTTTTGACTTATCAAAGTAACTAAGAGCTGGTACTACTTGGAAATACAGAAAAAAATGTCAAAAATATGATGAGGCACAATAGTGCAGATAATGTCCAACTAGTAACCCAAAGCAGTAACATGGTAAATATATACTCATGGATAATTTAATGGTTGTATGTCATGTAGTGATTTTTATTCTATTTCAATCTGTAACTTGTCATCTACACTTTCTTCCTCCGTTGTTTCACACAGCATGTCTACAACCTTATTACCAAACATATTGACTGGTCTTTGCTGTACATGTCTTGTTTCTCTTGTCATACACAAAGGTCACAATATTTCTCAACAGTGGCACTACTAACATTTTGGGTGAGATGCTTTCCTGCTTTTTAAGAAAATTAACCTTTCTGACATCCAGGCACTAAATGCCAAAGCATTCTCCCTAGTCACTATGACAACCAAAACTGTTTCCATACATTTTCAAACACCCACTGGAGGCAAAGGGTACCAGGTAAAATCTCTCAAACAACAGGGATAAAGAGAAGACCTTTAAAAGTTCCTGCAGACTAAAGATCAAGACTCAAAATGGCAAGAAACTTCTCATTAGAACCACTGGAAGCTAAAGCCAATCTAATAGGTTTTTCATGTCTTTGAAATTAAAGGAAAATTATTTCCTAAGTACAATTCTATGCCCAGCCAAATCACCCATTAATTTTGACAAAGAATACATATTTTTTCAAATATGCAAGAGTACTACTCTCAAACAGTAAGCCAAGACTATTTTACAGAGATATTTTTAAAAAATCTCCCTTTCCCAAGATTTGCTTTATAAATATAACACAAATATCTTATTTTTAACAACTGTAGTCAATATTATATTTTTCTTTAGAGAGAAGAGAAATGGTCACCTGTGGTTTCTGCCAGCACTATTATCCAGGAGTGATCATTTAGGGAAGCAAGAACAGTGAACATAAGCAGGACACAAACGACCATTTTCAGCAGAAAGCATGTACTGGCCTTTGTTCCAGTCATTCTTAGAGAATAAAAACAGCAGTTGCCTCTTGCTGACTATCTGCTATGTATTAGACACCACACACCAGCACTTTACACACATTATCAATAGTCCCCACAGTAGTCTCAAGATACAGGTGTTACAAGATTTGTGTAATAGAGAGAGGTCCCTTGTACAGTGCATTGAAGAAAATTTTCAGCCTCCAAAACAATCAAATATGAAGGTATTTTATTTGCTGTCAATTAGGTTTGAATAGATATTTGAGAAGTAAGCATTTTAGATCTGCTATGTTTAGGAATCAATTTTTAAGTTATTCCAGTTAGGGCCACCAATATCTATGATGGTCAGGATGTACAAATAACTTAGGTCATCATGAGAGTAACTAAGTATCCTGGACTATAGATAATGATCTGGATAATCATGTATACAGAATGTAGGTGTGGGAGAACTTGATTTCAGTTCTTCCAAAAGAAAAAAAAAAGGACAAGATTTCCATATTTATTTGATGATGTACATTAGATTACAGAATAAAACAAGTAATTTCCTAATTTTGAATATACTTCATCTCTATTATTATGCTGAGATAATAGTAGAGAGAAGAATCCATAAAAAATTATTTTTTAAATAAAAATTGCTCTTAGAAATAAATTAAATGTAATAAGGCAGAAAATATGATTGTGCTTTTAAAAGAACATAGTTTCATATACATCCATTTTTTTTTTCAAAAATAAAATAACAGTAAGCCAAGAAAGGAAGGTCCTTAAATGTTTCATCATTCTTGAATGCCTTAAATCCAATATCTTTTCTTAGGTTGTTATGTAATGAAGTGAGATACATAGTAAGTATTTTCAGAGTGAGTTAACCTAGTAAATAAATAACAGAATATGCTCAATTACTAAATTGTGTAAAATGTGATTTTAAGTAAATTAAGAAACAGCCGAAAAATCAAATAGAAATCTCCTCAGTTCTCCACTTGGAATCTAGTTGCTCTTTGCCACACTTCTTCAGAAGGCATGATGATTTCAAACCCCCCAAAATACTACTCAACACCACAGGCCAGGTCTACAATCACTCGAGTAATAAATATACTGAGATATTTTTCTATATAGTCAGTGGAATAAAATGCATTTTTTAATGACCTGAAGAAGAAACATGAAACAAAAACATATATAGAAATTGGTCAACATTTAATAATAAGAGAAAAAAAGGGGAGATTAGCAAAAATAATGGAAAAATTCATCAAAAAATGGATAAAAATGTGAAAACATCTAGAAGATCAAAGTGATACCCTCTTTTTTTTTTTTTTATAAGTAGGCTCTACACCCAGTGTGAGGCTTGAACTCACGACCCTGAGATTGAGAGTCGTGTGCTCCACTGACTGAACCAGCCAGGAGCCCCTAAAAAAATCAAAGTGATAAAAGCTCATATGAAGAAACTAATAAAAAATTGCTGTATGAGTTCAATCTGACTTGTGATAAAATGTTCCTATCACACCAGATCATGAGTTTCAAATGTATGTTTATAAGATAATTCATTACAATATTTTATATTCCCACGATTTGAAATGCAAGGATCGTTAAAAATGAATTTATTAATTGCCACAAATTATTTGGGTTTGTATATAGGCATGTGATAAATTAACCAGGCATTTTAAAATATTTATACATAGTTGCACCTGCATTTCATAGTAAAAAATGAAGTACATTTTGTTTCCTAAGATGATTCTTCAATTTATTCTGAGATATCTACCAGAAGAAAAAGTGACTTAATATTTATTAAGATTTTACTATGTGCCTGACTCTACTCTGAAGGTCTTTTGCCTACATTATTTCATGTAATTCTCAAAATCACCCTGAAGAGCAATATTATCTTTATTTTATAAATAAAGAAACAAAGAAGGCTAGAAGCTAGAGAATGCTGATGCCAGAATTTAAACTCAAATCTAACTGAAGCCACTACTTTCCACTACACCAAGCTGCCTGCCCAAAGAAACAAAACAGAAGGCAACCAACAACATGTTAGCTACAATTTTATCACCTACATCTGTTCATTTCTGGTAAGATGCAGAAATCACAAAGGCTTTTTCCCAATCCCTGATGGGCTGAAAAAATAAATTTGGATACTAGGAAAATTTGGATACTACCAGAATCCTCACATAAAATTAACAGTTTCTTTCATTAATGCAGAAAAAAATTAAAACCCTTATTAAGAGTTGGAATGGTATTTGGAATCTCACAAACTGACAGAGATAGCAGTGGGTAGGGTACAACCTCTGGAGAAGGACTGCATAGGTTATACCACAGCTCTGACACTGAATAGTTTTGTAATCTTCGACAAGAGATAACTTTTCTGAGCCTCCTCTTTAAGATAGGGATAGAGCCTACCTCAGAGGATTAACTAAGTTAATACATGCAAAGTACTTAGAACAGTATCTGGCTTAAATAAGCACGTAGTAAATGTGAGCTGTCACTGTTATAATTATTATTAGCATTATAATAATGCAAATTTTAAACAATACTTGGATGATAAGTTGCTTCCCTATTTACACATGTCCCCTATACCGACCCCTACCTTTAGTTAGGATCCTTACCTTGCTTTATTTATTTTTTTGTTTGCATTTGTTTTCATTGAAAATAGGGCAGAAAGAACGCTTTAGTAAAAATTTCACTGTCAAACTATAAAAATCGTATTATACAGAAAATTCAGATAGATCAGAAAATCAAAATCTTACTCTAATACTGTTTTTCACCTAAAATATAAACATTCTCCAGATAAAATTCTCTTATACACCCTTTAAAATTTTTTTATATTAAAAAATACTAAGAAATACTTTTAAAAAGTAAAAATCAGGGCGCCTGGGTGGCTCAGTCAGTTAAGCGGCTGCCTTCGGCTCAGGTCATGATCCCAGGGTCCTGGGATCGAGCCCCACATCCAGCTCCCTGCTCAGCAGAGAGCCTGCTTCTCCCTCTCCGTCTGCCTGCCACTCTGCCTGCTTGTGCTGTCTCTCTATCTGTCGAATAAATAAATAAAATCTTAAAAAAAAAAAAAGTAAAAATCACTCATAATCCTATCATAAGAAATATAAATAGAATGAAAGTACTATCTTCTGCCTACTCAAGCCCTCCTCTAGGGATAGCCAATATTAACATTTTCAGAGGTTATTCTTCCTTTTTATATAATTCATATAGACATATCTATGCATATTTTATTTTTAAACAAAAAAAGCAGACTCATGCACATCTCAACAGCTGCTGTATACTTTTTAAATCAACTCTATATCAAGGCCATCTTTCCATGCCCAGAGGTATCTCATTCATTTTGATACTCCATGTTCTTTTTTTTTTTAAAGAAGGGTACTTATTATTATGTATCAACCAAATTGAGGGTGGAGCATAATTCTTACTCATCATTGTTTTTTCCAGTGCCTAGCTATAATACAGTCAAACAAACGGTATTCAGTAAGTATATACTAAAAGAAAGATACAGTTACTAAAGACAATGGGAATGGAACAAGCTTCTAAGTTAAAAATCATTACCTGTTTAACACTGTCACCTGGGCTCAACTAAAGGGGCAACACTAAAATAGAAAATACACTTTCTGTCTTACTTTCTGTAAGACAAGTTTGTATCAAAGCACACTGGGACAGAGTTAGACTGAATTCAAGTGATTACAGGGAAACACTGCACAACATAGAAACACTGAGCTCAAGCCAAATAAATTCATTCTCCCACTTCTGAGTGATGTGTCTTTGACAAAGTCACAAAAAGCCCCAGTTTCTTCATCTGGAAAGTGTGGATAATTGTATTTATTACAAGATTATGGTGAAGAATCAATTAGAAAATAGTTGTGAAATCGCTTTTCTCATGGCCCAGATAAGATCTTTGGTATTAGACTGACAACTGGAATTAAATCCCAGTCATACCATTGAGCAGCAGTGTGACCTTTTAAAATCAGAATAATGCTACCTACCTATTTTCTTCATTCATTTATTCTACACTATAGTTAAGTAAGCACGGACTCTGGACAAGCATCAACATTGTTCTAGTCACTATATACAAAGCAGTAGTAAGACTCATAATTTATCCTGTGGTGCTTTAGGTATAATGGGAAGAAGCAGACAACAAATAAGTAAACAAACTAGTAACACGGTTTAAAATTGTGATAATGACGAATTGAGTGTCTGCCTTCAGCTCAGGTCATGATCCCAGGGTCCTGGGATCAAGACCCAGCTTTGGGCTCCCTGCTTCTTCTCCCTCTGCCATTCCTCCCCCCCGCCCCATACTCTCTGGCTCTCCCTCTCTGTCAAATAAATAAATAAAATCTAAAAAAAACCAACCAAACAAAAAACAAAAGCAAACATTGCGTTATTCACATGTATGTTTAACTTGGCTGATTTTCCTTCTTTTCTTTATAAACAAATTGCAGGAATACAGCTACATCACAAATTTCATATGTAAAATATGCCACTGGATTAATTTTTCTTCTACCTCTAAACACATTAAACACTCAGATTTTGTAATGTCCTCTCCAGAGGGCATCTCTAGCCACAATTTGGCCTTTCCTCCAACAGTAACTAACAGACACTTGAAAACAGTTTCACTTCCTGGTAAGTGAGAAGTGTCTTGTTCTGAGTGTTCTCAGTGTATTAGGATCACACATGTGTCCACACCTGCACAGTGCCTGAACATGTCCCAGGCGTCTTCCCTCTAGCCTCTCTTTGGTTCTCAGCCTGGATTTCACTTTTTCTGGGAGGTCCTTCTCCTCCAACCCCACAGACTGAGCCAAGTACCCTTGCTCTGTGCACAGCAATGTACACACCAGCACAGAAGAGAACTGCCAGAATCTCTCTCCTGTGCTAGACTTTAAGATCTCTGAACGGTGTTCTTTTTACCAATATATCCCTTCTAACATAGTACCTGCTGCGTGGTAAGCCTCAAGTTAATACTGTGGAACAAATAAATGATCATTAACTATTTCCCAGACTGAATATGCACTGCTTTATGAAGAAAAAAACATTTAAAAAAATTAAAAAAATTTACTACTGTCTATTCATACCACCATGGTAGCATAATCTCTTGTAATCTGTATTTTCTAACAACTTCAAGAAGAAAAAATATTTTCTGGGTCACCCTTCTATGGGTATAATGCTGTTTTCCTCTAATGAAGGAGCATTAAAGAAGATGAGGTAACAGGATATGGTGACATTGCTTTGTGGAGCCTAACATGTTCCCTGTAGTTGCTCCATTTTACCTGAGTCCTCAGAGGAAACCCTAAACTATAAAGGACCATTCCTTATTTCTTTCCTTTCAACCAACTCTCATACCTAAATAAGCCCTGTCAGTCACATTTCTGTGTTTCTTATAAAACTCCTCTCAAACTGGATTATTTCATCTTCTTAGTATATCCTGGACATATAATAACACAAGAATTTTTAATCAAATGTAGCACTGCAGTCTTAACTATCATCCCCATACTATTCACTGCCATTAATGCCTTTAGTTCAATTGTGCATTAGTGGACTTGGGTAAGTGAGGTAACGTTCCCTTGTTGATAAACTGGGCATTTATACAAGAGGTGCTAAACTTGTGAGTCAGAAACCATTTAGAAATAACAATTTAGGTTATTTTTGCTTTAACTCAAATATCAACGTTTACTGCAGAAAAAACAAAAACTAAAATGTCACTTATTATCAAACTTGCAAAAACGGAAAGGATAAGGTGTCAAAACAACTAAAACTCTCATATAGGAAGCATCAGTCAAACATAAGAAACTAAACTTAACTTGTGTGATCTTTTCTTCCAAGCTGATTAATATTTTCCAGGACCATAAGTATGATAATTTTAGACTCCATATTATCTTTGTAACACATTTCTTGCAAATTTCACAGAAAACTATAGCAAAACAAAAATGAGAACTCTTACAACTTGAAGCCAAAATATGCTAGTGAAATTTAAAGCTACTTTATTTTTGCAGACAAAAAAAATGAAAGTAAAGAGGATTTTTATAAATAAAAAGCAAAGGAATGTCCACTGACGGCTAGAATACTATTTTAAAAAAGCCCCTATGGTACAACAGCTTACCTATTGATGTCTAAAATGATTCAAGTTCAATAGCTGAAACTACTGCAGAGTAATCCTCCAACAAGTAAAACAAAACAGAAATAAATAATTAAAGGTATTTGTTACAAAAAGCTGGTCTCAACTGACTAGGACATGAATTCACATCATAACTGAAGCATAACACTTTCTAGTATTTCTATGTCTGTATTTCAGCCATTTTATACATAATTTTTTTTACTTCAAAATTTTCAATGATACAAATCAGGGCTTTTTGTATAAAATATCTTTAGATGTTGTGTATATTCTGTAATGATCACGAAACTCTTTGACTCTGAAAATCTGTCTTTCAGCTCAAAATTTATATACTTGTTTCCTCAATAAAAAATTATTTCCTCTACAGATTTATTCTGTATGAATTCTGACCTAGATTATAAAATATAAGACCAGGGATTATGTCTCATGCCTTGCAGGTATATGTAAACATAAGAAGTTATTAAATGATTATGTTTTCCCTATACTATAAAAATAAAATGTAACCTTTTAAAAATATAATGTGACAGGCAGGAAGAGAAATCACCCATCATCTCAAGCATATAGCTTAACTTTTTCAAGCTGTATTAAATATGCTCTTTCTTACCAGTCTCTTCAAAATAATCATTTTAATGTCCATATAACATTTATCTGCTGGATATCCTTCAGCTTGTCTTCTAACTCCACCACTTCACTGGCACTATTTTTGTCAAGGTCTTTAATCAGTGGTGTGCGGGAGCCAACTTGAACACTGTACTAGAACTGACATTAAATTTTCAGAAAAATCTGGAAGCTGCGGTTAAACTACTGACAGTCTGAAATTGGCAGCAGTGGAAGTATTTACACCACAGAAATAGGAAAAGCTAAAAAACAAGAGCATTCCCCTGTCCCTACCTCTTCTCCCAGAGCCTACTGCTAAACATTCACCTGTACACTGTTGGTTCTACATAAACTCAATGGACACTTTCCATCCTTATCTCTCAGTTTCTCTCATACTCCTACCTCTTTGGCAGCTGCTTTCTCAGTTTCCTTTACTGGCTCCTCCACCCCTACTTGATCTCTAAATTCAACTGCCTGCTTGATGTCTCTCCTTGATTTTTAAAAATTAACATATCTTAAAATTAAACTCTTGATTGCTCTCCCCCCCCACCCCCCACAATAGGTGCTTAGAAATGGAGCATCATAGAAAGAGTTCTGAGTCGGGAATCAGACAGACAGGGGGCCATGTTCCAGTTCTTTACTTCTTATGGGTAATATGTTTTATCCCTTCAAGCCTATTACTTATCTGTCAAATGGAAATAACAACATACGTTTTGCATTTGCAGATGATTAAATGAATTAATAGTATGCAAAGCACCTAGAACAGTTCCTAGCATATAGTAGATGCTCAATAATGGCTACTTATTATTCTATTTTTATGGTCAATAAATGCTTAAATGAGTGGATCATTAATTGAGGAGGAGGAGGAAAATAGAAGAATGGCAAAAATGAAAAAGAGGCTTGTGTGTCCTAGCATTCTGAGAAGCTATATCTATCTTCTATAGCTCTAAGTACCAAAGAAAATTAATTATATATCACAACTGATAGCATGGTTAACAAATCTTAAAAATATGTATGCCAAATAATTTGATTTCCATACATTTGCCTGAAAAAATAACCATCGCTATGCAAATAATTTAACTAAAATATTACTTTGCGGGGGCGCCTGGGTGGCTCAGTTGGGTAAGCAACTGTCTTCAGCTCATGTCATGATCCTGGAGTCCCAGGATCAAGTCCCGCATTGGGCTCCCTGCTCAGTGGGGAGTCTGCTTCTCCCTCTGACCCTCTCCCCTCTCATGTTCTCTCCCACTCTCTCTCTCTCAAATAAATAAATAAAATCTTTAAAAAATATTATTTTGGAAAGTTATTGTTATAGCAAAATTTGGAAACTTTTAAATTAGTAACAACATTAATAGAATTACAATCAATTACTATGGGGCCATTAAAAATTATGCTGGAAGGAATATATAATCACATAGAAATATGGTTATATTTCATTGTAGGACAAAAAAGCAGCTGTATGTAAGTATGATCTCAAACAGAAACAAAAACAGAATATGGTGATGAGATCATGGGCCATTTTCCTTTTCTTTTGTTACCTATATTTTTAATTTTTTCTAAATTTATCAATTAACACCTATACAATAGGAAACAATATGCTTCTGTGGTACCTGATCAAGACATTTATTAACCTCAATTATTAGCTTTCTATTCTTAAAATGCCTTTCTAAGACATGCTTTAAAAAGTGCATTTCAAATTTATGATAAGCTGATTTTAACCAATTTTTCTATGTATTTCCTTTAAAATTTTTCACTAAGGTTATCCCTAAATCCACACATAATATTTTGTATATAATTATTAAATTCAAATCACTACTAAATTTACATTCAGAATCTGGACATTATATGTGCAGATTTTTTATTTCACTATTCCATAGATTACATGAGATGTTCAACACTTTGTTATAGAATAAGCTTTGTATTAGATAATTTTGCCCAACTCTAAGCTAATATACGTGTTTTGAGCACATTTAAGTTAGGCCAGGCTAAGGTGTATTAAATGCATTTTGACTTATGGTATTTTCAACTTACAGTGGGTTTACTAGAATGTAACCCTATCTTAAATCAAGGAAGATCTGTACTTGGGTGATCCTTTCTTGGGGAAACCCTTCACAGGAACATCTGGCCTAAAACATACTTTTTTCTTAGTTTCCTGCCTTTCCAATCAAGCCATTACCATTATATCACATTTCCTTCCTACAGTCCCCTCTTCTTCAGTCTTCAAAATTTGAGCTATAAATCTATAAGCCAAACTATTTAGGCTGACTTGAAACTTGATTAAAAGAAAATAAAACAAAAACAAAAAAGACACCTAACAACTATCAAAAGCCTACAACTTCATGTCAATTACCCATCAAACCACCAATATTATATCTGCTAACATCTAAATATGTTATTTATATCTGAATATTATGCAGAATTTGAAGTTATACAGTAATGTTAATCAAGTAAATGCTACTTCTCACAAAATTCACAGGAAATAGAGTAATGGAACACCACAAAAACAGTGTACGTAGTGTAGTCTGAATATTTTTTTGCCATTGAAAAGAGATAATGAAGCATTTTAGGAAAGGGTGTAGTGGGATCAAATTCATGCTTTTGTTTTGTTTTTTTAAAGATTTTACTTATTTATTTGAAAGAGAAAGTGAGAGAGAGAGAGTGAGATCACGAGCAGGGGAGAAGGGTAGAGGGAGAAGCAGACCCCCTGCTGAGCAGGGAGCCTGATGTGGGACTCCATCCCAGGACCCTGGCATCATGACCTGAGCCGAAGTCACTTAACCGACTGAGCCACCCAGGCGCCCTCAAATTTTTTTAAAAGATGACTGACCACAATATGGAGAGTGGGATGATAAAGATCTGCAAAGAGTGAGTGGAGCACTGATGAGGGCCTGTAGTAGGGTAGTAGGGGTGGAGATGAGGAGATGAGTGGAGGAGGCTATTGCTGCTATTACTAATCAAGATGATGATGATGATGGTGGTGGTGGTGGTAGAACTACCACTATATGGAGGCTTATGTAACAAGCACTGTGCTTAGCACTTTATGTGCATTATCTAATTTGATCTTCTCAACAACCCTACATCTTAGGTGCTGCTACTATTCTCCATTTCCCAATAAAGACATTAAGGTTTAAGAAGTTATGTAACTTGCCCAAACACATACAACTGGTAAATACAAAAGTTGTGAGGGTGCCTGGGTGGCTCAGTCTTAAATCTAAAAAAAAAAAAAAAAAAAGTTGTGAGTTAAGTTAGTATAGAATCAGTTGTATTTATCTGCCCCAGAAACCTGTCCAATTCTCTCCTTCTTTTGGTAACAGAATCTTGCTTTGAGAGGGAAGGTAGATGTGGGAACTACTCTTTCCTCCTTACATATAATACTGAGGAAATCAATTAAATCAGTTAATTAATTCAGATGTCCTGTGTTTTCCTGACCAAGGGGCCTTTCCTGACTAAGGAGGCCTTTTCCTGTCTGACTTTCCAGGTATGAGGGCCATTTCTTTGATTCTGACAAATATTTGTTTTTATTACTTTTTATCTCATATTATAAATGAAGATTTGACATTTCTCCAAATCTCTTTGGGATGCTGTCCTACCTAGCCACTCCACATACATGAATGCCAAAACCCCTAGCAGGACTCAGTTGAGCTTGCGTAACCCATAATTATGTGATGAAAGGTATTTATCTTTGCCCCCCAAAAATTTACTTGGAAAATTGAGTCTTTTTACCTGCATATCTTTATATGTCATTATACCTGGGTCAATCATTGCTACCATGTGGAGACACTCTGTCAGCAAACAAAAATAGCAGAATGCAGAGACAGAAAGATTTTCCAGTTATTGCACAAAAAAAAATTCCTTTTTTACTTATTTGCATTTCTGCGGCTTACATCTTAAAGCAAACTAATTTAGAAGTTGGTGCCAGAAAATAGGATGATACAAGTGACAGAATCTCAAATGTAAAACTTTTTAAAAAGATTTTATTTATTTATTTATTTGAGAGAGGGAGAGAGAGAGTAGAAACAGCATGAGAGGGGAGAGGGCCAGAGGGAGAAGCAGGCTCCCCACTGAGCTGGGAACCCGATGTGGGATTTAACCCCAGGACTCTGGGATCATGACCTGAGCCAAAGGCAGACGCTTAACCCACTGGGCCACTCAGGCGCCCTCAAATGTAAAACTTTTTAGCAAAGAAAGAGTGCAGGGTAGTGAAAGTCTCCTCATCCCCTAACAGGAAGTTGGAACTCCTTACTGTGCATTTAAACTGTAGCCTACTGTCCTGAAACTGAGACCACCTAACTAAGGACGCTGATGCTTTAAGAGAACATGGTATGAAAAGAAGGTGCTGGTTACTTCTTACTGCCTTCAGTACACCCTATAAGAAAGACACAAGTTGGAAAGTTGGAAAGTAGAAAGGACACAAATACAATTAGGTAAGAGGTGTTCTTCTCAATTATCACCAACAAACCAAAAAAGAATCAGATAATCGTACTTCTTGAGGGATTACAGAACTCTATGAACCACGAAACAAGACAGGGAAAGCGGGAGATAAGACTGGGTCCTGGAAAGAGGAAGCTTGATCACCTATGACCATGTCCAACATTTATAAATGTTGGATGAGTTCTTAGTTCCTATATTTATTTAATTTAAATCTTATCCTTCTCATAAGAATGTCTCTATTTGAATTCTCTTCATATTTTTCTAAGTGTTTACTCTGCCTATAACTAGGTTATATTCTTTATTCTGATTTCTAAGATTTTGATGCAAAATATGAAGAAACATATATAAAACTGATAACATATAATTTACAGAATAAACTACACAGAAAAGGGAATGGTAGATAAATACAAATGTAAGAGAGTTACTCTGTCCACTATTCTCACAATGCCCCTTGTTCCCCTTTCAGAACAAATTAAGGTTATCCTGTTCTCATTTAGATGTAGAGAGTTAAAACAGTAAAGTTACTGTCTCAAGGCATTCCTACCTCTATCTCTGGCCAACCTATCTTCCATAATAACAGAAAGAATCAAACCTACTCTTTCTGTCTCAACTTGAAATTTAAAATATATATTCTCAGTGGACACTGTTCTAAGTGGTAGTTATGTATCACTGAGGTGATATATTGATAAACTTAAGGTATATGATGGAATAAAAATTGATTTTTTGAAAGTGGGCTTGATAATGTAGCCACCAATTATACTATCTAGTCTGTAAAACCAAATTCAAAAAGAAAAATCTATATATAAAAGCCTTTTGGAACACAACCCTATCACAAGCTGATCAATTAAATCTTCCCAAGTTGACATCAAATCATTACATATCATATAGAAATACTTTAATTAGTGATTACTCTCAGAGAATAATGTAATCCAACCTCATTTTTTTCAGAATACTGATAAAAATGTCAACTAGAATTATGTTTGATGTCAATTTAAAGATCCAACAAAAAGTTAATGTTAAGAGAAAATCTCTAAGTACATGTGATGATCAATGACTTCTGATAGAAGTTTTAAAAAATTAGAATAAAGAAATGATAGCACCCTTTTAGAGAAAATTATATGATATAATGTGAAGGTAAATGTGTTACTAACCTGCCTTAAATTTGTCAGAAGTATATTTTTATATAGCCAGACACATTACACAGAATCTGGTATGATAATAACAAGTCCATCCAGGCCTACATTTACTCAGCCAAAAGATGATTTTTAGGGTACTAAAACCACATAAAATCCTGAGACAGCTCATACAATACAAAACATAGAAGCAAGAAAGATTCGATTATTCAACTAAATTAGAAACAAAAATTAAAAAAACCCAAATATATGTATCACTGAATCAGACTATTTCTTTTTTTTTTTTTTTTAAGATTTTATTTATTTATTTGAGAGAGAGAGAATGAGAGATAGAGAGCACGAGAGGGGAGAAGGTCAGAGGGAGAAGCAGACTCCCTGCTGAGCAGGGAGCCCGATGCGGGACTCGATCCCGGGTGAATCAGACTATTTCTTTATAATCAACCTGGGACTGTAAATGACCCACATAATGACACCGTTGTGAACATTAAAATTATAAGATCTTCACTTTTTTCATTAGTTGTCCATGAAGCATTTAACCATTTAATATTGTAGAGACTCCATCCTGAAAAGCTTCCTAAATTTTCCTTGGAAAAATGGCCAACATTTTCTCCCATCAAAGAAGAGTTAATTTTATAACTCAAGATTTATAGAACAATGACCAAATTCTGAGGGAAGACCAAAGTGGAGATTCAATTTTATGAAAGTAAAAAGTTATTTTAGGCTTTATTTCCAATTTAGAAAACATATAAAATCATAAAATGAACAGAAAAACAATTCCGTTGCTTGCCTCATCCATTTACTTTACTATGAACCCCAGCTCACCTAAGGAAACTGCAGTAGCATTGAGTGAGTTAACAAGAGAAAGAGTAAGAGTGAGGTTGGCAACCACAGGAGAGCATTCACATCTATCCTGTCACCTTCACTGTAATAGGATTGATTACATGAAGGCAGAGCCACGGCACTATAAGACACATCTATAGGCACAATAATCTTCAGTGTATATATACATATCAACTTATTGTCCAGCTGTTTGTGGTCATGTGTGTTATAATCAATCTCTTATGAGTGATGTCAACATCATCAAAGAAAAAGTTTAGGGTCTGAAGAGCTGCTACTGACAGAATCAGCTTTTGGTCAGACTAACATTTAAAACAATGAAATATTAAACCAAACAGTATTTTCAAGTCTGCCTAATTAAAATATTACCTAGCCATTCAAACTAACTGATTGGTCTTATTTTGGCAATAAAACTTTGAAGTAAAGGATTAAATATTATTAAAGATTACAGGCATATATCATTTTATTGCACTTTACAGATATTACATTTTTTTACAAACTGAAGGTTTGTGGCAACCCTCTGTCCAGCAAGTCTACCAGCACCATTTTTCCAACAGCATTTGCTCACTTCATGTCTCTGTCTCACATTTTGGTAATTCTCACAATATTTCAAATTTATTCATTATTCCTATGTTTGTTATGGTGATCTGTGATCAGTGATTATGACTTTCTGAAAGCTCAGATAATGGTCAGCATTTTTTTTAGCAATAAAGTATTTTTTAATCAAGGTATGTACATTGTTTTTTAGACATAATGCAATTGCACATTTAATTGTCTACAGTATAGTGTAAACATAACTAGACAGTAAGCTTCTTTGGGGCAAGAGCTACAAGATCCCTATTATTACCCCGAATGTTTAGAAAGAACTATTTTATTATATCCTGTACCCACCACTAGCCATAGACCTGGTACAAATAAATACTACATAAAATACATTTATAGAACGAAGAATTCCTCGTAACGCATAGAATGCAGTCTTGCTTCAGTCTCAATCCCATTTTCCACCTTGTAGGCAGAGAAAAAAAAATTTTGTTTTTCATGAAGGCACCAAACAAACTTCATTGCTCTCATGCCAAAAACCCTTTCACGGCTTTGCAATGCCATTTAGATAAAATTAAAAGTTCCTTAGGAAAAATCCTCTTTATCTGTCCCCAGCTTACCACTTCTACCTCTGGCCCTCTAACCCCACCTCTCCCACACTGTCCCAAAGACAGGGAACTGGTGTTCTGCTGCCTCAAAGCCTGGACACCCAGAGCTCCCTCTACTTGGACTGTCCTTGATCCAACATTGCTCTGCGGATTTGTCTAAAATGCTACCTCCTTCAAGAAGTGTTCTGCCCATCTCCCATCTTTTTTAGCCAGCTTGCCCTCATAGTACTTCTGGGAAAGAATGAAAATTTTGTTTCTCTGAGAATAGTGGTGACCAAATATGATAGAAAACTAATATAAGGGGCACCTGGGTGGCCTAGTTGGTTGAGCATCGGACCCTTGATTTCGGCTCAAGTCATGATCTCAGTCATGAGATCAACCCCTGCGTTGGGCTCTGCACTGGGTGTGAAGCCTGCTTGAGTTTCTCCCTCTTCCTCTGCCCTCTCCCATGCTTGTGCTTTCTCTCTCTCTTCAAAAACAAAAACAAAAACAAAGACTAATATAAGTTGGAGGGAGTAATTTCTGGTGTTAGGATGACTGCAGAACATGTGATTTGGGATTATATTTAAGAGGTTGTACTGTACAAATATTAGAAATATCTAATTTCTTGAATTTAGGAATTTATGAAGGTCACAGATTATATTCTCTGTAAAAACCAAGGATCTGGAATATTATATTATATATATTATATAATGTCCATATTTTCTCACATGCTAGCAGATTCTATGTCATATTAAATAACAGTGACATAAATAAAACACATCTACTAAAACAATGGCCTGTATTACCATATGTGTTCATAAATTTCTGTTTCCTCAGAAGCATATCTAACACAGATGTTTGTTTTTTACTGTAGTATTTATGTCATGTTTCTTAACTTTGATACCTTTTTCCAAATGGAATGCTAATATTATTTCATTTTGTTGGTATAAAATTAGTTCTGTGAGAACTGAAGCCTTATAGGTACATGGGTCACCATAAAATTACCATTCTCAGTCTCAACCTCATTATGACTTAGGAGACACTGTAGGAGTCAAAAGCAAATGTACGGAAACAG
This sequence comes from Callorhinus ursinus, assembly GCF_003265705.2. Taxonomy (NCBI): domain Eukaryota; kingdom Metazoa; phylum Chordata; class Mammalia; order Carnivora; family Otariidae; genus Callorhinus; species Callorhinus ursinus. The sequence continues at coordinate 40,084,904 of NW_027397069.1, forward strand.
AAGGATAAAAGAAAATCACATAAGTTCTGATTGGGAAAATATAAAGGAAGTTGTGATAAAAATATTAGGAAGTCAGAGATTTGAAGAAGCAGTAGAGAGTCTCTTGCTGGCTTCAGAAGCAAACATGTTGTGAACTGCCTATGGAGGAGGTCAGATGGCAAGAACCCGACAACTCCAGGAGCTGAAAGCCTCCCCAGGCAACATCAAGCAAGAAAATGGGAATTTTGATCTTAATCTATTAAGGAACTAAATTTTGCTAACAACCAGTGAGTGTATAAGAGGACATCAAGCCTCGGCTAAGATCATAGCCCCAAATGAAATCTTAAGCAAAGGCCCCAACTAAGTTCGCCTAGACTCCTGACCCACAGAAATTATGAGACAATAAATTTGCATTGTTTTAAGCCACTGACTTTGTGGTAATTTATTAAACAGCAATGGAAAACCAATACATTATGCTTTATAACCAAGAAAATATTGCTGTTACATGTGTCTGCTTACAAATCTCACCTACATCAAACTTTTTTTTTTTAAATACACTTTCTTTTCTATATAAGCTAGCAATGAGCTTCCATTTTCATGAAATCTGGATACTTCGAATTTGTTATCAAAGCATTTTATCTGCAAGCTTTCATTTAATTAAAAATATATCTGAAAGAGAAATCTGAATTTAAAAGTGTATTTCCCTAACTTTTTGGAATCATATTTTATTTTATTTTTTGGGGGGTATGGAGTGGAGGAAGGAGCAGAGGGAGAGGGAGAGAGGGGATCTTAAGCAGACTCCATGCCCAGCGCAGAGCCTGACACGGGGCTGAATCTCACAACCTGAGCCCAAATCAAGAGTTGGATGTTTAACCAACTGAGCCACTCAGGCGCCCCTGGAATCATATTTTAAAAACATACTATTTTAGAAAATATTTATTATATCCTATGCTTAGAAAAAAAGATATATATTTAACATACTTATTTATCTTTTCAGTATTTACATTAATCACTAAAATATACCATATTAAAGAATACATCATTATTGTGAGAGCATACTGACTCATTATGTCAGTATTTTCATATGATATGTAATATGTGAAGAAAAAAGAGATAGACAATTCACAATCAAAATGTCATTTAAGATTATATAATAATAAATTCTCCAATGTAACAATCTTTTTTCATATATAAATCTGTCATCTAGTGAAGCTGGGGGAAAGAGTTTGGTGATATTAACCATCATACAGTCACAGGGCAAAATAAGCTACCTTTTAGTATTTTCAGAATGTAACAATTCAAATTTTGTTCTGTGCTTCTGTCAAACAGGAAATTTGTAACTAAGATTTTTAACACTCAGAATAGAGATTTGTATTGTCAGTTGCTTTATTAACCTTTTTTGGTACAATTCCAAACAAATTTGGTCTTTTAAAAAAAAAATCTACTTTAAGTTAGCCTACCTTCCACACTCAATGTCCCCATTTTAGACTCCAGGAAATCAAATAATGTGCTTGGTGCCGAAGGTCTTGCATTTCCCAGTTCCTCTTCTTCTTCAGATCTTATTCGCCCCCTTCCTTTTCCTTTACCTTAAGAAGTAAAGCAAGATATATTTATTGTACATGCAAAAACAAAAGGAGAAAACACTAAAATATAATCATTGGTCACCTTAAGTTTGATTTTGTATTTCTTTTCATATTTTTCTGTATATTCTACATCTTTTAAACAAAAAAGTATTTAAATGATTAACTAGAACCTTTAGTCCTCTAAATGATCTATTTGGAAATTTGAATTTGTTCATGTAAATTATCTTTTAAGAGAAAAAAATCATTTTTATAAAATTTTTCTTTAACCACCTATCCTTTAAAAGAATATAGGATTAAGGCTTGAATGACTAAAGAATAACACTAAGTAAAAGTCCTGTGCTTGTTAGTTTTAAAAAGTTTGCAGACTAGTAATTTATGTAAGGGGCACAGTTCTAGAAAAAATGAATAGAACTACTCACTTGATATCATATTTTCTCTACTACTTATAACAACCCTGTTAAATAAGATATTATTAGACCTACTTTACATAAAGATGAAGATAAACAGACTTGGAGTAACTTGAACAAGTCTCGGTGGTTCCAAAATTGGTGCTCCTTCCACTTACCACAAAGAGAAATCAATTTATAACCCCCACTCCCCCACAATAAAACCTCAGCCTGGAAAGCACACAACACTATCTGGCACATTGCTTAATGAATTCTACCTCTCAGAGGTGGTCCTGTAACAGGTTTGTGTTTATTGCTGTTAAGAAGTACATTCAGTGCTGCTTCTAAGTTGTTGCCATGATCCATAAGAGCTTGCCTCGATGCTTCTTTACTGAAGCCCATTTCTGTTATGTGTTTCAGAGCCTTCTCATCAACCTGTAAGAAATTAAGAGGAAAGCTGTGCTGATGGCCATAAATAAGCAAGGTATAAGTTTTCAACTATACTCTGTTTTTTAACTAAAAATTACAGCTCCTGCTTATGGAAAAAATGTCATACTAATACAATATTCACTTGCTGCTTTTTCATACCAACAGTCAAGAAAAAATCTGTATGATATGTGGGGCTGTACCTCTAGTACGCTCTGACTTCACAACTATCATTACAAATGCAAGAAAGAAAGGAAGGAAGGAAGGAAGGAAGGAAGGAAGGAAAGAAAGAGAAAGGAAATTGTGTCAGAATAAAGCTTCTGAAAATTATACAGTGAAAACTATATAATGAAAATTTTTCTTGGTTGATACTTCTATATCCTCAAAAGTCAATGTATTAATAAGGTACTTCTCCAAAATTGCAAAGTATAAAATGAAGTTAACAAAATGGTACTATCTCAGTAGCTTTATTTTTTCTTAACTCTGTTTCAGTATTCTTTCTATATTCATTAGCAACACTATCTATGGTGCTTTGACAGCCTGTACCTCAAACAGGAAAATCTACTCATAAATGCCAGAACCCAAAATCTCCTTGAAAAATCTAGAGCTGAGTAGAATTCAAGAACTTTTTATGTAATACAAACATATCCCATAAAGAAACTTCTTGAACCACTGCCAGCTGAGGAATATATAACTAACATATACATCTAAGAGTTAAGATTGATAGGCTTTAAGATAACATACATATCACATACATGTTGCAGACAGCCACTCTGATACCTTTGTAGACAATGATAAAAGCACAGTACTTTTCTCCAAACCATGACTGCATCCTTCAAACACAAAATCCTTTCTAAACACAGTAGCTATTATCAATAGATCAGAGTTGACAAGTGAGAGAAAATCTAGATCCTTACTATGCATATGCTAAAGTAAACATAAAAAGGACTGGACATCAAAACTAAAATGCATCTTTCCTATTCAAAAACTTATCTGAATGTAAAAAAAAATTATCAAACTTTCTAAAACTTTTCTCTCCCCCAATTCTCTCTCAAATAAATACCTAATTAAGAATATTGTTCCATACACAGAACTTGATCAAAAATATTTTTAATAATCAATTAATACCTGATCTTGGTATAATTTATTCTACCTTCCTTGAGGATCTGATTTGCAGTTAACCATACTCCCAGTCAAGGAATTGGCAGGGCCCTGCTCTCTCTGAGAGCTGTAGGGGAGACCACTGCTCGCCTCTTCTAACTTCTGTTGTTTGCTGGCAACCTTGGCATTTCTTGGCTTGTAGATGTACCATTCTAGTTACATGGCCATCTTCTTGCTGTGTATCTTGTCACCTGCCCTGTTTATATCAGGCTCTCAGTCTACATTTCCCCTCTTTGTAAGAATAGTCATACTGAACTAGGGCCCACCTTCTTTTCTTACTTGATACCTCTTTAAAGACCCTCTTTCCAAATATAGTCACATTTTAAGGTACTGGTAGTTAGGACTTCAACACATCTGGGGAGGTACAATTCAACCTATAATACCACCTATTATCAAAAATTATTTTAAGAACCTATTGCCTGACATTCCAATCAAATCTTCCATAAATTGTTGAAAATAAGGAATTGAAAACTGTCAACCTGCAAAAGAATTTGGTACTTAGTCATTAGAATAACTGATGTGCATTCAAATTTATACTGGTATTACAAATTGTCCTTTTGATGATCTTCAGTTTTGAATAATAGCTTTGCTGGATATATGGTTCTTGGTTAACACTTTTTTTTTTTTCCTTTCAGTACTTTCAAGATATCACCCCACTGATTTCTTGCTTTCATAGTTTCTGATGAGATATTATTCATATATCTTTCAGGATCCCTTGAATTTGATGAGTTGCTCCTCTCTTGAAGCTTTCAAGATTTCTCCGTCTTTAGCTTTCCACAACTTGATTATAATGTGTCTTGGTGTGTCTCTCTCAAGTTTATCCTATTGGAGTTCGCTGAACTTCTTGGATTTGTAGATTCAAAATTTCTCTAATTAGGGAATTTGTGGCCACTGTTTCTTCAGACAGTTTTTCTGTTCCTCTGTCTCTTCTCCTATTGGGATTCCCATACATAATGTGTATGTTGGTACATGTGATGGTACCTCCATAAGTCCCTTACCCTCTATTTTTCTTCACTCTTCTCTCTGCATCTTAGACCTGATCATTTCAATGCCCTATATTAAAGTTCACTGATTCTTTCCCCTGCCTGTTCCAGTTTGATATTGAAACTGCTAATTAAGTTTTTTATTTCAGCTACTGTACTTTTCTGCCTCAGAAATTCTCTTTGGTTTCTTTTTAATAATTTCTATCTCTTTTTTTCTCATTATGTTCAGTCACCAATATATAGTGCATCATTAGTTTTCGATGTAGCATTCAGTGATTCATTAATTGCCTAGAACAACCAGTGCTCATATTCCCCACTTGTTCATATATTGTTTTCTTGATTTCTTTTAGTTCTTTGTCAATGGTTCCCTTCAGACCTTTGAGCATATTTAAGATAGTTTATTTAAAGTCTTTGTTTAGTAAGTCTAATGTCTGGGCTTCTTTAGGGATGATTTCTGTCAATTTCTTTTTTTCCTATGAATGGGTCATACTTTGCTGTTTTTTGATATGCTTTGTAATTTTTTGTTGTTGGGAACTGGACATTTTGAATACTATAATGGCAATAATTTTGAAAATCAGATTCTTCCTCCTCCTCAGAGACTGCTGTTTTTTTTTTTTTTTTTAAGATTTTATTTATTTATTCAACAGAGAGAGACACAGCAAGAGAGGGAACATAAATAGGGGGAGTGGGTGAGGGAGAAGCAGGCTTCCAGTGGAGCAGGGAGCCTGATGTGGAGCTTGATCCCAGGATCCTGGGATCATGACCTGAGCTGAAGGCAGACGCTTAACGACTGAGCCCCCCAGGCACCCCAGAGACTGCTGTTGTTACTAGATGAAAGCTGCCATTGTAAGTTTGTTCAGTGACTTTTCCAAACTTTCTTTGCAAGGATTATATTTCTTGTGGTATATGATCACTAAAGTCTCTGTTCCATTACCCCCATGGCCAGTCAGTAACCAGCCTCTTTCTTCATCACTCATTATTCTGGACGCTCCAGTGTCTGACTACCAGGCTCCAGAGTTCTAAAATAGTTGTTTCAAAGAGTAGTTGTTAGCTCAACAGTTGTTTGGGTGGCGAGCCCAATTCCTGGAGCACTCTACTCCACCATCTTTGTGATGTCACTCCCTTCATGTGTTTAATCCTTGTCACAACCTCAAACTGCTGATCTCTGATGTTCTATAGCAAGACATTTCCTAAAGAAATATTCTCAATTTACTAAAGTTTGAAGGCTTCTTTAGTTAGGGACCATATTTTTTCAGCTCACTATATCTACTCTAACCTGAAAAGTGACTTTTCTAAAAGAATGAAATGGTCGTTATGTTCAAGGGAGAGATAGCCAGGCCCACAGTTAATAAACCCATTCTCCTTGGCCAATCACTGATTTAGAAGTGGACATGTGACCTAGCTCTAGTCAATAAGACATAAATGGAACTTTATGAAGACTTCAGAAAATATTTTCTTATCTGATAAAATAGACCTACACCCTTTCCTTCCTGCCTTTGAACATTTTGTGTGAAGATTTAACACACAGAGAATCCTGTAACCCCAAGAAGAAAGCCAAAAAAATCACAGAGATGCCCACCAGAGCTCCAACATTGTTATACTGCTGAATTTATCAACCTTTGTAACCATCTACTTCTGAATTTCTAGTTATATGAAATAATAAATCCCTATTATTTAAGCCAGTCTTAGTATTCTGAACCCTACAGATAAAATCATCTCAAGTCATTTAACTTCTAAAGGCAGGGAAAAATGAATTCTTGCCAGTTCCCTTATATCTGAGGATACTGCAGCATACCAGAAATAACTTTGACTCCTACCATTTATCTTAAAAATCCAGGTATATTTTGCAAATGAAGCCATAATATACATATACTTGTTCTAATATATTTTTCCCAAAGAGTGAAGCAAAACAAAACAAAATCACTTCAGACAAAATTTGAGAAAGATGTGGGGAAGGGAAGGAAGGGGATGTCCCTGATACGTCATCTTATAGAATATAATCTCTATTAAATGTCTTCTATTTAATTTAATGGCTTTTTATCTATCCATTCCAAAAGACATTATTTGGACATTAGAAATTTACGTAAAATGGAAGTTTTAAGTAAATCATCTTTCAAATAACCCAAATTTTCCATAAATTAACTATAATACTTAATGAAAGCCTTCTTAGAATTGTAAAGTCTATCCATAATACAATAAACAAAGCCAGTGGTAGTTATGAGAAAGAATACAAAAATCATCAAGGTAAGGAAGAACACATTAATTTTGTGGTTGATTCTTTAGCCTTACCAGTTCTCTATAGACACCTTCATGTTTCCCCTCAGATTTGGTTGACTTTTCTTTTTGTAAAATTTCTCTATTTCGGTTACCAGCAGCATTCATGTTGAGATTACTTCTAGCACCACCACCACCTCCTCCAAATGTCTTGGTCTTTTGATAAGAGAAAAACAAAAGAGATGTAAATAAATAACATTTAAAAATAGCTCTAAAGACTAATCTACAACTAAAAACACCTAGTAAAACTGAAGCACCTAAAAGCTTCTTGATTATGTTTTACATGAAAAAAATGAAATGTTAACTAATTCTTTTTAAACAAATATCTACTGGACATAATCTCTTCTTTCTACAAGTCCCTGTGAAGCAATAAAAAAATTACATTAATTGAAATCTTTAAGTCTTCTAGGCAAGTCATCAGAGTAAACCTAAGTAGACAACAATATAGAAGAAAATAAAACAGTACCAGCTTCATGGAGATTAGGTGTTAAAATAATTCTAGGGTACAATACTTTAGTGATATCATGAGGCCTGGGTTATATAGCAAGTCTTATCTTTATCAAGGCATTAAACATGTCTAGGAATCGGTTACATGAGGTCTGTGATCCAGTAATATGATTGTATAATCTTTTTCTTTAAGATTTTATTTATTTGAGATGGAGAGAGAGTGCATGCGCATGAGTGGGGGGAGGGGCAGAGGGACAAGTAGACTCCCCGCTGAGCAGTGAGCCCATAGTGGGGCTCAATCCCAGGATCCTGAGATCATGACCTGAGCCAAAGTCAGATGCTTAACCAACCAAGCTCCCCAGGTGGCCCTGACTGTATGATCTTAAAAAGTAAACAAATAATATGAATTTTAACACTGTATTGAAACTTTCATGACTAATTTATTATTTATATTAACTACATAACATGCCATCTTACCAACTATGTGTAAAAACTTTAAAGTCCATTATTTCTTATTTTGCCTGACTTATTTGAATAATTATGTTTAATCACATTTGAAAATCTGATTTGATCTCATTTTTATCAAAACTACTGTGAAAAGACTAGAATGTAAAGAACATTAGTTTGGAAAGATACAAAATCATGACTGAAAAGCAACCCACTACTTTACTTGTACAATATCAAATTAAACATTTGGTTACACAATATCTTTATAGTTCTAATAGATCTAATAAAAGAGGAAGAAGTGAACACTTGCTTTTTATTAGTGATAATAATAGTTTTATGCATATTTTTAAATTATGACAGTAAGAAAACATCCTAGATATAAATTTACATAACATTGGGAAATTATTTTGAATCAGATGAAAATATAAAGAAACAGAACCTGAGAAACAGAAAAATGATATGAGATAAGCATTAACCAGACAACATACTAAATATTGATTAGGCAGTTGATGCACCACAGTATTTAAATTTTATTTAAACCGAAATTAAAACCACATCTTCAAAGACCAAAAGTGTATAACTAGATTCATTCATTTTTTTGTTTTATGCAATTGTAATGTCTTGACAGTCATCACTTATAAAACCATAATGAAAAAATATGAGCTTATATTATTATGATATAAAGTTTATTAGTCTGGGAGACAGTGTAGTATATATAGTTAAGAACACAGGCTTTAGAACTTGAGGAGACTCGGACTAAATCTTAGCTCAGCCCCTTCCTAGCTCCTGCCTTCAGCAAGTTACTTCTACCTACTACAAGACAGGTTTCTTCATTCTTAAAACAGGGATAAGAAAAACCTACCTATTTGGGACATTGTAAGAATTAAATGACATCAACAACACAAAGTGATCAATTTAGTAACTGGCACATGGTAAACACTCACAATCCATGGCAACATTAACTGTTTTGCTTAATGTATTAAAACATAGTTACCTGAGAACTCTGGACACTGACATGTTCCAAATTAAATATATTTCTGGAATTTAAATTCCATAACCCCAAAAGTACTTTTTCTTTGGGTACTAGTGAAACAGTCCCATCTTCTGGATGCTTTTCTTTATTATTTTCTTTCCATTTTTATGGATTAAACAATAGGATAAATTTTCAGAATTGCTTTTCACTGTTTTATAACAGTTGCCACTCACTAAACATATAAATATTTAGAAACAAAACAACTTAAACATTACCCATAAGGTAAATGGTATTGTCCTTTAAGAGTGACACCATCTTGTCCATAGTGTACAATTTAGGAATTCATGAAATCATCATGACCATGAAACTCAAGTGAGCCCTTAATGCTCCCTAGCAATCTTACTGTATTTCCCTAGCCCATCCACCCTCTCAGTCTTCTAGACCACTACTTTACATAGTCCCCTTGCTCCTCAAACCTCCAACATCTTCTCCTCCATTGTTACTATTGACCTTGCTTACTTCCTCACTGAAAAAACTGAAATAATCATTACAGAACTTGCATAGATTTTCACCACATCAACCCACCCACTGATATCTGCATACTCACTTTCTCTTAGCACTGTATATTTTATCTTACTACCATCCACAAGAATGTCTAGAGGAATTTAGAGGAAATTAATTCCCCAACTCTACATTATTTCTCAGACCACATCTTACATGATCTTTCAACAGCTTTTGACAAGTTCAATACCCCTTCCTCCATGATGCAATTTCTGCATTCTTTTGTTTTGATCCTATCTTCCTGGTTGTACCTTGGCTGGTTCAACCTCTTTCATACAACCTCTAGTGCTACAGGGTTCATTTGTTACCCCTTTTCTCTTCACTTCAGCACTCATTTGGTGATCTCATTTGGCCTCATGATTTTCAAAAGGCATCTATGTATGTCTACAACTTCCAAATGCAGATTTCTTCCAAACCTCACTTTTTCAATTATACTCTTCTGTCTCACTGCCTATGAAGCCACATGGATGACTAACAGGCACACTTCAACATCAATATGTTCAAAACAGAATACCAAATCTTTATCCTCAAACCCATTCCACCATAGTCTTCTCCAATTCAAAGTAAGCAACTCTAACCTGCCAACTTCTTAGGGCAAAACCCTTGGAATCATTCATGACACCTCTTCTCATGCTCAGTATCTCAGAAATCGTGATAGCTCTACTTTTAAAATTCCAGAATCTGACCACTTGGCACCACCTATACAGCTGCCATCATCATCCTGGCTACCATTATTTTTCCCTCCCTGGATTACTTTGATAATTTCCTAACTTGTCTGATTCAATTTTCTTCTCTAAAATCTACTCTGAACCTAGCAGCCAGAATTAGCTTTTTAAAGTTGATGTTACTGCTGTGCTGAAAACCCTCTAAAGGCTCTCATTTCTCTCTGAATAAGTTAGTGTTTTTAACATGACTTACAGAGACCTACATAAGCTGACCTCCATTATCACTCTTGACTTTATATTCTACTTCTTGTCCCTTTGTTTTCTCTGCTTCCACTGGCTACCTTCCTATTCCTTGAACATATACTCCTTCTTTAGAACATTTGCAAAGGCTTTTTCTTCTCATGTAACCATATAGCTAATTCTCTTACTTCCTTCAAATCTTGGCTCAAATCTCATCATCCTGAGACCTAGTCAAATTACTGTATTTAAAACTGAAATCTGTAACTTACTTAGCATGTTTATATTAGTATCCTTACTAGACTGTAAACTACACAAAAATTTAAAAGAATTTTCAATTTCTGACCATCCTATTTTAGTGCACCCCACCCCCAACTGGCACTCCCAACTCCCCAACCTACTCTACTTTTTTTCTTCCTATAGCCCTTAACCAACATCTAAACTACCCTATAACTTACTTTACTCAGTGTGCTAATAGTCTCTCTCTTTTACTAAAATATAAGCTTGATATGGGCAGGGATCTTTTGCCTATTTTGTTCATTGATTTAACCTAAGCATTTAAAACACACCCTAGGGGGCCCCTGGGTGACTCAGCTGGTTAGGTGTCCAACTCTTGATTTCAGCTCAGGTCATGATCTCAGGATCATGAGATCGAGCCCTGTCGGGTTGGGCATGGAGCTTGCTTAAGATTCTCTCTCTCTCTCCCTCTCCTTTTGCCCCTCCCACTTCTCCACGCTCGCTCTCTCTCTCTCTCAAAAATAAAAAATAAAACCCTTCCTAGTATATAGATTTTCAAAAAATATTTGCTGATTAAGGAATAAAGGAAAAAATAAATGAAAATCATGGCTTGATCATGTGCAGTAGATTCCACCAAATCCATGTGTTTAAATGGATGATCATAAAACATCTTTTCAGAACAATTACAGTGTTATATGATTTTGCTATTCAGACATTTAAATATAAATCTGTGTGTGTGTACTTAACTATAGAAAGATATATAGATATAGGGATAATCTACTATAATGCATATAGGTTTAGTCCTAGATTTGCCACTGAGTAACACTAAGCAAGTTCAGTTAGTTTTGAGACATCAGTTCTCTTATATATAAATTGAGAAGTTTTAAGTTTCTTCAGAAAACTAGGATTCTTGGGGCGCCTGGGTGGCTCAGTCGTTAGCGTCTGCCTTCGGCTCAGGTCATGATCCTGGGGCCCTGGGGTTGAGCCCCACATCGGGCTCCCTGCTTGGCGGGAAACCTGCTTCTCCCTCTCCCACTCCCCCTACTTGTGTTCCCTCTCTTGCTCTGTCAAATAAGTAAATAAAATCTGTCAAATAAATAAATAAAATCTTAAAAAAAAAGAAAACTAGGATTCTTTACTTATCAAGTATTTATGGAAAATATAATGGGATCAATTATAACTTTAAAAAAATGAAGCATATTACAGTATAACTATATTCCAGTAAAGAGCTATAACCACATCAAACAAAATTCTGGGAGGAAAGTTTGTGTGAGAAAAATGTATATCAAAAGAACAACTTTCCTATAATCATTAAGGAATTGATATATACCCAATATACTCTTTAAACTCCATAATTTTAATAGCTTTTTGGGAAAGAAGAAATATATTTTATGTGAACTATGCAAAATGCATTAATTTCAGAAGCATTAAAAGTGATTTTTTAAAAAATGTATCTTAGCACATAGGAAATACTAAAGAATAGCAATAGTCACATTTATTGAATGCTTTTAGTGAAGGAAAATTTGATCTGTGCCATGCAGGATTCTAAATATTTTAAAGATTATCGATTTAATTCTCCAGCAACCATAGGAAGTGGGTACCATTATTATCCCCTTTTCATAGATGAAGAAAAGTAAGGCACAAAAAACTAAGTAACCTATCCAAGGTTGTCAGCAGTATATGCTTCTGGGCTGTCTGGTTCCAGAGCTTGTGCTTTTGGACCCACAAGTGACAGATGATAGAAAGACATTGCAGGAAGAACAATTAAAATTCAGTAAGTCTCTTATACTTCAAATTTAAATAGGAAAGCAGTGTTAGCTAAACTTCTAATGAATAAAGGAAAGTATTTCAATCTCACTGATTAAGAAAAGTCTGTCTAAGCAACGAATTCATGAACAAAAATTTCTTATCAAAGTCTAAAACCAATTAAATAACTATAGAAAACACCTATTTCAAATAAGCAAGAAAGTTTAAATAATTAAAAGAAAACCATTTGGCTGTTAGAGCATGATGGATTGTGTGTGTGTATATTAAATACATATGACTCAAAGAAAAAAATGATTTTTTACTAAGTAGATTGAAGAATGAAAACTAACAAAAATATTAATCCTTGAACCACTGATTTATCCTCTGATCTTTACCTGCATTCCTCAGAAGTGGCATTTAGCCCAACTAACGTAACTAACTCCGCTATAATGCAAAGTGTTGAGTTCAGTTGTTACGCTATTAAGAAGAAAAGGAAGAGGGAGAAAAGGGTAGTCTGTTAGCAAGAACTGTCAAGGAGAGGGCATCTGGGTGGGCTCAGTCGGTTAAGCGTCTGCCTTAGGCTCAGGTCATGATCCTGGAATCCTGGGATCCAGTCCTGCATCCTGCACCGGGCTCTCTGCTCAGCAGGGAGTCAGCTTCTCCCTCTTCCTTCTCAGCTCCCCCCACCCCCAACTTGTGCTCTTTCTTTCTCTCAAATAAAAAAAATAAAAAAATAAAACAATTGTCAAGGAGATTAAGAAAAAGAACATTTGAGGGCGCCTGGGTAGTTCAGCTGGTTAAGCAACTGCCTTTGGCTCAGGTCATGATCCTGGAGTCCCGGGATTAAGTCCCACATCGGGCTCCCTGCTCAGCAGGGAGTCTGCTTCTCCCTCTGACTCTCCCCCCTCTCATGCTCTCTATCTCATTCTCTCTCTCAAATAAATAAATAAAATCTTTAAAAAAAGAAAAAGAACATATGAGCAAAATGTGTAAGCTGAAGACTCTGTAAGTTACTGCGGCATTTGTACTGATGAAATATGCAAGAAGAATGTCAAAAAGTTTGTTGAATTAGTTACCTTGTATGAAAAGACAATAATGATTATGAGTAACCTAAATAGAACATACTGACAAGAAATAAGAGAAATTTATAATGATTTAGTTTCTTACTTCTTTGCTCTTGGCAACTTCTGCAATAGCAGCAGTTCTTTGCTTTTCAAATTCATCATTATCATTTGTCGGTTTGACAGGCATTGTAACTTGCAATGTCTTTCTTCGGTCAAGTTCTCTACTATCCACTTGGACGTGAGATATGCACTTCTGGTAATAATAAATAAAAATAAAACACTTCAGTATTTCCAAAAGTGATTCAAGTTTTTCATAAGAAAGTAATACCTCAAAAGAAATATTTGTGTCAGTGACAACAACTGAGAGCTCATAAAAATATAATTCTTTCCCACAGATTAAAAAAAAGGTAGAAAATTGATTAAATTAACTTATAAATAAATGTAACTGGTAAATAAAATGTAAAGCTACATAAAAATGTGGCCATCTAAAATAGGGCACATATTTAAAACATACATTGAACCATTCTAGGTTGCATTCTAGGATAATAGGACTTGAAATAATTCTAAATTTCAAACAGTCTATACTACTGTACAAGAACAGCTAAGTTCAGTTTTTTATTAAGAGCTTGATTTTTGTATTATGCCAAAATATGCATATGAAGATTATTTTAAGTAGTATGGTTATTTTAAATATGATAAGCTGTCTCTGAACTTATAAACCAAAATCTAAAAACATACCTGTTCTCTCAATCAGGCCACAAAGTTTTTGATTTTTAGTTTCATAAGATAAATTAAGAAAGCTATCACTGCCTAAAAATAAGCCCCAAGTTCTGTTCTCCCTTCCAATCTTGGCAGTAAAAATCCTATAAAATGAACCTTGTCTCAATTTAACAATAAAAAAAGGAAAACATGCTCTCAAACAAATATATTAAACAAATACAGATTTTCAGCAATATAAGTATATCCTGTTGATGCCAGAACACACCCAGCGTTATCTATCTTTAACCCATGCACGAGGCTAAGACAAACTGAATAAGAATTTTTCAGAATGGACTTTATAAAAAATATTATCAAAACTCTAACTTTTATAATGTTTCCTAATCTAAAAAACTAAAAAACAAACACTCTTTATAATCCTGAAAATTATTAGATTATAAGTCTCTCTGAGCAATTCATGAAAGAAATATTATCACCAAAATGTTTAAGAGGAAAGCAAATTCTTGCAAACATGTATTTACTAGATTCAAATACAAATTATTAGACTGTTTATGCTCTGTTTCCATTCTGAAGGTTTATTACATTGGTAGAAGAGAAAATAGCATCAACATGGATCAGACTATAGGGCATCATGCCTCCTTTCATCTTCACCATGCCTGGCGCCAAAGCATGGTAAAAGCGGCATATTTTTAAAGTATTTTCAAAATAGCCATAATGCAAGAATGACTTTAATTTTGAGTTGACTCTACAAAAAGATTTTTGGAAAGCATGCCAGTCAACTGACTGTACCCATTTATCTGCTGACCAGCCAGATGTCTTTTCCACACCAAAAAAACAAAACAAAACAAAACAAAACAACTACTGTTACGCTATAGCTCTATTTCCCACCTGTTGTGGAACTCATATTCACTCTGCACTAGCACTCTACAAGAAAAATAAAGAGCAAGCACAAAGGCAGATTACCAACAGCTGGTGCCATCAAGAAGCAAAGAGAAAGCTGCCACAGGCATTATTCTCAGACTCAGCAGGGATAAAGCAGGGAAAGGCTGCAGGAGACTGTTGTGGATACAATTTGATGCTGAGTACAATAGGGAAGACCCAATATACCTGCCAGCCAAGGCGTTACCTCAGTGTAACATTTTGCAGAGGTTGGGTTGAAAAATAGGAAGTAGAACACTTTTAGCTTTTATGAGAGAAGGATCAGGGCTGCTGTGGTTAAAAAAATAAACACCAAATAGAAATGAAATTAAGTTCTCGCCTGAGGTGGGTATTTGGATCAAGGCAGAAGAACAAAATCCAGGAGAGGACAGCTGGGACGACAGGCCCTACTGAAGTGCAGTGAGGCCTCTGTGTTCTCACCTTTATGTCCCATCCTTCTGTTGACACTTTCATTTTCTCTCTCCCTCTTGTGTTTCTACTGACAAAGTGGGAAATTACAGCATACATTTGTCTTCTTTCTTTTGAATTTCTCTCTCTCAAAAAAAAAAAAGTCCCCCCCATCCTATCTTAATTAGTTCTAAGTTGCTGCTCTTCAGGTGTGCCTTTTAATTCCTTCAATCTGTGGGTTAATAGCTCTTGAGAAAAGAATCTACACCAACAATTTAAAGAAAAAACTCCACAGTTATTAAATTTCTGTATTTAATATATTTCCACATAAGTCCCATGACCTCTAAATGAATAGTTCAGCACAAAACTAAACACAGTTGGAATACAAATGAAAACCAATTTTTGCTGATTAAAATTAATCTGCCAACATGAAAGTCATTACCTGTCCAAAAGGCACAAAAGGAGGTGGTCCACCTTCAGTTCCAATATTACTTCTACTGTGTTTTGACAAGCTCTGTGAGAAAAGTGAGTCACAAAACAGAAATTACACCATTTACAGTGTACCAGGAATCCACTTACTTTAGTAGATTATACAGAACAGGAAAAAAAGCCTTCTATAAATTATTTCAAACTACATAAAATGTTTTATGTAATTACGCTAATAATTAGGCAAAGGTTCTTCCCCACCTCCCCATACTAAAGTATACATTCAAATACAATTTTCAAAGTACCTACCAACATGCTCCCATAAAAAGAAAACAGTTAAAAAAAAAAAAAACCTCCTCAACAAGGGGTAAATTCAAGACAACATTGGTAACAAGAATTTCACTTTTTTTTTTTAAAGATTTTATTTATTTGAGAGAGAGAGAGAATGAGAGATAGAAAGCACGAGAGGGAAGAGGGTCAGAGGGAGAAGCAGACTCCCCGCCGAGCAGGGAGCCCGATGCGGGACTCAATCCCGGGACTCCAGGATCATGACCTGAGCCGAAGGCAGTCGCTCAACCAACTGAGCCACCCAGGCGCCCACAAGAATTTCACTTTAAAGCATATTAAAACTATAATCTGACAGACAAATATTACCTGGAAATGATCTTCAAAATAAAATAAAATTTAAATAAATAAATAAAATATAAAATAAAATAAAAATAAATTTTTAGACATAAAAACTATTAGCAAACAACATGCTTGTGATATTGTGATAAAATAAATAAATATATATGTATATACATATATATACATATATGTATATACATATACATATATATATTTGGTCTTCTTCCCCAGTTCCTGGAACAGAGCTCCTAAAACCCTTGGAATTTCCTGAGTGATAGGGGTGAGAGGAGCATCTTCTGTTACTCATAATAAGCTTCTTTGAGGTTACCTGAGTTCATGCTAATGAGGCGACTATTGCTGGGCCGCCAGATAGTTCCAGGATCCGGGCTGGTTGCTAGAGGCACTACTAATGTGATTAGAAGGTACGAGACTGAGTTAATCACCAATATCCAGTGGTTTAGTCAATCATGCCTATATAATGAGCCTCCAGTGAAACCCTAAACAATGAGGTTCAGAGAGTTTCCAGGCTGCTGAACATATCCATGTGCTGGGAAGGTAGAACACACCCAATTCTATAGGGACAGAAGTTCCTGTGCTAGGGACCCTTCTAGATCTTGTATTTCTTCATCTGGCTGTTCATTTGTGTCTTTTATCATATCCGTTACCATAAACCTGTAATAGTAAGTAAAGTGTTTCCCTGAATTCTGTGAGCCATATAGCAATTTATCAAACCTGAGCAGGGGGTCTTGAGGATCTTCAATTTGTAACCACATTGGACGGAAGTGTGGGCAACCTGGGGACCCACTATTTGCAACTGGCATCTGAAGTGGTGGAGCAGTCTTGTGAGATTGAGTCCTTAAGCTGTGGGGTCTGTACTAACTCTGGGTAGAGTCAGAATTGAATTAAATTTTAGGACATCCACGTGGTGTCTATAGAGAAGCAAAGAATTGTTTGGTGTGGAAAATACACACATTTGGTGTCAAAGTGTTGTGACTAGCAACAGTTCATAGGAATACTTAACGATAAAAGTGATTTCTAATTATTTAAAAAGATCATATTCTAGTTTATGATATGGAGGTTACTTTTAATTACAGTAAAATTCCCTTAATAAAGTCTTGTTTTACAAATCAATTTATACTTTGAAGAAGTAATCAGCCCATTGTTCTTTAATAAAAATAAGCTTCCAAACCCTACTGATTTTAGTTTCCTTTTTTCCCCTCTCATATTTAAGACTAGAAAGATAACAACATATTATAAAAATGGGAAAAAAAAGATCCTCCTAGCAAAACAATTTCTCACATCATAATGTCCTTCAAAAACATCATAAGGAATCTTCTGAAGGACTCCTTTCAGTCATCTAGTCCTATTTGTTTTGTTTTTGAGGTGTTAACATGTTTGTTAAGCACCAGTTGTCATTTAATACATCTTTTCAACTTTAAAATTTTTTGTGCATCTTTAATAATTATCATTAGAAAATGTTATGTTTAAAATATGCTGTTAAACAGTGGGTGGAAAGAAGTTTTAAAAATCATGTGCATTTTTCAAACATGTTCTAGAGTTCCCGAATTATGTAGAGAATACTATGCATTTTAGGTAATTTATATAAAGAATGCTAAGACTAGGGGCGCCTGGGTGGCTCAGTTGGTTAAGCATCCGACTCTTGATTTCAGCAGGTCATGATCTCAGGGTCATGAGATGGAGCGCTGCATAGAGCTCCGCGCTCAGTGGGGAGTCTGCTTGAGTTTTTCTCCCTCTGCCCCTCCAACCCCTTCACGCTCTCGCTCTCTCTTGAATAAATAAATAAAATCTTTTAAAAAAAAGAATGTTAAGACTAAAGGCAGTAGTACTATTCAGCTGATTAAGCAAAGAGTAATTTAAACCATATAGGAATGTCATATTTCCTTACAAGCTATACTTAAGATTTTAACCTATTTAAAAAAACAGCAAATGCATACAATTATCTAGGGGTCCTTTTCTCAGCTTCAGTTTAGATATAAGAATAGGATTATTTAAACACCAATCATTTCAATTTATACTATAACCCTCAAAAAGCTCACATAAGCTGCTAATAATATCATCTCTCAATACACATCATATAATTTAAAACATAGGATTTAACTTCTCATCCTGATGGATGTACAAAAGTCAGACTTCATCTCCCTCTATAAACAAGTAGGAATCTGGACAACATGTAAGAAACAACTGTTTTAAGACACAGGACAATAAGTAGTGCAGGACTATAATCCATGAAAGAAAGAGAAAAAAACAAAACAAAACAAAACAGATGAGCTCTGCATTTCTGCTCAGAAACATCATGCAGACAGAGTGCAGGGAGCCAAGTTGAGAAAATTAATTTCACAGTTCAGGCAGGCTGAAGCAACTAGAAGTTATAGGGCAGAGTTTTGTAAAAGAGGGACCTGTAGAGAAAAGTCTCCAGAAACCAACATTTGAATTCCCTGAAGTCATTGCTGAGAACCAGAATGAGCAAAAACAACAGCAAGTTTTAAGCTTCCATTTATAATAGCATCAGAAAGAATAAATTACTTGGGGATAAACTTAAGTAAAGAAACCTATACACTGAAAACTACAAAAAATGCTAAAAGAAATTAAAGATGATACCAATAAATGAAAAGATAACTTGTGGTAATGGATTGAAAGAATTAATATTGTTAAGATGTCAATACTACTCAAAGTGGTCTAGAGATTCAATGCAATTCCCATCAAAATCCCAAGAAGTTTTTTCTTGGAGATATAGAAAAATTCATCCTACAATTCATATGAAATCTCAAGGGACCCTGAATAGCCATAACTATCCTAAAAAGGCCTCACACTTTTCAATTATACAACTTACCACAAATTACTATAATCAAAATAGCGTGGTACTGGCATAAAGATAGACATATGGAACAAAAGAATAAAGAACCCAGAAATAAACCCTTGCTTGCATATATGGTCAAATGATTTCTGATGAGGGTGGACAAGACCATTCATTGGTGAAAGGGGAGAAACAGTGCTGGGAAAATGGGTATCCACATGCAAAACAATGAAATTGGACCCTTAACTTGTATCATATACAAACATTAATTTAAATTGTACCAAATACCTAAATTCAAATCCATAAAACTCTGAAAAGAAAACACAGAAGCAAAGTTTCAGGACACTGGATTTAGCAATGATTTCTTAGATACAATACCAAAAGGACAGGCAACAAAAGAAAAAATCATGAAATTAAACTTCACCAAAATTAAAAACTTTTGTCCACCAAAGGATTCTACTGACAAAGTGAAAAGGCAACCCACAGAATATGAAAAAATACTTGTAAGTTATACAGCTGATAAAGAATTGATATCCAGAAAATATCAAGAACTCATATGACAAAAAACTATAAACAAACCAGCTAAAAAATGGACAAAGGATGTAAACATTTCTCCAAAGAAGATATACCAATGGCCTATGAAAGGCTACTAAATATCACTAAGCATTAGGGAAATGCAAATCAAAACCACAGTGAGATTCCACTTCACATTGATTAAGATGATTATTATAAAAAATAAAATAAAATAAAATAAAAAGGATTGGCAACGATGTGGAGAAATTAATCTCTTAACGACTGAGCCACCCAGGTGCCCCGAAATTAGATCTCTTGTGCATTGCTGGTGAGAATATAAAATGATGCAATCACTGTTGAAAACAATATGGCAGTTACTCAAAAGATTAAACATAGAATTACCATATGACCGGGTGCCTGGGTGGCTCAGTTGGTTAAGCGACTGCCTTCGGCTCAGGTCATGATCCTGGAGTCCCAGGATCGAGTCCCGCATCAGGCTCCCTGCTCAGCAGAGAGTCTGCTTCTCCCTCTAACCCTCTTCCCTCTCGTTCTCTCTCTCTCTCTCTCATTCTCTCTCTCAAATAAATAAATAAAATCTTTAAAAAAAAAAAAAAGAATTACCATATGACCCAGCAATTCTACTTCTGGTGATATGCCCAAAAGAAATGAAAGCAGAAACCTGAACAGATATTTGCACAATCATGTTCATAACAGCATTGTTCATAATTAGTCAAAAAGTAGAAACAACCCTAATGTCCATCAATGGATGAATGAGGAAAATGTTGTGTGTGTGTGTGTGTGTGTGTGTCTATACACATAGATACACACACATAGATACACACACATAGATAACACACACACACACACACACACAGGCATAGTGTTCCGCCTTAAAAAGTCAGGCAATTCCGACAAATTCTACAACAGGGATGAACCTTGAAAACATTAAGCTAAGTGAAATAAGCTAGACACTAAAGGACAAATATCATATGATTCCAGTTATATGAAGTACCTAGAGTAGTTGAATTCATAAAGACAAAGTAGAATGGTGACTACCAGAGACTACAGGTGGCTGTAGGGGGGTGCGAAGTTATTACAGAGTTAAAGTTTTGGAAAACAAAAATTCTAGAGACGGATGGCTGTGATCTTTGGATTAACAATATAAATGTATTTAATGCCATTGAATTTTACACTTAAAATGGTTAAAATGTCAAATTTTATGTTATGTATACATTACCATACATACATACCAAAGAAAAAAACAAACCCAGATCTGTCATGGGAACAGGGTGAGGGACGCGAAAATGTTACAGAAACTGTATCACTTTATAAATTACATATGGTTCAGAACTCTCTAGAACTTGTCTTTGTCCAACATACAAAACATTTTGAGGTTTGAGTTTTTCTTCTTTTTGTCACCTATCACCAATTTGTTATAGCTATAACACCTGCACATGGTTTAAATACTGCCAATGTCCCCTATTTATTTTACAAAACAGTTAGGGTCCTCTTTCAAAATTAACTCTATGGTTTATGGTTTCTATGTGTACACCTGATTTCTATGTGTACCACCTGCTAGATGCTTGTTAAGTAATTGAAAATTCTCCATGGTTTCTACATTATTGTGGTTACCAAATCAAAACAGCAACAACTATGAAACCAAAGAGAACTATAATCGTATTAAGATGACTTTAAATGCTTTTTAATGTAAATTTTTATTGCCTCCTAACAAGAAAAATAATACAGCTTTCAGGAAACAAAATGCAAACACAATATAATAAAACATTACAAAGACAACTATCAAACTACTAATAATCAGTGTGTGTGTGTGTTTTAGGAGTAAGGAAGTTTCTAGGAACATTGAACTGACTTTACAGTTAGTAAAGTAGTTCTGGCTGGGGTAGGGTAAGTAATATACGGTACTGGTCTGACTTGAGAACATCTTATCACATTTTTAAAAAATCTCTAATAATAAACAATTTATTAACTTGTGAAAAGAAAGAGCTACATGAAATGGGTGGGATTTCTCTAGGAAATTCAAAGTTCATAAATTTGGCTATTTCTGTAAAACTATCAAGCCACTTCTGAATTACTTGCTTTTGTAACATTTTAACTAAACAGTGCAGTTATGGAACATTATCTTATAGATAAGATACACCTGTAGATAACTGTAGACCTAAGTGTAGCACATTAGTATAATAAGTAATGAATACTAAGGAATAAAAAATGTGCCTCAATTTCTTTATTTACCTCCCAAACAGAGGCATTTTCAAACTAAGAAAATAGAAAAGAATAATGTATTATAAAATAGCAAAAGCTTCTATTGCTAGGCCCCTTGGCTCATTCTAGGCAATAGGCAAAATTTGAGGGTAGCACAAGAACATCAATTTTAGCAAAGAGTAATTAGTTTTATGTGCTTTGTAACTCACTCATTCCACAGTCATTTGTTATAATGTTTTTTGTATGTAAAGATCAGGGCTCTGCTTCAGAGATACCTGAAGTCTCAGATCTATCACTTATTAGCTCTGTAATCATAAAATAAGTTATTTAACAGTTCCTTAAGTCCATTTTCTATGGACATAATACTCCCTCATAAGATTGTTAGGAAGATTACATGGTATACTGATGTGAAGAGCCCAGCACAATACTACAGACTACTCAACAAATATTCATGGAATTGAACAAAAGCACAAACAATTCTGACCTCAAAAAACTTGCAATCTATTAAAGGAGCTAATTAAACATAATTTTAGTGTTGGTAAAAAGTAATACGCTTCTTGATACAAATAAAATGTTCCAAGAATTCCATAAGGAGCAACTACTTGGGTTGGTAAAGAAGCAAGCATTTGACCAGGGTCTAAAAGCATGGGGACAATTTGGCCATGCAGGGATCAGGAGAAAGAGAACAAGATAAATAATATGAATGTGGGAAAAGCCTTTTTTCCCCAAAAGTATAACTGAGGGAAGCATAGAGAATCAAAGAAAGAGGAAGTAGTTCCATTTGGCCAGAACAAAATCCATGTAAAATAATTTAGAAAGTTAAAAAGGAAAACTGGAACCAGGGCTAGATTGTAAACAGCCTTGAATGCCAAATTAAGGCACGTGAAATAAAAGCAGGGGTGATGTGTCCTGAGTGATGCTGAAGGAAGATAATCTTGAAGAAATAAATAAAATAAATTAGAAGATGGAGAAAGTATATATGGAGAGACCAGTGAAAAGGCTACTGTAATAGTCCAGGTGAGAGATGCAAAAGACTTAAACTAAAATAATCAAGTTGTGAATATTTTAAAAAATTAAAAAAATAAGCAAAAAAAAAAAAAAAAGACAAACTACAGCAACAGCAATGGACCTGGAGAGCAAGAGACCGATTTAAGATCTGACTGCAGTGGATCAACAGAATTGACTGCTGGAAGCAAACTAGACACAAAATCACTAGACAACCTAGGTGACTAGGAAGATGAAGATATCGCTAATATAAATGGGGAAAACAACTAAAATGCCTAGGAAGACAAGGCAATAAGAATCTCTCCATTAACGTGAAATTCTATATACAACTTGCTTTCAGTTGTATGTATGTGTGGTTGTACACGAGACAAACAGACATAGATTATATTCATATATATTCACAAACATTGGTTTTTTGCAGAATTATACACAGATATATTATACGTAGTTTATTAATGGCAGCTTGGGAATTTTGAAAACTTGTCAGTAAAGAATTACTTTTTAAAATATGTAATAATATGTAGTAAATACTGAAAAATGACATCTGCTCAAGACAAAGAATATACTTAAACAAAGGTAGATAGTTTTCTGTAAAGATCACTGTGTTACATTTGATTCAATCTGACACAAAATACTAGTTTTACTGCTCATTATGGGAAGATCGCCTTAAAATACAGAATGCCATAAAAAAAGTGCAGTTTTTTAAAAGTTCAACCATTTTTCTTAGTTTACACTTACTCTTTGTAACTCCCATTTCTCAATAAGGTGTTCTACTTCACCACCAAGAACTGTGGTGTTAGAGTCATTCAAGAGCAGGAATCCATTTTTTATATCCACAATGCCTGAGAGCTTCACTTTAGTTCCAGGTGGTGTGTTCAGGCTAAAGCAAAGCAAAGCAAAAAAAAAAAAAAAGAGAGAGAGAGAGAGAGAGAGAGAGTTAAAACACACTGAAGCTCCTTCCCCGAACTTGAATTCAGTCCTGAACCTGGTCAAGTTCTTCAAAACACACTCATACATAAGCTTTTTTTTCAGGAAACTGGCTATATAGTGCGAATAGATTACCTATAGGAAAGAGGTCAGAAGACCAGATCCAAGGCTGTCACTTTTTACCTAACAAATGAACTTCAGGTTCCCCATTAAAAAAAAGAAAACAAACGTGGACAATAAAAATCACACCTCACAAACTTATAGTAAAGATAAACAGAACAAAAGATATGGAAGTACCTTCTCATGTCATACATGGCATGCTGTACAAATGGAAGATCTGCCATTTTTCCCTGAGCTTTGACTATGCATTGCAAAGATATACTATGTGCAAATTAAATTTCAATACACAAAAAGATACCTGACCAGTAATAATCCTAGAAATTTTACATCTATATGAGCTACCATAATCCATACAAACAATGCTTTTTGTTAACCATCTAGTTAAAGATCACATGAGAATTATTTACTTTAAAGTTTAATTTAATTTGAACTTGTCTGTAATAGGCTAAATATTATCAGACTTAGGGAAAACAGTACACCACGGCCCCTTTTACAAAAACCAGAGACAAAATGTTTATCCCCCTACCAACTGTTTGTTAGAAGGAACAGTGGAAGGAACCATTTCATTACTGAGATTTATTCTAAAATAAAAGCACAGATACTGAGTCCCACCCCATCTCTTTGCACATGCAGCAAGGGATAAAGTACTCTAAATAGGAGTAAAGACTATTCTCATACACTTAGGACAAATTAGAAAATCAGGCTGAAAGGGCTTCACATGGACCACATTTTTAAAGCTCAGGATATTTACCATGTGCTGATATATGCAACAGCAAAATCAGTGAAAGCATTGATATCACTGGTCTATTTTGAAGAAAGATGGCTTTAAAACAGTATTAACAAGAAGAAATAGAACACTCCTGTTTTTAAAGCCTCAAAGATCTCATAGAAAGTAAGACATTATCTGGTAAAAACTATTCTGAAGATCCCAAGCTTTGTCATCACATGTAACTCATAGAACAAATAGTCATAAACAGCTATGCCTAACCTAACCCTTAAGTAGAGAGCTCTGTGGTAGTAAATTAGAATATTTATCAGACTTCAGTATCAGCAACAATTGAATACAGTTACACTAAGAAGTTTTTCCCAATTTCAGGCAATCAGCAGATTCAGATTTTTATAACTCTGTATCATCATTTAAGGATTAAAAGAAAGTTTCAACTACAGGATGCTATACTCTTTAAAGAAACTATTATAATTACTGAATTGTATCATTTACATAAAACTTATTGTTCAAAACCATTTTTAGCCAATAATTTCTTACAAATTGGTGATACTGGAAAATGCAATGAAAATCTAGAAACAAATTAGCAATAAAACTACATAAGAACTTAAAAGACTGGATGCAAATTATAGGGACATTTAAGTTGTGATAATATAACTTTAAAAGCTAATCTGAAAACAAATGATAAACTAATTTTTGTATAAAATGACTGTACCTTTCTCAAACTCTCCCTAATAGGATAAGAAGAAAAAGTTGTCAAATTATTTGAAGATGTACTTAAAATTTCATTAGGATAACTGATAAAAAAATCCCACTCACCACATTAAATGATAGTTCTATTCCCACAAAAAGATAAGTACGTGTTAAAATTTTAATATAATTTTTAATACATCACCTTCAGGGCCCTAACTAACCCTTATTCAGAGAGCATATTTTGGTTTAATTATTATTTTTATTGGCACCCCAAAGTGCCTCTACTCTCTCTTCAATGCAATTTTTAAAAAACTATAACAAGACAAATAAACACAAAAACAATGAGAAGTGGGCGTTTAAAAGTTGAAGCCAATCAGGAAGTAGAACAGAAGAGCTGCTGAAAAAGCACCCCAGAGAAATGCAATGTCCACTGAAGGCAACACAGTCCATATTAGATCCTGGTGTATCCTCTCTAGTGAGTTATTCTACTTTGCTTCTAAGATAACCACTAACCAATATTACTTCGATAAAAGTCTCCCAAATGTTCACATGTGAAAACAGTTCTGCAGGCTGTTGCTTTTACAGCAACAAAAGTAGACATGCTACTTCAATGGTGAGTCAGGGAGCAAATGGTAGTATTTTTTTTTTTCAATGTCAAATTGCAATAAATTCAACAAAAGAAGACAGTTAAACTCTCTGGACAACCTTGTGTTTTCATTTAGCTCAGAGAAATACACAGCAGTAAAATCAGAGAGGGGGCCATTACACAGCAAGTCTTTCTGAGTCATTTGTGAACTCCTTTGTAGGGGGTTTGACTGAATTTGTCAGAGGAGAGGCTCTCCCCACAAAAGCAGGAACCCTTCCACTCTTCAAAAAGACAACAGGGGCACCTGGGTGGCTCAGACGGGTAAGCGTCCAACTCCTGATCTCAGCTGAGGTCTTGATCTCAGGGTTGTGAGTTCTAGCCCTGCACTCCATGCTCAGCATGGAGCCTACTTAAAAAAAAAAAAGACAACGTAATACAAAATCAACAAAACCTGCTTTGTATATAAAAATCAGTATTTTAGACAAACATATATCTTCTAAGGAAAGAAAGAGGCAAATACAGGTTGAAGGAAGAATAAAAAAGAAGGGAAATCACTGAGCATGGCTTCGAGGCCTCAACCTATCACACTTCTTCCCATATACCACCATCCCAAACCGCCAAAGCTCTTCAGGACACCACGTCTCTGCATGCACTATTCCCTCCTCTCACCATTCTCGAAATACCTGTTCATATTTTAAGTCTTATTCCTGGCTCCCCCCCAGCAGAGTTAATTTTCTGGACTCCTAATCTTTTTTTATTTCCCTTTTTTTTTTTTAAGATTTTATGTATTAATTTGTCAGCGAGAGAGAAAGAGAGAGAGAGAGAGAGAGAGAGAGAGAGAGCAGCAGGCAGAGGGAGAAGCAGGCTTCCTGCCAAGCAGGGAGCCTGATGTGGGGCTCAATCCCAGGACCCTGGGATCATGACCTGAGCTGAAGGCAAACGCTTAAGGACTGAGGCACCCAGGCGCCCCGACTCCTAACCCTTTTAGTTGACATATTTATTATAACTTATACGCCTATGTGCCTACCTCATCAGGAGAGGAGCTATTTGAGGGCAAAACCTAAACTCATACATTGTTGGTAGAAATGTAAATTGGTCCAACCACTATGGAAAGCAATATGAAGACTCCTCAAAAAACTAAAAATAGATCTGCCATATAATCCAGCAATTCCACTTCTGGTATACACCCAAAGGAAATGAAGGATTTTGACCAGAAATACGTACTCTCAGGTTTACTGCAATATTATTCACAATGGCCAAGATATGGAAACCACTCGAATGAATGGATAAAAAAGATGTGGTACATATACACAATGGAATATTATTCAGCATGAGAAAGGAGAATATCCTTCCATTTGCAACAACATGAATGGACCTTAAACAATTATGCTAAGCAAGATAATTCAGACAGAGAAAGACTGTATGATATCATTTATATGTGGAATCCAAATAAGTTAAACCTGTAAAAAGAGAATAAAATGGTGACTACCAGGAAACGGTGGGGAGAGATAAGATTAAAGGTGTTTAAGAGTATAAATCTGTAATGAGTAGTAAACAAGCCACAGAGATCTAATACACAGTATAATAAAAACAGGCAACAATATACTATAATTATGTAATATGATAAATGCTGTTACATTAGGGATCATAATATATAAGAGTATCAAAGTAAAATGTTGTACAATTTAAACTTACACAGTTACACATCAAATTTATGCAAATAAAAATAAAAACTTCTCATAAAAATAGCCAAAAGAATTTGGAAAATTGTTCCTTATAGTGTTCCCTGTCCTTTCAGAAAGTGGAGTGGCACATGTCTCTAGCTTCAATCATTTCCTAGGAAAACTCATTTGTCCATAAAACTTTTCTAGTGTGCTGGACACAGCTGTCAAAGAAGAAATGGTAACATATTCAGATAAATTGTTTGTTCTTGGAAATTTTTGAATGACCTAAAATTTACTGAAAAAAAAGTGGAAATGATTACTTTTCTTACAAAAACACCTTGAATTTTTTTTTTTTTATTTATTTATTTTTTTAAATATATTTTATTTATTTATTTGACAGAGAGAGACACAGTGAGAGAGGGAACACAAGGAGGGGAGTGGGAGAGGGAGAAGCAGGCTTCCCGCCGAGCAGGGAGCCCGATGTGGGGCTCGATCCCAGGACTCTGGGATCATGACCTGAGCCGAAGGCAGACGGTTAACGACTGAGCCACCCAGGCGCCCCACCTTGAATTTTTTTTTTTAAATAATTAACATTTAAGGAAAGAGTAACTCCATTCCTATTTTCCTATACAGATAAAGTAGAAATTTAAATTCTTTAATTTCTTTTGAAAAATTGTAACAGGTAATTATAATAGTTCATTCCTTCTTTCTAAAATTCCTAAAACAAAATCCATTTTGAATAGCATCTTCACACTCTGTAACAAATACACAAATTAAAGTGTCAATCACCTTATTTTTGACATATAACTAAATTCCACAGCTGTGCAACTTATATGCCCATCAGTCATCTGCAAACGCAGCATTCTTGGTGCAGCCTGAGATTCTTCGTTGTCCTTCGGTGCAGCAACATTGCGAATTTTTTGAATTTGCAAAACACATGGACCTTCAAGCTGTCAAAACACAAAGGAATAAATATCACTTTCTAGCCATGGCTTTGTTTTTCATTTATTCTGTTTCTCTCTTCCTTAATCGTCATACTTCATGATTTATAATAATTTCAATTAAATAAGTTCAAAAGTGAAATTATATAACACACATCAGGGTTTGGGGGGATTTAAAGATAAAACTTCAAAAGGGTCTTCTGAATTCATTAATTCTGAATGCATTTTCAGAAAGTAATGAGAAAACTTGAGGAAAACAAAGTTGTATTTCTGGATTAAAGGTGTATTAACAGATGTTTTTAGTATTATGTGCTCTAAATTATTCACATGCACCCCCCCCACCCCATCTTCTCCCATGTAATTAAGGGACATGGAATTAAAGAATTTGGTAATTTTTTAAGGGACATCAACTTTACAGCACCAGTTGGAAGGAGTGTTTACTGTTTATTTTTATTTTTTTTTTTTAGGAGTGTTTACTGTTTAAAAACATCAGGTTTAAAGTACACCCTCTTCTGGCATTAATGAAGGATACAATACTCCAAAATTTAAACCATATAAAGTTGAAAAAGTGTGAGCTGTATTTAATTTATGTTCACATTATCTTTTTAAGTAAATTTAAATCTAATGCTGTATTACATGCCTGGCACTAAAGAGAAGAAATGCTCCCTCTGGCCACATTTCAATCAAAGCCAAAAATAAAACTGATGGACTAACCAGCTCTTAAAAATTTTATATAATAAAATGCTCATGATATAATTGGGAAGTGCTGGTAAAATCTATTTACATGGCTGAAAAATAATTTTGTCACAAAGTCATATTTTCCACATTATAAAATATTATACCTTTCAGTAGTATCATACCTCCAAAGGGGAAAAAAAGGCTACTTTTTTGTTACATGGTGTTGAGTAAAATCTTTCTGTGCATATTAATGTAATTTATATTTTCAGCAAAGAAAAATGTGCAATGATTGACAAACATTTATATTTAATTTCTTGAGTAAGCATGTCCCAAACTAACAAATTTCTACTTCATATTTACCAGTATTTTGCCTATAGAGGAATAATTTTGTTATAAATTTAGTCCTAAAGAATATAATTAGAAAAAAGAGACTAAAATTTCATCTAATTTTCAGTTATTAAAAAAAAAAATTCCAAGTTAAAACAAGTCCAAAACTTTTAACAAGTACAGATCAGCTGTGAATTCAGGATGAACCTTTCCTTTTGCTTTGTTAATGCCATTAAAATAAGGACATTTAAATGAAACCATAGGCAGGTTATAGTTATTATAATGTTTATCATTCTCTTTATTTTACTACTCCTAATATTTTTAACTTAGACATTGATGAATATACAGCTTGTGCTGTCCAATATGGCCCACCACCCATATGCAACTATTTAAATTTATATTTAAATTAATTAAAATTAAATGAAATTTAAAATTCGACTCGTGAGTAACATTAGCTATATTTCAAATGTTCTGTATCTGAAAACACAGATATAAACTGTCTACCTCACTACAAACAGTTCTATTAGACCATCAATGATCTAATCTATGTGTTCCAAAGTGAGACTCATGCATCCTAGGGAGAGTACATCCATTGAATCGTGACAGGAAAACTTTTGCTTCTGTTTAACTCTTACTAAGAAAAAAATTAAACTTTCCTAGTATTTCTTATCCAGCATGACAAGGGCACCCTAACTCGGTCATATGAAATACAGATCACAATGTATCTTTATGGAATTGGGGAGTTCTACAACCCCTGAGGGTTGACAGGACACCTTTGCTGGTTTTGCTTGCTTTCAATGTGTTGTAATAAACTGCCTTTTATTTGTGTGCAGTCCAGTGGATATATAGATTATATTACCTAGTTTTAACCATTAATGATAACAAAATAGACAAGTATAAACCTACTTTAAGATTCTACCAAAGAAACATAAATTGAAGATAATGTCAATGACACAAACACAGGGTTGATCTCCTACATCCTAGTTGACCATGAATGAGTACAAAAAGCTGGGGAATGCTAGGAAATAACACCTGCCCCCAGCTCCTAATATTTCCTAGCAAGCAACAAGTTTACTTATTTAATTACTCCATCCTGGCCTCTCTAGTCCTTTTAGTGGATTGAATAGTGGCCCCTCCAAAAGATACATCTACCTGGAACCTGTAAAGTAACCTTATTTGGGAAAAGGGACTTTGCATACATAACTGAGGTCAGGATCTAAAGATGAGATCATCCTGAATTAGGATGGGCTGGAAATCCAATGATGAGTGTCCTAACAAGATAAAGGGACATAAACACACAGTATAAATACACACAAAAAGATGCAGGCTATAAAAGCCATGTGGAGATAGAGGCAAAAATTGGGAGTTTCAGAGCTACAAGGCAAGGAATGTCAAAGACTGTCCACAGCTACCAGAAGTTAGGAAAGAGGCATGAAACAGATTTTCCCTCAAGCCTCCAAAAGGAACCAAACCTGCTAACACACTGATTTTAGACTTCTGGCCTACAGGACTGTGAGAGAATAAATTTCTGTGTTTCATGCCACCAAGTTTGTGGTAATTTGTTACAGGAACCTTAGGAAACTAATATACCTGCTCATGGAATGACTTATCTGGTTAGGAAGAATATATTGTATATACTGGGTTCATTCTCCCCCTTCTTTTTCTTGGGATCTAGCTAGGAACTCTGAGGTAGGAGGTATTGACTCAGGCTCTTCACTGGATTGACACTACCATGAAGGAGTGTGTTAAGTCTGCCTGGTTTGTGGTTCAGTGGGTCCATAAACCACATCTTTCAAAGTAATTCTCATCAATAATAAAGTTGACATTTTAGCCCACATCTCCCACGCTTTACTTTCTCAATTGATTCAAAAGCAAAGTGGAAAAGGAGGCACTATTTATTAGACTCTTCTTAGAAGAGTTTACAATCTTTTCATAGTCACTTCTCAATGTGAATCATCAAGCCTTAATATTAGTGATTCCACAATTCAGAAATGTTCTATAAGTAAGCCAACAGATATAATGAATGTTTTCATTCTTATGTTCACAAAATTCAGTTTATTATACTCTGTAGTAAACAAAATATGTAAGTATGGGACCTAAATAAAACACAAATAGTAAAATAAAATACTATAGTTCTAAGATTATAAATCCTAACTCTAAATCCTGAATCTAAAATCATCTAAAGGTGGGGCACCTGGGTGACTCAGTCAGTTGGGCATCCAACTCTCAATTTTGGTTCAGGTCAGGATCTCACGGTCATGAGATTAAGCCCAGCTTTGGGGTCCACGCTCAGTGGGGAATCTGTTTTCCCCTCTCCCTCTGCCCCCCCCAACTCGTGCTCTTTCTCTCTAAAATAAATAAATAAATCTTAATAAAATCATTTAAAGGCATCCACAATACTGAATGAAAATTAACCTCAAAATCTGTGCCCAACTAGTGTCAAGGGCAATCCCAAAGTAAAATAAGATATAAATTTTAAATGAAAATAATAAAAAAAAGATTAATCTTTACCCAAGATTTCTTCTTCTTTTTTGGGGAGGGAGGGGCAGAGAGAGAGAGAGAGAGAGAGAGAGAGAGAGAATCTTAAGCAGGCTCCGTGCCCAGCATGGAGCTCAATGTGGGGCTTGATCTCATGACCCGGAGATCATGACCTGAGCCAAAATCAAGAGTTGGACGCTTAACTGACTGAGCCACCCAGGCGTCCCACCCAACATTTCTTTAATGTCTGATTTTCTCTTTTGCATGAGTAATAAGGAACATGTAAAAAAAATTACTGTAAAAAGTTTAAATAAGTAAGAAGAATTGATCATTGTCTCTCCAGGTAAAGATTTCTCATCATAATAAATGATATCAAATATCTGCCAGAAATATTATCTGAGGCCAAAAAAATTCACCCAGGCTTCATTCCTTCCTCTCCTTAGAAAGATGGACACCCCTGTCATCTGAACTCCTAACCAGTCATATAAACTGATATGCAATACCAGATTTAAATGGCTCTATTAGTTTATTACTTTATTGATCATATTAAATAGCATTCCTGTTTATTAGTGAGACTCTCCAAAGGCTGGATGACATGGAACCAACCAGTTATCTACAGTCTGATCACACCTGGAAAACAGATTTTTCTTTAGGACTCTAGAAACCATCCAAATTTAGACAGTCTGTGATACTGTGAAATATCTGCTAGCCATTTCTTTTTATAATCTTATCAATTTCCTTGAGAAATAAATTTCCTCCATCAATACCTAACAACATAAGCACCAGATTCTCCATCAAACCTAGACATAGGGCCTATGAGTATATTAATTATGAAGGATTTATGAGTATGATTAAGTTCTGATCAATTTTCTAGTATTATTGCAAAGTGGTTAAAATTAACAGACTAAAAAGTTTCATCCTCCACAGTCCTTTTAAGTACTTAAAATCATAATTCATTTCATTCTCTATCACTACTTTCAAAGCATTTCCAGTAGGGGCTTCAGTAAGATTTCCTAGGGTTCATTTTTTCATTCACTTATGTCTAGAGAAGTTTTGTTTTTGTTTTTTTTTTGTAGAATGTCTAGAGAAGTTTTTGACTAGACCATTCACATCTCTACCTTAGGATCTAAGCAACTGGACAAATGATTCCAGAAAGCTGCCTTGGAAAAAGAAAAAGTTGCTCCACTTTAGCTACTTTAAAAGCCTGAAGGACCAGCTTTAAAAATCATTTATGATGCTCTCTTTTTTAACCTACTTCTTTGCCCTGTCAAAACAACTCTTAATATCATTTTAACAAAATTTTATTT
Source organism: Callorhinus ursinus (assembly GCF_003265705.2). Lineage (NCBI taxonomy): Eukaryota > Metazoa > Chordata > Mammalia > Carnivora > Otariidae > Callorhinus > Callorhinus ursinus. The sequence continues at coordinate 40,118,167 of NW_027397069.1, forward strand.
TAATAAACATGAGGATAGGGCAGGAAAAGACCACAGGGGAAAAAAGTATGATTTTTCACACCCTGTACTATTTTAAGGATAATATCAGACTCAAGAAAACTAGGATGAAAGACAACTATCTACACAATGTTAGAAATTTCAGAACATTCCTCACATTATCCATTCAGGCATCTATGGTAAATCTCAATTTGATGGACATTTTCCTCCAGAGAAGATCTATGTGTGCTTCTGGCAATAACAACCCTGAAATTGAGAGAGCCTCAACTTTGGGCTAGTGGAAAAGTAGCAAACTAACCTTAGCCAAAACCTCAGCTCACTGTAAGTTAGTAGCACCCCGCTCCATGTATCCCTTCTAGAAGAAAGCACAGCTGAGTCAGGTGCCCAGGATTCCCATATAGAAAGAGCAAGAAACATGAAATCACAAGAAAATATCAAGAGACTCATAAGGTAACAAGCCACAAAGCATGGGAATCATAAAATAAATAAATAAATAAATAATTTAAAAAATTAAGTCTCTAAGGCCTGGAGAATCTGGAATTATCAAAAATAGACTATAAAATAATAAGCCTGGTCTAGAGAATTTACATAGAATTGTGAACCTAATAAGTAGGGAACAAATATTCTTCTCAAGCAAACATGCAACATGTACAAATACATATCAAGCTATAATGTAAGCCTCTATGAAATTTCAAATACAGCTCTCATTCTGTCCAAATTCTCTGATCACAATATAACTAAATGAGAAATCTATAACAAAAAGAAAGACAAAGGATATTATTTTATGATTAAAACAGGCAACAAATACAACTTTAATATAAACTGAAAAGTGTTTAGAACTGAATGATGATGAAAATAACATGGGCAAAACCTTTGGGATATAGTTAAACAGCAGGGGGAGAAAATTAATAGCTTATATTAGAAAAGAGAAAAAAAACTAATGAGCTAAACTAACAAATTATGAAAAGAACAACAGACTGAGCTCAAATAAGGTAGAAGAAAGAAGATAATAAAGAGAAGTTAATGAAATAGCAAACAAAATTCAAGCTTGGCAGATTAGTGCTGGTTCTTTGCAAAAACTAATGAAACTGATACTGAACAGGACTGATCAAGAAGCAGAGAGTAATGATGCCAATCAATGATTTAAGAGATAATATTAAGAAAAACATCAACATACTTTCAACAGCAGTGGAAAAATAAAAGAGAACTAAGCATGGCAGTCTAAATGTCCATCAACTGGTGAATGAAAAGAAAAAAGTGGTATATCCATACAATGGAATACTACTCAGCAATAAATAGAAACAAACTACTGACACATTAACTTCAAAAACATTACACTAAGTTAAAGAAGCCAGATACAAGAGAGAATATATGGTGCATTCCACTCATATGAAATGTCAACAAAAGGCAAATTTATAAAGAAAACATAAAAGAATATACAGATATAATATTAAGAATAATAAGTACAAGTTAGGAGAATTTAAGATCAATATACAATTACCAGAGAGAAAAACTATTAATTGTTTAAAAACACCATTTACAGCAACAAAAATAAAATACTCCGGGGATAAATCTTACAAAAGATACAAGACCTATATATACCTTTAATAAATTATAAAACTATGAAAAAACTAAATAAATGAAGAGATACATCTAGGAGTGCGCTAGAGGCAGCTCATGCTAGTTCACAAGAGCCTATAATGCATATTTCTTCCCAATTCCGGCATCAGTGATTTCATGGTGTAGCTTATACTCAGCCATGGTAGTAATACTGCTACAAAAAGTAGCAGATGCTACATATATATGAGGGCTTTTTTTTCTTCTCTTCACAGAGGCAGCTTATAAGCATTTCACTAATAATATGGTATCATAATGATATCAACTGTCTTTAAGCTGATCTGCAAATTCAGTGCAAATTTCAATCAAAACTCCAACATATTTTAAGAAACTTGATCATTTGATTCTAAATTTAGAATTCTAAAATTTATACGGGTGTAGGGGTGGGCAAGGAGAGAAGAGCCTAAGGAAGAATAACATATTTTACAACCACAAGATTAGAAAAATTTGATCATTTCAAGTGTCACAAATGATATAGATTAATGGTACCTTGCATATACTACTGAAGGTAATATAAATTTGGTACAACTACATTAAAAAATAATTTGGCATAATCTTATAAAGTTGAACACTGGCTTAGCTCTAGCACATAATAATTCAATCCCTGGTTATGTTCCCCAGAGAAACTCTTACATACATGCATCAAGAAAAATATACAAATTTGTTCCTAGAAGTAGTGCATCTATTGTAAAAACAAAAGAAAAAGCACTTAAATATCCATCAACAAGAGAATGAATAAGTAAACTGAGGTATAGTTACACAGTTTCGTATTATATAAAAGAGAAAATGAATAAATAATAGGTATATGCCACATGGATACCTATTAGACACGGAGCACTGAATGATAAAAGCAAAGTACAGCAGACAACATGTTAACATTTTATAAACCTTAAAAACAAAAATACATATTGTTTAGGAATAATTGCATATGTAACTACAATATTTTTTAAAAGTAAAGTTAAACTTAAAATTCACAGCAATCAGTTCTTGGTGTGGGAGGGAGGAAGAGCTAGGACATGTAGGTAGGCAGAGTGGTACTGTAATGTTCTAGTTCTTATATCAGGCTGAGACTTCACACTTGCTCACTTCATTATTAAGCCTAAAACAGATGTTTGCATATATTAAACACTACATTAAAATAGTTCAAATAATCTACATGATATTCTGAAATTAAGACACTGGATAGTTCACAGAAATGTCAGGAGAATTAAAGAACTAGGTCTGCTGCCTACACAGAAAAAACACTCATAATCAAACCACAGAACTGGTTTAGTGGCCATGGTGCGTTGGTAAAACAGTTCTCAGATGGGGAGGGGAGAGAAGAAGCCTTAATATTTGTAGCATTTGCCAACTCCCATGGCTGATTTCAACTACCAACAACATGTTACTGAACTCCAAACTAGGAAGACATGCTGACAAGCGGTGTTCATGAGCTGTTAACAAGCTGGACCAGCACACTGCAAGCGTCCAGCTGTACACCTTGTTCTATCAGTCTCACCAGCCCTCGACACTTATCCCGGTACTGCTGCAGCTATTACCCTAGACACTCAATCTTGCTATAGCTTCTACCACGAGCAGAGAGCATTCACTACAGTTCCTGCTTATTTGAGTGATGAGCCCAAGTCCATAGCAGCAGTCCATACAGCTGACTAGCAGAGCTGAGCTACATATGCATGGCATAGCTGCAAAGGAGGCTGGGGAAAATGTGTCTGGCATTTTCTTCTCCACCACCACGACTTGAAAGATGGGACATTCCCACACATACCAGAAGAGAACTCAGGTTCTAGGAATCACAAACGTCTACTATACTTATCTTCCGTGTATTGTTATCAGTCAAGATTTTGTCACACGCTGTTTATAGTTTGTACAATAAAGTAGGTTTTTAATTTTTTTGTAATTTTCCAAATAGAAATAATAATGCTGCTGCTGGCAGAGGGTAATGTATTCTGCTAGTAAGAGGCAGAATTAGGATTCAGATCCGGATCTGACATATACCAAAGTCTGTTGTCTTTCTATTACACATTCTAAAACTACAACTAAATTTGTTACATAGCAAAAGCAGATATAGGCATAAAGGGCAATAGAAATATTGGTGCTTAAAAATTAATTCTGCTCAAAAGGAGTCAGGAAAATTAGGAGAGAAGTGGAATATGAGTGGAGATTTGCAGAATAACTAGCATTTGCCTGGCAACATAGACAGATTTTAAAAAAGTTATAGTTCCTTCATCTCTGCAGTAAAAAAAAAAAAAAAGGGCAGTAATCATTTCTATTTTCAGTGTTTTTCTGAAGACCACAAAGATAATGCATATAAACTGCTTAACATCGGATCTAGCAGAGTAGATTTTTAGTAAAAAAGAGAAGGAGAAGAAAAAGAAGAGTTTGCTGGAAATCAGGGTTCTCCTAGATAAGTTAGAAACTTGCACCAAAAAAAGATCAAGACGAAAGCAAGTCAAATGCACTGGGGATGCTGAAAAAAAGAGCTTTGCAAAGGTAGTCCCTCATCCCTATCTCAAATTTTCAAGCGATATTCACATACGGCGAGAGTATAAATGTAAAAAAATTTACAAACAACAGTAAAAAGAAAACTTCTGAATCATAAATATGGTAGTACCTTTATTAGAAGAAGACCTAAAAGTTTCTACTCCTCAGAAATTTTAAAAACAGGGTATTATAAAAGTCTATTAAGTGAGAAATAGACATAATCTTGAATATGTTCTCCCAAATATGAGATGCCCTGTGAAAAGCATCAATTTGTACATCAAAGTATAGCGCAGAACACAATTTCTCTTATTCAATCGTTCAGAGCAATTACAGCAAACGAAATATGAGGAAAACACTGTGGGACCCCCAGTCAAAAGTAACCCTTCTACTAGCGTATCATTTGCCTATTTCCACACCTCTATCCTTCACCTTTTTAGCTTTTTTTCCCCCGGGAGAATTAAAAAAAAAAAAAAGAATGTAAGGTGAACAGGTTGTTTTTCAATTATCAGAAGAGTATCCGTCTACTATATATTGTTTTGTGCATTTTTTAAAAAAGATTATTTTTTATTTGACAGAGAGAGAGAGAGAGAGAGAGAGAGAGAGGGAGAGCACAAGCAGGGGGAGGGGCAGAGGGAGAAGCAGGCTTCCCGCTGAGCAGGGAGCCCGATGTGGGGCTTGATCCCAGGACCCTGAGATCATGACCTGAGCCGAAGGCAGACGCTTAACAGACTGAGCCACCCAGGCGCCCCTGTGCAGTCATTTTTAAACTCCACAGAAGTTCTATTAATATTTGCCAACAAACACTTGTAAATAAAGCATAGTAAAATCAATATTTCAGAGTAATTCATTGTTCTGAAAAATAAGAGTGCATGTTTAATTTTAATAACTCACCAGAAGGAACACTGACAAATTGTATTATTTACCACAGAATAAATTAACATACATAAAACATGATATAATTTTATTTAAATTAAAACTTAAAACTTTTTTCAATTATTTTTCTTTTCAAAAACATCTAATTTTCTAGACTGATGGTGAAAGGGCATTCACTTTGAATTTTAAGGCAGTGAAGCCATCTTGTGGTTGATGTCGGTACTGCCAAAGTTTTGAGCAGTCCCATTTGTAAAATTAGGTCTTTAATCACAGTCTGACGTTTAAAAAGGCATATACAACCTGTCATTTTTAAAACTCAGAAGAAAAAATAAATACAGACCTGAAAGCCTTTCCTTTTTAGGGTTCCACAGTAATGCATAAGGTCATCACATAGTTGGACTGGTAACAAAGTATTTTTACATTAACCTATATTTTACAATTCTATACTTTGGTTCAGAGGCTTAAGCTATGAAAATGACTACTGCAAAATATTAAACTTTAAAAAGAATATGAAAAACACTAAACAGCTTTTTAGAAAGAATAGTTTTACTTCTTTTTTGTTATGACTTTGTTCTATGATTTTTAGCTTATAAGCCACGGTTCCAAGACCTTGTAATATCTAAGAAATGCAAAAAAGCCTGCCCTAAAACACCCAGAAAAGAAGTTGCAAAAGATGGTTTCCCCACCACACCTCCCTCCACTCTCACAATCTTTATGGCCTAAACCTCAAACATAAACTGCCTATGGGAAGACCTGGCTTAGTCTTGGAAGCCTGGAGAAAACAGTCATCTTCCCCCTCAGCATTTTTTTTTTTTTTAAAGTATGCTGGGAGTGGGGGCTGAACTCACGACTCTGAGACCAAGACCTGAGCTGAGATCAAGAGTCAGACACTCAACTGACACTCAGGCACCCCATTCCCCTTCAGCACTTTTAAAATTTGTCTGAAACCTTGGCATTAAGGTCATGGGCAACCTTAGGGAGAAAATATAGGAACTGCAAAATAATGTTAAAAGAATGGAAGGAAAGAGGAAAGAACCTGAGCAAAACTACTATATTAATTAATGATTAAGTTCCTTGCATTTTTTGCCATTCTACTTTCTCCCAAATTAACAGTGGTAACTAAAAGCTATTATTAAGACTCCAGTCTCAAACTCCAGATGACAGTGCTTTCTGAAGTCCCCAGATTTGTCTTAGAACAAAAAAGATGTAAATTCAATGTACCCAGGATTAACTGTCTTCTAACTACAGGCCTACAATCTTTCTTACCTGATCACAGATCAACCGGCTCTCCATTCTTCCTTTCCACTCTCAAATTCCCAAATGCTAAAAATGGTATTATCCAAGACTCAGTAAATATAATAACAATACACACCATGTGAGCATTTACTTTTGGCCTCTTTCGGGAAAAGTTTGAAGACTCCTCTCTATACTCCTTTAATCTACCTCCAATGAGGATTACTGCTTTGATGTTAGTCACTTTCCTGTAAAGAACAGTTGCACTCGTCAGACCTTTCCAAGACTGCTGCCTAATCTGGGTTCCATAGTCCAGAAACTTGCTAAGTATGCTTTCCAGACCACCAGAATCAACATCCCATGGAAACTTGTCCAAAATACAGATTCTCGGGCTCTATCCTAGTTCAATGGAATCAGAAACTGGGGAAGTCAGGGGTAGAGGGTGAGGAGCTGGCCATCTGTGTTTTACCCAAGCTTCATGGTGATTGTGGTGCACAATGAAGTCTGAGAACTACTACCACAACCAAAAAAAGAGATGTACAGAAACTGGAGAGAACTCTGAGAACAATGAAGTTGAATGAAAAGTTTGAGACAGAATAAACAAAGGAATCAGGGTAACTAGCTTTAGCAAAAGGAAACCTGTGGCAATGACATTTACACGTCCTCAAGTATATGAAGAATTATTCCCAAGGAAAAGTAAGCAGATGTTCTCCATTTCCCCTGAGGGAAGATCAAGAAGACATTATGAACTTTAAGCTGTAACATAAGAAATTTAGGTTAAAATATAATTAAAGTTTGCTGACACAAAGTGTTGTTAAATATTAAAATGAATTGCTGAGGAGTATACATAACCTCTTCTCTGAGCATCTGTCTCAAAAACAAGAGTAGATTAGAAATTCTCTTACGGTTCTTTCCAGCAAAATGATTACCATCATTTACATAAACGGATTAATATTTAGAAAATGTGAGAAACGTTTACATTATAGATCTTTTATAATTATCTAAAATTTAAAATATCTGATAGCTATTTTAAATACCGAAGTGTTAAAATGGTAAGAGTATTTATCCAAACACAAAACATACACACTGAAAGTATTTATTTAAATTATAGATAATGGTGTTCTTTAATAGTTCAAAAAGTGACCAGTAGCACATAAAATTCTTGGCTGAGACAATTCACATGTATTTTAAAATAAAAAGAAGAAGTTGAATATAAATTTAAAAAAAAGTAAAAGATTGAGTAGTTGGTATCTAAAAATTGTATCCCTGGATTTTAAAAAGATCACTGAAAAAATTCACAACATGAATATATATATATTTGAAATTATCTAATATATATGACATACATAATATACCATATTATATATATATTATACACTAATATATATATGTGGTACAAAAATGAAAGCAATAACCAAATGCACAGCTTTGACAAATTGCTCCTAATATCTTCTCACAGTCTTATAATTTTATACAAATAAGTTCATTAAATAAACATGGAAATAGGTAACTAAAATTAAAAGATACCAAAAGGTCCTTGTCCTGTATTCCAGCAATATCTGGTAAGTCTCACATGTAAGTATGCCATAATTATAATTCCTGAAGCCGAAGTTTTTTTTTTAAATGTCAGAAAGTCACCAAAAGTTTAAAAGTTCAAGTCAATAATTTTCCATTTGTATAGAAAGTCACTATAAGGATAACTCTGTGACCTATTCACTTCTAAAGTATTTTGCAGTTGCAAAATACTTTAGTCTTTAGTCTTTATTGACAAAAAATAATTCCAGTAATTTAGTAAATGTTCGTATTTATTGTAGTTAGCATAATTTAGGAAGTTAATGTTTTTCTTTACCTTTTCTACCTTTCCACCATTGATGTCACTGGGGAGGAATTTCTTGCCAATTGTTCTTAAGTCTGTCTAAAATAAAAATATTATTATTAAAATATAATTATAGAGAAGAGTAAATCTAAATCTAATCTCACTCATAAACAAAAGATGAAATTACTTAAGGCCTGCAGAATAAAATTTAAATCAGTATCTTTTAGCTGATTATGAGATCTATACATATAATCGATCTTTTCAAATAACATAGTCCCGTACATATTTTGTTTAAAGTACACTGGTAAGGTGAATAGTAAGGTTTAAGGCCTTAATTCTGGTTATATTCCTTTCAATAACTTAACTACTAAATCTTCTCTATTAAGACCTAATACTTGATTTTATATAAACTGTAGTCTTACTAAAAAAATTAATGCCCCAACCCCAAACCAACTGACTACTTTTAGTACATGAACAGAACGAATATATTTTTGATAACTGAATCCTACATAACATTCATATGAAGAGTCATGAAAACACATTATTCTATTGGCTGTGATACCCATAACAAAGCTATATAACATACAAATATCCTAGGGAACAAATACCACTGCAACAGCAAGAATAGGAAGACTTCATTGTAGTAAAAATCTGTATCATTTGCTTAAACAAATTACAGAAATTGAAGTTAGTGAACAAATGACTAACTATATGAAAGTGCAGAAGTACATATTTCTCAGCAAACCAAAGCAAAACATAAAAAGGAAAACATAAGAACTAACAGAAACAAAGTTGTAGCATTTCTGATTTAAAAACAAAACTTGAACTATACAATTTACAAAAAAGCAGAACTTTGAAGGATATTGTCCTCTTTAGGAAGTACAAACTAAAGGAACAATAAGAAATTTGCTCAGAGGAAAATCAATACTCATGAAGAAGGCCTAATTATTTAAGCTAAGAAATTTTGATGACTGAGAGTGTGAGGTTAGATTGGTAACTAAATTTATATTGTTCTGTTCTTCCTTAAAATATAACAACAGCTCTTCATCTCCTTAAAAGCAAAATAAAAGAAAATAGAGTGCATTTAATCACAAAAACTGTAAGACAGAACTTCATGTTAGACTTAAGGGGAAAACACTAGATGATTAAAATAACTGTGACATACAAGGAAGACATGGAGGGAAGTAGGATAGTCTTTCATCACCTAAAATAACAGAATGTCCTCTTATTTGAAATACCAGTATGTGGTCAGCTTAAGAAATGAGCATAGAAATTATACAATCCCCACAGATCTTTCCAGACTTTTACTACCATAATTCATATTTTATTTCTCAATGTAATGCAAGGGTCACTTCTAAGCTAAAACTCACCAAGTGGAACTGCCAGGCACACTAAGCCCCAAATCCAAAACACTTGTGTAATAATGGATTAGCTTTATTGTCTTTGCAGCCTCCATCCAATCACAGAGTAAAAGAATTACAAAGCTTATATATATGTTTATATATATATGTATATATATATATAAAATTATACCTTGAGTTGCATGCCTTTTCACTTTGAAAATACTGAGTAACAGGTGGGAAAAAAATATTTTCTTATATTAACCTTCCATATATTAGGATTGTTTTATTCCTAATGTTAATACACATGAAGTACTGAGAACAATGAATTGCAAAGAGTAAGCACTTAATGAATGTTAAATTTAAGATATGTATATTTTGTTATCATCTGAATATGAATAATCACCAAGTCAGTAATACAACTCACAGTTCATAAAAATATAGGCATTATATTGAAATAACTCAGAGGCTGAAATATTTAAATAGGTATGCGAAACAGAATATATACAAATTTTATGATATACCACAGTCCCTCATTTCTGGTTTTTAGCAATAATTATGAAATTTAATTTAAACTAAAATGAGGCATCAATATAAAGTAGAAATAAGCACTAAACTAAAATCCTAAACTCTGAGTCATTACAAACTGTAATTAACTAATAGGACCATGGGCACTGCCACAAATTCTCTAAATCCAGCTAATTTATTCCTCTATAAAATGGAAAAAAATGTCACCAAGTCTATCTCATAAAGTTGTTATCAGGCTAAAGGAAGACAATATATTCAAAGTTTACATAACTTTCAAAGTGCTAAGCACAATATAATGAATATTTCATTATTCTTTTAACAAGATGAAAATGACCTACCAAATCTTTAAACATCTTAAAATCAAAATCAATTTATAAGTACTGCAAAGGCAATTTTATGATTCAGATGCCATTATATCAGGATCACTAGTAAAACTGGGTCCAAAAGTACATTTATATTGGACATAAAAAACTATGCAGGAGAAATACTTAATCTATAAATACACATGCACGTGTGCACACATACAAAAGATCGCTATTTATTCGAGTAAGTTCAATGGAATATCTATTTGGCAAATCATTTTATATTATACAGAATCCTAAAAGAAATTTTTAAAAATTTGTTTTTAAATTTTTACTAATGCATAGTATTCAGTAATTTAAGACCAAGCTATCACTTAATTCACTTCTGAATAATTCAGGTATTTGAGCCCAAAACTACATGTTGGATTTTAATGTCATTTCTTAATATTCTTACTTCCCATTCCATAGAGTAAAAAATTAAGAAACCTCCTTTTCAACATAAAAATCTATACAGAAACGAATTACACAGCAGCTCTGAGGCTGCTCTTTTTAGAAGGTTGGCCCTAGGCTGGCATGTGGGAACTTTGTACTTGAACCATTTCCTAACTGAAAATGTGGTTCACTGCCTAGACTATTTGTATAAACAATGTGATTTATGGTGAACACCTGATTTTGGGGGAGGGAGGAGTCTTAGAACTATTTTACTTAGGCAGAGAGTACCCTCATAAGAAGACCAATAAACGCCTTGGGTGCTAGTCTCTGTGGACTTCCCTGGGCAGAAACACTGTACAGTTAGCCTTAAAAGTTCACATTAGGCCACTTTATTTTTACAAAAGACCTACATGAGTTTTTGCTAACTGAAAGAAATTCGAAGATTTTTCATTTTACAGGTAAAGGAGAAAAGCAAAAATAGTGTTCAGTGGTTGTGTCACAGTGAGCCTTTACAGAAACAGAATGTACCCCAAACAGCGAGAGAGGCACTGCTAAGCTTCTTCCCCAGGAACTACACTCAGCATCTCAGCATCCAGCTGCAATAGCTTTGAACTGTGTTGTAAGCATCTGTGCTTTCTCTTGATTTATTTTGTGCATCCTTTAGCGAGATATGCCCTAAGGTATCAGAAAAACCTGAGAGGTTACTTTTTGGGTCTGGGAATGCTCTAAAATCTTTCCATATAAATTAATGGTAATTATTTCTTCATTTTACACCATTTTGGCTTACAAAAGGTTTCGCAGGAATGCCTTACTTTTTTTTTTTAATTTTATTATTTTGAGAGAGAGCGAGCACGCACATGAGCTAGAGGGTAGAATGAGAAGGAGAAAGAGAATCTTAGGCAGGCTCCACGCCCAGCGCCAAAATCAAGAGTCAGATGCTCAACTAAATGAGCCACCCAGGTGCCCCAGAAATGCTCTACTTTCGAATAGCGGGGAAAACCTGTACATATATTATTGCATTTTCATTGCTAGATAAAGGAACAAGCTCAGTGGGTCCCGCACAGGAGGAGGGGGACACAAGAAAGCTCATGCATGGATTATTCTTCCAACATGTAATAAGTTATATATAATAAGAATCAATAATGCAAGTCTTTTTCAACCAGTGACTAAAAGCCCCTAATCTTTGAAATTTGAAAAAAATTCAACAGAAATACTACAAATGCCTGACTTTACTTAAAGGTGATAAGCTTGAAAAATAAATTAGCTGTCTGGTCTAGAGTTCATCCTAATTAAAAGTATTTCTTTTTCCTATTGTATGGCATGATATCTTAGATTGGAGTATTCAACTACGTATTTCAGAGAAAATTATAAAGACAAATTAATTCATAAAATAATGGTCATCGTGTACCTCTTATGTACATAGGACAAATACTTGGTCTTGATTTATTTTATTTAAAGTTTCACAGCCAATTATAGATAGCTCATTGCTATTTACCTAAGTATATAAATATGAAAAAGAATAGCAGAAGACTGTCACAAAATCTCTTCCTCATCATCTTTAGAATTTTTTTTTAATTAATAGAGTTTTTTCAACATTTTTTGAAAGTAGAATTCAATTAGGGTGCAAGTCAAAAAAAGTTAAAGTGTATATGGAATATTTCCATTTGTAGACATAGACAACATGCATAATTTCTAAAGCTTACTTTAAAAATTTTATAGTCTTTTATTAAAAACCTGCATTCTTAGTTCAGAAACAAAAAATGATCTTGTTAGTTTTATTGAATAAAATTCAAAGAAGCTGAAAAAAATGACAGAATCAAAACATAAATTTTATCTGTTTAAGTCCGTTTAACTGTATATAAATTAAAGTAATGTAAAAAGAAAAAGTTATATACAGTTACATATTTATTTATATTTTAAATGTTCTTATCAGTTGCTGCCATTTCTGCTTCACATTACACCTGTGTTGCAGTGCTATGGTGGATCTGTCATTCTCTTATGAATAAGAGAATAAGTAATTCTCTTACGAATTTTGTTGACTATCATAATGTATAAATTTAATAGATTCAATTATAAATTTAATAGATTGTTATTATAAAGATAATATGAAAATACTCCCAAAGGGGTAACTGCAAGGTTGAAAAAAGAATATTCATTTACTTACACCTAAATTTCAAACAATTCCTATAATTCTTCAAAAAAATCCAAAAGCCAATCCCAATTATGGAAAAGATACAGCTATAGAGGTAGGTGGAAGGAGAGAGATCTATACACAGCATAACTGTAATTACGGATGGCCTTAATCTTCTTATTTTACTTTTGTTTTCTTAAGTGTTCTACAATATACATTACTTTTATCAACAGGAAAAGTTATTCTGAAAGAAAAAATACAACTGTCAAAAAGCTATAACCTAGCTAGAGTTCCTATGTTAATGATTTGTTTTAATACATATGATCAGTATTTTCTGCTATTATACATCTACTGTAAATGTTATAAAATTCTATAACTGATCATTGGGGAGAAATGGGAATTCTAATTGCATTTTTTCCTTTTTTATTGGATTCTGTATAACAGATCCAATAAGAAACACATATTTCTAAAAACTGGGCTGATAGATTACCAAATTCAACGAACATCACTGCAACTTAAAATACACAGTAAAAACAAAAGATGTCCTCCATATTACTTATCTTAAATTCCAGTTTATTCTGTAAGACATTTTGAAAGCTTCTAGATTTAAAATGTTCATAAGTTAATAAACAAAACCTACATTGAGAGCAATCAGGATGATGTCATTTACATTGACTTTGTCAGGAGAACTTGTGCAAGCTTCAATGCCTTCATCTGAAAGATACCTGTTAAAATAAAATAAATGGCTTAATATTTTCTAAATTCAAAATTAACCAAATTATATTCTTAAATCAACATGCAATTGTGTTCTTTACTATAAAAAGCTTCTACTATAAATACCAGGGAAAGAGCTCTGGATATTCTGTTTATTTACCATATCTGATAGAACAGAATGGGCAATGCGTATTTTCCCTCTTTTGTATCCTTAAAGGGATGTTGTGTCAATAAAATTATCCATATGCTTCCTGAGAAAAGCTATTTAAATAACAAAATATTTCTTAATGAATATATGAGCTACTCTTACTATTATGCAAATATAATATCTGACTTAAATATTTGTTAATACAGAAGTTCTTAGAGATTTGAGATGTGCTATAAAAATAGAACTAAAAATAGCACAGATTTAAACTTAATCCCTGACAATTTCCTCAGTCTGCAACTTTCTCATATTATCTTCTCAAGTTCCCTTTCTTGGACATAACATTCCTGAGAATGCTTTAGTAAATATTATTGACTTAAAGTGGCACAAAGACAGGCAACTTTTTAGCTAATACCTTTTACTTTTTTCCTGTTCTCTTTTCAGTTGTTTTACTCATTGTCTTATTGCCTTTTGATCTTTTATCCAGTCTAAACCAACCACACATCTGTTGTAGACGGTAACTAATTCAAGAGTAAAAAGATTATTGAATCCAGGGAAAGAATCATTTCTACCCATTCATTCATGCCCATTTCAGGCATTCTAAAATTCTTTTGATAAATTCTAGAATTCAGGTATCATCCCCCAAAAGTCCACCTATACAAATGCCCATTAACATCTCACATCTTTTACTTTTTTTAAGGATTTTATTTTTAAGTAATCTCTACTCCCAACGTGAGGCTCAAACTCATGACCCTGAGATCAAGAGTTGCACACTCTACTGACTGAGTCAGCCAGGCACCCCCCCAATCTCACATATTTTATAATCAGTGTCAACTCCTTTAACCAAAGGCTGGTGCCAGCATTGCCACTACAGACATTCTCCCACTGAGAAGATAAGGAGTGTTAGGCTGACAGAACTAATTCAAGCTCATTCCTGATGGCCAGCAATTCACCATCAATCCCCAACATCAGACTGACTCATCCTAAAACACTTGTCAGTGTAAACTCTACCTGGAGACAGCAACCAAAGAGCATGTGCCTTTAAGAAACATAGATTGAATAATTTCTCAAAAATGAAGGAGCAAATGAAAAGACACGTAGGGTGCCTGGGTGGCTCAGTTGGTTAAGCGACTGCCTTCGGCTCAGGTCATGATCCTGGAGTCCCGGGATCAAGTCCCGCATTGGGCCCCCTGCTCAGCAGGAAGTCTGCTTCTCCCTCTGACCCTCTCTCCTCTCGTGCTCTCTATCTCTCATTCTCTCTCTCTCAAATAAATCAATAAAATCTTTAAAAAAAAAAGAAAAGACATGTAAATCGAAGAATGCAAAAGAACAATAAGAGATTAACGTTGAAAAGCCTAAGAACAAGACCAAGGAGATTAAAGTATACATATCAAAGCAAGAATGTATTAAAAAAATTATATAGTAGTGAGTTTAAGACCCTGGCAGTGCTTAACTACAATGATGAAAGAAGGCAAGTAGTTAACTGGGTTACAGAGAAAAAACAGAAGTGTTAAGTATGTACATGAGTAAGGATGAATGGAGGGGAGACAGTAATAACAGTACATAAGTGACCAGGGAATACAAATGTCTACAGTCAGCATAGATGGTTAAAACACTGCTTTAATTCAAAATGGCTGTTAATTTCCTTATTATGTTGTTAAATTTCATTGGTCCTAGCCACTGACTATATGTCATTAATCATCTTACAAATTCAGTTTTAGAAATATTAAGTCTCTATTTGTGTGAAAAGTATTATGTGAATCAGTAATAAGATTAGTAAAATGATGAAAATTAAACACCTGCCTTCAAGGAGTTCACTGCCTCACAAACAGCACAACACAATAAATATATAAATATGCAAGGTCAAAATGAAATATTATAATGAAATATTAAATGAAATATTATAAATGAAACATTACAGGGGCTCAAAGTGACTAGGGGATGGGAAAGGGTGCACAAAAGGGAACAGTATGAGCAACAACATAAAAGTAAAAACGGTAAAGCACTTCTGGAGGTAATAACCTGGAATATTCTGGCTGGAAAATGGGGAAGAAATGATAGATGAGTATAGGTTGAGATGGATTTTGGAAAGCAACAGTACACAAAGATATGGGTGATATCTTAAATGCTGATCAATTACAAAAACATAACTTTCAAAATTCCTACACAATGTGGAAATAGTATGCAATGATGAATAAAATACTTTGTTTTTCTAGAAAGGCAAGTCTTTAGAATTTAAAAGATCAAAGGAAGTGAGATGATCTGGAATAAATCTTTAAAATAAGCAAAATTTACCTCTTCAGTTCTACAGATGAGGAAAAGAAGGCCCAAAGATGTTAACAGAACTTCCCAAAAATAGAAACTTAAGTGACACAAAGTTTAAACAAGAATGCCTTCTGACTCCCAGTTCATCAGTCTTTTCATTACAACATAGTTTTTATTTATCAACTACAATTGCTATGTTAGAAATACTATCTTCTCACAAACATAAACCAGTATCTGTACAAATCAACTTCCTGATCCACTAGACAATTTTAAACAACACACACAAAAAGGGACAACTAGGCAAACTCCCCATCAGTGAACTCCACAATATATTAAAGAAGAATATATCTAGGGGCACCTGGATAGCACAGTCGGTTAAGCTTCTGACTCTTGGTTTCAGCTCAGGTCTCATGGTCATTAGATCGAGCCCCGCATCTGGCTCCATGCTCAGCACAGAGTCTGCTTAAGATACTCTCCCTCTTCCTCTGCCCCTTGCCCGGAGTGCTCTCTCTCTCTCTCTCAAATAAATAAATCTTAAAAACAAAACAAAACAAACAAACATGTCTAGTTTCATAGTAAAAGATCAGAGTACTAACACTAATAATTAGAGATTCAAAAATTGTAAAAACAGTAAAAATACCTATCCCTACCTAATATAAAAATGGAAACACTAACAAAAATTGTAAAGGCAGAAGCCATAAAGAGGTGGAAATTTGACTTTATATATGTGTAAGTCAAATATCATGTGATTTCTTTCAAATAATGCCTGTAAAATGCCTCCTGAATATAACAAATTCTAAAATGTGGCTCAATCGCAATTTCCACAACTTACAATTCTCCCTTACCCTTCATATTTTGAAAAATCAAAGGATTTGAGCCTTACAGCTATACTCCTATCAAGGAACAGGAGACCCATTCACAGCTCTCCCCAGTGACATCTTGGTGATCCTTCTATAAATACTGTACCATTTTCACTGAAGGACTCAATCTAAATTAACCAGAACTTGGGACTTACACGTTCATCTTGTTTTTGTAAACATTTAAAACTCCAACACTATCAGTGAATAAAACAAATAAAAAGTAATAAATAATAAAGGTCAAATTCCCAAATTGGCTTCAAGATGCATCAGTCATTCAGTAACTGAAAGAACAAAACACAAAATTCAGCAGCCTTAATGAGAGAAATTTTGGGAAAGAAAGGAATTGAAAAATTGGACCAAGCATGCCAGATCTGATCCCTGTACACATCTGCACGACAGACGTGGAGGGAAGAGAATTATCATCAGTTCCCACGTACCATCTCTGAGCACGTAAAACCCAAAGGCATATAGACCTTAAAGAAGAAACAAACCCCAGAGAGCTCATGTTGACCAGAACAGCAAAAGCACACATTTTTCCATTCTAGTGGAGATTTTGGAACAGTAATTCATTCCTCTGAAAGCAGGTAAAATCCTGAGTCTAACTTATTTGCTGGCTATGATGGACACATAACGAGGAGGACAAAGACAAACTGAAGACTACATGCCCCATCTACAGGGAACGGCCTTAACTCACCTCCACCTGACTGTCTGTAGGAGGGCAGGTAAAGCAGTTAGTGTCAGAGCTTCTCATTTTTAGCTTTTAAGTTTTTGTAAAGCAATATATAAGCCAAACAAAACATAGGTCAGCCTGCATGTGAAACACCTACTTTGTACTTATTAATCATATTACTTTATTAAAATTATCTGCTTATTTGTTCCTGTATACTTTGAAGTTACCTGTCTTTCACATGCAAGTTTGTACCAAAGTGTCTCTCAAATGATATAATATTCATGACTGACCTCCTGTTCAAGCAAAAGAGTAAAAGAACTGTCTTTTGGGTCACTTTGTATGACTTCTGGAAAGCAATGAACACAATTATATAGTTAACAAATGTTCTTACCAGAGTTGTCTACATCAGACTAAAAAGTGTCAAATCACTTAGTGTGGCATAAATATTTTACAAACTGGACATATATGGAATTAATCCTTACTTCAGATTTCCAGACGACATTTTTTTTTTTTTTTTAGGGAAGAGGAATGTTCTAATTAATTACCAGAAACACTAAAAAGCAAACACTAGTTTTCTTCCCTCCACCCACCTGATCCTTTCAAGCAGTTTGAACTAAGGCCTGAATTCCTAAAGTAATCAAAGACAGAATCTATTACTGCACATATAAATTAGGTTGATGACACAAGAAAATTCTTTAAAATGCCAAGGAGAAAACTAAGAATGAAAACATTCTTCCCAAATGAATTGGAACAAAATAAAAAAAACAATGGACGTATCTGGACAATGACTGGTATACAGTAGTCTTAACTGTCTCTGAATAAAACCCAAATCAAATGGCCTCCTATGGTTTTTGTGGTCTTTGATCTATACGTGATTATTTGCTACCACATTGAGATTATTGGCCCAAATATGTACTCTAAATATCAAAATGGGAATTTTAACAAATTAATTCCTGTTTAGACACAAGAAAATAAAGATAACTAACTTCCAACTACCCAAGTTCAATACGGGGAAAGAAGAGAATAAAACACGAGATAATTAAAAAATCAATTAATATTCAAAGGTATCTTTGGTCCTGTCAAATATGGAAGTTGACAACGTACTGCAAATTCTCAAAACATTAGAATATATATATATATATATACACATATATACATATATTTTTTAAGTAAACTCTACACCCAACATGGGGTTTGAACTCACAACCCCAAGATCAAAAGCCACATGCTCTACCAACTAGACAGCCAGATGCCCCATCAACACATTAAAAAATATTTTACAAAATTGCCTGAATAAATATCTATTCTCTCTGCCTATCCTGTTTCTATCCCCATTGCGTAAGTGGAATGTAACATGCTTGCCCAAAAATTCACTTTTTGCTATTATTCTTATACCCCAGAGACACTGAAATAATAACTTGCTAATTCTGTCCTCTAGGGCAGAAGAAAATGACTTATAAATCCCTATTTATGATTATAATTTGGGAAAATATAATGCAGGCATACCTTTATTGTACTTCGCTGTACTGTGCTTTGCAGATGATACTGTACTTCTTACAAAGTGAAGGTTTGTGGCAACCCCGTTTCGAGCAAGTCTATTGGTGTCATTTTTCCAATAGCATTTGCACACTTCATATCTTTTGTCACACTTTGGTAATTCTCACAATATTTCAAACTTTTTCATCACTCTCATATTTGTTATGGTGATCTGTGATTAATGATCTTTGATGTTACTATTGTAATTATTTTGGGGTGCCATGAACCACACCCATATAAGAAGGGGAACTTAATCAATAAATGTGTGTGTTCCGATGGCTCCACCAACTACTGCTCCCTCGTCTCTCTCCCTATTCTCCCTTTAGGGCCTTCCTATTCTCTGAGACACAGTATTGAAATTAAGCCAGTTAATAACCTCACATTGGCCTCTCAGTGTTCAAGCGAAAGGAAGAGTCACCCATCTCTCACTTTAAATCAAAGCTAAACATGGTTAAGCTTAGTGGGGAAGGCATGTAGAAAGCTGAGACAGGCTGAAAGCTAGGCCGCTGCACCAGTTAGCTAAGTTGTAAATGTAAAGAAACAGTTGTTAAAGGAAATTAAAAGTGCTATTCCAGTGAACACACAAATGATAAGAAAGTGACACAGCCTTATTGCTGATATGGAGAAAGTTTTAATGTTTGGATAGAAGATCAAACCAGTCACAACATTCCCTTAAGCCAAAGCCTAATTGAGAGCAAGGCCCAAACTCTCTTCAATTCTATGACTGGGAGAGGTGAGGAAGCTGCAGAACTAGTATGAAGCTAGCAGAGGTTGGTTCACGAGGTTTAAGGAAAAAAGCCATCTCCATAACATAGAAGTGCAAGGGGAAGCAACAAGTACTAATGTAGAAGATGCAGCAAGTTATCCAGAAGATCTAGCTAAAATCATTAACGAAGGTGGCTACACCAAGCAATAGATTTTCAATGTAGATGAAACACCCTCTATTGGAAGAAGATGCCATCTAGGACTTCCATAGCTAGAGAGAGGTCCATGCTTGGCTTCAAAGGTTCAAGGGACAGGTTGACTCTCTTTTTAGGGGCTAATGCAGCTGGTGATTTAAGTTGAAGCCAATGCTCATTTACCATTCTGAAAATCCCAGGGCCCTTAAGAATTACACTAAATCTACTCTGCCTGTGCTCTATAAATAAAAGAACAAAGCCTGGATGACAGCACATCCATTCACAACATGGTTTACTGAATATTTTCAGCCCAATGTTGAAACTCACTGTTCAGTAAAAAAAGATTCCTTTCAAATTACTACTCATTGACAAGGCACCTAGTCACCTAAGATCTCTGATGGAGATGTACAGTAAGCTTAATGTTTTCATGCCTAACACAACATCCATTCTGTAGTCAAGGAATAATTTAGACTTTCAAGTTTGTTATTTAAGAAATAAATTTGAAAAGAAAAAAGAAAAAAATACAATTTGGAAAACTATAGCTGCTATAGATAGTGATTCCTCTGATGGATCTGGGCAAAGTAAACTGAAGACCTTCTGGAAAGGATTCACCATTCTAGATGCCATTAAGAACATTCCTGATTCATGGAACAGGTCAAAATACCAACATTCACAGGAGTATGGAAGAGATTGATTCCAACCCTCTTGGATGACTTTGAGGGGTTCAAGACTTCAGTGGAAGAAGTAACTGCAGATGTAGTAGAAACAGCAAGAAAAACAATTAAAAAGTGGAGCCTGAAGATGGGACAGAAATGCTGCAACCTCATGATAAAACTTGAACAGGTGAAGGGTTGATTCTTATGGATGAGCAAAGAAAGTGGTTTCTTGAGATGGAATCTTTTCCTGGTAAAGATACTGTGAAGATTATTGAAACAAAGGATTAGAATATTACATAAACTTAGTTGATAAAGCAGCAACAGGTTTGAGAGGATTGACTCCAATTTTTTTTTTAAGATTTTATTTATTTGATACAGAGAGAGAGAGAGCACAAGCAGGGGGAGTGGCAGGCAGGCAGAGGGAGAAGCAGGCTCTCTGCTGAGCAAGGAGCCCGACGCGGGGCTCAATCCCAGGACCCTAGGATCACGACCTGAGCCGAAGGCATACGCTTAACCGACTGAGCCACCCAGCCCAGGTGCCCCTTTTGAAAGAAGTTCTGCTATGGGTAAAATGCTATCTAACAGCATCACATGCCACAGAGAAATTGTTTGTGATAGGAAGTCAACTAATGAAGCAAACTTCATTGTTGTCTCATTTACAAAAAATTACCACATTCACCCCAATCTTCAGCAACCACACCTTGATCAGTCAACAGCCATCAACATCTAGGCAAGACCTTCCACCACCAAAAAGGACATAACTCACTAAAGGTTAGAAGACAGCATTTTTTAGCAATAAAGTATTTTTAAATTATGTACATTTTTTAGACACAATGCTATTGTACACCTAATAGATTACAGTGAAGACAACTTTTATATGCACCGGGAAACCAAAAAATTAATTTGACTTGCTTTATTGCAATATTTGTTTTACTGTGGTGATATGAAACCAAACCCACAATATCTCTGAAGTATGCCTGTATTTAACCATACTGAATAACAAGATTAGTAAGATAACAAAGCTAATAAGAATTGGCATAAAATTTGCTTCAGATCACTTGGTACAGATGAAATCAATATATTCATTACAGTTTATAGATACATTAAGGGTAAAAAAAAAATCACTGATGAGAATACATATTGATATGCCCACAGTAAGTTGAATGAACCCATGGGATTCTCTGTCTAAATCCCTATTAAGCACAGTAATTAGCAGGACCAAAACACTACTAAAGATAAATCAGAAGAGGACAGACTATGACACACAAAAGATAAAAATGAAAAAAGAGGTCTTTTATTGCATTTCCATTAACAACCAAGTATCTCTTCTATCACCTACCATTTTCTTTTTTCTTTAGGTAAAGTGGCTATCTACTATGCCAAAATAAATACCACTGAATTCTTGGAATCTTTATTCCAACAATTACAATAAGGACCTGAATCAACACTAGCTTAAAATGCAATTTTCTCTATGGTTTATGTATGAATGTATCAGATGAATAAAGTTATGTATTATTTAAAGTACCTCTGAGTACAATCACTTACTGTTGATCTTAATCAATATAATAAACTTTTTTAATACAAAATTTATTTTATCCAGAAATAAACTATTTTTAAAAGTACATTAATTTTTCAGTTTTTAGTTTTATGATTTCTTTACATACACAAATGTACACTACTTCCCTTTAGTTAACTTATGACATTAAATTTCTTCCACAGGTACATACTTACCACTCATACCTCAGAAAATCTCTTTTAATTTCTTCTACACTAATTTTTCAAATTGTTATATTATCAAAAGAGAAATACCAAAAGCAAAGATATCAAAGATACTTAACATTTTAAATGCAAATTTTTCATAAAATTAACTGGCACAAAAACTGAAAGGATGAATATGCAAAAACCAAAAAAAGAAAATTTACTTAGTACTACAGAAGCATTTTTTTCCCTCTAAACAAAGAACTTCTAGATATGTGAAGCATTATGAAAAGCCCTGATATACACCATGATCAATAACCTACTACTCAAACATTTCAGTGGCCAGACAAAAATTTTTTGACCCAACACTGAACACTGAAAGATTGAAATTAGAAAAAATTATAAGGAAAATCCTTTGAAAAGTCATAACACTTGAAAGTGTTTAAAATCTGAAAAGCTACTTCCTTTAAAATACTGAAGACTTAGCAAATTCTGAAGGCTGTACTACTTGAAAACACCACTAGGTGACAACCTTGCTTCACAAAGTAAAATATCACATGCAAGGTAAGCCTCCAAAGATGTACTAAACTAGCTTTAAAATAAAGGATTTGACATTTACCGGCTTTTAAGGGGTAGGAGAGATATCAAAGAAAATAAAATACACTATTATAATTTTAAAATTTGTGTTTGCTATAAAGATCATATCTCCTCATAAGAAAAAAAATTTAATGTCGAAAGATAATTTTCTCTTGTATTGTCTCCTATGCATCCTTTGGAAATAGAGACTTATAAAAACTACACACAAATTATTAGAGAATAAGGCTTTTTTGCTGTGGAGTAGTCACAAAGAGTATTTTCAACATTAATTCAATAGCTGCTTTTCTCTGACATCAACATAAATAAGCATGACAATTTTAATAACCATAAGAAGATAGGTGAAAATAAATTACAAACTTCTAATTTTTTATAACCCATTTTCAGATATTAAAATATTTTCCCTATACATAAACCAACCTATGATGATATTAACCCTGGAATGCTTATTTGGTATAAAAAAATTTTTAAAACTGCTGAGCAAGGAAAATTTTGTAAATAATTTCTGTGAAATCCCATAATAGACATATTACAAGGAATAGTGGCAATGGGAGCCTATGTTATTATTCACTTTTGCTAACCAAGCCTTCACATAAATTTAAAAGTATAAAATGAAGCCTGTAGATTTTTATTTCATTGGAGGTTATAATTTATATTCCTCCTCTAATTCAACATTTTCATACTTTAATTCAGAAGCAGAGCTGAGGTTATGTTTTAGTAACTCGTATTTTAAAACATAAGAGTATTTGATATTTCTGTCATCTTTTCCTCAGCACAAAGGTGATAGCTATAAAACTATATATCAGGTGGAAAGCTTCATTTTAGGTCTGATGCCCTGTGCACTGACTACCTCAATAGAGCATCAGTACCTGCAGAGTCCCTGCCAAGGGCCTCCCAGGATTAACCACCGGAGACTGCATACTCAGGTTTGTATAAGGAATGTTATTTAAAAATATAAGATGTCATAGCAAAAATTAGAAGGCATTTTTATGAAAAGCTTGGAGAGATTGTCATATGATCTGGACTGTTCAGTAAGGCAGAACTCGATGCTCATCTCACCCTCACCCTTGAACACATGTGGAATCCTAGGCAATTTAATCTTTCTGCACCTCTGTTTCTTTTCCTAAGGAAAAAAAATGGAGATCATACTGAAAATATTGATCTACAGAGTTGTTCTCAAGAATAAATGAGACAGCGTGAAAAACCTAGCATATGCGTGGTATAAAGTAGATGCTAAATAAACTCATTTTCTTCCTTCTTAAACACTGTACCCTTGGTGTTTGTTCTGGAAAATATTTTCAAAACATGATACTCAAAAGATGTCTTCTGGGTTCTTAGAAGAAAGAAAAAGAAAAAGAATTGCCAAACAACAAAGGGAATTTCCTCAAAGGCTACAACTAAAGTGTATGTGTGTCAGAGGTGTGTGTGTGTGGGTGTGTGTATGTTTCTTTATAGGAAACCTGAACTACATACTTCTAACATATTACTGACAAGGAGTTCATTGAGAAAAGAAGATAGTATCAGCAAGATGGAAGGAATTTCATCATTTAATTCATGGATATCTTCCAATTTTACATACAGATACATATATACAGTTTTAACAATAAGAAAATAAGTTATTCAATGAGACTGTGCAACTATTTCTGCCCAAAAGAGAATTTCCATGCAAAATACATTGCCATCATTTTTGCCCAATCTGCCATTTACATCAAAATTTAAAACAATGTCAAGAAATAGCTGGTGAGTAATAATCTTAAAATTCTTTAGCACAGAATTACAGTTGTAATAACTAATTTTAAAATGAGACATTTTATAATTTACTTATAATTTATTTAAACTAATGCCATTTATTTAAAACTTTAAAAATGAAAATTTACTTCAATTATCATAAGCAATTACAGCAAATACCTACTTCTTTGTAGTATAATCATATATTTTACCATCTGATAGTATGACAATCTTTCATAAATTAAAATGAAATGAAAATGAAAGAGGCCTAAAATAAAAAGAGCAGTCACTTAAATATGCTACCAAATTAAGTAAATATTAAACAAATGACTTATTTGCCAAAACAGTGAAACAACCCCCATATATATATATATGCCCCATTTATATATATCTTTGTCCATAAGATACATATTAGTCAGTAAATATGGATTCTAACTTTCATTTCTTTTAAAATGCATTTTAGCGGGCGCCTGGGTAGCTCAGTCGGTTAAGTGTCTGCCTTTGGCTCAGGTCGTGGTCCCAAGGTCCTGGGATCGAGCCCCGTGCATCCGGCTCCCTGCTCAGCAGGAAGCCTACTTCTCCCTCTCCCACTCCCCCTGCTTGTGTTCCTGCTCTCGCTGTCTCTGTCAAATAAATAAAATCTTTAAAAAAATAAAATAAATAAAATAAAATAAAATGCATTTTATATACAAAATGTTTTGTGTTGATAAGATTTTTGAAATTGAAATGCTGCAAATAAATTAAAAGGTTTTAATTTTTAGCTTAGAAGACATCATTTAAATATATCCCCATATCTCTTCATAGTGGGCTGAATGGTGATCCCAAATGTCCTAATCTCTGGAACCTGTTACTTTATTTGGAAAAATGGTCCTAATACATATACTTAAGTTAAGCGTCTTGAGATGATTATTCAAGTAGGCCCTAAATCCAGTAACAAGAATCGTTATAGGACAGAAGTGGCGTGGAGGGCGGGGGGGTAGGGTTCTGAGGCAGAAACACAAAGGGAAGAAATAGAGAAGAGGAGAAGGCCATGAGAAGATGGAGGCAGATATGGAGTGATGAGGTCTCAAACCAAGGATCACCAACAACCCCCAGAAGTGGGAGAGAGTCAACTGATTTGGCCTCCAGAACTAAAAGCACTTATTTCTGTTGTTTTCAGCCACCCAGTTTGTGGTAATTTGTTATAGCAGCCAAAGCAAACTAATATACCTATTATGAATTTAAGTAATTATTTGAGAAGTACTGATTCAATTCAATAATTTTTTGAAAAATTATCCGTTAGATTAGAATCTACATAGAAGCATATTTTCTATTCAAATTAAATGCCTTGATTCATTAACTATTCCTGAATAAATTCCTCATGTGAACTTGTTTTTTTAAATCTATAAATAACAAAATACAAACTATAGAGAGGTACAATAAAAAGCTGAAAGTGGCCCTTCCCCAATTCTCCTTCTAAAAAATAAACAGTATTAACAATCTTAGACCTTGTATATCCTTGTAATACACACACACATAAATTGGAGTGGAATTTAGAAGAAAATATTTGTTTGCTTATAAAAACATTTTACATAAAAGTTTTTGCAGTAAATCTTTCCATTTAAGAATATATCACAGCCAATTTTCATTTCAAGCACATGGATTTCCCCATCTCATCCTTTTCAATAGATGCAAAATATTCCCTTCCACATAGAGGCTATACCAAAATTTTTTTAACTATTCAGGTTGTTTCTAAATTTATATTAACAATACTTCCTTGAGTATATTTGTAGATACACATTAGAGGACAAATATTATGTTTTTATAAGAGATATTTCTAAAAGTGGTGCTGCTATGTGATATTATATGTGTTAGAACAGAGAAAAAGAACTTTAAACTTAGAAAATATGAAATATTTTGTGCTTTTGGAAATACTTAAATGTTTTAATAAAAATGATTCTTTATAAATAATTTCTTATTTTAAGAAATCTTACTTGATGAACAAATATCCCTAAAGAGTTTTACCTAATTGTAAAAGCACTCTCAATGACTGAATAAGAATTTAGGTAAATGACATGATCCCTCCCTACCCTCTCAGAGTCTTGTGTGTTTACAAACTTGACTCCTGGGATTCCCATACTTATTAGGGTGTGTGTGTGTGTGTGTGTGTGTGTGTGTGTGTGTTGTTAACACCATTTAAAAAGACAGGAATCAATATGTTCTTTAAAGTGCCACTTCTGGGTATGATGGAGTAAGACTCTACTGTATATATGATGACACCCTCTGTTCCCTGCAGAAAATACCCAAAAATCTGGAAAAAATACAAAAATCAACTCCAGCTACTGCAAAGTGAGCAGAAAATACTGTTGGGGAACGCATGCTCCTTTGAATGTGGAAGACCAGGAACCACAAATTACTTATGGTCTCTGGTGCTTTAAGTCTAGGACAGAGTGCAGTCCAAACGGCAGACCAGCAGCAGATGTGCACAAGGACATACTGACAATCTTTATGCTCTGCAGAACAGAAAAAGGAAGTAAAGAAACCAGGAGCACCAAAGAATGAGGGGGGAATCCAGTAAGAGAAAGACCAAAAGAGGGGATCTACAGACTCTGTCTACCCATCTCTCTGATGACCTCAGAATGACCCATGTGCAGAACACTTACAGCAATCCAGCTAAAGACAAAAGATTTGAACAGAGAATGGAATTGCTGCACAAATTAAGACTCTGCAGTTCATGTCAGCGAAAAAAGGTGCCATCTACAATTTAGGAAACAATATCATCAGTGAAAAGCGACAGAACAAAAATCTCCACCACTTAACAACTCATAATACCAAGAATACAATCCAAAATTACCCAACAGACAAAGAACCAAAAAATGAAACACATTTTCTAGAAAAAAGAAAATCAATCAAATTTGATCCAAGATGAACCAGATGTTAGAACTAGAAGACAAGAATATTAAAATAAATGTTGTAACTTTTCTCAATTAAGAAAAATACCTTCAATACATTAAATCTCAGCAGAGAGACGCTGTTTCAGCTGAGAGACAGAAACAATTAAAAAAGTCAAGTGAAAGTTCTAGAATGGAAAACTATTTCTGAACTAAAATGAAGTTAACAGCAGGATGAACCCAGTGGAAAGAGTAAGTGAATTATAAGACAGATGTTGCAACAATTCTATATTTTACATAAAGTAGTAGATTATTAACAATAAATGCATTATGAAAAGTTGAGGATATTATATAACACAATCCTTAGAAATACCACCATAAAAATAATGCAAAAGAGAAACGATAGCATGTCTACACAAAAATGTATACATAATGTTCAAAGCATCATTATTTATAATTGCAATAACTATAAGTAACCCAAAAGTCCATCAACTGGTGAATGGACTTTCTTAAAATTGTAATATATTCATACCACAATAAAAAGAAATGAAATAAAAATACACACAGTAGTGTAAGTGAATCTCAAAAGCATGATCCCAAGTGAAAGAAGGCAACATACAAAAGACTACACACAGTGTGTGATTCCATTTAGATAAAATTTTAGAAAAAGCAAAACTATCTGACAGAAAGTGGATCAGGGTTTGCCTGGGGTTGGGGTGAGGAAGGACATCAAATACAAAGGAGCTAGAAGGTAAGAAATCCATTTATACAATTAAATATGTTACCAAATCCATCAAACTGTACTTTTAAAATTGGTCAATTTAAAATTGTAAAATTGTAAAAAATACCTTAGTAAACATAAAAAAGGAGAGAAATTGAAGAGAGGAATCAGAATTTGCGAGGTTTGCTAATTTACTAATGATACATAGAAAGTGACAACAATGGACAAAACAAAAGCCTCTGAATCCTTAGTCCAGAGCTGCCTTACAGCTTTTTTTATTGAAAATGATGATGAATACATTCAAAATATAAAACTTAATCAAGATATGAGCCTAAAATTAAATACAATTAGAAAGAAGCCAATGATCTATATGTTAAATTAATAATGTAACCAGACTAAAATAAAAAACTAATCCAGTAAACACGCCTGGGTGGCTCAGTCGTTAAGCGTCTGCCTTCGGCTCAGGTCATGATCCCAGGGTCCTGGGATCAAGCCCCGCATCGGGCTCCCTGCTCGGCGGAGGGCCTGCTTCTCTCTCTCCCTCTGCCTGCCTCTCTGCCTGCTTGTGTTCTCTCTCTCTCTCTGTCAAATAAATAAAATCTTTTTAAAAAATTAATTAATTAATTAAACATTTAAACATTAAAAACTCTAAACAAATCTTGAACTCTAGTAGGTTTCTTTTTCCACAGTGGTAGAGACGTAGCAACTCTGAAACTACTTTGAGCAAATGAGTAAATATACCGATGATGTTAGGGATCAGGGTTCTCACTGTTGAAGAAAGGAGATACAAATATAGATGGTAAAAGGCTAGAAATAAACATCTGGTGTTGGACTAGAAATAGTAGTTTCAGGATAAACTCATGATTTTATATTTATATATCAACTTATTCATTCTCATGTGTGTGGACTGTCCAGAAACAGCACTGCCTCGTGTAATAGTTGTATCCTCATTAATCTCATCTTGAAAGAAGCCTTGATATGACTTTCAATTTTAAAAGTGCAGTAACACATTTTTAAAATATCTGGCATATAAAACTCAACTGTTAGAGATTACTAAACTCTGAACATTTCCAAGCATAAGGCCATCACCATTTTCCAATAAAAACATTTTCCCACGTTAAAGATGTACATGTCAACAAAGATGATATTTAATCAAATAACAGTCACAAATACATGCATTTCTATGAAACATATGTCAATAATAATCCTAAAATGAATAAAAGTCAGACTGGCAAGAGGTCAGGTTAGTTGGGGGAGCATTATTTTAAAAACATGCCTATACAAAAACTGTATGTTGACAAAACAGTTTTTGTGAGTCTATTTTTTTAACTTCCATAATTTAGTAAATATGAAACCCATATTTTGGCAGTACATTCATCCTGCAGGTAATGTTAAATAAAGACTCAGACCTTGTTATTTTATCTGTCAAAAAATCTGAAACTTCGCTGCCAATGGATATACACAAATATAGTTTCTAGTGTGTGTAACAGCACTCATATATCAATTGGGTTACAAGAATTTGGCCTTTTATAGGACCAAAAACATTAACAGAGAATTTTTTTTTTAGATTTCCTTAAAGCTAATTCAGTCTCATGAATTATTTTTCCCTTCCCTCAGCAAAATTTTTATTTGGGACTTATCTGGCACTACAAGTAATACAAAGTTAAAAGTTCAGACCCATCTTCAAGAAGGCTACAGTCCAGTGAACTGGCAGACATGAAAGCGAAAAGCTATATGAAAAGAAACAAAAATATTCTAATGTACCCTGTATGAATAAGATGCACTGGTCAGTTAAGTCTGCATGGAAAGATCAGGGCAGGTTCTGAGGAGGAAGCGGTATCATGGGCTGAGATGAGAAACAACACAACCGTCACTCATTTCTTGAATGATAAACCTTGCAGCATAAGTGCAAAAAGCTCAGAGTTGTGAAATAGGCAAATTGTGTAGTCAAAAGTATTTTCTAGAGCCAAACTGTAGCATCAGTAATACATTCCACAACTGCAATGTTAAACTGGTAGATAGCATCATAAAGTCTTTGATAAGTGAAAAAGGTATTGTTAATTTTATAACTTTCTCAATTAGCACTTTTCTTATTTTACAAATATGAAATTTCTTACATCATCCAACTTAATAAAAGATTTCATTTATAATTGAGGCATGTTAATACAATTCTAAGGCAGCTGATTATTATTCTACAAAATCCAGTAGGTCACCATTTGCCAAAACAACCAATCTCAGGATCAGTCTGGCTATTTACCATATTGCCCTTTAAGCAAGTCACAAGACAAGCTAACATAACATATTAAATGCTCTGAAGAGTCCTGTAATCAACAAACTGTTTTCTTTTCTATTTTTTTTAAAGATTTTATTTATTTATTTAACGGAGAGAGAGACAGCAAGAGAGGGAACACAAGCAGGGGGAGCGGGAGAGGGAGAAGCAGGCTTCCTGCTGAGCAGGGAGCCTGATGTGGGGCTCAATCCCAGCACCCTGGGATCATGATCTAAGCCGAAGGCAGACGCTTAACTGACTGAGCCACCCAGGCGTCCCTCTTTTCTATTTTTTATTTTATTATATTTATTTATTTGACAGAGAGAGCGAGAGCGAGGGAGAGAGCACAAGAAGGGGGAGTGGCAGGCAGAGAGAGAGGGAGAAGCAGGCTCCGCACTGAGCAGGGATCCCGACCCAGGCTTCAATCCCAGAATCCCAGGATCATGACCTGAGCTGAAAGCAGATGCTTAACTGACTGAGCCACCCAGGTGCCCCATTTCTATTTTTTTTTTAATACAGAGTTAATTAGACAAGGGAACCTAACTTTGTCATTTAACATCCTCAGAACATATTTTATATTAACATATTAGTATGAGGATTTAACACTATTTGTAAGTAACCCTAAAAGTCTCAACATAATAATGTGGAATTTTGCTAAATCACAAATTTGAAGCCCATCTGCTGACTGGCTGCTTAGTAAGAATGAGTCACAGAAGAATTCTGCCAACTACCAGATATCCACACCTCAGGGCAGCTCTTCAGTACTCTACAGTAGTATTCACAAGGAATCAGGCCGTATCCTTCACCAATACGAGGTAAACTGTAATCCTTGTACACATGAAGAATATACTGTGAGCACCATGGCTATTTCCTTACATTGTAAAATGAAAATATTAAGTAACATGGTATATAAATTAGGCCTCATGCATAATTAAATTCAGGATGCCTTTCATTAATATATGACAATAGCAGCTAACACTGTTTACTATGTGCTAGACATTGTTCTAAGGGGTTTGTTTATATTAACTTATTTAATCCTCACAACAACTGTATGAGGTATGTACTGGTATTACACACTTTATAAATGAGGAACCTCAAATATGAAGAGCTTAATTAAACTTGCTCATGGACACACAGTTCACAAAAGAGCTAGCATGCTAACCCCAGGAGTCTGGTCCCAGTCTATGCCCTGAGTAACTACACTTAAACCCAGAGTAAAAAAATGCTCAAAGTCCACAATCTGGCTTCAGCACTAACTCACAGTGTGATCTGTGCTGTGCCTCAGGTTAGTCATATATAAAATAAGAGAACTGGAAGAGATAATCTTTAATATTCCATGTGGGTCTGAGACATTAAAGACTTCTAAAGTCATAATAGGCCTTTTCCAGCTTCCAACAACTATAGGTCCACCTTTCCAGGCTTGCTGATCCTTTTCCTTTGTTTCTTCAACCATTTCCCTGAAAGCACCTCATCATGCCACCATAAAACTTGAATTTTAACAGTGAGGATAACATTGTGAGAAGCTTTGCTTTTGCAAAAGAAGTCCTTTCCTCAGACCTCTTCCTCTTCTTTAACTATCATGTGGGTAAACTAGGAATGTGTTGGCTGTGTACAACAGAAATCCAGATTGGGAGGGAAGCAATATTGGAGATGGAGACACTGATTAGGAAGCTACTACATCAATCCAAATCAGAGATGAAGATGGTCTAGAATAGGGCAGTGGCGAGGGTACAGATAAGCAGCAAAAGGCAAGAGGCATTTAGAGATCAAATTCTGGTGACCCAGGGGAAATGAGGGAGAGTGAGGATGGATGGTGAGAGTTAACAGAAGCAGTTTTTGGGGAAAGATGATGAGTTCAGTTTGGGGTAGGTCTGATTTGGTGTGTCTGCAAGACGGCCAAGTGGACGTGCCCTGCAGGCAGCAGACATTCAAAAGAGATGTCTGAGCTGGAGATAAACAGAGGAATAAGAGGAAGGGGTTAATGGTACAGGAGAAAAATGGCTGACATTCTCTTACCTGCCACTCCCTGCCCCCCATATGCAATGGCATACACTCAAAGTCTGGCAACCAGGTGTTTGCAACATAAAATAAACACAAAAACAAGAAAAGAAAGAAAGAGAAGAGAAGAGAAGAGAAGAGGAACACATACATGTAGGGTTTTTCTTTAAGAAGCCAAATGGTTTCTTTGGGAAGAACCAAGATGGCAAGTAAGGACACTGGGTACCACAAAACAAACAAGCTCACCCCACTGTAGCATTTACAGCTCCAAAAGTGAGTTATTAAGTAATCCACTTGGTCACTCCAGAGCAAAGCCTTTTAGTCTAAGAGTCCCTCCCAGGTATACAGAGTTTTTCCCCTGGCTCATTTTAATCTGTGAACTAATAACCAAATACCAGGGAAAACTGGGAAAAACCTATAACATGAAACAGAGACCAAGAACAACAAACAGAAGGAAAAAAGAAATGGCACTAGAGGAAACAGAAATAATTCCGAAGGGGAAAGGACCTCTGATTACTTCCCTCAGAGTCAAAAGATCAAAGAAAAACGGCACCATGAAAAATATTAAAGCATCCATTAAAGAAGACTCCATAAAAGAAGAACAGGGCATTATAAAAAAATATTAAAGAAAAAGGGGGTCCACAGAAATTAAAAATATTTACCCAAATTAAAAACCCAATACTAAGTTTGGAAAAAGTCAAGGAAATCTCTCGGGAAGTAAAACAAAAAAAATACAACAAGATGAGAGAAAAAAGTGAACTACTGAATTGTTCACTTTAAAATGGTTAATTTTATGTTATATAAACCTTTTTTTTAAGATTTTATTTATTTATTTAATTGACAGAGAGAGAGAGAGAGAGCATGAGAGGGAACACAAGCAGGTGGACTGGGAGAGGGAGAAGCAGGCTTCTGGCTGAGCAGGGAGCCCGATGTGGGGCTCGATCCCAGGACCCTGGGATCATGACCTGAGCCGAAGGCAGTCACTTAACCAACTGAGCCACCCAGGCACCCCAATAAATTATTTTTTAAAAAGAAGGAATAACTAGCTAATATAACTTTAAAATCAAAGGTTAACTCTTTCAAGTGTCAGGCATGAATGTTTCCTGGGGCTGTAGATTATCATTTTGAAAAGTTGATAGTTTCAAAGAAAGAATAGGATAAAACTATAGGTCCAGGATGTAGAGCACTCAAAGGAAGGAACACAAAATGGAAAAATTTATCAAGAGAACTTGTTTTAAAATCATGATTTTAAAAGTTAAAAGTTTTAAATTTATTTCCTACAACCCCAGCAATTCCAACTCTAGGTAAGCAATTTTGATAAAAATCTGAAACACAAATACAAAGAAATGCATATAAGGATGCTTCACAACACTGTTTATAGTTAAGTAAGTATGGAAATTAGAAATGATCTAAATTGTCAATCTGTATGGGAATGAATATATAAAATGTGATAGGCAGTATATTCACACAGTACTACACAGCAGTTAAAAATAAACTATACTGATTCACCTAAGAAACACATATTGAGTGCTAGCTGTATGTCAGATACTGATCTGGTACTGGTGACTCCACAGTGAGCAAGACAAAGTCCTTGCCTCCAGGGAGCTTACAAATAGATCTACCTATACCAGCACAGACAGAGGACAGAAAGAGTAAGCTGTGAAATATTAACTATATAAACTCTTATATTATTCACTAAGCAATCCTACATATTATTTATGTATACATATAGGTAAATGTATTCTTTAAAATCTTAGAAAATACATGCAAAAATCATAGCAGGGTTGCTTCTGAAGAAGGAAAGAAGGAGAGCGGACTGAAGATGTGGATCAAAGGGAACTTCTATCTGAAATTTCTGTTTTTTATTAGAAAAAAAGACAATTTGCCAACTAATAATAGCCAATTCTGGTTATATCCAACACTAGTATTTATTTTATAAACCTCTGTGCTTTATTTACTACCAAAAAGTAAGAGAACCTAAAGAAATAATCCAGAAGATCCTACATCCAGGTAATAAAGGTTCTAAAAAGAGAAGAGTATAGAGGAAAGTAGCAAGGAAAAAATACAAGAGAATTTCCCAAAGCTAAAGATATAAGTAATGACACTAAAAGAACTCAGTAAAAAAGAAAAGTTCCCAATACAATAAACGGAGGGAAAAATACCCAGATACTTAATTGTGAATTTTTAGGATATCAGAGATATAAAAAGAGGACTCTAAAAATATAGCAAATAAGAAGGAAGAAGGAAAAAGAAAGAATAAGAACGAGGTTGGCATCAGACTTTTTTGATTTAATGCCCTCAAAATTATGAAAAAAAAAAAAGCTTTCCACTTATAATTCTACAACTATCCAAAATATCACTCAGGTGTGAGGGCAAAATAAATATAGTTTCAGACATGGAACGCCTAAGAAAATTTACTTTTATCCCTCCATTCACAGGAAATTAATCTACACAAGGATATGAAGTAACAAGGAAATGGAATAAACCAAAAAAGAAAATGGAATGAGGAAATGAATCCAACACAAGAAAATGATAAATTGAAATCTCAGAAGAGAGATGCACAGCAGAACTAAAAAAAAAATCACTTCAGATTAGAAAAAGAAGGGAGCTGCCCAGTGGGGAAAAAACAAAGGGAAGAAAGCATTCCACACATGTGATAATTTTTTTTCTCAATCTTACATATTAACATTTTGGGTTGGATGATTCGTTACTTTAAGGGACTGCTTTGTGCAGTGTAGGATGTTCAACAGTGTTCCTAGGCTCTACACACTAGATGCCAGTGGCTCTCCCCAAGTTTTGACAACCAAAAATGTCTCTAGACATTACCAAATATCCTGGGGACAGGGAAGGGTGTTGGGAAAATGCCATTAATTGAGAACCACTACCTTAAAAGAACTGAAAAATAAATAAATAAAAGCAATGTAAAAAAAAATGGCAATTAGAAATACTAGAAGCTGTATAAGAAAGAAAATAAAATCAGAGCTATTTACATGATTTTCTATAAAGAAAATTTAGTCATCATAATAGAAACACTGTAAATTTAAATGGGGCTACAATGTCAGCCAGTATAAGAGATATGGAAGACTTCATTATAGTTACATGACAAAATGTACATATCTATCTTGACACTGAGAAAATAAAGTAAGAAGTGGGGCAAGTAATGGGCTTCTAAAAATAATATTTATTAGGGAGGGCAGATAAGTAGTTGGACATGCTAAATATTCATCTATCCCATAAATCAACAGATAATAAAATTAAAACTTAAAAAGTCAAGACAGCTTGATAAAGAAATATTATTTTGAAAGAGGAAAATAACCATCAGAAACATTTAAGAGTTAAAGTAGGATGGGGAGGGGGAGAGAGATGGATGAGCAGGAACTACTGTTTTGTTTTGTTTTGTTTTTTTCCTAAGATTTTATTTATTCATATGAGAGAGAGAGAGGGCACAAATGGGGGGAGGGGCAGAGGAAGAAGGACAAGCAGACTCCCTGCTAAGTGAGGAGCCTGACATGGGGCTCGATCCCAGGACCCCGAGATCATGACCTGAGCCAAAGTCAGACACTTAAACCAAATGAGCCACCTAGGCATCCCAGGAACTACTGTTTTTCATTTTAAGTCCTTCAGTTTTTAGCTATAACCATATAGTACTTTGATAGAAATTTTATGCAATTTTTAAAAAATCAATTAGTATCTTTTATAAGAAGTAATTCTTTACATAAATAAAAACAGAACTGTATCATCAGACATTCATTTATTGAAATTTCACTGTAATCTAATTTTATAATTACTATAATACAGCCACTGATTCAATTTATTCAATATTTATTAATTTATTTAATAAAAACCTACTATAAATTTTTAATTAGTTGAGTAATAATAAGTTAAATAAAAGCCAGGTTTGACCATATGAGCAATGGAGAGATATTCTTGAACTGGGCAGTATCCTGATTAAAAGTTCTGCCTTGGGGTGCCTGGGTGGCTCTATCGGTTAAAGCGTCTGACTTTGGCTCAGGTCCTGATCCTAGGGTCCTGGGATCAAGCCCCCAAGTCAGGCTCCTTGCTCAGTAGGAAGCCAGCTTCTCGCTCTTGCTCTCCCTCTCCCTCTGCCTGCCGCTTCCCCTGCTTGTGCCCTGTCAAATAAATACATAAAATCTTAAGAAAAAAAAAAAAAAGTTCTGCCTTAGGTAGATTAGTCTGAAGTGTACAAAAATTTTGTTTTAAAGATTTTATTTATTTAAGAGAGACAGAGATAATGACAGAGAGAGCGAGAGAGAGCATGTGAGAGCATGAGCAGCAAGGAGAGGGAGAAGCAGGCTCCCCGCTGAGCAAGGAGCCCGATGTGGGACTGGATCCCAGGACCCCGAGATCATGACCTGAGCAGAAGGCAGATGCTTAACGGACTGAGCCACCCAGGCGCCCTTAAAAAGTGCAAATAAATTCTATCACACAAGTTTAAGTGCAAAGTAATAAGAAAGTGTGTGTAGAATATGATGGTAATTGCCAGAACAGGCAGAAGGAAAGTTGAGGTGAAGATAAAGATGATGATGATGATGGTAATGTTGGTAACAATTATGATGGCAAATACTGTTCCTTTAAATGCCAGATATCGTGCTAATTATTTGATATATAATATGTCATTTGTCATAATAACTCCCCATATTATTTTATCTCCATTTCCTAAATAAGAAAATTCAGATTAACTAACCTACCTGAAGTTATACAGCTAGTAGACAGTGGAATGATATTTGAGAAAAATGGCAAACTTAGTAAAAAGTGGCCAGAGGAAGTACTAACCACTATTCTATTAACCTGCCTTAGGAACAATCTAAGTCTTGATTTATGATTCAGTAATTATACCCTCCTTCATACCATAATGCATTTGAAACAGAAGGAAATAAAACAGAGAGGTAAGTGAAAGCAGAAGGAAACTGGAAGGAAATTTTGGCATTTATGGCAGACACAAGAAAAAAAATTACAGAGTTCTTCAATGTTTTTTGTAAAAGGTACAAGAGACTCTAGTTATCTAAGGCTGCTTATAACTGGGTCAACATTTCCTAAGGAAAAGAAAAAGGCAGAAAAAAAAGGCTTACTGGGCCTGTACTTTGTTAAAATAAAATAGTTTATTTTATATTTAATCAAATGTAGTTTTTAATGGCAAATATGTACTCATTGAGAGATCCTCTTCTACTTTAATCCCATGCATTTAGCATTTTACCAATTAGAAAAGCTTAGTACCTTCTGGCAACCTAAAAATGTTTCTGCTCTCTTCCACTCTCCAGTCATTTATAAAAATATTAAACCAACAAAACTTGTGTTGGCACCTATTCCTAGAAGACTGCACTTTACATTTTTATCTTTCTCTGATTAAATAAGTGGCCATTCATTGCTAACTACTTGTTACATATCTGAAATGGTTAGCTTTTCATTTTTATAATTAAACTAAAATTATTTGTGTTGGAATCCCCTATCTCAAAAATTAATATCAAAGTCCAACTTTTATGCTGCATAAAATAAAAACATTATTCATGACTACTAATCTATGTTTTAATTAAATAAGCCACTACATACACAGTACTATCAACAGTTTTAGTTAATGTCAATGTAACACGTATTAAATCCATTTATATATATAATCCCATTTATGTTACAGGAGAGACAAATACAAATAATTAGCACCCCAGAGAAATAATCTTTCTAAACATTTTAAAATTCAAATTAACATCTGAAAAAATAAGATAGCCAGAGCAGACTAAAAATTACAAAGTGGAAATCTAAAGAATAAAAACATTGCACTAAAGACAAGTAGAAGTGCAACAGCTTCAAATAACCAGGAATTACCCACAACCTCATTATGGCCAGCTAGAACACAGCCATATTTTCCCATGGGTCAAATAAAGGGGTTGGACCATGTAGTCCCAAATTAGCATCTCCATGTCACAATTATTAAGGTACATTCAAAAGAACCTTTCTTTGCTTGGTGATATTCTAGGGCAATGAGTTACCTTTTGTTATTTCAAATTAAGAGTAGATACCGTCACTATACCCCCTCAAGTGCACAAAACTTGTAATATTGGGGCACCTGGGTGGCGAAGTCGGTTAAGCACCAGAATCTTGGTTTCGGCTCAGGTCATGATTTCAGGATCATGAGATCTAGTCCCGCATCTGGCTCCTCACTCAGCACAGAGTTGGCTTCAGACTTTCTCTCCCACTCCCTCTCCCCCTCCCTCCCACGTGCATGCTCTGTCTCTAAATAAATCTTTTTTATTTTATTTTATTTTAAGATTTTATTTATTTATTTGACAGAAAGAGAGAGAGCACAAGTAGGGGGAGCAGCAGATAGAGGGAAAGGGAGAAGCAGGCTCCCCGCTGAGCAGGGAGCCTGCAGGGCTTGATCTCAGGATCCTGGGATCAGAACCTGAGCCAAAGACAGACACTTAACCAACTGAGCCACCCAGGTGCCCCTAAATGACTCTTTTTAAAAATTAAAAAAAAAAAACTTGCAATATTGAAGGAAATTATAAGGACAATTTAAAAATCAAGAGAAGAATGACTCATTGGTTATTAATTCCATGTTTTTCTCACTATGAAGAGAGAAAGTTCTATAAAATTAGAAAAATCAAGAAGAGAAACAGTTCCACAAAGCAGCAAGAAACCATTACCTTCAACTGTTCAAAACAAACTGGAAAAACTACAAATTCATTGGTTTTTAAACCCATTAGAGAACTGAGGCCACAAAGAAACTTCTATGAATTAAACACTAGAAAATGCCTAGTCCTTCACAGGAGAGAAGAGATCCACAGTGAGTCCATCCCAGATGAAGTAAGAAGAATTTAATATACTTTGAGTAAGGAGAAATCAGCCAGACTTTTAACAAACTTTTACAGCCACATACAGTCTGGCCTCACAGATTAGAATTCCAAGGATTTCCAGCCACAAGCAAGTTTGCAACTACATGCCATCTCACACTGGTCTTCACCAAGTGCTCAGGTATTGTTGGCCAAAAGCTGGAGGGGAAGGGGGGGGAGGAGAGGGGGGGGGGGGAGAGACAGAAGTCCATCCAATTTACTCTGGACTTTTAGCTACAGAAGAGTGATTCCAGGGCAGGGAATCTGAGAGGTACCCTCTGAACACATGTAGGCTTTCAACCAAATGACTATGGGCAGGGCAGGAGAGAAGAAAGAACTTCTCATCTCCCCCGACTTTCCCCACTTTTGAATCTCCAGGTACTCTAAGTTTTCAACTCTAGGAGTAAGGCAGGGGATGAAAGTTAGCATTCCAAGGCACTCCAGGCTTTAACAGAGGAAAGACGCAACAGGGCTGAAAGAGGCATTAAAAGCAGGATATGAATCATGAGTCTGACAAGGTAGATAGCAAAACAGAGAGAAATAGAACTCCCACAGTTTTAAAGCTCGCAGCTTAGCTATGAAGCAAGAGTAGATCCCTGGAATTTGCCAGTGTTTGGATTCCAGGTCCTATTAAAGAGAAAGTTGTGACCCTATCCTCACAGCATCTGAACCACTGGTGAACTGCTGCAAACTAAAACTGAAAAAAAAAAAAAAAAAGCTGATTAACTCATCCCTCCTCACTTCTACTACTCCAGATCTAGAAGGGCATGAAAACATATAAAAAGATAATGTCTACATAATTTCTAAAATTGACCAAACCAAAGATGCAATAGCTCAACAAACCTCACAGTGACTAAGTACAAGAAAACCACAGTAAGGTACATCACATTCAAACTGACAGTGAAAAAATAGTAAAAAACATTTTTAATAGCAGTGAGAGAATAAAGACACATTACACACTGAGGAAAAACATAAGAATTTCCACTAACTTTTCTTCAGAAACAATTCATTCCAGAAGAAAATAAAGCCACATCTTAGGGCACCTGGGTGGCTTAGTCAGTTAAGTGTCTGACTCTTGATTTTGGCTCAGGTCATGATCTCAGGGTTGTGAGATTGAGTCCTGCATCAGGTTCCAGCAGATTCTCTCTCTCTCTCTCTCTCTCCTTCTGCCAGTGAAAAAAAAAATTTTAAAAAGAAAATAAAGCCACATCTTAAAAAAAAAAAAAAGAGGAAGGAGTCGACCTATAAATCTATACCCAGAAAAAATATCCTTCAAAAGGAAAATGAAATAAAGAGATTCCTAGATAAAAGTTGAGAGAATTCACCACTAGCAGACACACAATACAAGAAATGCTAACAGAAGTTATTAGAAGCAAAATAATACAAGATGAAACCAAAGGAAAGAATTAAAAGCATCTGAAATGGTTAATACATAGGTGAATACAGAATATCTTTTAAACTACCTTTGCAGGGCGCCTGGGTGGCTCAGTTGGTTAAGCAACTGCCTTCAGCTCAGGTCATGATCCCAGAGTCCTGGGATTGAGCCCTGCATCAGCTCCCTGCTCAGTGGGGAGCCTGCTTCTCCCCTTGCCTGCCGCTCCCCCTGCTTGTGCTCTCTCTCTCTCTCTCACTGTCGCTCTAACTCAAATAAATAAAATCTTAAAAAAAAAAGGGAAAACTACCTTTGCATATATATGCAAATTTCTTTAAGACTATAGATTATTTAAAGTGAAATAATAAAAATACTATGAAAAATCAGAAGGACAATGGGCAGAGAGGGATAAATAAAATTACACTACTGTACAATTCTTACATTGTTAAGTATTATTTGAAGGTAGACTGTGATAATGTAAAGATTCATACTGTAATCTCTCTAGAAGAGCAGACATTTTTGAAATGACACTAAGAGATATAATGAAAGTCAATTCAGGAGACAAAGCAATATACTAAAAAATACATGCTGCACCAAAAAGAAGGTAGAAAAAGCACAATGAACAACTGGGATAAAGAGAAAACAAATAATAAAGTGGGAGACTAAAATAAGCCCCATTAATAATTATATTAAATAATGAATTAACTCCAGACTTTTCAACTACTAAAAGCAGGAAGTAGGGCAAAAGAATTGAGAGAAATCCCCTGAGATGCTCACATTGTTCAGCAACCAGAGGCTTGAGGCTCCCAGGAGAACTAGGAGAAAGCAATGGAAGGCACTCCAGGCCTTCAACGCAGGAAGAGGGAGGAAGCAGGGCCAGACTGCCCACTGCAATAGTTATATCAATTTGCATTCACAACAGCAACTTAGAGGAGAGTGTCTGTTTCATCACAACCTTGCCAACAGAATGTGACATATATTTTAAAACTTTTGCCACCCTATGGGTGTTCTAGTATATCCCAGTGTCACTTTAATTTGCATGTCTAAGTGTGAACAATTTTTCATGTTTGAGAATTTTTGTCTTTTTGTGTGTGAATTGCCCTTCCCACATTTTCTTCTACTACATATATGGTTTCACGTAGACTGTAATCAATTTGGAGTTTATTGTGTGTTATGGTATAAAGACATGGATATAATTTTATCATTCTCCAAATGGCTACCAAGTTGTCCAAGTAACATGCTTTCAAAGGTGAGTCTTCATTGTACTGCTCTGAGATGTTGCCTATGCCAGTAATCTGTTTTTCAGCCCCAAATTCACTTGTGTTGCCTGAACTGTGAAAATGAATCTGAGCCCTTTACATAGGTTTCTTTGGCACCTGGCACCATGTTAAGTTTTATCAGTAGAGGGCACTGGGGCCTACAAGGTAAAAGGGTTCTGCTTCATGATTCAAGTGTGCTCGCTCCTACCGTGCAGGCCAGTAGAAAACCAGCACCATCCCTCAGGTGGTTGCACAGGGGAGAGACTCCAGGAAGATTTATCCCTTGTGAACAGTTAGCTTTTCCTTACATCTTAAAGGTAAATTTCCACAAGTTCCAAAGAAGTGATTTCCAGCAAGTTCTGCCAGTGCAGGACCACAGCAACTCCACTCCCATTCACTGTCCTCTTCAGTGTGGTCTGAATCTCAACCTTAAGGACAGGGGATGTTCTTCCTCCCAAGTGGCGGTACCAGCTGCTCTTTATATCTGCTATTCCTAGATGCTCTGTAATTCTCTTCTTACTAGATAAGCCTTCATTACTCCAGTATCCCGTTACACTTCATAATTTTTATACTAAATTTTCTCTGTTCAAATTACTGTGTGGGTTTCTCTCCTTATTGGAACCTTTGCCACATACTTAATTTCCATTTGTACTTGAGTCTAATTCAGGACTTTTTATTCAATTTACTAGTCTGCTTTTCTATTCATGCAACAGTACCACAGTGTCATAATTATAGAGGCTTTATAACTTAATGTTTGATAGGACTATTCCCTCTACTCCTATATAGTTTTTTCTTTTTTAAGGATTTTCCTGGGTATTCTCACATTTTTAATGTAAATTTTAGGATCCACTTGCCTAATTCTATAAAGTAATTTGTTGATATTTTTACTGTGATTTTACTGAATTTATAAACTAACTTAGGGAGAACTGACATCCTTATAATGTTGAGTTGTTCCATCTAAAAACAAGGACGTCTTTCCAATTTTACTTTTGTGTCTTTAGTGAGTGTTTTAAATTTTTCTTCATATAGCTTTTGCACATTTGTTAAATTTATTCCTACATATTTAATCTTGTTTCTATGGTAAACATGTGCTATCATTTTTTTCCTATTTATAACTGGTGTGTACAAAGGAATTGATTTTCGTATATTAATTTTATATCCTGCTACTTCTCTAAATTATTTTATTATTGGATTTAGTTTTTATCATTGATTCTCTGGGGTTTCCAGGTGTATCATCTGCAGATTTAGACAGTTTTATAACTTCTCTACCCTGATTTATCTTGTATAATACACTGGCTAATATCTCTGGTACAATGTTGAACAGTTAAGAGTAGTGGGCATCCTTGCCTTGTTAATGATTTTGTGTGTTCCCCACTAAGTAAGATAGGGGCTTTAAGACTAAGTTATATATTTTATCAAGTTAAAGAAGCATCCCTTCATTCCTATTTTCTTGAGTGTTTTATTTTATTTATTTATTTGACAGAGAGACACAGCGAGAGATGGAACAGGAACACAAGCAGGGGGAGTGGGAGAGGGAGAAGCAGGCTTCCTGCTGAGCAGGGAGCCGGATGTGGGGCTCGATCCCAGGACCCTGGAATCATTACCTGAGCCAAAGGCAGACGCTTAATGACTGAGCCACCCACTGCCCCTTCTTGAGTGTTTTTATCATGAGTGGATGCTCAATTTTCTCAAAGGCTTTCAAAATCAGCATCAATGGAGATAATATGATTTTTTTTCCTTAGATTTCTTAATATGGTCTATGATACTAATAGGTTTCTTAATATTTAACCAAACATGTGTATTTCTTTCTTAATATGGTACTGAATTTTGTTTGATATTGTTTAGAAATTTTATGTCAATATTAATGAGTTGCATTGTCTATAGTTTTTCTTCTTTGTGCTGTTTATATGGTTTAAGCTTCGTGTTACACTTCCTTCATAAAAGCAATTAGGAAGTTTTCCGTCTTTTTTCCTGGAATCATTTACAAAATATTTAGGATTATATGTTATGTGAAGGTCTGATAGAATTCCCCTGCAAAACCACCTGAGCCTGAGTGTTTTTGGGGGTCATTCCTTGATAATTTTCTCTGTTGTTTTTATGGTCTGCTCTAATAGGGCTAACTTTAGTAACTTGTATTTCCCTAGAAAATTACTTATTTCCTAAAGGTTTTCAAAAGTATTTGCAAAGTGGCTTCATGATATTTTTTATTTATTTGGTTTCAATTGTTACTTCCCCTTATTATTTCTTATTTTACATATTTGTCCTTTCTTTTTTCGCTTGAATAAGTTAGGTAATGATTTGCCTGTTTTGTTAACTTTTCAAAAACACCAGTATTGTTCATCAAGTGAGAATGGATATAAACAAAATGTGGTTAGTCCCATAAATGGAATACTATTCAGCCATAAAATGAAGTACTGATACATGCTACAACATGAGCAAACCATAAGAACATTATGCTAAATGAAAGAAACTAAATATCTAGTGTCACGTATTGTATGATTCTGTTTATATAAAATATCCATAGGCAAATCCACCGAGACAGAAAGCAGATTAGAGGTTCCCCGGGGCTTGAAGAAAAAGGAGTGGGGGAACGGCTAATGGGTACAAGCCTTCTTTTTGGGTAATAAAAATGTTGTAGAATTAGATTTTGGTGATGACTGTA
This sequence comes from Callorhinus ursinus, assembly GCF_003265705.2. Taxonomy (NCBI): domain Eukaryota; kingdom Metazoa; phylum Chordata; class Mammalia; order Carnivora; family Otariidae; genus Callorhinus; species Callorhinus ursinus. The sequence continues at coordinate 40,162,678 of NW_027397069.1, forward strand.
CAACTTTGTGAATATGCTAAAAGTTGCTGAACTGTACACTTTAAAAAGGTAAATTTTATGATATCAATAAAGCTGCCAGTTTTTAAAAAGCTACTGCATGGCCAGGGAGAAAAACATACCAGGAACCTGGTTTATTTATTAGAGTTACTGTTTTTCTATTCTCCCTCATCAGTTTTTGCTTTTATCTTCATTATTTTTCTTCCTTGGGCTTTCTTTTGCCTTGCTTTGTTGTTCTTCCTCTAGTTTTTTATTTTTTAAACTAGAAATTTAATTCACTTATTTTTATTTTTTCATTTTTATTGATGACAATGGTTAGTGCAAGGAATTCTTCTGATAATTGCTTTAAATGTATCACACAGATTATGATATGCAGTGTCTTCACTGTTGTTATGTTCAACTCCATGATTTTAATTCTATTTCCGTTTTACCAAGGAACCATTTGATCATTTTTTTAATTTCCAGATGGCAGAGAACATTTTACTTATGTTAGTAAACTCTAGTTTTATTGCAATGTAATCAGAATGTTGCTTGTAATACTTCTACTTCATAGATGTTACTAAAGCTTTCTTTATAACCTAATACATAATCAATTTTGTCAATGTGCCATAGGCCCTCAATAGAAATGTGTATTCTCTATTATCAAAGTGTAGCATTTAATATGCATCCATAACATCAACCTCATTGATTATATGGTTTAGATCTTCTATCTCCTTATTTGTCCACTCGATCTACTTAATAATGAAAGTGGTGTAGTGAAGTCCATTATTTGTATGCTTCTATCTATGTGCCCCTACCTCTCCTGTGGGTTTTGTTTCAGAAAAGTAGCTGCTGTGTTGTTTGATGCATATTCATAAATATAGTATCTTAATTGCCAAGGATAGGTTTTAGCATTAACCTTCTTTGTCACATTTAAAGCTTTTGGACTCGAATTCTACCATATCTGGTATCAAGATCACTATCCCTGTTCTCATATTGTTTCCATTTGTCTGGTCCTTTTGTCCAACTAATACTTTTGACCATCCTTTCACTTTTAGCCATTCTGAATAATTTTATTTTAAAGTACCTCTCTTTGTTAGAGAATTTTGTTATTTTTAGCATGTTTCTTTGTCCATACGATGTGTATTCTTTGCTAATTTTGTTAAAATTTTTTTCACAAAGTTCTGTATTTTTGTTTTAGTAGTACCTTTGTATTTTTACCTTTTTTAATTCCCTTGAGTCCAGTTTCCTCATTTATTTTTTTTTTTAAAGATTTTTACCTATTTATTTGACACAGAGAGAGAGCGTGCACAAGCAGGGAGAGAGGGAGAGGGAGAAGCAGACTCCTCCCCGAGCAGGGAGTCCAATGCGGGACTCAATCCCAGGACCCTGGGATCAGGACCTGAGCTGAAGGCAGACGCTTAACCAACTGAGTCACCCAGGCACCCCCCGTTTCCTCATTTAACTTTTTAACATCTGGCTTATCAGGTGCTTGTGGTATTCTGTAATACCTGTTGCCTATTTTCCTCTTTCCTTCTCCCCTCTCCTGCTTTCTAGTTTCATCGTTTCTAATGTTGTCACAATATATAACATTTTCACATTAGTTTTCCATCCCCATCTTTCTTTCAGTCTTATACATATATTTAAATACGTTTTTAAATGTTCACCATCAAACCTTTTAGTGAAGTTTCCCAAACATCATTTGTTTGGATGAAACTCATCTTCCAGATTTCTCAGAAGGCATGGGAAGTACAAAATTCCTTAAGTTATGACATATTGAAAATTATTTTTATATGGCTTAAAATTTAAAAGACACCTTCAAGTGCACATAGAACATTTTCCAGAAAAGATCACGTTAGGCCAAAAAGCAAGTCTCAATAAACTCAAAAAGACTGAAATAATATTGTTCATCTTTTCAGAACACACTGGTATGAAACTAGAAATCAACCACAAGAAAAAAATCTAGAAAGAACACAAGTACATGAAGGCTAAATACATGCTACTAAACAATGAATGGGTCAACCAAGGAATCAAAGAGGAAATCAAAAAACACACGGAGACAAATGAAAATGAAAACACACATGGTCCTAAACTTTGGGATGCAGCAAAAGCTGTTCTAAGTGGGAAGTTTACAGCAATATAGGCCTACTTCAAGAAGCCAAGAAAAATCTCAAATAAACAACCTAACCTTACACCTAAAGGAGCTAGAAAAAGAAGAACAAACAAAGCCCAAAGCCAGTAAAAGGAAGGAAAAATAAAGATTAAAGTAGAAATAAATGAAATAGAGACTTAATAAACAATAAAACAGAAAAATGAAATCAGAAGCTGGTTCTGTGAAAAGATAAAACTGATAAATCTTTAGCAGACTCATAGAGAGGGAGAGAGAGAAAGAGAGAGAGGATTCAAATAAATAAAATCAGAAATGAAAAAGGAGAAACAACCAACAACAAAAAAACATAAAATACTATAAGAAAATAATATGAAAAACTATATGCCAGCAAACTGGACAACCTAGAAGAAATGGATAAAGTCTTAGAAACTTTAAGGAAACTGAATCAGGAAGAAATAGAAAATGTGAACAGACCAATTACTAGCAATGAAATTGAATCAGTAATCAAAAAACTCCCCAAAAAAGACCAGATGGCTTCACAGGTGAATTCTCCCAAACGTTTAAAGAAGAGTTAATACCTATTCTTCTCAAACTATTCCAAAAAACAGAAGAGGAAGGAAGGCTTTATCCATTTTACAATTTATTTATTCTATAAGCCCAACATTACCATGATACCAAAACCAGATAAAGACACTAAAAGAAGAGAGAGAACTACAGGCCAATATCTCTGACAAATATAAATGCAAAAATCCTCAACAAAATATTAGCAAACTGTATACAACAATACATTAAAAAGATTATTCACCACAATCAAGTGGAATTTATTCCTGGGATGCAAAGGTAGTTCAATATTTGCAAATCAACCTATGTGACACATCACATTACTAAAATGAAGGATAAAAATCATATGATCATCTCAACAGATGCAGAAAAGAATTTGATGGAATTCAATATCCATTCACGACAAAAACTTTCAAAAGTGGGGTTAGAGGAAACATCGCTAAACAATAAAGACCATATATGAAAAAGCCACAGCTAACATACTCAATGGGAAAGGAAAAAACAGAGCTTTTCCTTAGATCAGAACAAGATAAGGACTCCACTCTCACCCCTTCTATTCAACAGAGTACTGGAAGCCCTGGCCACAGCAATCAGATAACAAAAAGAAATAAAAGGCATCCAAATTGGGAAGGAAGAAAACTTTTCACTATTTGCAGATGACGTGATACAATATATAGAAAACCCTAAAGGCTCCACCAAAAAACTACTAGAACTGATATATAAGTTCAGTAAAGTTGCAGGATACAAAATTAATATGTGGGGGTAGGGGGAATGTGAATCCTCCAATTATGTGGTTCTATTGTCTTGTAAGAGTCTAACTTTTCCCTTTTTCTTCTTTTCCTCTTTACAACCAAACGGCCAAAGGAAGCTTTTCCCTCCCTTTTTGCCTTTTTTCTCTCCCAGAAGCAATATAGTTGAAGGATCATCCTTTTAATTCCTATTCTTTGAAATTAGTCTTAATCTTTTAAACAGAGTCTGTCCCTTTAAATCACATTCCTTTTCCTTTACACTGCATCTAATACTTTCTAAGTTGTATGCCTGCTCACTGTACAGCACCTGTCACTTTACATCTCCCACCTGGGGCCCTTAATTGGAACCTGTCCCTTTAAGATATGCAACTTTAAAATACTTTCCTGATATGCCAAGTTACCTTAGTATTTTCAGATCTAGGGCAGATTTCATCTTTCTGGTAGTCATTCCTATTCATTCCCAAACCATTTCATTTTCATCTCTACTCTGCTTTTCCAATAGTTCTACAAGGTCTGCCTTGAATCACCAAAGCCCCACAGCAGGACAGGATTGGAGTGGTGCTGGTTTTCGTTAATATTTCTTTTTATCCTCAGCTATTTGATAGTTTCAGCATTCTCTGTCTTTACATAATGTTGAGAGTGTGTTTTTTACACAGAATTTTCATATGTGTGCAGTTATTTATACAGTTTAAAAAGATTTGGGGAGCCTGTTCACGACACTATTGCCATTTTTTAGCTATCAGAAGTCTGAGTGTGCTTTGTTCAATAAATAGATAAGCTGATTCTAAAATTCATATGGAAATGCAAAAGATCAAGGATAGTCAAACTACACTCAAGAAAAGATGAGGGCTTACACTAATTGGTAACATTTCTTCTATTGAGTTTCATTAATCAAAACAGTATGATATGGGCATGGTAAAAATCAACTAGAACAAGGAAACAGAAGAGTGTCTAAATATAGACACACAGAATATGGTCAATAGATCTTCAACCAAAATGCTAAGTCAATCCAATAGGGAAAGAAAAATCTTTTTAACTTTTAATATTTAATCTTTTTAAATATTACTGAAACAACTGAATAGTTGCATAAAAAATAAATAAATAAACCAGCCTCTTTCCCACTCTATACATAAACTTAATTAGGATATATATCTAAATATAACCCTAAAGCTTCTGGAAGAAACCACAAAAGAATATTTCCACAACCTGAGGTAGGCAACAATTTTTAGACAGAACATAAAATGCACTAATCACAAAAGAAAAAACTGACAGAACTGATCTTCACCAAAATTAAACATTTCTAATATCAAAAGACCCTACTAAAAAAAAACCAAAAAAAGATGGAAAAATACATTCACAGCATATGTAGTTGTCAAAAGACATATCTAGAACATATAAACAATTCTTACAAATCAGTATTAAAAAGTCAAAGAATCCAATTTTTTTAAGTGGGCAAAAGACTCAGATACTTCATAATATATACAAATGGCCAATAAGCACATGAAAAAGGGCTCAGTATCTTAATAAATTTAATCATCAAGAAAATACACATTAAAATCAGAGTGAGATACCATTTCATATCAGCATGAATGGCTAAAATTAAAAGGACTGAAAACATTGAATTTTGGTGAGAAAGTAGAGAATCCAGATGTCCCATACATTGTTAGAGTGTAAAATGTCACATCTGTGGAAATAAAGTGGCTATTTCTGATGAAGATAAACATAAATCTGCCCTGTGATCCACCAATTCCACTCCTCGATATTTATTCAAGAGAAATGAAAACATAGGCCCACAAAAATACTTGTGTAAGATGTTCACAGTCTTATTCCTAATAACCAGACACAAAAAACAACCCTAAATGGCTATCAACAGGAAAATGACTAAACAAATTATGGCACAGTTAACATGTAATACCACTCAACAATAAAAAAAGAACGAACTACTGATACAGGCAAGAACATCAGTGAATCTCAAAAACATGTCAAGCTTCTAAGAAGTCAGGCAAAAATAATTCCATTTTTATGATGTCCAAGTACAAGAAAATTAATTCATGATGACAAATGTCAGAAAAAGATGACCTGGAAGGAACAGGCCAGTGGAAGGGACAGAGCATGAGAAAACTTTCTTGGGTGACAGAAATGTTTTGTATTTTGTTTGGAATGGTGGTTCCATTAAGTGCACACAATTATCAAAACCTACTGCACTAAACACTTAAGACCTACACATTTTAAGGTATGTTAATTACAATGCAATTAAAAAAGAAAAGTCCCATCACTTTCTTTATTCAGTAAACATTTGAGCTCCTAGTCCTAGGAATTCAAAGATAAAAAAAGAACATAGTCACTGACTTCAAATAAATTTAGTTCCAGTGAAGCTTAGCTGACTTGCAGAGACATATGAATAATTACAGCACAATGAGCTAGAGATAAAATATTATAGGAACTCAAAGAAAGGACACCTTCTTCCTGTTAGAAAAGACTTCCTATAAAAGAGAATGGCTATGTTTTAAAATGAAAGGCAGGCCGCCTGGGTGGCTCAGTCGGTTAAGAAACTGACTCTTAATTTCAGCTCAGGTCATGATCTCTGGGTCCTGGGATTGAGACGCTCGGCTTAGGCATTAGCGTGGGGCTCACCACGCAGCAGGGAGTCTGCTTCTGTCCCTCTCCCTCTTTCTCTGCTCCTCTCCCCACTTGCAAGCTCTCTCTCTCTAAAATAAATAAATCAATCTTAAATAAGATAATATAAAAGGCAAGAATCAACTAACTTAAATGGAGGAAAGCATTACAGAGAGAAAGAGCAAGATGAGAAATGACACAATAATCATATCCAATATACCGCATACATGAGAGATCAATAAGCAGGCTGATGATGCTGGAGCGGCAACTACAGAGAGGAAGGAGCAAGAAAGGAAGCCAGAGACAAACAAGAGCACATACAAATCTTTGTAAGGAAGACAGACTTCATCCTGTAGGTGACAAGAAATCTAAAGGTTAAACAATCATTTTAGGTAACTTACTCTTTTTTTTTTGCATTTTTTTATTTTATTATATTAGTTTTTGATGTAGTGTTCCATGATTCATTGTTTGCGTATAACAGTCAGTGCTCCATGCAGTACGTGCCCTCCTTAATACCCAGTCCTGCCAATTTAGGAGAGGAAGAAGACCAATCAGGAGGCTTCTAATGTCCTCCCAAGAATTAAGGCCTGAAGTAGGAAAATACTCAGAAGGTAAAACTGGCAGGACTGACTCTTAATTTAAATATAAAAGAATGGTAAGAGGCAAACTGACTCTCTGGTGACTGGTGAGATGAATGTACCATCGACTAATATCCTCCAATGCAGCAAAGAGGTCAGTAAGGAAAAGTCTGAAATGTACCTCACCAACAGGTTATTCATACTTCAGCAAAAGCATTTCAGTAGTGTGGAAGAAGCACAAGTTCAGACTGCCGCAAACAGCAATGGCAACAGTAGGCATAGGTGAAAAAGTAGAAAATAACACAAAGACTGGTAACAGAATTCTATGTATGTGCTACGTATGTGACAGAATCATACATGTGCTCAACATTAAAGCAGCAACTTTCAAAAGAAGGAAAAATACCAGAAAAGGCATTTATAAAATATTTTCTTAAAAAGGAAACTCAGTTCTTGGAGAAAAATGTCTTAATAAATATCTACTTATTAAATGAATGTTTTAAACATAGCTTCATTCACATACTGGCTTGGAAATAGCACGAAAATAAGAAGGGAATCAGTAGTTGATCCTATCAGTCATGAGAAAGGTGAGTGCAAGTATTCCCATCTGGCAGTAATCACTACTTTTTCATCAACATGTTCTTAAAATTTCATTAGTTAAAAAAAATAACATTCCTGCTCCTCTTCAGAAATCTAGATCTAAGAACTCCATTATGAGGTCTTCTTTTTCTTCCCTTAAAAATCTTTACATTTCAAAATACATTATTTTTAAAAGTATTTTTATATTCATATAAATGCAAATATAAATTATATATATATTTTAAAAATAAATTTTCAGAAGGTATTTTAATTTTGAGGCATCCAATAAACTTATGAACTCTTAAGCAAAAAACATCAAAAAACCACTAGCACTAACACTAATGGAATAAATAGTATTAACTGATTTTATTTTTAAATTGTGGGGGAGGAAAGAAAAAAGTCAAGGGCACTGAGAGCAAACCAGAATTCTCCATTTCTTCAATTTCCCTTAAGAAAAAATTCACTGATGAAGTTTATCTCTAAAGAACGTCTTTCTTTAAGTTGTCCCTGCCTGAATATTGATCGCTCAACCCATCCTTGAAATAGAAGCCAGAGTGATCTCTGTAAACTCAGCAAATCTGATCTTTTCATGGCCCTGATTTAAAACTTTCAATGGATCTCGGGACCAGGTTGGTACTTGGGGAATCCATCAAGTCATCCATACAAACTTCAGCCATTTGAGAGAAGAGTGATTCAATTTGCATATATCTTACAATTTGATACGTAAAATTAATCATGATTTTTATAGAAAAACTAATACACTCTTCAAAACTATTATATCCTTTAAGTGTGTGGATGAGCTATCAAGATTGTAGTGATCTATTTAATTTATCTAAAATTCAGGGCCTTGTTTTCTCAGTAATGGCATTTGCCTATTATTGGTTAGATCTGTTGAATGGCATGCTTGCTTGTTATCACCGTATTAGTTATACCCCAGTATACCACAGTGGTTAGGTGAAAAGTAAAAGTTCTGATGAAACATTCTACAATGAGAATAATGTCAAAAATGGAAACTGTGAAATAGAATCCCAATGAATATGAATCTCTATATGGTGGGACTGGCAACTCTACAAGTTTGAAGACCCATATCCAATAAGGAAAAATATGAATAAGACTGGATATTGAAAAACTGGGTTTTATTAGACCCTTTGTGCCTAGTCCCCTGAACACTGTTAAAAAACTTCATCTACAATTTTTGTCAAATCAAGGCATGAAATTTTTTTCATGAATTCAATTTCTCATCTAAAACAGCTTATTATTGGGGTGCCTGGGTGGCTCAGTCAGTTAAGCATCCGCCTTCAGCTCAGGTCAAGATCCCAGGGTCGTGGGATCAAGCCGTGCATTGGGCTCCCTGTTCCGAGGGGAGCCTGTTTCATCCTCTCCCTCTACCTGCCACTCCCCCTGCTTGTGCTCTCTCTGTCTTAAATAAAATCTTTAAAAATAAATCAATAAAAAAATAAAACAGCTTATTACAAATAAATTAGGTTAATTTAAGTATGATTGGCTACCAAATAGGTTTTGTTATTTAAAGACAAACTTCTATATTTTACTCAGGATTGATATGTTTTAACAGGTTTTTCAACCTCACATCTACTGTTTCCTCCCCTTAAGCAGTATTGATTTGATAAAAACTTTCTGTAGTCTCGGTTTTCTATAAAATCCAAAAGTTGTCCAGGTGTGATAGAAATTCTCAATTGAAAGCAATGAAGGATTTCTATCTGCCCTAGGACATAATGGAAAAGTTCTATTAAAATCAGTAGACCATTTCAAAAACACCTGACAATTCTGTATTTGATAGAAAGCCCCACTGCAAGGAGTGGCACATTCCTATCAAATAGGATTTACTAATCTGTGAGGCAGCACCATTCATACCGGTCATTACAAATAAGGATATGAACAAAAATTGTGGTTGTTCTGGAAAGTTATTTTTGACAAATACTGAAAAGGTAGCATGTACTACTTATTCCAACATCTTCTAAATAATGAACTAATAAATCTACTTCACTAATTACTTAAGACAGAGGCCAATAAACTTTTTCTATAAATGGGCAGAGAGAAAAAGTTGTAGGTTTTTTGAAGGCCATAGGATCTCTGTCACAACTATTCAACTCTGTCCATACCATAGATGCATGGTCTAGCTGTGTATGAATAAAACTTTATTAACAAAAGTAAGCATGAGGTTAAACTGGACCATAGCTTGCCAACTCCTTCCTTAGGATAAAGCTATTTAATCCTTTTTCTTTAAAAGCTAGACTCAAGAGATGTATCTCTTAAAAAATGTATTTAATCTTTAAAAAATTATATTGTTCCGTGAATTTACCATTACATAACTGGCTCCAAACATTTAATTTTTAAGGAAGACATCTCATTACTCCTTAAATGAAATCCTTATTTATAAAACTAAAAGGCAAATACTTAATAACAATGCAACATTTCAACAAGAATATTAAATTACCTGCCTTCAGCTTCTGAGACTTACTAAATTCACATCCAAAATAAGAGATTGAATACTGACAGTTTTCTCTCTCAAATGTCTTTTTATTCTTCCTGTACAAGTGAAATAATATTATATGAAATAACCTATCTGTCTGTTTCACCTATCTTTAATTTGAGGCACCAACACTTACAAGATTACCAAAAGGTAAGACATACTTTATAATGAGATTCAAAACCCATAAGATATATGGATTTTGTCTTTATCAAGATAATCCTTTAAGAGACTATGTAAGATATTCTAAAATAAAGGACTTTTTTCAAAAATAACACAATATCAGAAATCTATATATGTGCAAATTACATGAATTTATTTATTGGCAGCAGTAAGTTATGAGAGTCCAGGTTTAACATGCAATAAAAAAAATGCAAATATTTACTGGGCACTCAGCATATGACAAGCACTGTTCCAAACACTCTGTGTGTATCAACTCATTAATCCTCTTAAGTATACTATGGGTTAGGTCCCACAATTGGCACCACTTAACAGATGAGCAAACTGAGGCAGCAAGCAGTTAATTAATGTACTGAAGGTTATAGTTAATCAGTGGCAGAACCAGGACTGACCCTGGCTCAAGAGAGTTGGACTTCAGAGTCCATGCTTTTAACCACAAACCACATTGCTTCTCAAGAGGCAGGTATATTTGTGTGGTCAACTATACTTCAGTTAAACCTTAAAATTAAAAAAAATAAATAAATAAGTAGGTATAAATTTAACTGAAAATAAAGGATACATGTGGTGTTTTCATAACTATTTTCTTTTTCTCAGTAATCTCTTACAGTAACCCAGTTTTGTGATATAATTCTAATCAATTAATTCTAATTAACTAATAATTCTAATATAAATTAACTACTCAAAGTCACATAATTTACTAATCTCAGTTCCAAACACAAATCAATTCCAGCTCACAAGCCTGTTCCTCTTCCACAATGCTGACTTCCTGCTGACTTCTTAGTTCACGTACACTGGGTACGTAGGCAAAAAAGAAAAAAAAAACTGGTGCTGTGGGGCAATACGAGGCAAGCCATAACAGCAACAAGCAAGCTGAATATAACAAAAACATTCAGTCAAACAGCCTATTTTTCCACTTTGAAAGTACATGTCTTAGATACACAGAAATCTATAATCATACATTTTTTAAATATACTTTTGCTTAAGGCAGTATAGCATTACCAGTAATGATAAACAATTCAATTTACACATGAAAGTTATTGTGATAAGGTGAAACATTTTAAAAGACCACCAACAGTCCAATTCAATTTTATTTTCCATGAAAACATGTTTAGGCGGGGGTAATTCAAACCATGTCAAGCAATGTTAGCCAATATGACAACGGCACAGAGAAGTCTCATAACACCAATTGTAAACTAGTATTAGTTCGTATTAATTCATAACTAAAAGTATTAGAAAGTTACAAAATGCAGTGGAAAGGTATTACCTCATAACAAACATGACCATTCTTTAATGTGTCATATTAGATATCAACCACATGATTAAACCAAGAAGGCTTGCAATCCCCTTTTATAAGCAAACGTAATACATGCATACTTACTACTTATTATTATAGAGTGACATTTAATTAGGGAAAGAGGGCTTTGCAAGCTAAGAAGTCCTTTACAAACAAGATTATCACTAAAAATAATCAAAAAAATTTAAGTAGAATATTAACAAGTAAATTAAATCAAAAGTATAAAATCCAAAAAAAAAATGCCTCATTCATTCATACCAAATTCATGCAACTATACCATAATTTGAATAGTATCAGTAAGTGAAAAATTCAAAATGTGGGAACCACTTCAGGTGTGGTCCATGGATCCATGCCAGTCTTCAAACTCTTTGTTACCGCTTCATGATGGAATAAGTACAGAAACTGAAGTGAGCATTTAGAATCTCTTAGAGCAATTTGACATTGCTACAAGATTTTATACTTTACAAAAGTACTGATGTGTGAAAAACTGGAAATTTTAAAAACTGGCAACAGCTTGAGAATCACTGAGCTAGACCACATTTCCCAGAATCCCTTTCAGGTAGGTGAGACTAAGTTCTTGGAAACCAACGTAGTGATGTGTCCCACCATTCCCATCAGGGAACTGACTCTATGGCTCTCAGCTGCCCTTTCCCTTCCTGCGACCTAAAACTCACATGTGGCAGTGACTCTGCAATATACATGGAAACAATGACAATACCCTAAGTGGTGCTTCTTCAACTTTAATGTACAAAAAAGTCACTAGGCAAATCCTGTTAAAACAGAGATGCTGATGTAGTAGCACTGTGGTAGAGACTGAGATTCTACATTGCTAACAAGCTACCAGGTAATGCTAATGATGCTGATCTTAGGACCATACTTTGAGTAGCAGGTGTTAGGGGACAACAAAACATTAAGATGGAAGGAACCTGGGTCCCTAAATGACAGCACAAAGCAGATTCCCCATCACTGTGTGTTGTTTTGTGATGAGGAAAAAAAAGGCTATGATTTTTAGACCTTTGTAATATGGGGTCTTTGTACATCAGCCTAGATTTCAACCTATCTAATATAGAGCAGTTCTGTAAATATTAGAAGGGTATACCTCAGGCCAGTTTTGTGTTTTAATTAAAATAACATCAATATAAATGCTTATTCACATAAGTATAAACTGGTAAAAACTTCAAGGCCCTATTGCCCTTTCCAGATAATCAGACTCCAGAATGCACACTACGATTTCTGTCATGTATCATTTAAATATTATTACTCTGTACCCATTAACATCTACACCACTACACTGCACTATCTTTTTCATGATGTCAAATCAAAATTTAATTAGTACAATGGCAGGTGTCTCTGTGTAGCAAAGAACAGCTAGATGTATTTATCAACAAAGTTAAAAGTTATTTTGGGTGGTTACTTTGCACCAGCAATGAGGTAAACACAGATACAAAAATGGGCAATGAAATTTCAAGATATTGATATAGCAATCATATTTTTAATGTATGTTTATAAAATACATTCATTTTACCATGGTTAGTTATCAAAGAAACACCTAATTAACATATGCTTATAAAGACTTCTAATAAATGTGTAATTAATTAAAGAAAAATAAGTAAAAACAAAGCAAATAACCACAACCAGAAAAAGCAGTCAAAAAATGTATCAGCAGCAATCAAAATAAAGAAAAAGTATATCCTGATCCCGTAAAACTTCAAAATGTCCAAAGAAGTGTCTGACAGAGCCTGGGTTTTAACCCTGTACCACCCCTCCCCAAGAAGCACAACTAGGGAAAGAAGTAAATCAACACAATCCTGGAAAAATCTCACTGTTACTCACAATTTAGACTGAAACAAACCAAGAGACTCGGCAGGCAGCCTGGACAAAAGATCATGGCAAACTCCCAGGAACAGAAGCCACTTGCATTCCAACCTAGGCTCTCAGCTCTGGGAGAAAGGGTCAATAGTATCTGCCATTCTGAGTATGGTAAACTGAGGAAGGCCACTGAGAAGAAGCCTATTTTACACGTTTTGTAACCTAACTAGCAACATACACATGGTCTTTTTTGGTGTTCATAATTGAAAATCAACAAAAGAACAACCTGTGCTTGGCAGGGTCCTCATATTAAAACGCAATGGACTGGAACCCTCTGCCAGCTTACTAAACTGGAAGGTGTCCAAGTGCCTACTGCTTTGCCTCATTAAAGGCCACAGAATGAATTACAACCTCATCATCCTAATGCCTTTCTAACCAGGGACCCCAAGATAACAAGCAATTCTGAAATACCAAAAAGAAAAGTAAAAATTTGTAGCATCTCATAAAATATCAAATGAATAAAGAAATAATTAGGACCTAGTACAAACTTATGCTAAAAACAAACTTCTGAAAATAATTTCTATTAACATTGTTTTGAGAGAAAACATCTCAAAGCCCTACAGAAAAGAAATGTTATCAACCCATGCAAAGAAATGTTATCAACCTATCTGTATGTGTATATGTTTGTGTTCAGGTAGAAGTAAGTATCAATAAATAGAGAAAGCTTTAACAGGTTATTTCCCGCATTTCTGTAAAAATTACATTTTTTTCATAAAATTGATTTTTAAAATTTCACATTCATTTCCCAAGTAACAATTTTCTACTCTATACAAAGTTTGAATAAGTTTCATGTTCCTTGAGAATAGGAAAACAATATGATGAAACAGCCTGAGACTAATTACAATGGTACTAACATTCATTCCATAAGCATTTCTGTGTCTTCTGTGGACTTCACACCCTGCTAACTGCTAGGAATGCTATAGAAACATGAGAAGACTTGATCCTTGTCCTACAGGATCTTACAAAACATCAATCAAACTATTTTGACTAAATAGAAAAATTGGATCTAATGATATTAGAATATATTTATGGCAAAAGGAAAAATTATTTCATTCACTTTATCATGATCATCTATCAACTTTCTGGACACTTGAACTTGCATACATCCCTCTCTCTTTCAAAACAAAACTTAAACTGAATTAATTCCAAAAGTCATTATAAAATGTTGGCTTAATTTATTTAGCAAGTTTTCCCATCAACATTTATGTTTAATGTTTCAGATTATATTTTTTAAAAATCTACCTTTATTAATTTTCAAACTTCTCAAGGTCTTGCTTAGGAATTTAGTAAAATAAAAATGTTTTTTTCTTAACATCTTCACTTAATATCCATGACAGATTGTCTCCTGAAAAGCTGCAGCTGAATTTTATTTGCATTTTATTTTTAAAGATTTCATTTATTTATTTATTTGAGAGAAAGAGAAAAAGCATGAGCAGGGGGAGGGGCAGCGAGAGAAGCAGGCTCCTCCCTGAGCAGGGAGCCCAATGCAGGGCTTGATCCCAGGACCCTGGCATCATGACCTGAGCCGAAGACAGACACTTAACCAAGTGAGCCACCCAGATACCCCCATTTGCATTTTATATTTAAAGGAGTTTTGAGGGGATGGAGGTGGAATTTTAAAAAAAGGGGCCTTCAGATACCTAAATTTATAAAAAAATGTTTTAAAAACTGATCTGAATCTCTAATATCACCAAGTCAGTAATCCAATACTGACGTAAGCAAATAATCTTGTCACAGAACTCTTAAAAGATATGTCCATTTTCTCTTTTCAGAAAAGTTAATGATTTCATATTCCAATGCTTTTCCCTCTCTCTGGCAGCTCCTAAAAGGCTAATTCTCCTTTAAAATGCTGAAATTCCTCAGTGCTTGAACCTAGCCTTTTCTTACTTAAAGCTTGATTTTTTAGATCATAGATCAGTGCTACCTAATAGAAATATAGTGCAAGCCACATACGTAATAGTAAAAACAAATATGTGAAATTAATTTAAAAATATATTTTAACACAATATACTGATAGCATTATTTCAATACGTAAACAATATTAAAAATGAATGAGAGATATTTACATCCTTTTTTGCACTAAGTCTTCCAAACCCAGTCTGTATTTGACATTTACAGCACATCTGAATTTGAGTTAGACGTATATCAAGTATTCAGTAGCCACATGTGGCTAATGTCTACCATACTGGACAGTGCAGCCTTAGACGATCTCATCTATGCACTGCTGCAGTCATCAGCTATACTTGAATGACTCCAAATTTATATCTCTAATCCAGGCTTCTTCCTCGTGCAAGATTAGTATTTCCTAATGTCTAACTGGCATCTTCTTTTAGATGACTCAAAGGCACCTCACACTCAAATAATGTCCAACTTCAATTCATGATCCACCCTTCAAAAGTGTGTTCCTTTTCTAATACTCCCTATCTAAACGTATTGTAAACAATTCAGGTTTAATAAAAGCCAGAAACCTAGAAATCAACCCCTTGACCCCTCCTCTCTCTTTCCCATATACAATCCATCTAAAAGTTCTGTCCATTTTACTTCTTAAATATCAATCAAATCAATCTCTGCTCTCCATCTCAGTCATCACCACCACTCTATCCACCCATCTACTCATGCCAAGCTGAGCCATTTTCTTCAATGCAAGCATTTCTCAAAATTTAACTACGATGTCATTGCTACTTCAACCCTCCCAACCCCTGATAAAACTTTCCAACTGATTTCTATTGCCTCCAGAATAAAAGGCCCAAGCCTCATGATTTAGACCCTAGGTATCTCCCAGTCCCATCTCCCTATACTGTCCCTATCTCGTCCTCCATTCATCCCAGTCCCTCAGACCTTAGTACTCACCATGCTCCCTACTGCCTTATGAACTTTGCATATGCTTCTTTAACCTTACTTAACCTAATTAATTCCCACTCAACCTCCAGATCTCAGGGATGCATTCTATGACCACCACAAAGACACCAAATTTCCCTTTTATAAGCTCTTCTAGAACTATGTCCCTTTTCATCTCTAGTATATTTTACAGATGCAATGTTTGAATATATAGTTAATGGCTTTCTCCCCATAAGACTACATCCGATTGTACTAAAGAAAGTGTCTGCTACAGCAAGATGTTTAATAATTATTTGTTGAATGAATGTATCAATGAATCTGCCTTGTTTTTTCCCTAGACAAAGACTAGACACCATATGAGATGGCATATACAACACACCCTGCTTACACATCGTTAGTTCTGGAAAGCCTTCCAGACTTCCCAAGTAAAATGCCACTGTATAGCATGTTTAAATTCTGACTGACTTGTATATCATCACAAAAACAAACAGTGCCTTGTGTATAAGAGGCATAACATTTACTACGTGTACTTCAGTACACACACTACTATATAGGGTTACATATTTCTCTGCATTATTCAGAGACTTACTGTTGTAAAGATACCATACCTTCAGCAGCACTATCCTAAGGGTAGCTATTTGTCTCCACTATAAAGGCTGTAAAGCTGTAATAAGTGTAAGAAGCATTCACACATGCACACAGACTCACACCCACAGAGTAAGGGTGTGAAACCTGTTGGGGTGACAGTACTAAGGCACACGTAGGATATGTCCAGCCCTGGAGCATGATGTGGTTCTTTCCCCTTTCTCTCTATCACCAGGGTGCTTCTTTTCTGCTCTCAGTATCTTTGATTTGACACCCCTGTTAATATTTTACATTATCACCACACATTTTTTTGCCCCCTCTTCTCTGCTTCTGTTTTCATTTTATGAAAACAAAAGTTTCTCAATTTTTACATAAATTGTTTTGCATTGCTGGGAGTGCAGTCTGCTTCTTCTAAAAATCATCTGGAGGTAAAGTCTTCTTCAGCTACTTCCAGATCCTACACCTTACAAAAAGTCAGAATTTCTAGAGAGATGGGACTTAACTGCAACATGGTAAGTCAAACTGCCAATATCCTTCTTTTGTCAAAAGGAGAAAACATAGGCTGAAAAAGTTGATGTAGTTATATTTTTATGGTTCTTGAAATGTTACTGTGTAATTTTTACTTGATTTAGCAAATGCTGCTGTGTGAGAGGAGAAAATTATTTTCAACTTGCTGAGGTAGCAAGTTTCTTTTTATGCCCCCTTTATGCTTGAGGCAGTCAAGTCTACAGGCAGTTGAAACTAGATTTATAGGTTATTCACCAAAAAAAAATCACTGCAAACAGCACCTTGAAACCTTAAAACTTGCACAGTTTAACAGAATATCCAGGCATTTTTAGCAGTTTATAGTATCAGTAGAAGCCACCAGGCAATATGTAACATATTTTAAGACACAAGGTCAACAAGGCTTATTACTGTTGAACTATAATTTCACAAAAATATAAACCAAAGAGATAGTTAAAATTGCCCATTAAAGAAATGGGAAATGTTTCAAAATAGGACGTCTCTGATAAGCTCCCCTGAAAACCAAACATAAAGCAACTGATTTCTTCTAGTGTTCTTCAACATCAACTATTATTGTTTCGGCTAAAAAAAAAAAGTGTTTTAATGGTCCTGATCCTTTCCGAAACAGTGTATCAAGAGTATGTTTATATCAAAGTGGTAATGATAAAATATTTTACAATTCTAGACAATAAAATATTTTGCACTTAATATACAACTTGTAAAGAACTACCAGTATTCTTTGCAAACGTACTTCTGCCTAAAACTTATGTTGGAATATGATGGGAGGAAAATTTTTATACCCTTTGTATAAACTCTTCTCATAATGACTGTTACCAAGTGTAGCACGTAAAAGTAAAGTTATGTTGATGGTGCTGTAAAGGCTGCTTCCCATCTGAAAACAGATCACCAGCAATCTCCTGGGGAAGAGATGTGTCTCCCAGAAAACAGAAGCCATACAAGAAAGGTGTAGGGTGGGCTACAGAACCAGAAATCCGACTTTCTTGGTCTTGATCATTAATGTGCTTGGGAGGAAGCTTCTACATGATGGCATGTGAAAAGAAGCTCTCCATCTGTGGATAGGTCAAAAGTTAGAAATTAGAAATTCCAGCAAATTCTCCTGAAGTACCACTTTGAAATAGCTATCTCAAGGCAACATGTGGAAGAGGGCAGGCCCCTCAAGACAAAAGAGCATTCACTTTATACTCCATACTGCCATTGTGCTTCCTATTTTATTTATCTCACAGTTGTTCTTCTCTAGTGCTAAATTTTAACAAAGACTTTTATAAGCTGTAGTCTTTCTTAGTTGTTCAAAGGTGAAAGAAAGGGAAGGGAGTTTGGTGGTATACACTTGGGCCAGCGGATGGTCAGTATGGTGGTAGCACCAGTAATCAAAGAGAACACAAAAGAGAAGCTGAAGTTCAAGGGGAATCAGGTAAGAAGACTTGTGTGTTCATCCTTCTATTTCCCCTCTAACCAAAACACAAAAACAAAAACCCCAGAGCACAACCTGGTTAAGCCTTGCATGTTAGAAATCTGGAGTTTCTAAGAAACTATGTTCCTTCAGAATAAAATGGAAACACTATTTCTAATGTTACCTTATGGTATCTTCAACTCAAAATTGCTAGGTAAGGCAAAGACATACAATATAGTGCCTTACCTTTCAGATACTCTTATTAGACTTTGCAAAATACAGAATTAACCATTTTCAGATAACTCTAATCAGCACTTAGGTGAGCCACTGCAAGATAAAGCTTTCTTTGTATCCAAAATCACCACTCCTCAGCACAAGCACCTTATCCTTCCCAAAGAAGAAAGTAAATTTACACATCACAAAATGCTTTAATCCAATTTTCTATTTTAAAATGTGTTATTTTTGATCAACAATTTAAATTAGAAGTGGTCACCATGGCTTGATGGAAATGAGTTTTGAATCTTTATTCCACACATTTGGGCAGTATTCTTGGATCTGCCACTTATAACTGATTCTCTCTGTGCTTCAGTATCCTCATCTGCACATAAGGGTGTTAAGCTGTGCCATCACTAATTCTATGGAAAATACCTTTTCCAAAAACACAATCTCAACTAATTATGTTCTAACATGTTTCTATTTTTTAAAGTTTCAAAAGGTTGATATTTCTATAAAAATTCTGAAAATTCAAAAGGTTAGTAGAAATATGCAATTCCCCCTTAAGGGGTATCTCCAAAGAGAAAAAACAAAAAGGCATTAAGTAAATCTGTTATTGAGACAAACTGAGCCAAATCTCCTCTCATAGTGAAGTTTATTCCACACATATAACTAAACACTACAAGAGATCAATGTAGTATTTAGTGCATTATTGAAACATAACCACCACACTGTGGTGGTACTCTATGGTCCTAAATTCTTCCAGTCAGTGCTCTTCTCTGCCTAAACTTTTGAGATTCTGCATTTTAACACAGTAAGTCTCTACTTAAATATAAGATCTATGTAGGCTACCTGAACACCTACGAGATCCTTCCTCTCTTCTTTGGCACAAATCTAATCTGTTCAAGACCCATTAGGAATTACATGTAGGGGCGCCTGGGTGGCTCAGTTGGTTAAGCAACTGCCTTCGGCTCAGGTCATGATCCTGGAGTCCCTGGATCGAGTTCCGCATCGGGCTCCCTGCTTGGCGAGGGGCCTGCTTCTCCCTCTAACCCTCCCCGCTCTCATGTACTCTCTCTCTCTCATTCTCACTCTCTCAAAATAAATAAATAAATCCTAAAAAAAAAAAAGGAATTACACGTAAACTCCTAGAAAAAGTCTTATTAGGCCCACAGATAACTATTGCCTTTATGAGTCACTGCCATACAAAAGCAACAAAGTCTGGTGGAAGAAGAAACATGTCAAACAGATCATTTGCAACATAAAGTGACAAATGTTACAATATAACATTGCTAGGGACTTATAACAAAGTAACAAAAAAGGGAGGCACTAGCTAAGCTTGGGTAGAGACCCTGGCTATAGAATTCTGATTGGCAGGGGCATTCCAAGGTCAATTGTATCAGACTTTACTAAGAACCTACAATGTAGTGGCTCCTGGCACTACAAATACACAGAAAAATAAGCTGCAGTTCCCCACCGTTAAGGAGCGCGTAGTCCAAAAAAGAACAATATGTGTTTGGAACCAAAATAAATGAGACTAGCCTTTGGAGGTGGGGTCATGTTGGAAAGAAGTAAAAGACCAAGTTTGTAAATGAAATCGATTTGTGTAACTAGGTTGAAGAACTAAGGCTCAATCTAATGAAGAATGGAGAGAAACTCAAATAAAAGAGTGATCCAAGATTATCCAAAACAATCTTGTGAGGTAAAGAAACTGAAGGTAGAGATTCCAGAACAAAAATAAAAACTGAGTACGGTGAGTTTTTAACTCCGTAGCCTGTTACCCTAATGGTGTTCTACGCAAAAACTACAGGGACAGCAACGCATAATAGTTAAAAGCACCAGATTTGGAACCAGCTCCCCTGTGCTCACCTTTCAACTCCACCACTTCCTAGCTAGGTCAGGAAAGTTACTTAACAGTTCTGTGCCTGTCTCCTCACCTGTGAAGTAAAGTGCCTGCACAGCCAGAAGCCCCTTCTTCAAAACATAAGTGTTGTTATATCACTCCAATCGAAAACTTTATTCACAAAATCATATCCATATCTTATAGGCACTTGTAGCCTCCATAACCTGGCCCAACCTTTCTCGTCTTAATCCTCATTGGACACCCTCCTACTTCCACGAACCACAAGGATCTAGTGTCAGTTCTGCAAACCAATAGGCACTTTCCTACTTATGTGTCGCCTCTCCAGTGGCTGTCTAGAAAGCCTTTTCCTCACCGGTGTTTCAAAACCTACTTCTCTAGGAAATGAACTCTCCTTCCCCTCCAATTCCACAGCACATTTACCTGCCCCTCTGCACAGTTTGCCATTGTTTCCCGTTTTTGTGTTTGTTCCTGTAATGCCTCCCTCTCTCCTCTTTTCACCAAAATAGTGAACTTCCAGAGAGCTGGGGCAAATCTTTTTTATCCTCCTTCCCACCCCTCTTCTCAGACTGTGCCTATGCAGGCCTGCAAAAGCGTTACTGAGTTAAACTGGATGTTAACCGTAATGGCCTCAGTTCCAGAAACTGCTTAATTTCGCATAATTTTTTTTTTACTGCTTTCAGGTTCTAAAATCTTAACATGAAACGTCTTTAAAAATCAGAACACTGCCATCGCTTCAAGAAAAGTTCCACGGAGCACCCACACGAGTTGACAATGAGGTCATTCTTAGCTTCAGAAGTTGTGTGTGTGCCACGGAGGGCAGCTTCACACCGGTCGGTACACACTACTCTGAAATTAGGAGAAAGAGGCGGCGGCCGGGCAGCACACGGGCTTGGCTCTGGTCGGCCCTCAACTTCCTGCGGGCCCGCGGGCTCCGGCCGCGCTCGCCCCTCTCCGCCACACTCGTTCCTCCAGCCCTCGCCTCCCCTCGTCCCGCCGCAGTAACTCTCCCCGGAGCGGCGCTGGCAGCGCCGCAGGTCCTCCCGGGCGGATCCGCTCGGGCCTGGGCCGCCAGCCACCCTGCCTGCTCTGCCCGCGTCCCCCGGCCTCTCCCCGGCCCGCCGCCCGCCGCCCCGGGCCCAGGCCGCGCTGCCGCCGCCGCCCGGAGGGGAGCTGGGGGACTCGCCCGGCTCCGCGTGGCGCCGGGGGCGGAGCCGGCCCGGAGGGCCCGGGGAGAGGCCGGGGGCGGGCGGCGGCCTCCGCCTACCCCGACACGCACCCCACCGCCCCCAACCCCAACCCTCCTCCGGGCCCCGGCCCGCGCCCGCTGTCGGGCGGCCGGCGGGACTCGCCACTTACCAACCCGCCTGGGACAACGCCGCGCCGGGGACCTCAGACATGGTAGCTGCTTAAGCCGGGGGTGGGGGGGGCTAGGGTGGGGGTGGGGGGGTAGGCCTCCTACTTGAGACCAAAAAAAAAAAAAGAAAGAAAGAAAGAAAGAAAAAAAAAAAACCGAAAGAAAAGAAAAGAAAAAAAAAACTCCTCTGGTCGGCTCTGCAACTGGGCATGCTCAGTGCGGCCGGCGCTTCCGCGTGCGGGTTCCGCTCGCCGCGTTTTCCGAGCGGCCGCAGGGGCAGGCCTGGCGTGGGGCTTGGAGGTTGCAGTCTGGCGGAGGCCGTGATGCCCCACAGGCCCGCTGGGGTCTGGAAATAGCAGGCCAATTTGTGAGCAAGGACCACGAGACTTTGCTCTCCATCGAAGGCTGGTTATTTTTTGTTTTGGGTCACTTTTCCCTGAGTTGCACACCTTGGAAACTAATGCGGATTTTTTTTTTTTTTTTTTTTTTTGTATTAAGTAACGCCCGCGTTTCCAGCGCCGAGAGGCGGTCACTTCACCAGAGGCCAGGATATGCTAGAGCTGAGACGGATGGGTCGGTTGAGAGGCAGTGCTTCCAGTTTGGGGACAGTGAAACTCAAGAGGTGTTGTCAGCCACTCTGCATAGGAGAAAAGTTTACTTTTTTTTTTTTTAAATAAAGACTCGCTCCATTCACTCTGCTTTTCCGATATGCTCCGACGCAAAGAAAAGAATAAAGTCGCATTTTTTTCGAGTCTCCACGGGCAGTTTGTAGAGGGTGGAGCACAATGAAAATGATCAACCCAAGAAAACCTGAACTTAAGGGACATGGGTAAACTGGACAGTTGTGTCAGTGCTTGTTTTCTCTGTCGCTCTGCCACTAGACCCATCCAAAGTCCCAGCGCGGTCCTGTGACGGTAGCACCGGCATAACCGGGCCTGCATGGCTCCACAGTCGCCTCGTCCGTGTCCTTCTCTAGCTCCCAGGAGGGCTGAAGCACAGGGGCTGCTCCCCCGAGTGAGCCTGCGCCGCGGCGTCGCCGAACGGCGCGTTGGACGCTCCAGCACGATTGGACGGCTGAGACTGACGACAGCCAATCGGGGAGGAGCAGGTGGAAGGGGCCGCAGGCCGGGGAGACACTCCCTAAAAGTTTGCTCCGCCCTCCATGGTTTTCCACCTCTGCGGCTACTCGGCAAAAAGACGCCTTCTGTGCAGCTCCGGCCCCAACTGTCAAGTCACGGGGAGAAACCGAGAACTTAAGCCCCATCACCCGCCGCTGCCTCATCTGAAACCATCATCACAAACACAGACTTGGAGCAGAGACTGCGGAACTGGGCAGAGCCGCTCCGGGGATTGGGGAGGAAATTGACAGTTACAGAAGGAAGGAAATAATTGCCATGGGTGGAGCTCAATACAAATTGGAACTCAATACAAATTTTTCTCCTTTTAACTGGGAAACTCCGTTTGGGCTTTCCAAGGCATAGTTTTAAAATCGTGATGCTTCTAATGCTATCGAAATACGTTTTCAAGCACGTTACTTATTTTAATGAAAAGTATTTCCAAGTACTTAGAATCAGAAATAATTCCATCCTATTTCCTGCAATTTGCAGTAGTATACTGTGTTTAGACCATACACATGCTACAAGTATATTTCAATTTAATGGCACCAGTTATCCTACCCAGGAGTCAGGAAAAGATTTGCCATTCTGAAGGTAAATAGATGATTCAAATTGCTAGTAATTTTTATTGGTGTTAAATAGGATCTACTCTTACCAATTATTTACATTTTGCAATTAATGTAAGTTGTTAACTATGAAAATGATATGATGTCCTAGTGTCAGAATTCTTCACTGGCTAAATGTGAATCCCTTACACGTTTGTTCTCGTGGTGCAGTGTATTAAGAATTTACCATCGCGTAGCACTTACGATAACTTTAATAAAATGCTCCATGAAACACTATATCCCCTTACTTTTAGAAGTGTTTTTAAAGAATAGGTTGAGGATTCCCACTGGAAAAATTTGGGACAATATTACCATCAAAAACAATGACAATTTATTGAATTTAAAAAAAATAGGTAAAATGCATTTCAGAGTGGCACTAAAAACAAGTGGTACCTTGGCTGGCTCAGTTGGTAAAGCATGTGACTCTTGATCTTGGGGTTGTAAACTCAAGCCCCCCATTGAGTGTAGAGACTACTTAAAAATAAAATCTTAGAAATAAATAAAAGGAGAAAGGATGATAGCTTTTCTTTCAGAGGCATACCAGAGAATAAATGTAGAACAACTGATAGAATTAGAAAATCACCATTTTCCGAATCATTCACAATTGATTCAGGCACAGTTCATCAAAGGATGCTAAAAGCCACTGGTGAAAGATGGTAGGTGTACAGGATCTTCACACAGTCTCAAGGTATCAAGCCATAACTTAATTATTACAAAAGAAAAAATGTACCTTTACCTTAAAAAAGAAAATCACTGCCTTAAATGACTAAAGCTAGAATCACTAATAGGACAATCTGATATGTGCTTACTGATGTAGTGCAATTAGAAATACACAACATCATTGCCAAAATTATTTAACCTGAATTTAATCAAGCTTCTAGACAGTTCCCAACCAGGGGCTGGATCCCCATCCAACACCCTACCCCTTACACAAGTGGACACATTTGACAATGCCTGGAGACATTTTCAGTTGTCATAACCTGGGCGGCGGGCATCTAACAGGTACTGCTAAACATTTTACAATGGACAGGACAGATTCCCCACAACAAATAATTATCTGGCCCAAAATGTCAATAGTGCCAAGGTTCAGCAGCCCTGGTCTAGATATAAGCAAAAATGTAAAGAATATATAGAGGATACTGGAACAATCAAACAAGAAGAAACAGGCAGATAAATCCAGAATGTGGCATATTCTATAAGAAACCTGGCCTGGACTGTTCATTGAGCCAATATAATTTAAAAAAAAAAAATCTCCAAATTAAAGGGACTCAAGAGATGTAACAATAAAGTGGAATTTTGGATCTTAAAAAAAGAGAAAGATATTTTGTGGTATTATACTTAATCTTGGAAATTTTATGCCAAAGCTTTTATGGCTTTTATGGCTGAGGAGTTGTGGTGTCTACAACTTATATCCCAGTGATTCAGAAAAAATATATATGTAGATATATAATATATATGTAAAACAAATATACACACATGTATGTTTATATGTATTAGAGAGAGAAGGTAAATGTGGCAAAATGTTTAAAATGGGTGAATCTAATTGGAGGTGCTCATCATATTGTAACTTTTCTCTAACTTTGAAATTTTTCAAAGCAAAAAGTTAAAAGTATAGATTATACTAATTTCTTTCACATCCAAAATTTTTAATTGGAATTAAGGTCTGTATAGACAAGTTAGTGCAATGGAAAATGCACTAAACCAAAAAATAATAATAATTTTCATTTTTAATAAGATAAATCATCACTTTACCGAAAATGGGAAGTCTAGAATTAGCTTAAAGTTGGGGGAAATCCTAAAGATGATAGAAGAGCTTTGCAAGGCAGGGTGTTTGGGTGACTCATTTGGTTAAGTGTCTGTCTTTGGCCCAGGTCAGGAGCCCAGGGTCCTGGGATTGAGCCCAGCATCAGGCTCCCTCCTCCTCTCCCCTTCCTCCCACCCCTCCCCCTCCCTGTGCTTTTCTCTCTCTCTCACTCTCTCTCAAATAGATTTAAAAAAAGAAAGAGCGCTTTGCTAGGCACAAGAGAATAAAAAGGAGAAGGTAAATTTATTTGGAGTCAATGGTGTAAGTTAACAGAAGAGAGAGACAGCATCCATTCACTTCTGTTTTGTCCTTATCATTTCAGTGAAGGAAGTGGTTCAGAGTGAAAAAGGATAGAATATGGAAAAATAGGAATAAGAACCACAATAAAAGGTGAGGTTATAAGAATACCTAGTCTCTCTAAAGCACATTAAATCTTTTCATCTTAAGTTGTTAACATCCCGGAGAATACTAAAACAACCTGTGACTGACTTAGAGGAGCCAATGCCAGGGAGCCCTGAAGAACTGTTGAGCTCATCAGGAAATGTGGTAGAAGCCTGGAAACAAGCAAAAATATTCCCAGTTCTAAGAACAGGAAAAGAGTCTTTAAAATAAATGGTCCTGGAACAAGTGGATATCCACATGCAAAAAAGTAAAGTTCCTTACATCATACACAAAAATTAACTCAAATTAAATCATATATTTAAATGTAAGAGCTAAAAATATAAAACTCTAGAAAAAGAAAAAGAATCAAGTCTCCATGACCTTGGGTTAGGCAATAGATATGACATCCAAAGTTTGAGCTAAAAAAGAAAAATTAGATAAAGTGGACTTCATCAAAATTTAAAACTTTTGTGCTTCAAAGGATACCACCAAGACAATGAAAAGATAATCTACAGAAAGGGAGAAAATAAGGGTTTGAAGCAAGAATATGTAAAGAACTCTACTGACTCAATAGTGAAAAGACAACTCAAAAATGAGCAAGGCATTTAAACAGACATTTCTCCAAAGAAGGAATACAAATGGGTAATAAATGATTAAAAGATGCCCAACATCATTAGTCATTAGAGAAATGCAAATCAAAATCACAGTGAGATGCTTCACACCCACTAGAATGACTATAGTTAAAAAGATGGATGATAACAAGTGTTAATGAGGATGTGAAGAATTTGAAATCTTCATACATTGTTGGTGGGAATGTAAAATTGTGCAACCATTTTGGAAAACAGTTTGACAGTTTCTCAAAAAGTTAAATATAGAGTTTCCATATGATTCAGCAATTCTCCTAGATATCCAAGAGATATCGAGGAGATATCCAAGAGAGATAGATAGCCAAGAGAAATGGAAACTAATGTCCACACAAAAACTTGTATTTGATGTTCATAGCAGCATCGTTCATTATAGCCAATAAGTGGAAACAATCCAAATGTCCATCAACTGATGAATAGATAAACAAAAGGAGTGGGGTTTCACAAACTAAAGACAAGGGAATTTGCTGTTAACCCATTAATCATGATTCTAGAACATATAATTTAGGAGATAAATTTTTAGGAGGAAGAATAACTGAAATAGCTGACCTCTAAAGATTAACTTCTAGAATTCTATGATTCTAGATCATGCCAGATGAACCTCATTTTGTTTTATTTTATTTTAAGTTTCTTAACTAGTGAATACAAGCAGTAGGGTGTGACCATCACGACAGACCAGGTCATTCCATGACAATAAACAACCACAAAACACTAGTGGCTTTTAACTTAAAAAAAAAAAAAATGTTTATTTCTCTAAAAAAAAAAGAAGAAAAGAAAAAATGTTCATTTTTCTTTCATGTTATATGTCCAATGTAGGTGTTTGGAGGGTGGGGAGGAAGGTCTCTGATCATAATGGTCATCCTCATTCCAGAATCTGGACAGAGCATTAACCATCAATAACATTGCTGATTGAAGCAGTAAAGGGTAAAAGGGCTCTGGAGAATCTCACACAGGAAATTAATGCTCTGCCAGGACTGGACATATGACAACACAGGAAGTCGATCACCAGATGCCAGAAGGTGGAGAGCCATAAATATTCAATGAGCAAGATTAATGGCTGTGGTACCAGTATTATTTGTAATAACAATGAGGTACCAGTATTATTTGTGACAACAAAACCCTGAAGTTAATCAGAATGTCCATCAATGAGGGAACATTTAAATAAGTTCTAATGGGTGCTATGTAGACATTACCAAAAAAATGAAGTAGATCACTATGTACTGACTAAGATATATTAGTCAGATATATATGTGGAGTAAGAATAGAAGCAAGTTTTAACATGATGAATTACTACAAATCATTAAATAAAAGGTAAAAATCCCATGAGAAAAATGGGCAAAGTATCTGAATAGGCAATATGCAAAACTGAAATCTAAGTAATTAATAAATATGTCAAAATGCTTAACCATATCAATAACCACAAAATGAATTTTTTAAAAAAATTTATTGAAATGTAGTTGACATACAATATTATGTTTCAGGTATACAACATAGTGATTAAAACAGTGAGCTATCAATAAAATTCCACTTTTGGAGCACCTGGGTGGCTCAGTTGGTTAAGCGGCTGACTCTTGATTTCAGCTCTGGTCACGATCTCAGGGTTGTGGGATTGAACCCCACATCAGGCTGATGAGGAACCCCACAGAGCCTGCTTGAGGATTCTCTCTCTCCTCTCCCTCTTCTCCCCCCAAAATAAATAAATAAATCTTTAAAAATTATAAAAAATAAAATAAAATTCCACTTTCATCTAACCCAGCGGCAAAAACTAGTAAAGAATATCAAATGTTGGCAAGGATATGAGGAAATTGATTTTTTAATACACTGCTTATAGGAGTGAAGTTCATACAACCACTTTGGAGAGTATTTTGGCATTATCTAGCAAAACTGAAAATGTGTATACCTTATGGTTGAACATTTCCATTTTTAGATACTTATTCCAGAGAAGATGTACATTGACACGTTGCTTTAAAATAGAAGAATGAGAACAACTCCAATGTTCAATTGAGAGTAAATGGGTAAAAAAAAAAAAAAAAGGTGGTATATTAATAAAATGAAATGCCCTATGCCAGTGTAAGGGAATACACTAGAGTTCTCTCTGTGTAAATTTGGATAGATCTCAATAACGTAATGCCAGGTTAAAAAAAAAAAAAAAGCAGGCACCCCGGTAAAGTTTATTTCTTTAATAAAAGAATAGAAGCAATTATAACAATGTATTACTCTTCCTTGAGTAGTAAGAATATGTTTTTATATTATTATTTATACTTTTTGTTACATTTTAAATATCTCAAAAACACAAGTTGTAACACTGTTGTATTACAGCATACTTTATAATAATATTAATATACTTTTATTTTCTGCAGTATATTGTTCTATTGTCAATATAATCAAAATATAAGTAATATGAAATAAAACATGGAAGAAAAAAGGGAAAGTAGGGCCAAAAAAAAAAACTGTAATAGTGAACTTCAGAAATTTGAAAGACACATGTACAAGAAAATTTAGACTTTTGTCAGTCCCAGAGGGTAACTGTAAGGACTAAAGAGAAGATTTCATCATAATATAATAATCTTAATCTAGAGGCAGACCAACAAGGAAACAGGCAACCTCAGAACAGAGTGAGTTCCCCAGTGATGGAGGTGCTTAAGCCTCCACTAGATGCACATTATAGAAGGAAAGCCAAGTGGTTAGACCGGTTCAGTGGTTTGTCAAAGGATTTTCTAAGGAGCCCTAGTGCCTCTACTTGGTGCCTCAAGAACCACAGGGGCAAGGAAAAGGGTCAGGAATGTGAAGTCTAGACCTCCAAGCCCACTCAAAGCTGAGTAGCGCTTCTTTAACTTGCTTTACATACTGCATTTTGATGAAAGATTTAATTTGAATGAAGGATTCAACAAATAAAAAGAAGTTATAAGAACCATGAGGCTTGATGAATAAACGAGTTATTCATTCAACAGGGATTTATTAAACCCACACTATGAGCCAAACATTGTGCCAGGCACTGCAGGTAATATCAGCAGTCATGAGCACTGCCTTTGGAGTTTAGTCCATCTGAGGATAAAAACATTAAATTATATATACAAAGTTAATTAATTATAATTGTAGTAAGTGCTACGAAGATCGAACTAAATCTACAATTCTATGTATGATGCTATGAATCCATATTTTTATTATTAAAATTACTATTAACTAAACTTGATTTCATGCTTTGTATATGTGTCCTTGAATTAGATTATTTATTCAAATATCATTTTAACAATATGTATTTACTTAGGGGCTAGGCACAGTTAGACAGCAGTGAGTAAGACTGATGGAGTCCTTGTCCGCATAGAGATTTCATTCTAACTGTTCAGGGGGAAGGAGTTAAGATGGTGGAGGGGTAGGGGACCCCAACCTTGCCTCATCCCTTGAGCACAGGTAGATAATTATCAAATCATTCTGAACACCCAAGAAATCATTCTAATTGTTTAGGGAAGATACCATGTGTTTTATTTAATAAATTAAATATTAGAAATGATCACTGTGGTTTTTGTCAATTACTACAAAATATAATAAAAATATGAGCATAATTGGACACAAATACTGCAAAACGAGTTATAAGTGATGAAAAAGATTAAGAGGACATATATATAAATATTAATAACATAGATATCTGGGTGATGATAGAAGTATGATTTTATGTCCTTTAAAGGCATGTGTATTTTCCAAAATTAGCATGTACTACTCATATAAAAACATATACAGGTCCACTAAGAATATGGCAGAGTAAATTTATGTGGCATCTTTTATTCTCCAAAATCTTAGTGTTTCACATCTATGTACAGTATGGTTGGTAGTCGTATCCATTTGAAGATTCTTCTACCACCCTTGTCAAGGATTTTATCATCTAATAAACTGTACCATTTCTCATGATATGTATTTTATATTTCTATATATTCTGTTTATATTACTTCTCTTTGTTATTTGTTATGGATGACATGAATTCTATTTATATATTTGAAATACTATTTCTCACTTAATACTTTTCTTGCCCTAGGTATCTTACATATCTTTTTCACTTAATCATTTTTTATAAGTAACTGAATACTTCAAATGTGTTTTAGATTTCACTGAACATTTCCAAATCTACATTAAGTAGTTCTGATAGTCTACTGAAAGCACAGTAGATACAGGAGATGTTGTTTCTGGCCTCTTCAGTTTCAATAACACCTAACTCAAGTAAAAAAAAAATTTTTTTTCAAATAGAATGTATAAAGATACAGGAGGTCCTACAGAACCCAGGAGCACAAAAGTAGCGGCGCTCAGGAAGAACAGGAAGAAAGAGCTGACAGCCACCAGACTTCTAGGCAAAATCCCATTTCTATATCTCTGCACATCTTTTCTTTCTCTTTACTTTCTAATTTGTATGACAATGTATGTGCTTAGCTCCTGAGTTTGCATATTATAGTTCCATCCCCCAGAGAGATCCTCTCTGAGTCTTGACCCCAAACAGAAATTTCCAGGAAAGTATCTGGCCTGGCAGAGCATGGGAAAAGAGCTCAGCATGGGGTTCAGTCAGTATGGTCAGGGGATGGGATCACAATTTACACAGAGCCTGCCACAGGACCACCCCATGAGAGAAGCAGGCAATTGAGGTATTTACCTGAGCAGACACCCCAAAATCTATCTACCTCAGTTGTATTCCTCCTCAATGTTTATAAGTCAAATTTTAAGAACATACAATTTAAAGGAATGTTAGTTGCACCCACTTATAAAATCAGTCAGCACTATTTAATGTATCTTCTGGATATATTCCAATATTCCCATAATCATTTTTACTTAAATAAAAATCATGGATAGTCACTTTGCACCAACTTTACAACGTATACAAGTTTCCTAAGTATGTGCAAGAGGAATTGGCCCACTTTGCTTTCTTAATGTCATGAAGTTAGGCTGCATATATTTTCGTTATTTCATTCAATACACTTCAAGCACTACATTCTGTCATATTCCTTAAAGTTGTTAAACTTACCTTTTAAGCTGTTTGGGACAGAGACCGTATGTATTTGGTGTCCATACATGAGCTAAAACAGCACACTGGGTGACAGGTTTTCAAAGAGAAGTGGAAATTGCCCCCCAAAATCTTTGTAGACTTTTGCTGTAATAGTCATACTTAATGAAATTTGCCAAGATTCCTTCCCATATTTTCTCACCTTTCATAAAGTTACCCTATTAATATTTTACAAATCATTTATTCTCTTCAAAGCTTGCCACTAACACCGACCTAACATGCAGCTCCCTCTTCCGATCTTCCCCAGAGTTCAATCACTGTCATCTGTCCCTGCTCCTTGGTACTTAAGCCACTTTTCAGCATGCTGATAAGATTTACCTAAACTAATCTGAATCAATTTTAGAACTAATATTTCACAAGAAAGTGCATGAAAGAACAGATAAATATACTTTATTCTTCCCCTTGTTTTCCACTGATGTTAACTCCTCGCTTTAGAGTGGTCAGCGAGGTAATAAAATTCAACGTAAAATGGATGTTAGCTACATTTCTTTATGGATATTTCTTCCACTCTCCATTTCTCTTGAAGTATTGGGAAGTTTTGACCAAATATATACACATATGTACTTACCAAAAAATATATATATCCAAATAGATGTATATATTTATTTAGTGATCTCTTACTGACAATTAAATTTCAGTTAAATTTATAAATGGTAGAGCTAAGATTCTAGAGTATTCTGACTCCAAAGCACACACACTTAGTGCCAGCACTCCTAAGAAACTGGAAAACAGTGGGAGGCTTGACAAGAAAAGGATGAAACAAACGTGCTGATTTTAGGTGTGTTAAATCTAAAATGATGAAACCTGCCAAATATCATACTGAAATTGGGGCTATAAACAGATGAAGGGCAGATTTGAAGATGCTGATTTTTGGAGTCATCTTCTTACAAGAGATTGTTCAAGACTTCTAGGTAATCAGGTTGTGAGTGATGACATAAACACTGAGGAGAGGCTCAAAGATGAAGCCTAAGGTGCGACCACTGTAAAGAGTGGGAGGAAGAGGAAGGAGAAAGAAATAACAGAAGCTGTAGTCAGATGGCCAGAAGAACTGTGATGAAGGAAGGGTAAATCATGTGGATGGATGGTTAAACCAAATAAGCTGAATTCAGTTAAAATCTGTTTGCTTGACAAACTGCAGACAACACCTTAAGAAAAACAATAGCAAAATACATATAGTCTCATCCTGTACATTGATATTCACATATTATCATCATTATCATCACAATAAAATTTATTGAAAGTGCTAAGAATTTTCTTACATGCAAATGAGGAAACGGGATTATAGTGGTAAAATGGCCTTTCCAAAGTCGCTGTGCCATTAAATGACAAAGCTAGGATTTAGATCCATGTCGATCCAACACTTAGACCACCTTCTTAACCAACACACCCAAATATGTTCCCAAAATATGGAACAAGTGGAGATAGAGATCATTTCTAAATTTCTATCATGAAATTTCTATTATTTCCATCATAAACATTTCTATCATGTTTGTGGACATGATTTAAATAACACTGACCCAAAAATACTTATTGAATCAATAACATGGTGAGAAATTTGCTCCCTTTCCCAATTCTCTTTCAGTTTGTCTAATGGCCACAAAAAAGTGGTGTCAGTTTGGAGCAAGTATTTCTAACATCCCTCTAGCATGTGCCAACCTCCATTTTTAACAAAAAAGATAGCAGGCCTGCCTGAAGTTCAAGATCTTCTGTAGACAACAACATCTAACCAGAATTTAATAATCTAGCTCTCTTTGAGTGGTATTTTTTTATAGCTAAAAAATAGCTATTCATGGCAGATTATTCTGGTTTTCCATTTACAATGGTGAATAAAGTTTCCTGTCTAAATACACATAAGATTTTTAAAAGCGGCTCTGTTTAAAAATATATAGTAAGCAAATAATACTACAGGAAGTATGCGGATATGACAAAATTGGGAAGGTAGCTTGTGGAATGACTAAAATTAGGAAAAACTGCATTATGTGAAACACTTCTTCCCTTTCTGTGAAATCCTTAATCATAACCTTGATGTCAGGGATCAGTTAGTTATTTCCCTTCCACCACCATCCATTTCCATCATTCTCTCTGTAGCACTGTTCCAAGCAAGGCTTTTTCCATGTGATTGCTATTCATATGGTAGGTCTTATCTTGTCTTGACTTTTTTTTTTCTCTTCTCTTCTCTCCTCTTCTCTTCTCTTCCCCCCCTCCTCCTTCCTTTCTTTTCTCCCTTCCTTTCTTCCTTCCTTCCTTTCTCTCTCTCTCTCTCTCTTCCTCTCTCTTTCTTTCAACTTCCTTTCAACTAACTTCCCTCCCTCCTTCCTTCCTTCCTTCGTTCCTTCCTTTCTCTGTCTTCCTTCCTTCCTTCCTTATTCCTGCTCACCAGCTTTAGGAGCCCTAGCTGGCATACTGCACTTGGATGGAATGTTAGTAAGCCAAAAAGTTGAGCTGGTCTGTGAGATGGCTCTCACAATCTAAATCCCTTCACTGGCTTTCCAGGGCTAAAAATAGTGAGATCTCTGAATTACCAGCCAGGAGTCACCTCTGATAATTTTTGCTGTAAAGGATTAGAAGGAGAATTTTCTAAGCCCAGGGGAAATAAAGCTGGTTCACACTCACTTTTATCCCTAAAATGTCTCAGTAATAAAAAAAGGTTGGTTATTGCTTTTCAGAGCTTTCTTGTTCTACCCCTCTGCTCATTCGAAACTATCCTGTTATCTGTGTTCCACTTCTCAAGAAAGATCTTTAGGCACAGATAATCTCATGTAGAAGAGGATCATGTGAGCAGAGATTAAGGCAGTTGCTGGGCAGACTGGTTCTATCTAGTTAGTGCTTTAAAAAAGGAAAACTTTGTTCATAACTCAAATGAGCTAGGTAATGGGAGTTCTTATAATGTGCTTTATACCTTTCTATGTATTAGCTCACTTAAATAACAAAGCTATTAAAGATTGTGTGTGTGTGTGTGTGTATGTGTGTGTGTGTGTGTAAAATCCCCATCTTGCAGGTGAGGAAAGTGAGGCCTGAGTTTGTAGTTGGTCAATGGCAAAGCTAAGGGTTGAGCCTAAACTTCTGATAACAAGTTATCCATCCTCCGCTACCTACTCAATCCCATTCCACTTGTGCAAGCCATTCCAACTGCATTTTTGTAAACTCCCAAAGCTACCCTGGATTTTGGGTGGCAGAAGACTTAGAATTGAGAAAAGAAAGGTCAGGCTCTGAGAACAGCAAAGTATAAAACAATAAATAAATAGATAAAACCAAAAATGGAAGAGGCTGTAAAACCTCTATAATGATGTTTTCAAAGAGTTAAATGCTTCGGTCAATGTTTCTGAAAAGGGTGATAAATGGAGTAATTTTATAATGCTTCTGCTTGACTCAGAATGAAAGGGAGGGAAAGTAACAGCTCCATTTTTTTTTTAGATGTAAGTTATCCAAAATCATTCCTCCAGATAGATACCCATCAAAATTCTGAGAAGTCAAATAAAATCATTGCTAATTAAATGTTAATTATAGTTTATTAGTGCAATCCAAATTTTCATAGGCCTTATCTGCCTGCGGGTTCAAATGAGGCTACATTAGCTTTTATACACCAATTTTACTGTCACTCTTCACAACACAACTGCAAGGCTTAAGCATTATTTGACTTTGACCGTCCCCTCCCCGGCCCCTGCAGTAATTGATCCTAGTTTTGCAAGGACTCCTAGACACTGTGTAACACATGGGCATAACTGCCTTCTGTTCTGGCCTCTTATTCCTGTCCACTGACTCACAACCCACTAGAGGAAAGTATTTGGATGTTGTAATTGCCCCCCAACCTCTCTGAAAATGCTGGTTCTCCGTCTAGAAGATTATTATTGCCCCAAACCTACAAAACCTCAATATGTCAAACAGCAATGTGTTCCCTCCACTGTGTCATGTACATAAAATGGGGACTGTCCCTCTCCAAGTCTTGGCTGCACTTGTGTCACCTGGGACCTAAAGTAGCTCTACTTACTCTGAGTCTTACAGACTCCTCTGAAAAAGCTTTTGCTTCAGCTCTTGGACTTCTTCAAGCTCAAACAGGAAACTGCATGTAACAGGGTTGAAGAACAGACACTACACTGTCCTCTCCACTCTCCGGTCCTGCTGAAAGCCACCCCATACATCTAGTTTATGCAAGCAGAGGTCACAAGCCAGCCTGTTTATCAGACATACCTATACCTTTTTAACCCCAACTGGGAAAGATCCTGCTCCCATATTAGTTTCAATAATTCAGATTTCTCATATATAAGAATTATAATTCTTTTACACAGATGGATGGTTTTAAATACATTAAGCCCTTTTTCTAATCAATGAACAAACTCAGACAATTTAATGGGATATTTATATGATAACTTAATTCATCAAACCTGGGTTTGACTCCATGGCCTCACTCAGACCATTTACTTCTCAGGGACTCCAGAGAGTTTTTTCTCCAAAGTGTTGGATTTTTGAATAATTGGATTATAAAGTCCTTTTGGCCCTCCAAATTTGTATGGTTTCAAGTGTAATTTTATTATTTCCGATTATTGGTACGTTGGCAAGTTGTATTTTCAGAGATGGCTGCACCAATATGTATCCCACCCCACACACTCTGTGACATTCACAGGCCTCTCCTGACAGGTGGAGTTGATCATTTGCTCCTTTCCATTGGAATTGTAGAGACCTGAATGACCATTCCAATATGGGTATAGTGAGGCTGCTTGATTTCGGAGGCTAGATCATAAAAGACAAATAGCTTCCCTCCCACTCCCAACCCCCTGCCCCATCTATCTTATGCTTGCCCTTGGATCCTAACCACCATATTGTGAGGAAGTTCAGACCACACAGAGAGGCCATGTGTAGATGTTCCAGCCAACAGCCTTAGTCAGGCCCCCAGCAGATAATCACCAGCAGCTGCCAGACATGTGAGTAAATGAATCCTCAGATGATTCAGACTTCAGCCTTTGGCTCTTCCCACTGAGGCCTCAGACACCACAGATCAGAGAAGAGTTGAACCTGCAGTGTCCTCTCTTATTTCTAGTTCCTGACCCACAGGAACCATGAGAAAGAAAAAGTGACGACTATTATTTTAAGCCATTAAATTTGGGGGTAATCTGTTAGGCAGCCACAGCAATCAGATCCCAGGATATGAGAAACTAACATGGGTAAATTGCCTACTGTGTGCCAGGTACTCTGCTAGGTCCTTGATTTGTATCCCGCATCCTTTAGTCTCTACTACAACTCAATATTTGCTTTTATGCTACCTTATTGGACATAATCTGTAATTTATTTTATTCCAGTTTTTGGTCAGTAATGCAACTACCAGATATAACATTGTCCCTTGGGAAAAAATAATTAATACTTTAAGATATTCCATTTTCTAGTGCTGTTCCCAGAAATGCCCTGTGCTGCCTGATTTGTACAAAGGAAAAACTACTGTGAGGTAATGAAAAGTCATTTCAGGGTTGATGCTCAGAGAGAAATATTTTTATGTTGAGTTCTAAAAAGTGTATTTTTAAAATGATTAAAAGTGAACTCTACAATGCCTTCCATCTCTAAGGCTTAATTCTGTAAAAGTATCAATATATTTATTTTTCAGATGTTTTTTAGAAAGAGGAATTTCTGTTACTATTATAAAATATTTCTTCTGCCTCTTTTCTCATAATAACCAATATCCATTTTTTCTTAAGCTTTGCTGAAGGAAAGAAGTATAAGAAAAAAGTGGTCAAATGAGATAGAGATGTTCACTCTCATAATTTAAAAAAAATATATATGTTTTAGATCAGACCCCATTTGTTTACAGAAATATAGCTGGAGCTTATAGCTAGTGTTTCAGG
Organism: Callorhinus ursinus; assembly: GCF_003265705.2. Lineage (NCBI taxonomy): Eukaryota > Metazoa > Chordata > Mammalia > Carnivora > Otariidae > Callorhinus > Callorhinus ursinus. The sequence continues at coordinate 40,199,868 of NW_027397069.1, forward strand.
AGGATACCTATTTCCCCCAGTCTCTATTATGCAAAAATAAAAATAGTAAATATTGTAATATAGTAAAATTATATATACACATAGATATTTATATATATGATTAATTTATGCATTCATTATGATTGGCGCTAATTAGTATCAGACACAATACTATTATAAATTATAAATATTTTAAATATTTATTACAAATATCATTATTATTATTGAAATACTTGGAGCAGAAATTCCACCCATACTGAGTTCAAAGCAGCAATTCAAACTGCTTTGTTTTATCAGTCATCAACAAATGGAACAGATGCAGTTTTTTGTTGACAGATAATATTCAGTGGTATATTGGATCTTGAGCTAGAAACACTGGTGAATATTAAAGTCATAAATAATTCAATCCTTTGTAGCGTCAGTGTATGACCTCAAAATAACTCTGTTCAATCGGAAGCCACTGGTAATGGCCCAAAGTTCGGCAAGGCCAAATCATACCCTGCCATATATAGTAACGTACTGTAATATAGAGTTTCAACAAAGAAAATACAGTTAGCATAATAATGAGGCATTAGCTGAAATGCACACGGAGTTGTTGACCTGAAACAAAAGTCTACGGAAAGGATGTGTTCTGAAGGATACTGACAAAGTAATTAAAATAACTAGAAAAATAGACCTAGCTTAAAACTTAGCAAGTCATAAGTCCTGTCTTAGTCACTTAACCTCTAACTTATGCTCCCTGATCCCTACAGACTATTTTAATATTCAGTTATTCAATAGAGTAAATTCAGAGCATTGCTGTATTTAATTCTAACACTCCTGCCACCAGCACCTCTACCCCAATACCAAACTTTGCATGATTTCCATAATATGATAATGTCTTTTCCTCTTTGGGGGCTCTTTACTAACTGCACTCTTAGCCTTGAATACACCTCCCTTCCTTTGTGCCTCAGACTTCACTTCTGGGAACCCTCACTTTACTGACCCAGGTATAACTGCTGCGTCCTCTGCTCGCCAGTCATTTTGTAGACCCATTTTCTACAGTCCTCACTTCACCACATTGATAGTAATGATGTATTTATTCATCCGTGTCTCCCTTTCCACTGGGAGGTGCTTAAAGGCAGGAGCCATTATTTTACACTTACTACCCAGCATGGTCACAAAGCTTGGTGGTCAACAGTAGGGACTTGGAAGTTAGACACCCAGGTTAGATCTGAGCTCCACCTTTTACTAGCAGTGTGATCCAGGGAGAACTACTTAGCTTCTGACCTATAATCTCTGAATGGACCATCCTAACAAGGATTGCTCGGAAGATTAAATGAGGGAAAATACAGGCACGGTACCTGTTATACAGCAAGTCCTCAATAAACATGGGTTACTGAATGTAGTGTTTGCTGTCATCTGATTAACTTGAAATGTTTATTCTAGGTTAGATCAGACTAATAAGCTGAAATTAGTGTAGTGATACCATTTGTCCTTTCTGGATTAAGAGAACTTCATACACTTATGAATGTTATTCAACACATCTGCAGGGCATGGAGATGACTATAAAAAGAATCCATAGAGATATCATTTGACTCAATACCTTCACTTGTTCCTAGACATCCTCAAAACCACAAAACAATCACTGTCATCATAATAGTTATCAATTTATACCAAATTCACTTCCCATGATCTTTATTAATATGGAAGTACATTTAAATTAACTTGTCAAAATTAAATATGAAGATGAATTCAGTATTACCACCATAGAAGATATTATTTTATTATCTATGATATCCAAAATATATAACTATTTAATGTCTTTAGAAATGGTGACTAATGGTAAAGAAGTAGGAACAACAGAGGAATAGTTTTCTATTGTGTTTTCTTATATAATAGCACTGGCATCATGCTTAGCCTTATTAAATGATGTGAAAGTCAGTATTTCAAAATGGGCAGCTATAGGCTCACATGAAGCATAATCATGCAGCAGAGGTCACAGTCAAGGATGTGACATGTTCAGTGTGCAGGAAGGCAAGTGAGCTTGGTATGGAATCTGCTCGTACTTTTGCTACCGGGCCAGAAGGTTGAAACATTCAGCGCATTTTTCAATATCAACCTCACTCTAAGGATGAATTTAATCTGGATAATTGCCTGGATATAAATTAACCTTATTCATGGTCCTGGACAGTAATAATAATGAGCTGCCAACTGCTTGAAGCTATAGTCCCGAACTCAGAGCAGTGGCTGAACAAAGTGGAAATGTCTGTGGAGAGCAGAGAAGTCCTTCTCAGCCAAACTGGAGAGGGTTTCCGAAATAGAGAAAAAAAAATCAACCCTGTCTGTCCCATCCATGCCCACCTCTTTGTCATCTAAAGACTGAAGATAGGGGTGCCTGGGTGGCTCAGATGGTTAAGCATCTGCCTTTGGCTCAGGTCATGATCCCAGGGTCCTGGGATTGAGCCCCGCATTGGGCTCCCCGCTCCTTCTCCGTCTCCCTCGGCCTCTCTCCCTGCTCATGCTCTCTCTCACTCTCTCTCTCTCTCTGTATCTCTGTGTCTCAAATGAATAAATAAAATCTTAAAAAAAAGACTGAAGATCATTTCCTCCTCCACATGAAAATGCAAAATAACAAGGACAAGCTCCTACTACTTAAAAAACAGCGTGCACGAGGTAGTGAGAACTGAGAACTGAGCTAAATAATAATACCATTCAAAATCTCCCTCCATTATCACTGCTCTTCATTTTTTTTTGTACTTAAGCTCTTTTCAGAAATGTCAAGCAAATAGCCAGAATGATATTACCCTGAAATGCACACTGTATCTATAAATAGTGGGGGGTTTTGATCCTTATTATATACAAACTGTAAGGCTTTTAAAATTCAAAGCTCTTAGAAAAGCCTAAGTAAATTCATTCATTCTCAAATTTAGACCTTCCAGCAGATGATAGCTTAAAAATGGATTATTCTGACAAAATAAACAAAATAAAATGCGATTTCCTAGCAACTATTAATAAGTGGAATTAAATGTAATGGATAAAAATATAAATAGATTAGGAATGCTTTGAATTTATATAATTTTTTTCATTACACCTGAAATTATTGATTAAGGGTAGTTTTGTTCTTGTTGCAGCATTGTATAGATATTCTTTAATCTTAATGTTAGTTATGAAAAAACTATATATACATATGCACATATATATGGGAAGTTAGGTAACTGTCTCTTGGTCATTTGGATGGTGAATGAGTTAAAAAGAAAACTCAGGAATCCTGAGCAATTCAGGTTAGTAGATTTATAAGCTATCACAAATTCTCAACCAGTAACCCTAGCTAATAACCTTGTTACCCTGTTGACTAACTGAAAAAAGTCAAGGTTTTGTTTTTATTTTTTTTTAACTCATTCTTGTAATATCCATAGGTGTCATCAGGTGGTCATACAGGAGGGCTCGCTAGAGTAGTTCTGGAATGTGAAGGATTCATAGAGAAATAAATACCCTTTTTATTAAAGGAAATATATTCAGGGACATGCAATCAAAAAATTAACAGGGGTAGAAATAATTTTCAAAGAGCTTCTTGGCAGCAGAACTCCATCAAAGACTTACTTTCTGCAATTCCTCTCCCAGTCTCATCTAAATCCACTCCATTTTGCCCCATGACACCACTGAAACTGCTCTCATCAAGGCCATCACAGACCTCCACGTTGCCAATTCCAATGCTCACTCTTTCCTCCTCACTCTTTTTGACCTATCCAGCATTGGCATTTAGGACATTAATCCAGCAGCCTCAACACTGAGCATAATTAAACACGTCTTCCTCCCTGATACACATTCTTCACTTGGCTTACAGGATGCTATCCTCTTGACATTTTTCCTTCAAGAAAGACAAAAACTTCCTAGAAATTGACCCATTTGAGGGGCGTCTGGGTGGCTCAGTCGTTAAGCGTCTGCCCTCGGCTCAGGTCGTGGTCCCAGGATCCTGGGATGCAGCCCCGCATCGGGCTCCTTGCTCAGCGGGAAGCCTGCTTCTCCCTCTCCCACTCCCCCTACTTGTGTTCCTGCTCTCGCTCTCTCTCTGTCAAATAAATAAATAAAATCTTAAAAAAAAAAGAGAGAGAAATTGACCCGTTTGAAAGATGAAAAAAATACATCCATGCTCAGGGAAGTACTCTTCATCAATGCCCTATAATCCAAAATGCCTGAGGGACCAGTGACCTGAAGGTTTGCAATATCATAAAACAAAATTCTCTGCATCAAACCAGAGAAATGCAAACAAAGCAGGAGGTGGAAAACCTAGCATGAGATGAGACTGGCACTTAAAAATGTCTAATGCTCAGATTCCTACCTGGCATCTCTTGTTATGAATTCTCTTCTTGCAAAAGGGGATAATTATTCTAATTGCAGATATTCAGTGGGCTTGCAGCTTGGGGCTAAAAGCCACTTAGTTGTTGCCTCTTCACTTGCAGACCATATGTTCACTGTGCTGCAAGACAAAGGCCAAGAGAAAGGCCTTGACACTGAGGTCTGGGCAAATGAAAAAACCAAAGGTAGTTGCTAAGATGTACAAATTCCCTGCCCAGATTCTGAGTTGATAGACTCTAATTTAACAAGATAAACAGATTTGGTGATTAACCCATGGAATTGCAAACCCAGAGTCAACTAAATTCTTAAATTGTAATTGCCAGAGAAATCTCAAATTTAGTAAACAAAAGTTGGTGATCACTCAATCTTTAAATCCTAAGTAATCCTTGTACTTTCTCTCCGTGACATTCTGATAAATGGTAAAACTGGCTAGACGGAAGGCAATGATGATGACTGATTTCTGTGGTATAAAAACTCCCACTGTGGCCATTTCAAAATGCCGTGTGCGTCACTGAATACAGAGTTGGGAAGAGATAATACACAATTGGTTCTCATGCCCCTGCCTTCTTTGTCACAATAGGAAGTGGTCTGCTGAGGATGTACATCCACCAGAAGAGGACTCCTTCCTAATGCTCATTATCTGTGGACGACATAGTCTAGGGAGATCCTTCCAGAGAAAAGACCAGAGGCAGCCAGACTGACCAAAGATTTTCCTTTACTTCCCAAGCACAAGGTGTCCATATTGTTCCTTACCCGCAGGATATGATACGGAATCTGTGACCACTCTCAATTGTTTCCTATTCTATCCTCTTCTCTTTGAGTTCTAAATTGAAATTAGCTGATTTTAATCTGCACTTGCCTTAGGAGTACATCAGAAGTGATTAGGTTTTGCATTTATCCATAGGTTCTCAGACTTTGAGCATTATATCCAGACCTATTTGAAAACATACATCATCAGTTATCTTAAATTTAGAGTGCGATGCAGTAACTGGACAAAATGCTGAGTTGTCTCCCTTTGGGAAGGGCAGGAGTACACTTGGAAGTGTGTGTCATTCTGTGCCAAGCCAGGATATGTTTGGAAGTTGCTATATGTGAAGAAAGATATGTATCGGTGTTGAGTCACCAAAGGGTAAATTCCACTTAATTTTCTCTAACAGTCATTCTCCCTCTTTTGCTAACAGTAACATATTTGGATTGGGGGGGTTCCCTATTTCTCTCCCACTCTCATCCGTAAGGGTCAAGGTACAATTTCATCTCTCATTCTGCAGAAAACTATGGAACTCAAGCCTGGCCAATCAGACCACTGCTTTCTTCTAGAGACTAATTTGATCTAGGATGGGTGTAAGGTCCAGTATGAACAAAATCTAGGACTTTTGCTGGAGTTACTGGCAAGAGATATTTTCTCTTTTCTTCTTAACTTAAATCTTGAAAGATACAAGCCTGGAGATCCACAAAGCCACCATTTGGAGCCCTAAAATGATGCCCCACAATGGACAGCATGGTTGAAAGAGGCAAACTGATTTCAGTGCCTGGATCAAACCAAACCTGAAGAAAGTAGATTACATGAGCCAATAGGTTATTTAGCCAGTTTGGATTAGATTTTTCTTACCTCTTAGGGCCATTTCAAGTACTTAGCTTACTTAAAATTAAAGAAAAAATTTACACTAAATTAATAGAAGTTTTATCTTTAATATTTATGCTTCTTCAGATTCCCTTAGATTTCTTTAGTCACAATCTGCTTTTTTAATTAAATGGAATACTACCATTTCATAAAAAAATCAAATCACATTTAAGCGAGATAGAATTCTGATTACTTTATTCCTTATCTGCTACCTTCTTCCAAACTCCAGAAAATTAATGCATAAAACAAACACATGCATATTTTATGTTTACTAAATTAAGTTGAAAAATAGAGATTTCTACAGTAGCTGGTTACTGTGACATTGCCCCAGCCCTGTCATCTATGATCAAAAACTCTGCTGTCATCAAGATCCTGTCTCCACTGTGTTCCATTCAATTTTATTGACCCTCAGACCTGTCTCTACAGAAATCAAGATGACAAATAGCTCATATAATTAATTTATATTATCATAATAGAAGAAGGACATGCTCCAGTAAAATATCCCTTTTGTCATCACATATAGAAATATTTTGGAACAAGCCGGCATTTTGGTGTCCTTCAAATCAAAATTGTACTGGAAACTCCCACTTTTCCAAATTATTACAACAATCCCAGTGACTAAGTCATAAGTTAAATATGTCTTGAAAGAGCATGGGATTTTGATTATGACAAAGCTTTATTTACATGAGACAATTAAGCATCAACTGACACCAGGAAATTGCAATCCAAACATAAATTAATGTGTCTATTTCTTACATTCAGTGATCTATAACCTAAAATATTACATTTGATCTTTCACTGGACAAAGATGTTACATTTTCTCTTTTTCTTTTTTCAACTGTATGCTTCTGTAACATTTCATCTTTCCATTCTCAGATTCATAAGGAATGCCTTGTCCCCCCTACTACATGAGGGTCAGATAAATTCCCAGGTTGTTTCCTGAACTATCAGAACCCGGTTGGTAGTCTCAAAAAGTCTATAGTTTGAAAAGAGGAAGGCAGAGAATTTGTATAGGCCAGAAAGGAAAGAAATTAGGCACCAAATTTATATCTTAAGAAAAAAAATAGGCACTTAATGGGATAGAAATCCAGGGAATGCCTGAATTATCTTTCTATTCTCTGAATAAAAAATTATATTCTGGAATTATTGTCAGGTGAGGAGACAATAAGTATGCAGCTAAAACGTGTAGGGAAAAAAGTATTAAAGATATGTATCGGGAAGTTCATCAATTAAAAGAATTTTGTTGATTTTCTGCATTTTGTGATCTTTATAGTGTTTCAAGCTTTTGAGATTTGTAATTTGTCATGATTTCTACTTTCTAAATTAATACTTTCTTACCAGGTTTTATACTGATAATATAATTTTTTTCTTAAAAAACCCTCTCTTCCAAATTGTATGACTTCAGGACACACAAAACTTGGATCCACACATGCCTTCAAAATAAATACCAATAAAATTTTATCTATTGAATGCAAAGAAAAAAAATTCTGGCTCTTCTCCAGGAGATTCCAAATATCTAGATGATTTGCTGAATTTTTAAAAAATCTCTTATCAAAATGACTGTCTTATCAGATAGTCATAATCAATGACTGACATTATAGGGGAAAAAACACATCAAATCTGATTTTCAGCCTCTGCCAATTCCCCAGGCAATGAGACCTCATTTCTTTGAGGGTTGAATCCCACTGGAAATTAAAGAAAGTTTTAAATTGCTCTGGTTATCATGGAAAATCATGTTCTGGCTCTTTGCCTCCTTATCATATGGTTCTTCTCATCTAAACACAGTAAGTTCTTCCTTTGCATTTTTATTCAATATCTTTTGGCTAAGCATAAAACAGTCGCTATCAATTTCTCACCAGTTTCTGAACATTCCTAAATTGAAATTATTTTAGTAGTTATTCATGGGGCTTGCAAGTTGAAATGAAAAAGCAGTGAAAATCAATTTCATTATAAGCTTTGAAGTAAAGGGATGTTGCATCAAAAACTTGACTGGTTGGTGGGTGGTATTTGCTTATTTTATTCTGGAATGCTACAGCATAGCAGCTTTTAAACCACTGGAAAACCCAGCTGGTGATATTCTGAAATACATTCCCTGTACATAATCAGGGAAGTCTCAGCTTGACTGAGTGTTTTTGCACAGAATTCACTGAAAAGAATACATCTGTATTATTTCATGGCAGTGACTTCATTTATAACATTATGCACTTTCCTTCTCATAGTGGATGCTTCAGTTAATGATCCTGTTCCATAGCAGGTTGGATATTTTCTCTGGTGGGTATCAAAATAGTGAGACTAACAAATGGTTCTCAAAACCCTGAGGACAGTTCAAAATTCAAAGTTTGCAGTACTTAATGGGCCAAAAGCCTAAGGTTTTGAAGATATGCATACACAAGCAATGTGAAAGGGAAAACACTTAAACATTGACACTTAAAAATTTTAATAGTCCAATGTGATACTAACCTCTATGGGAAACCAGAGCTCTTCCCTAACTCCATTTTCTCCAACTAGTGAAAAGAGTCAAGGGCAAAGTGGAGTCCCAAGTATACACAATATAGGTCTTGACATCAAAAAAGGACAATTTAGTGGATATTGCAGAGCTATAGTCAATAGAATTTAAATGAGACCATCATCCTTCCTCCCTATGCCACTGGATTGGCTTTCTTCACTCTTTTCCCTCACTGGGACTAACGTGTCAAGGTAGAGCCTGTGGGTATTTCCTGTTTGGGAACCTCACCCCACCCCAGTTTAAACAGTGTAGCCCTTTGGAGTACTGGGATATCCCAGAGCTAACAGAGAGCTGTTTACCAGCAGAATCCTTACTGAGGATACCTTAACTTTGGAAGGTCTAGTGGGTGGCTGAGTGGGGCCAGGAAAAGAAGATATGAAAGCTCCTCTCCAGCCCTCAAAGACAGGGCTCTCTTTTTCTCTGCCAAGCTTCCTAGGTGTTGTTTTAGGGGGCTAAGGTCAGTGCTTTAAGCCAAACAAAGAAGATCTAGGCACAACCCCAATCTGTCTCTGGTATAATCTGAAGGAATGGATCTCATGTCCAACTACTGCCCCAAGCAGATGGCCAGATAAGGGTTTTGTCCAAAGCCCAGGCATCAGGCTTGCATATCACAGCGCCTGTGCGGATCAGGCAGGTAACGTGACTGAGCCAGGCAGGCCAGGCCTAAGGAAAATAACAGCATGAGTGCCATGATAAATGATCAATGCCACCCACCTTCAAGGTCGGGGAGAGGCATAGTGGTGGGGTTGTAGCAAACTGGAATGCTTGCCCTTTCCAGAGTGAGCCACTGCCTTTCTGTTCCGGCTGATTGCCGTCAGGCATCCTAGATGTCAAGGGAAATTGGAAATCGGGATTTTTATGTGTTATCTACTGATTTTTTAGCTTTTGTCAATTACTTGAAGTTTATAAAACAACTACAACAGCATTGCTGGCAGATACCATGCAGGTCAAGCAAATAATAACTGCAAACAGGATATGATTTATGGGCCAACAATATGTAGTCCCTGCCAGGTGTGTACCACATGTTATGTGCTCTTGATGTCCCTGTGACTCTGTGTGGCAGTAAGTTGTTGTTTGAGGAATCAAGAGATCAGAGGTTCCTATCTCTTTTTATCAGATAGTGAAAATAACACTACCGACTTAAAATAATAGATTCTAAAAACAAAATGGGGAGATTAGAATTCATGGTAATATAATTATTATATTGCATTGAATTGGAATTGAAAGTGATAATTTTGCTTTCATTTTCATCTCAAAAGTTTGGGTAGAAAGAGAAAAACCAACAGGATATAAGCCAAGCTACAAACTATAGAGAACTCAGAAAAATTGAAGTGACACACTTACATTGACAACACCTAATGTGAATGAGATTTTGAGGATTAGTTTCTAGGTAGTACTCAGATTTATTCTAAAAGGTGTTGTTAGCGTCCAGAAAAAGATAAATTATATTAGATTTGGAAGTAAGAGTAGGAAGTTCTATTGATAGAAAATCTGAAAGTGTACCGCTATTATATGAGCTATCACAATATGATTCAACTCAGGGTAAAATCCAAAAAACTATAGCACATTTACTTCATTTTACAAATGTAATAAAATAAGTGCATTTATTAAGGGAAAATTCATGGATTAATTTAAAGGAAATAAGCCACAGGCTCTCTGCAGATAATTTAAAAATAACTCACTGGAAGCTCAAGAAAATGTGTCGCATGAATTAAAAAGACCAGATTTCTGGAAGAAAAAAATTCTTCATGGTTGATTGCAATGTCTAAAATAATGCAATGTCAAAGATGTTATCACAGAAAGGGATAGAGCATTTCTTTCAAAAAGTAAAGATTGCTCAAGGGGAAGATCAGGTAAAAATAAAACTATGCGAGGAAAAAAATATCCAGAGCTAACCTTGACTTAATATCTCAATGATGTACAAAAGCATGCACACACATACACACACAAGAAATGGGAAATTTGAGTAAGTCAATGGACTGGTCAATGTTAATATGTAAATATCCTTTTGATATTGTACTATTGTTTTGCAAGACATTGCTATTGGGGAAACTGACTAAAGGGTACACCAGATCTCTGTATATTATTTTTTACAACTGTATGTGAACCTGCAACTATCTCAAAATAAAATTTTTAATTTTAAAACACTAATGTAAACTATCAAGGATAAGTTTTTAAAACATGGAAGGGCAGGAATCTTGCTAGATAGGCACTTAATAACCACAGTGTATAACATGTACAGAGTGGAATAAAGAGAGAATAGTGAGTTGTTTGCTTCAGTGAGAGAAAGACAACGAGGGAACTTCTCATTTCCATATTGTCTTTTGAAAGAGCAAAGTAGATGGTACTATATCAAATATTGGCAACATTATGTACTAGCTCAAGTTAGTAATAGTTAAGTTATGGTAGTTCAGAACCTGTGACTTGCAGCTGTTAGCCACTGGGAGCCCTAGGGTAGTCACATTACATTATTATCTTTGTACACTTATTCTCCATGAGAGTACCTGGCACATACTAGGCATTCAATAAATGCTTATTTTTCTATAAAAAAAAAGAAAGAAAGAATGAGGGAGTGAAGGTCTGAGGATTAGTGAAATACCACGGTAAGCAGTGTTGTCAGGAGACAGTATAACTCAATAATTAAGTGAATGGCCACAGGACTTGGACTGAGTTCAAATTCTGGCCCTGTCCTTAACTTGCCAGGGAAGTGATCCAAAGTCTCTAATCCTTAGATAACCACCCTTGAAATGAGGATGATGGCAGAAACACCACTTACTTGACAGGTTTTTGAGAAGCTCAAAAAAGATAATGCAACAAGAGCACAGAGTCTAGTACACAATAAATGATCCTCAATGAACATTCATTGTTACTATCCATAAGGAAGATTCCAATACTAACTTCAAGGATTATAGGCCAGTAATCTTTCTTCCATATTGGGTAAATTAGTCAAGAGTAGAATAATACTAATCTCTAGCAACTAAGATCAACAGAGCAAATGCGAGAAGATACTCCTTGCACATTTACTGGAGTTCTTCACAAGTATAATTGTTTATTAAATACTTAATAAATGGCAGGTGTTTTGTGAAGTATTTAACTTAACTTTAATAATAACTCTAAGAGGTAAGTACTATGATTATACCCTGCTCACACATGAGGAGAGCAGAACAAAAGAAGTCAACTAGTTATTCAACTAACAAAATCAAACAACTTAAAATTGGAAAAGCCAAACTTTAAGCTGAGGGGCTGCCTCAAGAGCCCATGCTTTGACATCCACATGACAGTGGGTCCTTTTGGGGAATAAGGACAATTAAAGTGTGATTAAGGACCTAAATACCAAAGGACGTACTGTAGATTATCAGGCAGCACATACTTTATTAGGTAGTAAACACCAGAAACTGTGAAAACAGGAGTCTCAATTATTAATAGAAATTATTTCTAATGGCTGTGTAACTGGCATAGAGACAGTTTTATAAACAGGCAGTATACATGGTTTAACTTCCTAATGCTTCAGTGATTCAAGGAAGAAGCAACTAAAATGATCAAGTCATTCCTGGAAAAATAAACAGAAAACTAGTGACTTGGTTGCCTCTGAAAGAACGTGAGTGACAAGAAGACGGAGAGGAGGCTTACCCTTCACTATATACCCTTTGGGAATTTTCTAATTTTTTTTTCCTTGTATGTATCTACAAAAAGAAATTACTAAAAAAAAAAAAATACCACGGTCAGGGCTTGAAGAGTATGTTTGAATATCCAGTTTGATACCATAGAAAGCTAAAGTCTCAAAAACATTATCCCTGGGTAGTTACTGGGTTAGATAGAGCTTGGCTTCAAACCAAGTTTGATTTATGGTTTTTCTTAAACCTGAAATTTACTGGGGAACCTGGGTGGCTCAGTCAGTAAGCATCTGCCGTCGGCTCAAGTCATGATCCCGGGGTCCTGGGATCGAGCCCCACATCGGGCTCCCTGCGCATTGGGGAGTCTGCTTCCCTCTCCCACTCCCCCTGCTTGTGTTCCTGCTCTCACTATCTCTCTCTCTCTGTCAAATGAATAAATAAAATCTTAAAAAAACCCTGAAATTTATTATTAGATTAACTCTAGACTTCACATAATCTCATTATTAAATACCTTAATAATTTTTATTTCTATACAACTTCAGTCTTTTGATACTAAAGTTTAATTAACGTTTTAGAATCTGGTCTCAATTTTATATATTTCTTTGCTTGTCTGGTATAACGCTAATGAATTTTGTGGTAGCTGAAAAAAGTCCTCCCCAAAGATGCCCATGTCCTAATCCCAGGAATCTGTGAGTATATTACCTTTACCTTACATTTTGCAGATGAGATTAAGCTAAGGATCTTGAGATGAAAGATTGTCCCAGATTCTTTGGGTGGTCCCAATGTAATCACAAGGGTCCTTCTATGAGGAAGGCAGAGAGGTCAAAGAAGGAGATGGGAAGAAGACAAAAGCAGAAGTAAAAATGATGTAGCCATAAACCATTGAAAAAAGGAAGTTTCTAGAAGCTGGAAATGGCAAGGAGTAGATTCTTTCCTACAGCCTCCAAAAGGAATGTAATCTGCTGACACATTGATGTTAGCCCCATGAGACTCATTTCAGACTTTCGACCAGCAGAACTGTAAGACAATAAATTTGCACTGTTTTAAGCGGCAAATTTGCGGCGACTTGTCACAGCAGCAATAGGAATGCAAATGCTGTTTCCAGCTTTCTAAGTATTGTAAATCAGGGAGCAGATAAATGGATAATACCAAAATCTAAAAATAATACAATACAGTAAATAAAGATTTTGCTATAAGCAAGAGGTTTACCCACAAAATTCAAGATTATTATGGCAGGAAGAAACAATTAACAAAATTAATTATATCAATAATAAATTTATAAACACTAAATAATTATCTTTGAAGTGAAAACTCATTGTTAAAATTAAATTTCATGGAATAAATGTTTACTGACTTAAGCTGGGTGTCCATCAGGGTCTGAGGCCCAGGTGAGTTGAACAGGTCTATAGAACTGAGAAGAGAGTGAGAGCAGAAGGGAAATTAGTGGGTCAGCCCTGAGGCCATGAAAGAGGGAGTGTTTGCAGAGGCAGAGCAGAGAGGGTGGCCAAGAGGCACTAAAGTACATGGTGGAGGGAACCCATATGTAAGAAGGAAGCCTGAACCTCCCCCTGTGGGTGAGGATGAAGTTGTTAGGATTTTTCCAAACAACTAGAATGGCCACAGTGATTTGCCCCATTCGTGATTTCATCCTTTAACTGCAACTCAATCATCTACAGAAGGCAAGTGGACTTTCCATTCAGACCTACAGTGTAAGAATAATTGATCCCTACAATAGCCATATGTCAGGTTAATGATCAGTGTGTGGGGAATCAGAACTCTTGTTCCATCACATGGTTCTATAAAAGAATAAAATAATCCTGATAGTTTATTTCTGTGGGACATTCTATGTCCTTTGTTCCCTCCTTCCCCTACTGTCATTTGGTTCTTGAGCCCAAGAGATGGATTGCAGAACATGTGCAAGAACCTATTTGACACAAGTTAGTTAAAACTTTCTTTACCATGAGTTTTTGTGAATATGAGCAATAAATGTTCCAAACATTGTGTTGAGTTTAGAGAAATTTACTAGTAATTACTTAAATTTACCTTCTCGTAGAAGTTAAAAATGGAAAGGAGAGAGTGTTGCTAAGTAGAATTATAATTCATTCGTTAAACAGAATTAACATTTGTAAGGTACAAACATGGGGAGTTACATTTCATATAGACAGACTAATATAATCATTTCTATTTTACCATCTTGACTTCCCAAACAAATTCACCTAACTTTTGAAACAAAATTGAAAAAGTTGATGTTCTTAACTCATTTAAAAGCAGATTAAATATATTATAATTAAATGGGATAAGTCTAACTATAAGAGATAATTCAGAGAAATACTTATATACACTGTAGGACTGTTAAAACTTAACTTGTACTTATTGTGTTCAAATTAACTACGCCATTATCTTTATTTTACAATTCTCTACACTTAGTTGAACACATGGTTCACAATATATTAAAGGATGATATCTGAAAATAAGAATTAGATAAGCTTATGATATGATCAGTGAATCAAATTAAGTTGACTCTAGATTAAAGGTAATGAGAAAAACTATTCTTTTTTTCAAATGTACAACACTGTAATTTGACATCTGTATGCACTACAAGGTGATCTCCACTAAGTCTAGTTATCATCCATCACCATAAAATTGACTCCCTTCATCCACTTTGCCCACCTCCCATCCCCCTCCCCTCTACCACCTGTAACTACAAATCTGTTCTCTGTATCTGTGAATTTGTTTTGTTTTATTTTGTTTGTCCATTTGTTGTTGTTATTGTTGTTGTTTGCATTCCACATATAAGTGAAATCATATGGTATTTGTCTTTCTACACCTGATATATTTCACTCAGCCTAATACCTTCAAGGTCCATCCATATTGTCACAAAGAGCAAGATTTCATTCTTTTTTAATGCTGAGTAGTATCCCATTGTGTATATATACCACATCTTCTTTATCTATTTATCCACTGATGGACATTAAGTTGTTTCCAATTCTTGGCTATGAGAAAAACTATTGTTACGAAGAGATGATGAATCAAGAATGTTAAGTGCTTAAACTTTCTGTTGTTATTTACAGAGTTTTGTATCCTAAGACTGAATTGACCCTTAACCTTGGCCATAGTTACATATTACCCAAACTTTTGCTCCTCTGATTTGTATTTTATTTTATTTTATTTTATTTTATTTTATTTTATTTTATTTTATTTTATTTTACTTGTTTTAGAAATAGAAAAAAGTTGGTACATTTTGTGTGTTGGGATGCAAGGAGGTATTTTGCTATGGACTCTTGCTCCATGAATTGACTTCCCAGGATGCAGTGATGGATCCAGGCATAAGCACTCAGCCTATGCTGGGTTGTTTATGCCACCTTACCTCCCTGCTACAATACAATGGACGAGTGATTCAAGATGATCCCCTGGAAACCTTCCCCAGGAACTGAGGTTTCCTTCCTTCAGAATGATGAAACTGAGAGGAAGTGAACGTTGGGTTGGGTTTCTGTTCCCCCCACTGCCTGACACTGCCCTTGTTGAGAGTCCCAGTATCTTCTGATTGCCAAAGCACTCACTTTTCTCTTATGTGACTTCTCAGCAGCATTCTAAGCAGTTGATCATTTTGGCTACAGGTTGACACCTTTATCTTCTGTGGAACATTTCCCTTGCCTTCTAGGACTCCACACTTGATTTTTCCCTACATAACTGGCCATTTCTTCTAAGGCCCCTTGGCTGATTTTTCCTCCTCAGCTGCTCTAAATGTTGACTACTCTATTGTTCTTTCCCTTGCTCCCTTCTCTTTTCTGTCTACACACTTGCCCTGAAAGTTATCTAGACCCTGGGCTTGAGTATCATCTATATGATAATGGAACCCAAATCTCCCAGTCTCCACATCCATCTTCTCACTTTTGCCTATTTGACATCTCCCATAGATGTCTCCGGAATCTGGGACACCTGGGTGGTTCAGTAGATTAAGTGTCTGCCTTTGGCTCAGGTCATGATCCCAGGGTCCTGGGATTGAGTCCCGCATTAGGCTCTCTGCTTAGCAGAGAGCCTGCTTCTCCCTCTCCCTCTGTCACTCTCCCTGCTGGTGCTCTCTCTCGCTCTCTGACACATAAATGAATAAAATCTTAAAAAAAAAAATGTCGCTGGAATCTCAGACCTACCATGGTGGAACTAATTTATGATTCTCACATTCAACGCAACCCCCAACCTAAACTATTTGTTTCCTTCTCAGTTTTTCCACCTGAGTAAATAATACACCATCGGGCGCCTGGGTGGCTCAGTCGGTTAAGCGACTGCCTTCGGCTCAGGTCATGATCCTGGAGTCCCGGGATCGAGTCCCGCATCGGGCTCCCTGCTCAGCGGGGAGTCTGCTTCTCCCTCTAACCCTCTCTCCTCTCATGTGCGCTCTCCCTCTCTCATTCTCTCTCTCAAATAAATAAATAAAATCTTAAAAAAAAAAAAGAAGGCAATGGTGAGAATAAGAAGGCAATCCTAAAAAAAAAAAAAAAAATAATAATAATAATAATAATACACCATCATCCCAGACCTAGTTGGTAGAATGAAAAATATTGGCACTACTCCTAGTCCAAGACACCATCATCTTGTACTTAGACCACTGCAGTAACCTTCCCAACTGGTCACTCCTTTTCCTCTCTCTATGTAAATCATTTCTTGCCATAGCATCACTTGGCGTCTTGCCTCTCAGATTCAGTTTAAATTTCACCTCCTCAGAGAAATTTTCATGATCAGTTATTGTTAGATAGTCATGGCATCCAGTTTTAAATTTTTGGCATAGCTTTCTTGTCTCCCTTTCCATCTGTCTGTGTCTCTCTCTCCTTAATTCACTGTTTCCCACAGTTGGAATCTATGCTCCATGTCTTGCTCACCACTGTGCCTTAGCTCCTTGTACAGAGTACAGAGTTGATAAACATCTATTTAGTGACTAACTGAAGGAGTAACTGTGCTCCCTGGAGCTTTTCTGAATTATTAGAAATCCTCTTAAATCCCCTGCCCACCCATAAACCTTCCATATATTTAACAACAGCTCTCTATATTTCTTTTTTTTTTTTTAAAGATTTTATTTATTTATTTATTTGAGAAAGAGAGCACGAGATGGGGGAGAGTCACAGGGAGAAGGAGACTCCCCGCTGAGCAGGGACCCCCCCCCCCCGACATGGGGCCTGATCCTGGAACTCTGGGATCATGACCTGAGCTGAAGGCAGACACTTAACTGACTGAGCCACTCAGGCACCCCAAACTCTCTATATTTCTGTACCAAGTCATCAACCTTGCCCCCAACATAAACATTGAGATGTTTCTAAGAAGCACCCAAGTTTACAAAACTGAGGTCTTTATCTTTTACTTATGGATTTGAAAGGTTCTTTATATATTAAGATATTACCTTTTGTCTATCAAATTGCAAAATTTTTCTCCTATTTTGCTATTGGTACTTTAAATTTGTCAATGGGCTTTAATGTCGTTTATTTATTTATTTATTACTGTATAGAAGTTAAAATTTTTATGTTACTGTCTTTAGTGCTAGGCTTAGAAATACTTTTTCTTCCCCCAAATTATATGAATATTTATCTATTTGTTCTCTGGTGTATATATATATATATATTTTTTTTTTTTTTTTTTTTAGTTGTTTCCATTTAATTTCTCTGAAATTTGTTTTGCCATCAGGGGAGAGCTAAGGATTCAACTTTGTTCTCTCCCAAATGATAAGCCAGTTGTCTCAATACCAGTTACCCATAAGTCCATCCTTTTGTCAGCAATGTGAACTTGAGGCAGTATGCGTGGTGGTCAAAAGAATGGCCTTGAATTCAGAACAATATGGGTTAAAACCAGGTTGACCCTCTTATTTACATGCTGTCTAGTGTTTCTAAAGCTCACTCTCTTCATCTGCAAATATGAGATAATAGTAGTATCTACCTCAAAGAGTTAGATGGCAAGAATAAGATAATTGTGAAATACTCAACATGATTCCTGGCACATGGTAAGCTTCATTACTCTTCTTATTAACTTTTTAATTTCTTAATTTAGCCCTTCAAACTTCAAATGGAATTTTGGTTGAATTTGTATTGAATGTACACATTATTTTATAAAATTGCCATATTTATAAAGTACAGTCTTCCCATTCAGGAGCACAGTGTATCTCTCGTTTTTCAAGTCTTTTTTACAGGCTTTGCTTTCTTTTTTCCCATTCTTATTAGGCTTCTTCCTAGGAGATATCTATCTATCTATATATAGATAGATAGATAGATATACACAGCATATATGTTATATGATTATAAATATATATATTATTGTTATTTTTAAGCTCTTTTCTCATTCTGTTGTCTAATTGATTAGTACTTACTAATGATATATATTTGTCTTTCCTCTCTTTTTTCATTGGTCAGACTTATATGATGTTTGCCTACCTTACCATGCTTAAGATTTTACATATCAATTCTATTTTTGTTTTGTCTATTTTATTGTTCTTCTTTTTAATTTATTTTTCCTTTTAGATTTATTAATTCTTCCTACTTTCTTTTTTTTTCAAGTTTTTATTTAAATTCCAGTTAGTTAACATACAGTGTAATATTAGTTTCAGGTATAGAATTTATTGATCAACACTTAACATACAACACCCAGTGCTCATCACAACAAGTGACCTCCTTAATACCCATCACCCATTTAAACCATCCCCCTGCCCACCTCTCCTCCAGCAACTCTCAGTTTGTTCTCTATAGTCAAGAGTCTGTTTTCTGGTTTGTCTCTCTCCTCCCCTCTCCCCCACCATGTTTATCTGTTTTGTTTCTTAAATTCCACATATGAGTGAGATCATATGGTATTTGTCTTTCTCTGACGGACTTATTTTGCTTAGCATAATACTCTCTAGCTCCATCCACGTCATTGCAAATGGCAGGATTTCATTCCTTTTTGTGGCTGAGTAATATTCCATTGTATATATACACTACCTCTTCTTTATCCATTCATCAGTCTAAGGACACTTGGGCTGTTTCCATAATTTGGCTATTGTAGATAATGCTGTTATAAACATCGGGGTGCATGTGTCCCTTCAAATTAGTATTTTTGTAAACTTTGGGCAAATACCTACTAGCATAATTGTTGGATCGCAGGGTAGTTTTATTTTTAACTTTTTAAGGAAACTCCATATTATTTTCTAGAGTGGCTGTACCAGTTTGCATTCCCACAAGTAGTGTTAGAGTGTTCCCCTTTCTTCACATCTTTACCAACATCTGTTGTTTCCTGACTTGTTAATTTTAGCCATTCTGACTGGTGTGAGGTGATATCTTATTGTAGTTTTGATTTGCAATTCCTTGGTGATGAGTGATGTTGAGCATCTTTTCATGTATGTTTTCCTGTTTTCTTTTTGTTTATGTTTTTGAGTCCCCCCCAATGTTTTAGTTGTGTATATTATTTATTTAAAATATAGCATTGGTTATAACCCACAGAGTTTTATTTTTTCCCCTTGGGATGTTCTCGTTGCTAATTTCTAAATTGTTGGGGATTTTCGCTTCTGGTAACTCTAGGCTAGAAAATGCAACATTCCCTGGAAAACAATAATCTCCTTAAAATGTTATTGACTATTGACATTTATATATATTTATGTCCTGTTCTACTTAATAGTTTCATTTTTTATATTTAGGAATTTAGGTTTCTAGGTATGTATTTGTTATTTCTTTCTGTGTAACAAACTACCACAACTAGCACAACTCAGTGACTATGCAACATATATTTATTATCTCACAGTTTCTATGAGTCAGGAGGCCAAACACAGCTTAACTGGATCCTCTGCTCAGTTTCACAAGGCTAAAATTAGGTATGCACCAGGCTGTGACCCCTTCTAGAGTTTGGGATTCTCTTCCAAGTTTACCTGGTTGTTGACAGAATTCACTTCCTTGTAATTGTAGGACTGAGGAACCTCTTTCTTACTATAGCTGTGGGTCACTCTCAACTCTGAAAGGTCCCTGCAATTCCTTGCTAAGTGTCCCCTCCCAAGAGGACCTCTCACAACAGGGAGGTTTGCTTCTGCAAGGCCAGCAGAAGGCTCTCTGAGGTCTAAGTTTTCTATTAAAGGACTCACCTGATTAGGTCAGGCCCACCCAGGAAAATCTTCATTTTGATTAATTTAAAGCCAACTGATTAGAGACCTTAATCACATCTGCCAAAAATACTCACTTTTTTCATCTAATCTAATCCAACCATAGCAGTGATACCCATCATATTTACAGGTCCTGTTCATAGTCAAATGAAGATGACTGTACAGGAAGTATAAACTAAGGGTCAGGAATCTTTACTATCTGGTAGGAGAAGTTCTACCTCACTATTTCTTTTTAAAGAATTTTTGGGTTTTATTTTTGCTTTTTAATTTTCAATGTAAAATTTAGGAACAACTTGTCTAGGTAAAAATTAATCTGTTGTACTTTATTGGGATCGCATTAAATTAGAAATTAGCTAATTAACTTAGAAGAAACTGATTTGAATCCTAACCAGAAATATAATATGAATTTCTATTAGTTCAAATGTTCCATATGTGTCCTTCCTTTGTGTTTAAATGTTTTTTTTTTCATACAGGCATTGCAAATTTATGAAAAAAAATAGACTTGGAATTTTAATTTTCTTGAAATAGTTCCAATAGTATTGGAGTTCTTTTTTTAAAAGGTTTTACAAAATTTCTGTAAAATTGCCTGGACCTGGTAATGTTTTTAGAAGATCACGCTTCGACAAATGCTATTTTTTTCTTGGAAATTGGTCTGTTTACATAGTCTATCTTTTTTATGGTAATTTATTCATTTCATCTAGGTTTTTCAATTTATTTACACAGAGTTGAGCAGAGTAATCTCAGAATTCTTTGTCCTCCTTTCCCTACTTTCCTTGATTAAGTTAAATTGTTTATATACTCTATTTTTTTTCCTCACTCAGGTTTTGGATTTATTTATCAGTTTTATTTTTCTATTTTTAAAATTCATTGATTCTACTTTCATATTTATTAATACTTCCTTCTATTTTCTTTCAGTTTATTTTCTTTTCCTTTTTTAAACCTTTTAAATTGGTAGTTTAATTCATTTATTTTTATTTCTTTTTTTTAAGATTTTGACAGAAAGAGAGAGAGAGCACAAGTAGGGGGAGTATCAGGAGAGGGAGAGGGAGAAGCAGGCTCTCCACTGAGCAGGAAACCCAATGCGGGACTCGATCCCAGGACCCTGGGATCATGACCTGAGCGAAAGGCAGACACTTAACCGACAGCCACCCAGGCACCCCATTTCCTTTTTTTTTAAAGTAATACACATATTTAGGGCCATGACATTTTTTAGCACTGTGATATAGTATTTCCATTATAATTATCATTACATTTTTTAATTCTACAGTTTCAGTTTATAGCTCTTCTTTGACCCAAGTTGTGTATGATTTTTTAAATTATCAGATGAAAAGGACTTTTATTTTCTGAGTTAGTTCTAGTTTTATTCTATTGTAATCAAATTTATTGGTTGAGGGTTACTCTTCGGTCTAATTATAATCAATTTCCATGACTACTCCTTAGGTATTTGAAAACAAGGTGGATTTTATATTTTCAGGAACAGAGTTCAACATGCATGAAATAGATTTATTTAATGTTATTTAGGTCTTTTAGAATTTACTCTCTTCCATTCACGTTTGTCTATTTCTCCTTGTATTTCCTATCATTTGTGCTTTAGGAATGTCACTACTATTTTGATTGGTGTATAGACTTTTATAACTTTTATATTTTCACTATCAAATGCCCCCTTTGGCATCATAAAGGACATGTATCATATAATTCCTTTTATCCTGAATTCCACTTTATCTGATTTTGACTTCTCAAGACTTACTTTAATTTCAACTCTTCTGAAAGTTTTAGATATCTTCTGCATACACAACAAAGTGTTTCTTTGATCTCTAACCTGAAAATATTTTTTCTTTTAATAGGTGAGTTAAGCATTTACATTTATCAATATGATAGATATGTTTGGTCTTCTGTCTTATTGTTCTATGTTATATTATCTGATCACAATTGTTTTTAAGTCTTTCCAATGTAATTTGCTTATTTTTGTGTGTATGTAGTTTTTTGACATTTAAAAGAGTCTAAATTTTTATTTCTCTATTTACCATGATTTCTTTAAACACTCTTAGTTTCCTATGAGGATCAATGATAATATTAAAATATTTTCTCCTCCCCTTATTTCTTTTTGTCCCTTTGTGTTCCATTATGAGTCAATAAAATTATATTTCTTAGTGTTTGTTAAATTTTCTTTTACTTCCAGTATATGACTGTCAACTTGAAGTAGTATCCGTTGAGTTCCAGATACTACTGATGGGGCAGTCTACCTATTTCTCCCCTGACTCTTCCAATTTGCTTAACTACTTAATTTGTAAATTGTAAGGACATATGCAACTTATTTCTGTCATTCTGGTCTTATTTGTTTCAGTCTTAGTTCTAGAGTTAAATAAATTTCCCACTTCAAGTTTTTTTACTTTTGTTTCCCTAGTCTTTCTTGGTTGATGAAATTTATCCTCCATTAATTTCCTCAGTAGAGGTTCATGGGCATTCTTATTTCTTGAGTTCTTACATGCTTAAAATGTTTCTCAAGGTCTTGAAGGACAATCTGGGTGGTTATAAAGTCATTAGCTTAGTAACTTTACTAGGATATGCCTTGGTGTTGACCATTTTAGGTCAATTTTCCATGAACCCTTTAAATAGAGTGATTCAAAAATTTTTATAACCTTAAGAATTTCTTGAATTGGGATGCCTGGATGGCTCAGTCAGTTAAGCGGCTGCCTTCGGCTCAGGTCATGATTCTAGGGTCCTGGGATCGAGTTCTGCATCGGGCTCCTTGTTCAGCGGGGAGCCTACTTCTCCCTCTACCTGCTACTCCCCATGCTTGTGCTCTCTCTCTCTGACAAATAAATAAAATCTTAAAAAAAAAAGAATTTCTTTTATTATTTGCCATTTCAGGTCACCTTTAAGCAATCCAATAATGCATACACTGGCTCTTCTTTGCCTGACTTTTCTATTGTGTTATTTCTAGTTCTTTTAAACTCTACAAAAAAAATTTTTTTTTAACTTTTCTCATTTCTATTTCTCTATCCTTTATATTCCCATGGTTTTTCCACAGTGTCTATTATTCTTTTACAGTTCATCTTTATTTCTGTAATGGTTTTCCCTTTTCTAATTCTTTTGAGTTCTCTGACCTCATGTTTTATTTCTTTCTGTTATTTCACAATACTCATACATAGGGCTTCCACGTGGTTTCTTTTTACAGAAATAATTGTTTCTTTTTCTTAAGATTTATTTATTTATTTGTGAGAGAGAGTGTGCATGTGTAGGGGGAGGGGCAGAGAAAGAGGGAGAGAGAGAATCCCCAGCAGACTCCCCGCTAAGCAAGGAACTGGACGTGAGGCTTAATCCCAGGACCCTGATATCATGACCTGAGCTGAATAAAGAGTCAGACTCTCAACTGACTGAGCCAACCAGGCACCCCAGAAATAATGATTTCTTTTACCGTTTAAAAAATATTCATTATGAAGTGCTTAGTACCAAACACCACTATGCCATGGCATTATTTTTTGGAGAGCATTCAGTTCTTGACTGATATTACTACTCACTTTTATCTTTTTTCTGTAATATCTTTTTTATCAATGCTGTGTCAGTTTCTTTTCCTGATCAATGTTTTCTATTTTATTTTTTAAAAGATTTTATTTATTTATTTGACAGAGAGAGGGAGAGCACAAGCAGGGGGAGCAGAAGGAGAAGCAGACTCCCCGCTGAGCAGGGAGCTTGATGTGGGACTCAATCCCAGGACCCTGGGATCATGATCTGAGCCAAAGGCAGACGCTTAACTGACTGAGCCACTCAGGCGCCCCCATTTTTTAATGAGTGATATTTTCCTGTACTGGCTATTTGCAGTCGTTTCCTATGGAAGGGTGCAGAGCGTTGCTATTAAAACCAGTACAACTTTGTCAAGGATACCTTATTTTTATTTAACACCAAACAATTAACAAAGCACTTGACATATGCTCTTATTTTTATTTTCATCCTATCAGTACTCTATGAACTAGATAGGGTAATTATTATACCCATTTTTCAGATGAGGAGATTTGGACTTAAACAGATTATAAAACTTTTCTGAGTAGTAAGTGATTAAAACCTGGTTCCCAAGTCCAGGCTCTATCACCAAATATACTGAAACTGGTAACTCTCTTTGCATAGGTATCTTTCCTTTAGGTGTTTCTAGCCTATCTTAAAAATTGGCAATGAGACATAAGTTTTGTTTTTGTTATGAAATAACTAGGTAAAGAGTGAATTTATTTATTGTTCATTTTCTTCTTATTTGAACTTTATGTAGAATTCAGGATGATCTTTTTTAAAATTTTTATTTATTTATTTGAGAGAGAGAGAGAGCACGAGTGGACTGCTGGGCAGAGGGAGAGAGAGGGACAAGGAGGTTCCCTGCTGAACATAGAGCCCAGCTCAACCCCAGGACCATGAAATCACAGCCTGAGTCGAAGGCAGACGCTTAACCACTTAATCGACTGAGCCACCCAGGCGCTCCCAGGATGATCTTAAGGAAATATTGTATCTATTTCCTGCTCATTGGGGAATTAGCTTGTTATTTAACTTGAAGGTTCTCAGTGTCTTCACCTTAAAGTGTCTAGGCTTAAACTCAAATATCTAAAACTAGTATTCAAAGAGTCTAACTCTCAATATCTTTTGAACTGAGAGAAGACACCGTGAATCAAATATAAGATTGAATCG
This sequence comes from Callorhinus ursinus, assembly GCF_003265705.2. Lineage (NCBI taxonomy): Eukaryota > Metazoa > Chordata > Mammalia > Carnivora > Otariidae > Callorhinus > Callorhinus ursinus. The sequence goes on from NW_027397069.1 coordinate 40,224,698, forward strand.
CAAGATGAAATTCTTACCGCTCTACTTGTCTACAACAAGGGTAAGTGAAAAGCTTCCTTATGGGAGGAGACAGCTTGGGAAAGACAACAGAACATTCTACAGACCCCTGATGTGTTACTGTCAACCTTATTTCTCCTCCAGGCAAACAGTTCAATTTTATACAGTATCTCAATCTTAGACAAACTGCAACTAATGTCCTAGGTAATTCCACGGGACAGAGCATTGGAAAGGCTCTTGCTCTCGTTCTTCTACAGTTGGTCCCCATCTCTGTCTCTCCCCTCACTGTCTTTCTCTGATGTAATGTTGATTACTGTTGTACTTCTTTGACTCAACAAGCACATAGTTTGTGCATAACACATGCCAAAACAATGGTAAGCGGTGGGGTTAGTGCTTGAGAAATATCTCTTCCTGAAAGTTATAAAATTTTGGTCTATTCTGAGGGAAAAAAGCTATGGAAATTCAATCAATAAAGGAGAGAGGCTGTCATACTACGGCTCATTGTTATCTCCAATCTGGAAATGTAACAACAAACATACTTTGTGGTTTGCACAGTTTTTATTTATTATGTATCATTTTCTCCTTCAGCCAGATTTGTGGCTTATAAAAATAACCAAATATTTGCTTACAAATTGTTATAATGAAAATCTGTAGTCTGCTGCAGTAAGATTCATGGTCATGGTAACTTTGAAAGCATTTGTTTGCATTTGGAGTGTGAGGGAATCATTTAAATTTAAAATTTTTGCATAAATTATTTATACGTTGAGTCCAAGATGCAGTGCAATTACAACAACATTTTTTAGAAGTCAGACAGAAGTTTGAAATTTATAAATACCTCTTTACATTTTGGCGGCACTAGATATAGTTTTCTAGAAAGCTGTATTTTTTGTTGTTTGAATAGCAGTTAGCTGTTTTCATTCTCTCTAACAGATGGAACCAAAGCATTGTGAACATTTTTATTAAAACAGCAAATGAAGCTATGAAAGAAGTGTCACATTGCCAAGTATTCATCTTGCAAATTAAATTCTACAACTTAGCAGGTGGTTTAAGTTCCCTTTAGAAATTTAAAATCAGCTTATTTCATTTCTCTGTGGTTTAACAGAGATACAGGTTCACTTCTGCATTCACTTACACAGAATCTATTTGCACGTTTCTTAGAATTGACAGTTAGGAAAATATTTGCCCACTCTCACTCAAAATGGCTCATGATTGTCACATTCAGATGGTTGAGTCTTCAACTTCCTTCACTATTAAAGTCTACTATTTGTCTCTGGAATCTGTTCGCAAGGCCCGCTGGATCAAAAAATTTAAAGCCCAAATTCAGTTTGTTTTTTGCCTATTTTGATATACATCATCATTCAGTGTATTGGCACGATGCTACCCAGCATAGAAAACTCCCACTATTAGGTGGTAATTGCTATGAACTGAGAGTTTGTGGACCTAAAATTCATAAATTTAATCCTAATCTCCAGTGTGATGGTATTTGGAGGTGGGACCTTTGGGTGGTGATTAGATCATGAGAATGGAACCTTCATGAATGGGATTAGTGCCCTTATAAAAGAGACTCCAGAGAACATTTTCTCCCCTTTCACCATGTGAAGACACATCAAGAAAGTGTTGTCAGGCGCTTGAGTGGCTCAGTTGGTTAAGCATCTGTCTTCGGCTCAGGTCATATTCCCAGGGTCCTGGGATTGAGTCCTGCATTGGGCTCCCTGTTCCACAGGGAGCCTACTTCTCCCTTTGCCTCCGTCCCTCTCTCTGTCTCTCATGAATAAATAAATAAAAAAGAAAAGAAAGTGTTGTCTATGAACCAGGGAGCAGGTCCTCACCAACACTGAATCTTCTAAAACCTTGATCTTGGACTTCCCAGCCTCTGGAATGGTGAGAAATCAGTTTCTGTTGTTTATAATCTATCCAGTCTATGATATTCTGTTATAGTAGCCTAGACTGCTTCAAGTTTAGAGAATGATAGTGAGTTGGCGTTTCCAAGTCTCTATAGGACTGTACTGATTAACTATGGTAAATCAGACACACTAAAGAGCTAGCTTTAGAGGGTATTTCAGAGGTGATGAAGTAGAAGCACTTTTACTGCTTCTAATGTCACTACCATAAGATTAATTTCACAAAAGCATCAGTTTTCCTACAAAAAAGTTTTCAATGTTTTTCCATAACCTACAAAATAAAACTTAAGACTCATCATTCACATACTTCTGTTTCACCTGCAGTTTTTATGACTACTTCTCAACAGATCTTGCTCCCAGTAAACTGGTCTACTTATTTGTTTCCCAAGCAAGTTGGTACTACCCTGTCTACCCCTCTGTTCACCTTTACCCTGTACTTTCCTTCTCCTTTTTGATTGCGTACATCCTTCTTTTACCTGAAAGGCACAACTTCAATCACAATATGGTGAAACCCTTCTTAACTATCCTAAATTGCCCCATTCTCCTTTAAGCCTGTCTAGCACCACTTATTACATGGCAGCTTTTTCATGTGTATTTTTCATGTGTACATTCTATCTCCCCAAATAGAATGTAAGATCCTGACAGTAGAGAGGTCATTTTACACACTGAATTTCCAGCACCCCAGTACCTAGGACAGAGTAATCAGCAATCTATGTTGATGTTAAGGTAACCAAGATTTCTCCAGGCTACATCAAGAAATATACAACACAATTAGGGCTGGCTGATAGTCCTTGGGGATTATAATTACAGCTAAAGTTTTGCTTGCCCAGCATGCTTGCTCATTTCCCTTCTAGCTTTTCTGGGGACTCCACCCTTACTGTATGTAAAGTGTGTCAATTTTAGTGCTGTATTTGTCAGAACAGGCTAGTAAACAAACTCAGGTTATTAATAAGTTTAAACAAAGTTTGAATTCTCACTCACACCATATCTGGTATGCTTCATTTCAGGACTCTTCTCCACATTATCCTTACTCTGGAACCCAGGCTAAGATCCCAGTCCCCCTCTCTCTCTCTGTCTGTCTCTCATGAATAAATAAATAAAATCTTTAAAAAAAAATCTGGAACATTACCAATGAAGAAGCAGAGGAACAAAGTGTGGCAAATTGTGCACTGGCTCTTAAAACGTTCACGTAGAAATGCACTGGAAGAAAGCTAAACATACAGACCAATGAAATAGAATTGAGAGTCTAGAATTAAATCTTTACATGCATAGTCAACTGATTTTTGACAGGGTGCTGAGAAAATTCAATGGTGAAAGAATAGTCTTTGCAACAAATGGCACTGGGACAATTACATATCTACATACAAGAGAATGAAATTGAATCCCTACCTCACACTATGTAGAAAAATTAATTGAAATGGATTATAGACCTAAATGTAAAATCTAAATGTAAAATATAATTACAAAATGTAAATGTAAAATGTAAAGTTAATTATAAAAGCTAAAATTATAAAACTTTTGATATAGGACTAAATCTCAGCTTTCTTATATATGACACAAACAACAAAAGAAAAGAGAGATAAATTGGACTTCATTAAAATGAAAATCTTTGAGTTTCATAGGATACTATCAAGAAAGTGAAAAGACAACCCAAGGATTGGGAAAATATATTTTTAAATCATATCTGACAAGGGATCTGTATCCAAAATATATAAAGAACTCTTACAACTCAACAATAAAAACACAACCCAGTAAAAAATGGGCAAAAGATTTGAAAAGACATTTCTCTGGAGAAGATGTACAAATGACCAGTAAGCACATGAAAAGATGTTCGACATCATTAGTCATTAGGGAAATGGAAGCCAAAATCATAATGAGGTAGCCACAAGGATAGTTTAATTTAAAAGACAGAAAATAAGAAGTGTTGGTGCAGGAATTGAAACCATTATACATTGCTGGTGGGAATGTAAAATGATACAGCAACTTTGGAAAACAGTTTAGCAGTTCCTCAAAAAGATAATCATAGAGTTACCACATGATCCAGCAGTCCCACTCCTGGGTATTTACTCAAAAGAAATGAAAACATACGTCCACACAAAAACCTGTAAACAGGGGCGCCTGGGTGGCTCAGTTGGTTAAGCGACTGCCTTCGGCTCAGGTCATGATCCTGGAGTCCCGGGATCGAGTCCCACATCGGGCTCCCTGCTCAGCGGGGAGTCTGCTTCTCCCTCTGACCCTCTCCCCTCTCATGCTCTCTCTCTATCTCATTCTCTCTCTCAAATAAATAAATAAAATCTTGAAAAAAAAAAAAACCTGTAAACAAATGTTCTTAGCAGCATTATTCATAATAGCCAAAAAGTAGAGACAACCAAAATGTCCATCAATGGATGAATGGATAGACAAAATGTGGTAAGTCTATACAATGAAATATTACTCAGATATAAAAAGCAATGAAGTACTGAGTCGTGCTACAACTTGGATGAACCTTGAAAACATCATGCTAAGTGAAATAAGCCAATCATGAAAGGCCACATGTTTCTAGCAAACATCCAGGATAGCACATTTCTGTAGAGACAGAAAATAGATTAGCAATTGGCCAGGAAGGGGGAAGAGGAAATAGGGAGTGACTGCTAATGGGTATGGGGTTTCTTTTTGGAGTGATAAATATGTTTTGGAATTAGATAATGTTGATAGTTGTACAACTTGTGAATACACTAAAAACTACTGAATTGTACAATTGAAGAGGATGGATTTTATGGTATACGAATTATATCTCAATAAAGCTTTTTTTAAAATGTCAGATCAAATCACTTTGCTCACTTTCATTGGTCAAAGAAAGTCATATGTCCATAAGTTTCTTCCAATAGGACAGGGAAGTGCAATCCTACCATGTGCCTGGAAGGCAAGTGGAAATATTTGGTGAACAGTATTAAGGACTAAAAAAGATGCCACCAGTCTTTAGCCATACAGGTAGGCATGAGCTGCTGGGTAGGCCAATTGTGATACTACACACTTCTGGATACAATGATTGGTCCAGCTGTGGGCATGTAACATAAGCAGGACCAACCAATCCTTTTATGGAATGAAGGAATGTTCCAGGCGGAGAAATCTTAGGGTTACTAATAGGGGGATGGAGGTCTGGCACTATCTGAAGCTGAACCCTTGTGAAGAGAGGCTGCATCCAGCTGTGACTTCAGTTCCTAGATGTTCAAAATGCAGAAGAATTCTGATGAATGAGTCATTAACAGCAAAGTGTAATCTAATCTTATAATTCTTTGCCCAGCAGAAGTCTCACATGATTTCCTGAGAAAGTTTGAGAGTATTTCTTCTCTGCCATCTTCTAGAATCTGCTCTCTTCCCCCACTATTTCCAATGCCCAAAGGGAAGGATTGTCCTCCAAGCCAGTCTCTCATGCTCCCCCTTACCTACAACCTCAGGCTCCATCTTTGATGGTGTCCCACAGTGAAAGGTTTTTAATGGGGCTTATTCTTTCTGTGTTTTATTACCTGTGCTCAACAGCTTCTAAAATAGCTCCCAGTGGCATTTCTATACATGAACAACAAGACAGAAGAAAGAGAAATTAAAGGAGTCGATCCCATTTACAATTGCACCCAAAACCATAAGATACCTAGGAATAAATCTAACCAGAGAGACAAAGAATCTTTACTCAGAAAACTATAGAATACTCAAGAAAGAAATTGAGGAAGACACAAAGAAATGGAAAAATGTTCCATGCTCATGGATTGGAAGAACAAATATTGTTAAAATGTCTATGTACCTAGAGCAATCTACACATATAATGAAATTCCTATCAAAATACCATCAACTTCTTTCACAGAATTGGAACAAATAATCCTAAAATTTGTATGAAACCAGAAAAGACCCCAAATAGCCAGAGGAATGTTGAAAAAGAAAACCAAAGCTGGTGGCATCACAAGTCCGGACTTCAAGCTCTATTACAAAGCTGTCATCATCAAGACAATATGGTACTGGCAGAAAAACAGACACATAGATCAATGGAACAGAATAGAGAGCCCAGAAATGGACCCTCAACTCTATGGTCAACTAATCTTTAACAAAGCGGGAAAGAATATCCAATGGAAAAAAGTCTCTCCAACAAATGGCGTTGGGAAAACTGGACAGCCACATGCAGAAGAATGAAACTGGCATTTCCTTATATCATACACAAAAATAGACTCAAAATGGGTGAAAGACCTAAATGTGAGACAGGAATCCATCAAAATCCTTGAGGAGAACACAGGCAACAGCCTCTTGGACCTCAGCCACAGCAACTTCTTCCTAGAAACATTGCCAAAGGCAAGGGAAGCAAGGGCAAAAATGAACTATTGGGACTTCATTAAGATAAAAAGCTTTTGCACAGCAAAGGAAACAGTTGACAAAACCAAAAGACGACCAGCAGAATAGGAGAAGATGTTTGCAAATGACATATCAGATAAAGGGCTAGTATCCAAAATCTGTAAAGAACTTATCAAACTCAACACCCAAAGAACAAATAATCCAATCAAGAAATGGGCAGAGGACATGAACAGACATTTCTGTTCATTTGGAAGACATCCAAATGGCCAACAGACACATGAAAAAGTACTCAACATCACTCGGCATCAGGGAAATACAAATCAAAACCACAATGAGATACCACCTCACACCTGTTAGAATGGCTGAAATTAACAAGTCGGGAAATGACAGATGTTGGCAAGCATGCAGAGAAAGGGGAACCCTCCTGCATTATTGGTGGGAATGCAAGCTGGTGTAGCCACTCTGGAAAACAGTATGGAGGTTCCTCAAAAAGTTGAAACTAGAGCTACCCTATGACCAGCAGTTGCACTACTAGGTACTTACCCCAAAGATACAAATGTAGTGATCCAAAGGGCACATGCACCCCAAGGTTTATAGTAGCAATGTCCACAACAGCCAAACTATGGAAAGAGCCTAGATGTCCATCAACAGATAAATGGATAAAGAAGACGTGATATAGATATACAATGGTATATTATGCAGCCATCAGAAAAATGAAATCTTGCCATTTGCAACGATGTGGATGGAACTAAAGGGTAGTATGCTAAGTGAAATAAGTCAGTCAGAGAAAGACAAGTATCATATGATCTCACTGATATGAGGAATTTGAGAAACAAGACAGAGGAGCATAGGGGAAGGGAGGGAAAAATGAAACAAGATGAAACTGGAGAGGGAGACAAATCATAAGAGACTCTTAATCTCAGGAAACAAACTGAGGGTTGCTGAAGTGGAGGGGGTGGGAGGGATGGGGTGGCTGGGTGATGGACACTGGGGAGGGTATGTGCTATGGTGAGCGCTGTGAATTGTGTAAGACTGATGAATCACAGACCTGTACCCCAGATACAAATAATACATTATATGTTAATTAAAAAAATAAAAAATATTAAATAGCTCCCAGTGATCTCCAACTATTCACACAAATGTGTAATCCCATCCTCTCCAGAATGGGCTGGGCCTAGTTATCTGCTTCTAGCAAAGAAAATAAAGCCAAAGGGATGGAACATGACCTCCAAAATTCAGTTACAAAATGACTCTGATTTCTGATCTGTTTGCCCTCTCTCACTTTCTCACTTTCTCACTCTGATAGAGGCTACATACCATGCTGTGAGCTGCCCTCTGGAGAGCCCCACATTGCAAGGAACTGAGGGGTGGCCTCCAGCCCCAAATCCCCAAGAAACTAAATCCCGTCCTTATAACTTGAATGAACATGGAAATGGATATTCCCCCAGTTGAACCTTGAGTTTTCTGCAGCCCAGCTGTTACCCTGATTTGCATCCTGCGATAGCCCTCGAGCCAGAGGACCCAATGAAGCCATGCCCACATTCCTGACACACACAAACTTTGATACAATAAATATTGCTTAACTCACTAAATTTTGGGGTAATTTTCTTATATAGCAAGAAATAACCAGTATAGTGCCACTTCCTCAAAATCTTGGCACAAGTTCTCTATAGGTCAGGGTTAGAATTTGTTGTGTATAACTTTGTTCTAAACTGCTCTCTTATTGACTCCTTTCTCAAGGCCCTGAACCAAACTGATTCATGCTGCTGCTCTTCCTTTCCGTGAGCTGCTTCCTCACCCAGTATGCTGCCTGGGGAGGTGAAAATGGAGTTTATGCTTCCTCCTTTGCTTGGTGGTTTTAACCAGAGTTTCAGCCCAGTGTGCCCCATAGTTTTTTCTCCCAAGGACACAATGTTGCTTTCACACTACTAGAACCTCTTTCCTCCTGGACACTCTCCAACGTCCAATTTGCAGTGAGCATATAGTTAACCATCCACTATAGGAACCTCCTTATAATAAGTTCTGGAATTGGATGAGAATCACGATAGTAGTGAAGTACAGAATAGGCTTTTTTATATGAGCAAGTGATGGTTCTCAGTCAGGATCTGATCATGTCACTGCTAGTTTCAATTCTCTAAAGGCCTATCAATCTCCACTCATGAAGCCCCAGCTACTAAGTGTACCCTCTCTCCCGCTCTGCTGCACTCTCCTTCCTCACATCCTGGGGTCCAGCCATGCTGTGTTCCCTGGCATGCCCTAGACTTGTGAGGATCTCTCAAGCCTGGTGTCTTTGGCATTAGGTTCCTTCTACGAAGAAGGCTCATTTCTAGGTTTCCTCATGTTCAAAATTAGGTCGTATAGCACTCTGAGTCTGCAAGGAGGTCAGACCTCCTCTCCATAGGCACAGGCAAATTGTTGAGACTGGTAATTTGAAGGGCATTTCATCGATCACCGTGAGAGCAAAGGGCCTTTTCCCTGGGCTGAGCAAAGGGGTTAAGAAGTGAATCCATGTAAGGCGGTCATTGCGGTTTTCTGACGTATTGCTGAAGCGGTGCAATGAGCCCAGGGACGGCTCTTGCAGCCTCAGCCCGAGGGAGCCTGTGATGGGGGGCAGTCAGGGTGAAGGACAGGGCAGAAGGAGGCAAAGAAGGGCACTGGGTTTCCTTCAGCTCAAGGTGACCTGGCTGGCATGTTCCTTATGCTCTGTCCTGGCTCACTCATTTCCATTGATTTAGGGCCAAAGCTGATCATCTGCAGTCTACTCTGCCCTGCCTCAAAGTTAAATGGGAAGATATTGAAACTGTCTGTCAACTTTCTTATCCGAGGAATCACTAGGGTGTGAAAATATTCAAGCCTAAGCCAGAGTTGCCAAGTGAGCCCATGAATCCACCTAGGAGAACGTCATAAATACTTGGGGGCTAGGCTGCCTCTGGCTTCTTCTGCCTGGGTTTCTTGTGTCCTAGCCAACATCTCCCACACTCAGATTCCTGCTCACACACATGCAACCTTAACTACACTGGTCAGTGCCCTGTTTCCCATGCAAACTCAACAATGTCTCCTGCCAGCAGTGGGGATCCATCCATTATGTTCCTGCCAACCCTATTCCCCCCAGGGGATTGGGTCCAGCCTGCCCTCCCCTGATTTGGTGACACAAATGACATAGAAGACCTAGCCAGTGTCTAAACTACAATAGGCAGTCACCATTTCCCTTCTCTTGCATAACCTAAGGTCACCTGGGACCCATTTTCCCCTCAGACCCAAGAGAAATTCCTGTTCACAGCTCACCGCCCTCCACTCCTCTGGGAAGGCTTTCATCTTTGCTTCATTATGTCCAGAACACCCATCTTGACCTTTATACCAGTTCCTATAAGAAATCCAGCCAAATAAAATATTCTGTAGTTTTATGTGGATTTTTATTCAAGTTGGGAGGCTCAAGGAGCATGGAGGTCTCCAACACAGCATTCTATCTACCTCTAGGTGTCCCTTTCACCCCTCGGTGACCTCCCTGGTGACCTAACCTGCTGAGCACAACCCTGGGGACACGTGTCTGGCCCTCATACCACCATGCTTCTGCCAGCACTTTTGGTTAAAAAAGTTTCCCCTTCCTCATTAGATTTGTTTTGCGTGCAATTTCTGTATGATCTGGCGCCATGTCTCGTAACAGTTCCTTCTGTGTAAGTCCCTCCATTTCTCACCTATTCACCTGATCTCTCCCCAGGAGCAAAGCATCGCTTTTGGTTCCCACACTTATTCTAGAACTGGGCTGCCCCTGCCACGCCTTGCATGTGCTTCCCCGTTCCCTGAGATTTGGCCTCCCTCCCCCAAGCTGATCCTGTGTTGTTTACCACCAAACCCCTGCTTGGGGAAAACCTTAACAATTGACTGGGACAGCAGAGCCTGTTCCATTCCAGAGATCTGTGTGCTGAGCCTGAGGTGGTGTTCCTTCCTAAATCTGCACGCAGGGAAGCAGATTAATCACAAAGATCTGAAACAGGCACTGTTTGTTTTGCCTGAACAAACAGCAATTGCTCTTTGTTTACATTTAATAGTTAAAAATGAACAGTTCTAGTGATAATTACCACATATTTATATTGACATTTTACTTTTTAAGTTCCAGAAGAACAGCAGTTTAATTCAATTGAATCATATTTATCAAACCAAAGGTTAAATACTACTGTCTTTTAAAATTAGAGAAGACTATGAACTTACTAAGAAAATGCCCCAAATTAACAGTCATGTGCAGTATACACATCTTTTGTTGAGGGGTGGGTAGCGAAGAGAGAAATAAAAGGAATTAACAGTAGATCAAAGGAAGTAAATATAACATTTGTTGACTAATACAGGGGGACATATATAGAAAGTCATCATTGCTGTTAATAGTCACACAGGCTGACTTTGGTCAATGGACCAATGAAACATGTTTGTCATAGAAGACACTGTAGTACAAATCAGACAATAAAAACTTTTCATACCACACAACTAATCCAGCTGATGTAGCACTTACCACACTTATAACGGAGAATGTTGACAGTGGCATTTAAAAACATTTTTTTTAAAGATTTTATTTATTTATTTGACAGAGAGAGAGAAAGCGAGAGAGGGAACACAAGCAGGGGGAGTGGGAGAGGGAGAAGCAGGCTTCCCGCGGAGCAGGGAGCCCAATGCAGGGCTGGATCCCAGGACCCTGGGATCATGAACTGAGCCAAAGGCAGACACTTTATGACTGAGCCACCCAGGCGCCCTGACGGTGGCATTTTTGATAAGAATATTGTTTGTGATAATTTCATGATTTACAAAATGCATTACTGGCTTATGAATCATCTTAATTTTAATCCCGTTTCTAACCACTGCAAAGAGGAAATGGCCCTTTTTCATTGTGAGAATCTATTTGCACCTCTCTTGAAAATGTGTCTTTTCATGGTACCTGGACATTTTAATTAAAATTCACCTATGTGGGAGCTTCCTACCTGCTTCTACAAAATCATTCCAAATAGGAATGTTGGAACAACGACCAAGCTATGAATTGAAAGCAATCACCAATTTGGAATTAGAAATAAAGTACCTTTTATATAATGTGTTTATTAAAAAAGTGCCTTTAGTTATTTTACTTTCAAAATTCAAGACATAATTTGAATTATGGCATTATAGGACTGGAAAAGCTTTATATGAGAGACCAACCTCTCCTCACTTTCCTAGATGAGGTAATGAGAGGTTAATTATGTACCTGAGACCAACAACCGGTAGAAGGGCTGGAACTATACAAAAAGTTCTGATTTCTAGATTCACATTCTTTCTACAACCTCAGTCTTCCACTAGTAAATAAAATTAATCTGAAGTAATAAGCTTCATTGTGCTCTAATAGATCAATTTTCTAAATGAAATTAAGATATCAATATTTCAACCAGTCAAACCATTGACTTTGTGCGCTATATTTTCATGTTTATATTGTTTTGCATATTTAATATTCAGGACGGTCTTTCTATAGACCCACTTTTCAATCCCTACAATTGCTGAAGATTGAAGGAAGGATAAGACATAGACTTTCAATATTTGCATCTTTTATGCCAAATGAGAGCTCAAAAAATTAGTTTCAGTGAGGTTTTAATATTAAAATATGACTTGAATTGCGGAAGAATACATTAATAGGAAATATATATTCATTCCCAGATAAGTAAAATGCTTAATCCATTAATTCTAAGCTGATTTTTTTTGTTGTCTTATAAGATTAGGTTGCTGATTCCATTTTATTAGAAAAGTACTTTACAATATTCCTTGAACAATACTTCATACAAATAATCTTTCTTGAGAATTTGTAATAAATCAGTGACTTGCTGACAATTAAAAATAGAAATAGCCTTCATATATCACTGTATCAGATAAGCTGCTTCCAGCTACAAGTAACAGAAATCCTAAATTAAACTGCCTAAACAACAGGGGAATGTATTAGCTCACAAAAACAGCAAGTTTCCTTTGGTGGATCAGCAGCTCAACAGCGTCACCAAGGACTTTGGTTCTTTTCATCTCTTTGCATGGGTATCCAAAATGCTAGCTTCATCCTCTGTGAAGCAGGTTTTAGCATTTTTCCCATTTTACAAATGAGGAAATTCATGGTCTTAAAATGATACCCGCATGGTCCCTTCATGGTCATAAAATGCCTGCCAGTAGCAATAAGGTTTTATCATTTACACCCAATGGGCAAGGCAGACACTAGCTTCCTGTTGTTCTCTCTTAAGAGAAAGGAAGAATTTTCACAGAAGTCTCTAGTACACTTCTTGCATCTCATTGACCAAAGGTGAGCCTCACATTCATTTTTGTACCGGATGTTGGCAGGGGGTGGGACAACTTTTGACTCGGTGTGACCGGACCCTTGAGTCGGGGGCCAGTTCTCCAACAATTCATCCCTGCTACACTATGGGGAGGGGAGAAATTCTGCATTGAGTAGAGGAGGCCCCAATTCCCACTGAAATATCTTACCATCTTGACTTCCATGACATTACACTCTTAGGTTGCCTTCTGGCTCTCTAGTCTCCATGTCTTAGACGCCTTTTCAGACAACTCTTCTTCTTCCTTCCTAAATATTGGAGCTTTGCATGCCTCATTCCTACGTCTCTCTTCTTTTTTCTTTCTCTAAATCTCTCCCTGGGTTATCTTACCCATTCCTGTGGTTTTGGATATCACCCTACTTTGATAATCTCCCACTCAAAATGTTTTCCTGAGCTCCAGATTCATATATCCAGCTCTATTCCAAGTGCCATGTTTAGGGACTCATGTTGCTTTCATTTTGCGTCTCCTCTTTCTCCTACAACCAGTGGTTTTCAAACTTGAGGATGCATTAGAATCATGTGGAGGGCTTGCTAAAACACAGTTGCTCGTTCTGTCCTCAGAGTTTCTGATTCAGTAGGTCTGGGTTAATACTAGAGAGTCTGCCTTTCTAACAAGTTTCTGAGTGATGCAGCCGCTACTGCTCTGGGATAACACTTTTCCCAGAGGGTTGCCCTGGGACTGTCCAAAGCTGAGTCACTGCCACAAGGAAGGTGTAGCCAGTGGGAAGGGAGGAAAAGAGAGGATAAGGAAGGTACATCCACTGCCTAAGACATTGGCCCTAAAATATCATTCATCATTCCCACTGACATTCTATTGGTTCCACTTAAGTGAAGGGAAACTGGGAAATATGATGCAGTTGGACAGTCATTTCCTGGCTACATTTTAGTGCCATAAAAGAAAAGAAGAATGGATTTTGGTGAACTGCTGGAAGTCTTCACCTCTCTCCCAGTCTTATAATACCAACTAATAAGCAGCCACGCTTGCTTTCTTTTATTTTCTCCAGTGTTCACCAAGGGTTTTCACACTTGCTTCCACACTGTTCTGTGCCCAGGTCTTAATTTATGAAGGTAACCGAGTGACACCATGGAAAAGCCAATGCCATTGAAAGAAGATTTTTATTACTTACATTTCTCAAGAGAAAAGGGCACGCATACCACACCACGCAGGGCCAAAGGGGAAGTGGTGGGTTTTGGTCATGGCAGAAGACAGAAGTGAGAGGAAAGTCTAGATCAAGGTCTTTATTGAGGTGTCCATGGAAGGCAAGGCAGGGCATACAGTTGAGGACTGGTTAGTTTGAATCATCCCAGCTATAGAGGTGATCTCTAGTTGGCTGGTAATCTTGTCCTGGGATGATTTAGGGCAGGGGAAACATTGGCTTGGTGGGCAAGAACTAGATAAAGTACAGTATTTAGGAGTATACATTCAGGCAGGTTGGTTTGCATATGAAAGGAGTGCTCCTGGTTTGCCCCTTTGCTACCTTTTAAGAATTGGCTAGCTTTGAGAGGGATAGTCTTTTCCTATGCCTATAAGGCCCTCAAAATGTCAAAACATTGTAAGATACAGAAAATAAAAAATGTGATTAATGTTTAACACGTTCCTCTCCACTCTGCATATGGCTGATTCATCCTCATTCTTTCATCTCGGTTTCCATGTCACCCCCATTGAGGGGTCTTTCCAGAAACACTTTGTTTAAGCAGGTATCAGTCTACTTCATAGATCCTGTTTATTTCCTATTTATCACTCAGGACAATGCATTATTTTATTTTTTAATTTAGTATCTCTCTCCCTTGCTAGGAATCAGCTTCATCAGGACAAGAACCATGCCCTTTTATTCATCTCTCTATTACTTATATAAGGAGACCATTTTTGTTGGTGACTCAAAACTATGTCCCTTCCCTTCCTTCTTACTAGCAGAATCCTAATTTAGTTCGGGTAATGGGAGATTCTTGTTCTCAGGGAAGATGGGACTAGAGATCTAGGGATAGGCATGTAATCCAATTCTAGCCATTGAGATACAATGAAAAATCTGGAAAATCTTCTGTGAGCTGTGTGAGGATGTGATGTCTGGAGTTGCAGCAGCTATGTTGCAACCATGAGGGAATGACAAGAGAATTACAGAGATACCTATCCTGAGATCTGACATCATTAAGCTGCTACACCTGCCTTGCAACCACCTATCAATTGTTAAGGGAGATAATAAAAAACACGACATATTTAAGCCACTTTCTGTTGAGGTGGTTAGATGGAGCCAAATGTATTGTGACTTAGCATACTGCTTGACAATATAAGCAGTATGCGCTCAATTAATGCAGGTATTTGTTGTTGTTGAACGAATAAAAGACTACATAGCTAAGGTAAAATGAGAAAGGTTGAGGTAGATATCCAGATTTTTTAACTCACATAAAAGACACAATTTTGTTTTTTGGGATTTAAATTTAGAGGGGAGAGATGTGGATGCAGGGGACATATTATACAGACTGGCTATCTTTATTAGCAACTTAGACAAATACTCTTTTGTTCATTTAAATAAAAATTTAATGAGGACTTACTACTTTGAAAAGAACTACATTAAGGAGTCATATAGCATACTGTTTGAAAACACAGGCCACATAAATGCTTAAATACAGCCACTTAAAACATGGTGACCTTAAGGCAAGTCACTAAATCTCACTTAACTTTAGTTTGCTCCTCTTTAAAAAAAGAAGTATTTACACTTTAAAAGGAAATATTTACACTTTTAAAATGTTAGTGTGATGAGATAACAAAGTGCTCAATGTCCTACGTGTCCAGAAAATAGTAAACACCTGAAATTCAGCTTTATAATTATTATTAAGCATTTTTGAAAGAAACATAGCATATAGGTGAAAAGTAGATAGCCCTTTTCCATAGCTAAACTATCAGAGAACACTTGGGTAATATAAAACAGCATGAAGAATGTAAAAGAAGGAAAGGTCTTTCTGCTTGGATGGTCAGACAATGTTTCAGTAGAAAAGACATTTGATTGGGACCTTTAAGGAAAGGTTGCATTTTAACCTGCAGAGATGGGCAGGGAAGCACGTGTGTCATGGGGAGCTGGAAGAGGGAGAACTGATAAACATATCACGGGCAATAAAACATGGGGGAAGGAGAGCAGACAAGTATAAGGCAGTTTAGATAGTGGCTGATAGGATAGTATGGTGCTATTATAGGCTTACAGAGGAGGCCCATGGAGATGAGCACATGAAAGGGCTACATCATGGAGGAGTCTCAGAACCCGAGAGGCTAGAGCTTTTGGGGTCAGCAATGAGGTAGTACGAAAGGGTTTTGAAGCCAGGTAGGAAAGTGCCATGATGAAAGTATGGCAGGCACTTAATTGCCTCACCACACCTCACCTCACCTCACCACCCTAACTTTCGTTTGTCAAGCTTTAATGGATGTTGACCACCAGCTTTGACAATGTAACACAAGTCTGAGCAATGAGCTGTGAGGGAAATCTACTGGGTGCTTTGGGAAAATGATTTTTTTTTTTTTAAGAGAAAGATAAACATGGAGAAACTCATTTTGCTATCTCCTTTTGCATCTGGTTCCCCTTGCTGAACTCATGTTGTGAATTCTGTTATGTTATGGTGCTTAGAGCTTCAGCAGCAATCTTGGATCCACGAGGAAAGATCTCGCTCAAACACTGAGGATGGGTAAGTGGGAAGATTAAAGAAACCTGGGTCTTTGATGACATTATTGATCTACTGAATCAATTCTGGGCCCACCTAGTCCCAGATGACCAGTTAAGTAAGCTGCAGATATATTATGGTTTCAGCCACTAGTGGTCAGGTTTCCTTTTATTTGTGGTCAGGGCATTCTAACTAATGCTGAGAAGGATGTTTGAGGAAGACTTGCAAGGGATCAATGGGAATGGATTGAGGCAGTGATGAAAATGAAGGCAGGCAGTAGAAAAAAATTACTGAGCACATCTTGTGAGCAATTTTTAAATTAAGAGACATGTATAGTACTTAAATGTACCAGGCCCTATGAAGCACTGTGTTTATTTAATTCTCATAAAACCTAATGAGGTAAACACATCATTATTACCATTTTCAAATGAGGAAACTGAGTTATAGACAGGTGACATGATTTGCTCAAGGACACACAGCTAGTTGTTAGCAAACATTTATCCAGGCAGTCTAGCTCCAGACCCTGTGCTCTTAAACACTAGTATTTATCTTTAATTTACACACAAGCACTATCTTACTTCCATATAAGAATTCCTTTATTTTTAAGATTTATTTATATTAGAGAGAGAGAAAGCATGAGAGTGTGATCGGTGGGGGGTGGGAGGGCAGGGGCAGAGGGAGAGACTCTTCAAGCAGACTCCCTGCTGAGCAAGGTGTCCCACCATGTAGGGCTCAGTCCCAGGACCCTGAGATCATGACCTGAGCTGAAATTAAGAGTTGGAAGCTCAACCGACTGAGCCAACCAGGCGGCCCCATATAATAATTCTATGAGGAAAATGCCACCAGTATTGCCATTTTGCAAATGAGGAAACTGAAACAGAGAGGTTAGGAAATTTAAGGTCACACATATAACAAGGGATGAAGCAGAAAGTCAAGCACAGTTCCATCTGACTCCAGAGTTCTAACCTCGATGCCAAAGTTCCAATGAGAAGACTGTTCTGGACATGCACATCAGGAGCGGCTGCAGAAAGGTGAAGGGAGAACCTTATGCAAGACCGATTGGGAAGACAGGTTAGCAAGGCTTAGGGATAGATGATATGCAAGGGGAAAGGACAAACGGTGATTGTTTTTACAAAGCTAAGTGAACACACAGGGATACAATTTTTAAAAAAGAAAGTCTAGAAAATAAGTATCTTAAATTTATAGTCTGAGCGAACACTCCAGAATCATTGTTGGCATCTCCAGTGAGTTAGGATCAACTCCAGAAGTAGACGTGAAGATGAACTGTTATGTCTTTAGGTAGCAATTTCTACATGCATCTAAAAATGTGGTCCAGGAGAATGGGTAGGTACTTCTTCTACTTAATCATTTTTCAAATTAAGATCCTTGAGTCGGTCCCCTAAACAAAGCTCCCTGATTACCCATCTCCCCCAGAGGTGGGGGGGGATTGTCTGTACCCCCAGCTCAGGCCTCTGCCACTGCCGCGTATGGTCTCCCTTGGCAAAGGACACAAGACACCATTTGTTTTCAGAACACAACATATTACACTGCTATGGAAGGAGTTCATGATATGAACTATACTCACGGAGTCTCTGTGGGCCATTTCCAGGGCTTCCTTCCCCAGGGCCCAGCTTCATAGTAGCTCCAATCCTTAATCACTTTGTTTTTTCCTCTTGTAGAACCCTACTTCTATCCCTTGGTCAACACAGATGATTCTCCTAGTTTCTGTAGTTCCTGTAGAAGTTTAGCTCCAGGTCAAGGCTTGGTCTTGGGTTAAAAAATTACTTTTCTCGGGACACCTGGGTGGCTCAGTCAGTTAAGCGTCTGCCTTCAGCTCAGGTCAGGATCCTGGGGTCGTGGGATAGAGCCCCACGTCGGTCTCCCTGCTCAGTGAGGAGCCTGCTTCTCCCTTTGCCTGCTCTGCCTGCCGCCCCCCTGCTTATGCTCTCTCTCTTTCTGACAAATAAACAAATAAATAAATAAAAATCTTTAATATAAAAAAATTACTTTTCTCATCTCCACCTGAAGCTCAATTTGGTGGCCTCCATAAATTCAACTTAATTCATTCAATAAATAAATATAATTACGCATTTGCTAAGTACCAGGCCCACAGTAGAAGCTTAAGGCCTAAGAAAGTAGTGCTTTTCAGTCTGTAATGTGCAGAGCAAACACCTGGGCATCTTGTTAAAAATGCAGATGTGAATGCAGTAGGTCTGGGGTGGGGTTGGAGATGCTGGATTTTTAAAAGGCTCTCAGTGAGATCCATGCTGCTCCCAGGTGAGAACCATTTTGATAACGATGAAGGAAGATGGGAATATAAATAATTAAGTTCAAGCAGTAAAGATTTATAGATACAATGATACATATGTGAGAAACTGAGAAAGGAAGGGGGCTTCCCAAATTCCTCTGGTCTGTGCTGCTTCCTCAGGAACCTCCCTTAGACTGCTCCTGGTTCATTTCAGTATTTCTGATTCAACTCTGTGATCTTACCCTATGAACATTAGTAGTGTATAGACATATACGTGCTATAAGCTTACATTTATATGTTGGTTCTTTATATGTTATAATAATAATAGCTAACACTTCTGGAGAGCTTAAAGGATGCCGAGCACTGTGATACTCATAAAAGTCTATGAGATAGGAACTAGTATCATCTCATTTTGCCTATTGAATGTAATTGAGACCAAGAGGTTGAGATCACATTGCATTTAATTGGTGGAGCCATAATTTCAGTGTTGCATCAGCAGGTAGGTCTTCAGAGAATGGTGCCATTTAAAATAAAACTAGTTACCGTACAATCTACTCACTGTTGCGATCAGGTTGGGAATGTGTGCTAGCCATTCCTGCAGCATGGAAAATCTCCATCATATGGAAGCAACTGGACATATTCTCTGCCTGCGAGTGGATGAGTACTGGGGAGGTTTGGGAGCTAAACAACATGGTTTCAAACCTGGTTAAGTGGCTGTGCCGTGGTAACTTATGGCCGTAGAGGAGTCTCTTAAACTCTTGATTCCCTTCTGCTTTATATAGATGAGAGATTCACTGTTATCTGATGCTTTAGGTTCTGATCAAGACTTTCAGTCAAGTGTCTCAAAATGCAAATACAAATTTTGGTTTTATAAAGTCATCCGGGTTAAGCAGGAAATCTGATCTCACTAGAGAATTGTATCATGTGGGGTTCTTTTTAGGCTGTCACTATAATTCAATTGCCTTTTGCCAAAAGGATTATTTTGAACTCATGGAAAACTCCTTAAAAAAAAAATAAATGACAATGAAAGCCCAAAGGATATTCAGTATGAAACCAAATTATTATAGCATTAAAGGATCTAAGTTAAATCCACGAAGGCAAGAAAATTCAAAGCAAGGTTTTAGGAATAAAATTCCTTCAGTTTCATGCCTCGCTGCATGTGCATGACCACTTCCTTAAACATATAGGAGGGAGTAGAAGCAGTGAAATTATTTAGCTGGCAACTCCCATGGACTTTTAGATCAGTTAAGGAACTCAAAATATTGGTAACAGGAACAGGATCATAAGTAAATAATCCAATTTTTTCTTTTTTTTCCCCCCAAAATGAGCCCTTTCGTTGTTACTATTCTTTCATCTTTTCCTTGTCCTTGGTATTTCTTTAGCATACTTCCCAGAAGCTATCTTTTGGCCATCAAAATGATACCACAAAAATTTGATTCCATTTCAACTGCTATTACCATCCCTTCACCTGATCACCTAATCATCTCCTGCCCCCAACCATTACTGCCTCCCAGATTCTATCTCCTCGTGTTCATTTGCTTTCTCTCTTTTGGCTTATCCTAACAAGACCAATTTTTGTTCTTTTCATTTGGGTCCCCTGATAAACCTCAAATACAAGCCATTTCCCATGTTGGTGCCTTCACCAGATCTCTGTAGTGTCCTGATGACCAGGTACGACTGTTGCAACATGCACGCAGGTGGGGTGTCCTCATATAAGCAGGCAAGGGGAGAGCTCCTGAATCAGGGGGCACGCAGCATCTTTGCCTTTTGTACCAGATCATTCAAGGAGCCTTAAACTTAGCTATAATATGCTTCATATTGAGCCTACAAACGTTTCCTGGCTCTTCCTATAACAAATGAAAATAAATATTCTGGAGTCATTTTCATTCGTACAGGATAACTCTTTTCTATAAGTGACAATAACCTCTGGCAGCTCCCTGGATTCTTTTGCTATGACAACTAAAGGGTGTCCCTGCTTTAGTAAAGGCTCCAGTGAGTACACAGTGCATTATTTATCCAGGGTTGGGAACAATTTCTTCTCCTCTCAATTGTATGTAGCACATCTTTGGTTCAATCACATATATAGCTTTGCAATTCAGAGGATCAGGCATAATTTATTCCTCTCATTCTTTCTTCCTTTGGAATCAAAATGTTCTGAAATTTGGAAATTCCTCTTGCATGGTTTCAATTCAGTATGTTAACCTTTCCTTTCTGGCTATTATCCATGCTACAGGAAAGTCTGGGACAGTGGCAAACCCACCTAGATTCTATTTTTTTAACACTAAATCTAACCAAGTTAACAGCAATATGCTGATTGATCTTTACTATGCACAACTCTAACTCAGTATCCCTTTCCCCACCTGTGTCAATTTATTCAAATGTTAATACAATGCAATTCTGCATCTTTTCACAAGATGGCACTATAACTTTCTGTATTTATTATCAAGCAGGGAAATACAAAAGAATTCTAAAATTTATAGTTTAAATTACATAAATTGTAGCTGAATATTAAAAGGACTATAATAGCACAAAACTACATGGTGATCTAATTTTCTTTAAGATATTTTAACTCCCTTAAAAAAAGTAATCAGTGAAAATCAGAATGAACTCAAGGAAATTTGTGTTTTTATTTCTCCCTTGTTTTTAATATCTATTAAATCAGGAAAGTTTTTTTTTTCTTTAGAATAACATGATATGGTTTTCACTGATGTGAAGATACTAGGCCTCTATTTAGCTTCTACTTTCTTGGTTTAATTTTTTTAATAATGTAGTAAATACTTACCTGGAGATCAACCATTCCATTGTTATTAATATATAAGAATATGAGAACTTTTTTTTTTTCCAGAAATTTAGTCCGGGAGAAAATCATAGAACTATGAGTTCAAATTGGGATCTTATTTGCCATCTATGAGTGTGAACCTATAAAGAGTAGACATCTTTTCAAAATAAGATCTAGATAATGGAAGCAATAAGGGAAACAAAAGAAAAAGTAAAGCGCATACATAATTATTTAAATTCTTCTATGCAAAGGCCCTGAAATATGCATTTCGTGTAACTCTATGGAATCATAATAGTTAACATTTGCTGAGCTCTTACCCTATGGTATACACTATGCTAGATTCTTTACATGCATGAGCTCACTTAATTCTCAAAACCTCATGAGGTGGTTACTATAATTATCCATGTTTTACTTGGGAGGAACTGACATTTAGTAAGATCATTCTTTCCTTCATTCCTTCCTTCCACAAGTGATTACTGAGTACCTACTATGTGAGTTGAACATTTGAATGGGGAATTTAAACCCAGAATCTGCTGAGACCAAAATCCAAGACTCATTCACTTAATTACAGAGCTATAAAGAATCAGTTTCTCAGATAAGCCTAACAGGCAATTAAGTGGTGAAAAAGAGAAAAAAACTCCACTATGAGTAAGCAATTTGACACACCACCAACAACAGCATTAGTTTCTTGC
Source organism: Callorhinus ursinus (assembly GCF_003265705.2). Classification (NCBI taxonomy): domain Eukaryota; kingdom Metazoa; phylum Chordata; class Mammalia; order Carnivora; family Otariidae; genus Callorhinus; species Callorhinus ursinus. Next base: position 40,246,603 of record NW_027397069.1, read on the forward strand.
TCTATGTGTTTTCCATAATGTTGAATCAAAGCTTCTTTATACAAGGTTCAACTTGGAGAGAATATGATATGTACTTTAATTATATAACAATTCAACAACCATTCTTGAACACCTAATCTGTAGCAGAATAAAAAACTTTTCAGCTAAAGATAGGCCTGGCCTAATTTTGTCCTTCTGCTTAGCCTACCATCTAGCCTACCTATTAAGATGGTAGGCTAAGCAGAAGGGCAAAATTCCTCTATCCTTCTAACAACAACAACAACAACAAAAAATACATAGAAATCTTGATAAAACACCTTAAGTTATTTTAATAGTGTGTAGCTAAGCTCAACACTAGGGGAAAAAAAATCTGCGGGTTACATAAATGAGGAAGGCATTCAAAGGCTCAGACTAAGGAGTTAAAGCTGCACAGCCCATGAGCCACCAGATACCATAATTGGGACTTTAATACTTTGTGGAGATAAGAGTAAGGTACAGATCGTATAGACAGCAAGAACTCCATCTTCCACCTTAAGAGAAAAGATGAGAAAGAATTGTTCGGCCATGTGACCAAAGGGCCTTAGATAGACCACAGAGGCAGCCATCTGCCTGGGGATGAGGAGGAAATAATCCATATGGAAGAGTCAATCTTTGCTCAGGTGAAAGGATCTAAATCCACACTACCTGCATTGGTTCACACTACCTCAGTAGAGCTAATGTGAAACCAGCCCTGAGGGTTCCTCCTGGGCCCATGAGAAACTGCTAGGAAAGATAACTCTTATGGAAGATGAACTCAAGTGCAGTAATTACATGACAAAGCTTAGTGGCAAACAAGAGAACCCCCAGTCCTAACAAAGGGGAGATTTCACAGCTATACTATCAAAGCAATCTGAGGGGTACTTGAATAAAAACATGTTTTAAATGTTTAAAGAGACAGAATATATGTATTTTTAAATGAACAGATCCCTAAAGCTGAAAGAAATTGGATCATCAAAAAAAAAAATCATAGAAAGGACACAACAGAGTCACTTTTAAAAACTTTACAGACTTGATAAATAATGGGTTAGTTACAATATGAGAGAAAATTAGCAAAGTGAAAGATAAATCTCTGGAGATAACCCAGAACACAGAGAAATAAAAAGACAGAAACCATGAAAGAAGAGTTAAAAGAAAGAGAAGATAGGATGAAAAGTTCTGGGTATGAAGAGAAGATGGCAAAGAGACTTCCAGAAGTGAATCAGGACATGAGACGTCGGACTGAGGCAACATACATTATTCTAAGCAAGATAAATAAAAACAAATTCATTCTTAGACATATAATACAATTGCAAGATAGAGTGTTAGAATAATGAGAAAATCCTAGGAGCAACCAGAGAAAAGAGAGTTTAACTTCTAAAATGGACAATCAACATGGACATTGACTTTCCATCAGCGAGAGAAGATTTTTGTTGTTGTTTGTTTCTTTTATGTAGGCTCCACACCCAACATAGGGCTCAAACTCATGACCCAGAGAGTCACATGCTCTACTGACTGAGCCAGCCAGATGCCCCAAGAGAAGGTGTATTAAAAAAAAAAACACCATAGGCAAAGGGGTGTTGAATATATTAAAATTTATTGTAAAGTGAGGGCAAATTAGACACTTCTAGCTTTATTTATGACATCTGAAAGAAGTATGAGTTGGTCAACATGTTCCTCTCGTACAAGCTTGGCTTTCTCTTTAAAGCAAAGGTTGCCCAAAGTGGAGGTGGGAATTGACAAGTACAAGAAAGCCCACTTCTGGTTAAGGAAATATGTAACAGGTCAAATGGTGGGAAGTATTTCCTCTTTTACTGTCTGTCCTGCTAAAGGTTGTTACTTGCCTAAGAAACCTCTTGTTACATGAGTGAACAAAAGATTAAAAAACAAAACAAAACTTCTGTTTCAGTGAAACAAAGAGGGTTAGAAAGCCATAGATTTTTAGACTTAAAAATATTAACCATTGGGGTGCCTGGGTAGCTCAGTCATTAAGCGTCTGCCTTCGGCTCAGGTCATGATCCCAGGGTCCTGGGAACAAGCCTGGCATCAGGCTCCCAGCTCAGCAGGAAGCCTGCTTCTCCCTCTCCCACTCCCCCTGCTTGTGTTCCCTCTCTCGCTGTGTCTCTTTCTGTCAAATAAATAAATAAAAAATCTTTAAAAAAATGTCAACAATAAAAGTTTTCCTTTATGAGTTTTCTTCTAACTTTTTTGTGTGTACTGTTTTTTTTCTCCAGCTTCCATTTCTATCCTTGGGTCAGGGGTAGATCAGGGAAGTACAACTTTAGACATTTTAAATTCTGGGCAAGCTAATCCCTCCTTGTGTGGGTCTGTTCTGCACATTGCAGGGCATTCAGCATCTCTAGCCTCCACCCACTCATGGCCAATAAATCTCCTACTCATGCCAGTTACTTTGGCAACTAAAAATTCCCACATATGTTCTGAGGACCAGTTCCACTGCACTGCAAGACTAATTGCTTTTCTTTTTCCAGTCATCATCAGAGCTACCATCAGCCCAGTACCTATCTAAAGACATGCTCTTCAAAATTGCTAGAACTCATACAGGAATTCAGGAAAGTGGCAGGATATAAAATCAATGCACAGAAATCAGCTGCATTTCTATACACCAACCGTGAGAGAGAAGAAAGAGAAATTAAGGAGTCGATCCCATTTACAATTGCACCCAAAACCATAAGATACCTAGGAATAAACCTAACCAAAGAGACAAAGAATCTTTACTCAGAAAACTCTAGAATACTCAAGAAAGAAATTGAGGAAGACACAAAGAAATGGAAAAATGTTCCATGCTCATGGATTGGAAGAACAAATATTGTTAAAATGTCTATGTACCTAGAGCAATCTACACATTCAATGCAATCCCTATCAAAATACCATCAACTTTTTTCACAGAACTGGAACAAATAATCCTAAAATTTGTATGAAACCAGAAAAGACCCCAAATAGCCAGAGGAATGTTGAAAAAGAAAACCAAAGCTGGTGGCATCACAAGTCCGGACTTCCAGCTCTATTACAAAGCTGTAATCATCAAGACACTATGGTACTGGCACAAAAACAGACACATAGATCAATGGAACAGAATAGAGAGCCCAGAAATGGACCCTCAACTCTGGTCAACTAATCTTCAACAAAGCAGGAAAGAATATCCAATGGAAAAAAAGATAGCCTTGTCAACAAATGGTGTTGGGAAAATTGGACAGCCACATGCAGAAGAATGAAATTGGACCATTTCCTCACACCATACACAAAAATAGACTCCAAAAGGATGAAAGACCTAAATGTGAGACAGGAATCCATCAAAATCGTAGAGGAGAACACAAGCAGCAACCTCTTTGACCTCGGCCACCGCAATTTCTTTCTAGACACGTCTCCAAAGGCAAGGGAAACAAAAGCAAAAATGAACTATTGGGACTTCATCAAGATAAAAAGCTTTTGCCCAGCAAAGGAAACAGTCAACAAAACTGAAAGACAACTGACAGAATGGGAGAAGATATTTGCAAATGACATATTAGATAAAGGGCTAGTACCCAAAATCTATAAAGACTTTATCAATCTCAACACCCAAAGAACAAATAATCCAATCAAGAAATTGGCAGAAGACATGAACAGACATTTCTGTAAAGAAGACATCCAAATGGCCAACAGACACATGAAAAAGTGCTCCACATTACTCAGCATTAGGGAAACACAAATCAAAACTACAGTGAAATACCACCTCACACCAGTCAGAATGGCTAAAATTAACAAGTCAGAAAATGACAGATGTTGTCAAGGATGTGGAGAAAGGGGAACCTTCCTATACTGTTGGTGGGAATGCAAGCTGGTATAGCCACTCTGGAAAACAGTATGGAGGTTCCTCAAGATGTTAAAAATAGAGCTACCCTATGACCCAGCAATTGCACTACTGGGGATTTACCCCAAAATACAAATGTAGTGATCTGAAGGGGCACGTCCACCCCAATGTTTATAGCAGCAATGTCCACAATAGCCAAACTGTGGAAAGAGCCCAGATGTCCATCGACAGATGAATGGATAAAGAAGATGTAGTACATATACACAATGGAATATTATGCAGCCATCAAAAATTGAAATCTTGCCATTTGCAACAATGTGGATGTAACTAGAGGATATTATGCTAAGCAAAATAAGTCAATCAGAGAAAGACAATTATCACATGATCTCACTGATATGTGGACTTTAAGAAACAAAACAAAGGATCATAGGGAAAGGGAGGGGAATTAAAACAAGATGAAACCAAAGATGGAGACAAACTATAGAGACTCTTAATCATAAGAAATAAACTGAGGGTTGCTGGAGGGGAGAGGGGTGGAGGGATGGAGTAACTGGGTGATAGACGTTGGGGAGGGTATATGTTGTAATGAGGACTGGGTGTTCTATCAGACTGATGAATCACAGTCCTGTACCCCAGATACAAATAATACATTATATGTTAATTAATTGAACTTAAAAAAAATTAATTAATTAAAAAAAATAAAGACATGCTCTAAACACTTTCATCCCCCATTGTCTCACCACGTGGTCACTTAAACAAAGATGGCTGCAACCAGCATAGCCATTTTGTTCCAATGTTCTAATGCTAATTCCAAATCTCAGTCCAATAAAGTAGAATGTTCTCTTATCAACCATATTAAAGTCAAGTTATGAAAACTCATGTTAAAGCAGAGAGGCTTGCCCTCTTGTCACTCGTGCACTCTTTCTGTTCCCCTGTCTATTGACAAATCCTTTGGCTTGGTTTGAATTACGAGCCCTGAGTACCAAGTCTTTCAACCCCTTACCCATATACACTGCACAGAGAAGTTCAACTGCAGGTTCACATTGCGTAGTACATGTGTAGGTCAGAAGTCTGGGAAAATTAATATTCAAGCCCATTTGGAAGTCAGTGAGAAAATTTGGGAAGAGTCATATTACTTCTTTCCCAGAGACAGAATATTTTCAAAACCATAACTAAATAACAGGCAGAAAGGAGTAAAATGTTTTCTGCTGACCTCCTCATCCCAGACATAACTAACTGAGCCAGGCAAGAAAGAAACCAGTGAGAACCTTAGAAACGAGGAGTTCTCTTGGTTTCTTTTCTGGATGTGGTAAAGATCTTCAAATAGGAAACCAGTCTGCTTTTTCAAACAAAGTATTTTCTCACGGAGCGTCTATCCCACTGGAGAACAGAGTGAGAGAATCTCACGGAGCGTCTATCCCACTGGAGAACAGAGTGAGAGAATCTCACGGAGCGTCTATCCCATTGGAGAACAGAGTGAGAGAAATGGAATCAGTAAAATCAGTAACAAAACAGTGAGGCAAGAGGTTGGCTTACTTTAGTGGTCAGGGCCCTTGGGGCCCGTGGAGACTGTGTAGCCTTGGCATTGGAGGCAGACAGCATAGAGGGACCCTCCGTCAGTGCAAGGAGGGGAAATGCAGCAAGGTGTCAGACTAAGCCTGAGGCTTAGGAAGAATCCTACAACAAGTGACAATGGACAAAGCAGCCACCCGGAACGCAGGCCCTTGGTCCTGGGCTAACAGGTAAGATAAACATCCAGAGAAAAATGTGCAGGACAGCAAAACTGCCAAAGAAAAAAGAAAGAAGAAAGAAAGCCATGCCTGCGTCCAGGACATTTATACCCAGGCCATTGAGGATTGAGGAAGGATCCATGATTCATTCTTTCATCTGTCCCTTTATGCACTCAAGTTTTTATGGCATTATTATTACATGCTTGGTGCTGTGCAAGGTGCCGCACAAAGATGGCAAGATAAAATCCCTGTCCTTCAGGGTTTGGTGAGGAAGACTGACAAGCAAGCCAGCAGAATCAAAAGAATGTGATAAAGTGCTAGAGCAGAATACAGGAGGCTGAGGGAACTTTAAGGAGAGAATGACTATCCTTATTTTTTTTTAAGATTTTATTTATTTATTCGAGAGAGAGAGTGAGAGAGACAGAGCATGAGCAGGGGGAAGGGCGGAGGGAGAGGGAGAAGCAGACTCCCCGCCGAGCAGGGAGCCCGATGTGGGACTTGATCCCAGGACCCTGGGATCATGACCCGAGCCGAAGGCAGACGCTTAACCGACTGAGCCACCCAGGCGCCCTGAGAATGTTTTCCTAGGGGGATCAAGAAGGCTGGAAAATACTTCACAGTGTCTTTAAGGGGTGAACAGAAAAGCTAACACAGCAGTGCCTGGGAGGCTCCGAAGCTTAAGCGTCTGACTTGATTTTGGTTCAGGTCATGATCTCAGGGTCATGAGATCGAGCCCCATGTAGAGTTCTGGGCTGGGTGTGCAGCCTGCTTGAGAGTCTCTCTCTCTCCCTCACTGTTTGCCCCCACCCCCCCACCCCAGTGTGCACTATCTCCCTCTCTCTCTCTCTCTCAAAAGAGGAAGGAAGGAAGGAAGGAAGGAAGAAAGGAAGGAAGGAAGGAAGGAAGGAAGACAGAAGTATAGGATGGGATGCTGTGGTGTAGGAAATGCAATTGGCCCATAACGGTCAAAACCCAGGTTGCCTGTGGGGTAGGGTGGGGGTGGGGGATGAAGCTAAAGAGGAAGACAGAAGACAAAGGCCTGTTTATGAAAGACCATGATGAAGAGGCTTGACTCCATTTTGTAAGAAAACCAAAGTAATGGATTCCAAACACAGAAAATATGACCAACACTTATTAATGAACTATCCAATAGCCATTTTCAAATTCCTTCTTGCCCATCTCTCTTTCTAGAAGCTGGAAAAAAAAACAAAACAGTATATCCATCTTGCTGGTCTCCCTTTCAGCTTACTTAGCCATAAGATCCAGTTTTGGTCAGTGTGACAGGAGAGGAAGTCTTCTTGGTAGGCTTCTAGGGAAGATTCCCCCCCCACACACCCCACCCCCGCATAAAAGCAGACAGGCAGGAGAGAGAAATTCTTTCACCACCCTGGCCATACCCTTGCTTCTTGTCTTTTAATTCTGAGGCCTGAGCATGAAGACCTAGAGAATCACAGATTCCATCAACCAAGTGCCCTAAAATTTGGAGCTGCTGATCTGACACCCAAACCACACGCATGCAGGCTTTTGTTATGTAAACTGTATTCTTATTTATGGCTTCAGCCACTGTCAGCTGGAGTTTTCTGTAATATGCAGCCCAAAGCATTCCTTATTGTGACAGAGATTGAGTTTTTAAGAATTCCTAAAATGTGGAATTTATGAACTAAATTACACTGATTCTAGAATTTACCAAGAACTCCAAGTCAGTATTCTACTGGCTGTTCAACAGGTTTGCAAAGTGTTTACTACTTATGTGTTGCAGATACTTGAAACTCCTCCTACTTTCTGAAAGTATCCTTTATCATCAGTATCTCAATGATGTTGTATTGGATTGGTCACAGTTCTTATTCATCGTGATTCTTACTCTTTAATTACACAAGACTATTAGCTTTATCATTATCAATTTAGTTTGTTTTGCATTCTTTGGTTACACTTACAGCATAGGCTTATTTTCATTTGATCCTTAATTTTCCAAATACTTGATTTTAGGTTCATGTGCGCACCACAGTTCAAATAGAACTCAACCATGTTGCTCTTGATAAAGCAGTAAATCTCACCAAAAACTCATTTGTACAAGGTGATTTTTAATATGGATTTGTGATTTTTAATATGCAAATGCTATCAGGGTGTCATAAAACTACATATGATTACAGAAGCTTAGATACAAAATCATATTTGTATTCTTTTCCTAAAGTATAAACAATTCTTATGTGTTATGAAATACAAGAGTTTCCTAGTTCCCTCTTTTCCCCATTCCTAGCATTCTCTACTCTATATGGTAGCCAGGTTTGGCCTTACACTTCTCTAGAATGCTTCTCGACAATTGCTCCCACTGGGACCACCCAACAGTACTGCCAATCACTCCTTGGAACCCTGACCCACAGTCCACTTCTCTGAGGCCACCATTTTTCTTTGGTCTCTTCAGACAAGTACGTCATACTGTGCAGGTATCTGCAAATTTCTCTACTAGAGTGCTAGCAGGGAAAGTGTAATTTTCTAGCTAACATAAAATTTTTTATTTTGGTATCAAAAGGAAGGGCACCAGAGACATCTACCTTCACAAGGAGGTCCATCTTCCTTCACAGCCAGCGCCTCCTGCTTTCAGGATAAGTCATGCTCTCTTCTTCGATTCTTCCTCCACCTGCAGCTCTTCTCTCTTCTCCTGGGAACACACAACATCTTTGCACAGTAAAAGACCCTGTTTCCTGGTTGCTTCCCCCTTTCCCATTATATGATAGCCCATATATATATATATATATATGTATATATATATATATATATATGAACATCACGATTAGGGTTTGAGTCCATTTCCATGTGTGAAAGTGAATGTAGATTTTCTCTTCTGAGGACCTGTTCTATTTTCTTGGTGGTGTTTTCACTTGTAGTATGAAGAAAATAATAGTAGCCACTATCAGAGAGTGGCTAGGAGGCTTAGGTGATAGCTCACAGCTTGTAACAGTGACTGACCCATAGAAATGACTGCAGAGGAGTTTGTATTGAAAAATAATGTGGGAGTTCCTTTGACTAGCGTATCTAATTAAGATGTGTATATCTCCTAATGACAAATACTAATTTCTTTCTGAAATAGAACGATCCAGTCCTGCGCCAGGGCTATTAGTTTGTTTAAGTGAATGAATACATAAGTAAGTACTAAGATTCAAATAGTATGATTCCAGAAAATACAAATGCAGGGGGGAAAAACTGAGACTGGGAAAGGGCACTGGATTATTTTAAAAACAATATAAAAAGAAAATAATGAAATTCAAGGTGAAACACGGAATGAGAAATATAGTAAGAAAACATACTACGGAAACACAAAGAGAAAAGAGGACGAAAATCAAGTTGCTTCTTCCATTAAGCAAGCCTCGGAGTTAATGAATCTGGTTTCCTGTGGATTGCGGCCAGGAGAAAATGAACAGTTTAGGTAACAGCCAATCCTCATTGGAAGCAGAGGTCCAGAAAATTGCCAAGGCAATAGCAGCTATTGATGACATTCTGGGAAGAAACAGATATTGGGAATTTCTTTTTATTAAGCAGCTGAGACAATGGCAGGATACTATCAAATGATGGAGGTGAGGAACAAAGCGTGTCCCAAACTTGCCAGAAATGCAGTCAACAGCAATACACCTGTCAGGAATGCTCTAAGTGTTTCTTGAATTCAGTTGAGTTGAGCAATAAAAGAGATGTAAGAACAGTGCAAAGAAATATGGAAACCAAAAGAGAAACAGAAGGAGAAACTCTGTGCTTTATAGCCTCTCTAAAGACAGGACATGGCTTTTAGTGCCAAAAGCAAAGCTGGCTTCTAATCTGGACTGTGTGTCATTGGGCAAGTTACTTAAATACTGTGAACCTCCCGTTTCCTCACCTGCAAAACAACAACAAAAAAGAAGATAATATCAGAGGATTGTTATGAATCTGAGTGAAAATGTTATATTGTCCCTGCCTGTTTTATAGCAAGTGCTCTATAAATTATAGACCTCTTCCTTTTTCTGTAACTAAATAAGAAACCTATTTTAATGTGGAAAATTAGCATACTAAAAGATTAGAGGTCATAGAGCAGAAGAACATTTTTAATGATATTGGTTTATGTTTGGATATAAATAAAAATGTAAAAGTGCTGAAAGGGGTCTGAGATTTTTGTCAGTTCTTTAAGAAATCAAAGAATTAGGGGCACCTGGCTGGCACAGTTGTTGATCGATGATGGACTCTTGGTTCGGGCTCCGGTCATGCTCTCGGGGTCGTGAGATCAAGTTGTGTCGGGCTCCGCGCTCAGCTGGGAACCTGCTGGAGATTCTCTCTCCCCGCCTCCGCCCTCTCCTACATCCCTCTTCCCCACGCTCTCTCTCTCAAATAAATAAAATCTAAAAAAAAAAAAAAAAAAAAACCCATAAAATTGGCTTTATACTTATATCCAGTTCTAATTTCTATATCCCATTTCCTAAATTATATCTTCACTTGAATCTCTTATAGACATCTCAAACTTTGCATGTTCAAAACCAATCTCCTAAGTGTCTCAACACAGAGATCTCTTTAGGGATTTCTCAGAACAGTACAGGGCACCATGTTCACTTAATTCAAACACCAAACCAAAGAGGTTCCCTTGATTCATCCTTTCCTTTAGCTCCCACACCCTTTTCATCCTGCCTCCAAAATCTGCTCATTTTTCTTCATGTCTATCGCCACCCTCTGCTCCAAGCCAGTTCCATCTCTAGCCTAGAATCCTGCTGTGGGCCTCTACCCAGCTTCTGACATCCAGTCTTGCTTATAGTCTGTTCCTGGCACAGCCATAAGAATGATCTTTTGGGAGCACCTGGGTGGCTCAGTCAGTTAAGCGTCTGCCTTCAGCTCAGGTCATGTTTTCAGGGTCCGAGGCTGGAGCCCAGCAGTGGGCTCCCTGCGTGGCAGGGAGTCTGCTTCTCCCTCTCCCTCTGGTCCTCCCCGACTCGTGCTCGCACGCGTGCTCTCTTTCTCTCTCTCTCAAATAAATAAAACCTTTCAAAAAAAAAAAAAAGAATGATCTTTTGAGCACATAAATCAGATGATGCCATTTGGAGCCTAAAAGCCTTCAGTGGATTCCCTTGAACTCAAGAGTAAAATTGCACTCCTTTCCAGAGCCTACAAAGCCCAAAATGATCTGGCTCATGACTACTGCTCTTACCTCCTCTCACCACACTCTCCCCCAGGCTCACAGACCTTTGACCATTTCCAGAACATGCCGTGCTTGTTCTTATTTCTGGGCTTTTGTATTTACTATTTCCTTTGTCTGGAAAGCTTTCCCCCAGCTCCTGACAGAGCTGACCCCACCCTTCCTTTAGATCTCAGACAAGCCTTTTCTGAACATCCAATGTAAACAATTCCTCCTTTTCACTTTCAATCACTATCACAACTTGTAATTATTTATTGATTTATTGCTTTAGCTTTTACTTATCTCTCTTACTAGAATTTAGGCTTTATCAGGGTAGAGACTGCATTTGTCTTATTCTGCAGTGTATCTTTTACATTCAGAACTTGCCTGGCACTTATTAGACGCTCAATAACTATTTGTGAAATGAATGAATGTTCCATGTGTTTCCTATATTTCTCTTTCTATAAATGTATATGTGTGGGTGTATACATTCACACATATACATACTGCTTTAAAAAAAAAAGTTAAGTCCCCATGAGAGTGCAATCAAAAGTTTTTCTTCCTTTAATTTTCCCATCATTTTTAAAAATATTTGCATTTTGTTGTTTCTGTGGTTATTCAAGCCAAACATGAAGATAACTTTCTTCCACAGTAATTAGTTCCTTCTGGGAAAACTTTTTAGAAAAATTCTTTGTGGTCTTGCCCAATTTGAGCACTGGTCTTATGTAAATTTTTTTTTTTTTGCCCTTTTATTTCATCTCAACTGGCAAAAATACTGATTGACAGCTTAAAAATCCATGTCCCTCTCCTGGAGTGGGAATTGATATAGGGATTAGGAAACCCAGTACAGGGTAAGAAATCCAACTGGCTGCTACAAATTTGAAGTCCAACAGAACACCCAGGCCAGATGGTTTAAACGTGCCTTGTTACTAATAACTTAGTATAAAGGAGATAATAACTCCCTTGCTAGATAGCATGTTTCAGATGGTTTTAGAGATGGGAATTAAGGCAATAAAAGCCAGGTGAATAAACCAATTTTTCTTGTTGAAAATGCAGGTGGTACTTTCAAGTGCACCTGCTATATTTTAAGGGAAGATAATAGTAATATAGTTTCCTAATTTTATTATTTTGAAACTTGATTTTTCTTTGCAAAAATTTGAGACATTACACAAAAAACATTATGATAGTTAGTATTATCAACTTTGACATTATCATTTGTATTAGTTATCAATGGCCATTTAACAGATTGCTCCCAAAACTTGGTTGGTTAGAGCAATAATACTTACTATCTCAGTTTCTGTAAGTCAGGCATCTGGGCATGGCTTAACTGTTAGGTCCTTTGCTCAGATTCTCTCACAGGTCAGTTGTAGAAATCTCAAGGCTCAAGTGGGGAAGGATACACTTCCCTGCTCACTCACATGGTTGTTCGTTGGCAGGATTCAATTCCACATTCCTGGGCTGTTCCTCAGTTCCTTGCATTGTGGGCCACTTTACAGGGCAGCTCACAACATGGCAGCTTGCTTCATCAGAGCAAGAAAGCAAGGGGGCAAGAAAGAGCTCTATTAAGACTGACGTCATAATCTTTTAAAATCTGTCCAAGTAGCATCCTATCATGTTTGCTATATCCTATCTGTTAGAAGCAGGTCGTGAGGTCTATCCTGCACACAAAGGAAGGGGATTCTATGAGGGAGTGGATACCAGGAGGTGGGGATTGTTAGGACCATTTGAGAAGCAGACCATTATATCATTATTGCTTTCAGTATGCTGTAGCAATGTCATCTTGTACTTAAGAAAACAAGTTTTGAAGTTGGAGAAAAGAGATCGAATCCCAGGTTCTTTATTAGCCATATGGCTGGGCAAGTTGCTTAACCTCTGTAAGTGTCCATTTCCTAATCTCTAAAAAATCTTTCCATAGGATCAGAAGGAGGATTAAATGAGACATCAAAATAGAGCACTTAGCACAACACTCCAGCTTCAGTACCTTTCAGTGGCTTCTCATTTTACATGAAATTCAAGTATTTTAATATGATCTATAAGAATCTGCCTATTTTTCCAACCTCATCTTCTCCCACTTTACCTTGCCCTTCATACTCATTCATACTCACTTTGCTTTGAATCCTTGAACTTGTGGAACTCTTGCATGCCTCAGGGCCTTTGCACGTGCTGTTTTCATTGCCTGAAACACTTCATCTAGCTGACTCTGGTCATCCTTCAAGTCACAGCGCATATTACTTTCTCACAACAGACTCTGTCACCTTCCTCTTCCAATCCAAGTGGGGCTTTCCCATAATTATTTCTTATGGTATCTTTCTCTTTCATAGTTTCTAACCTTATATTCTAGGGGATTAGAGGTTTAATGTCTATCTCTTGTGAGGGCTGAAACTGTTTTATTTACCATTTCGTGTTCAAGTCTAAGACAATACCTGAATCACTTCAGGTATTGTAGTGTTTATTTTTTAACATTAGTTCTATATATTTTGAGAAGCACTTAAGGGCACAAAGGAATTGTGTAATTCTAGAAAGATAATGTGAACAATATTCGTGGCTCAGCTGATGGAGAATCCAGTGTCCTTTCAGGAAACAGAAGACATTCAAAAACTGCTCCCCAGTTTCTATCAACAATTCTCTAAAAATAAACATCTCCATTGGATACTAACATACAAACTTAAAATAAATGTGTAAATCAGAATTGCTTGCCATTTTCAGATTGCTTAATGTGCCAGAAGATAGGCAGTCAATAAAAAAAAAAAAAAATACCAGGGAGGTGGGGACAAAGACTCTCTGGATCTGTACGGCAGAAATGAGTATCACTTCCATAGGTAGCAATTAGTGAAGAAAGAGGCATCCTTGGAAAGCAGTAGCACTGAAAGATGGCAGGTCACAAATCTGGTGAGGAGGGATCAGATGTATAGGAAGCCCATTTTCCCCAGCATCGTATTCAAGGACAAAAGAACAAAATCTCAATACTTGAACTGCAGCATATTTCCTAGTACTAAATGTCCTCACTTGTAACCTCACCCTCCCTCAGTTAAAGAGGCACCTAGACTTTCTACATTTCAGGACACCTACATGCATCAGACAACAGCTTTCTCCCTTTTTCATTCCACTTTAAGATACAGTATTTGATTTTTAAAAATTAAATGTTTAAAGTGTGCCTGGGTGGCTCAGTCAGTTAAGTGGCTGACTTTTGATTTCGGCTCAGGCCATGATCTCAGGATCCCAGGATTGAGCCCCAAGTTGGGTTCCACGCTCAGTGGGGAGTCTGCTTGAGGATTCTCTCCCTCTCCCTCTGCCCCCCACCCTGCTCACATGCTCTCTTGCTCTCTTAAAATAAATAAATCTTATTAAAAAAATAAAAAACAAGTGTTTAAAGACTCAGAATAGTCTCATTATTTTTTATTTTATTTTATTTTTTTCTGAAATAATACTGAGCTTTTAAAATTAGACTCAGTATCTTTTAGAGATATACACAATACTTACAGATGAAATAACATTTCTCTGGGGATTGCTTCAAACGATTTAGGACAAGGGTGGGGACTGCAGGTTTAAATAAAACAAGATAGATAATTTTTGAACCTGGATGATGATATACAGATGTTCATTATACGATTCTACTTATTTTTATTTGTTCAAAATTGTTAATAATCAAAAGTTTAAAAAATCCTTACAAAATATCTTTTCAACCTCCTAGATTCAATTCTCCCAATCCCACCTAAGATTATAATGGTGACCGTACTGCACTTAAAACCCTCATCATAGAGAGTTTGATCTGGTCCACACTGCTACTTTTGGGATCTTGACTCTGCCACTTACTAACATGTGTTATTGGTACGTGCTGGGAGAGGCAGCATAACCTTTCTGTGACTCAGATTCCTTTTCTGTAAAATGGGGAGAAAAATGCCAATCTCAAACTATTGTGAAGGTACAATGAAATCATAAATGTTAAATGCACATAATTGCTAAAATGGCACATAATAAGTGCTTATTCAGCTAATAATGACAATCATTCATACATTAATTCAATCGATTATTTATTGAGGACTTACTCTATGTCCGGCACTATTCTAAAGGTAGCTATTATTATTCTCAGATTTAGCTATTGGCTAAAATACACAGAAACACTGAGTAAGAGGAGAAATTTGCAGAAACTGAAGAGCTGGACTGAAAGAGGAAAAGCATTGAAGAATCAGAAGGAGGGAATAGGAAATAAGTCATGGGTGTTGGTTTGACTATGTTTTCCTCCTTTGTCCCTGTTGCTTTAAGCAAGAAGGGAGCGATAAGAGGACATCTTTGGTTTCTGAAGGACATAAGACTCCATGGGCAGAAGATGTCCTTTGAGGGTCCTCCTTATAATGGATAAGAACACAATTGCCTGGTTAATTAAAAGAAAAAAATCTATTCGCTGGGAACCCTTATCCATTCAGTAAGGACAAACCCAGGAGAATTTTTATCTCAGATTCAAAACCTAAGGGAAAAGATTCTTGAGGATTTGAGATGCATTTGTTTTTCAGGCTGCATCTAAAGGAAAAGCCCCTCACCTGCTCACGTGTCTGTGTTGCTTACTTACCCATAGCCACTGTGGCTTGGGAAAGACTCTGATGCGAGGGCAGGAGGGAAGTTTTTTCCAAGGATAAAGTTCCATTGACATGTTGAGTGCCACGCTTCACCTCTCCGTTTGCAGTTGCCTGGTGCTGTTCCTGCCCCCTAGTTCTCCCCAGCCTCTGCCTCTGGTCAGGGACCGAAGACCCCATGGTGTCTCAGGCCTGATAGGGATCCTCCCTATTTCCTTGTTTTCTGCTGCCCGCCCGTCCCCTGGCCCACCTGCTCAGGCCCCGCAGTCCTCCTGGCCTGGCACTGTCCACCTCTCCACCTCTCCGCTCTCCAGGTCCGCAGTTCACGCACCTGCTGCCACCTCATGCCTCGGTGCTGTCAAGAGAAAGCCAGAGCAAGAACCGTGACCTTGGAGACTAAGACTTTTAACAGCAACAGAATTACTGGGAGTTGTATTATACACCAGAAGGGGAGACAAGCATATCAGGTTTTTTTTAAAAATGTGGAGCTTTTGTTTAGGATCTCTTTTAGAAGTCTTTTAGAGTGTATTTGAAAGACTTAGAAACATTAAAACTTTTACATAACTCTCAATTATGTTATCTAATTCAGGGTGAATGCAGGGTGCTTCTGTTTTAGATGGGGAGTCAGGCTCCCCTTGTTGCCCACGGTATTCTTTGAAGTCATGTCCTCTTTGACGATGTGTGTCAAGATCTGAATTAAAGTCTATTTATTTTTTAGAATTTTTTCTTTTCTCTATTTCATTTCTTAAGCTAACAGCTAGGGAGAAAAGAAGAATCATCCCACCGTATCTACTAATGGCATTTGTAGCAATTACAGGGGAGAATTGGAAACTCAGTTTGGCTGATGTGATCTTTTAAAAGTTGCTATGAGTTTTATAGAATAACCAATGCTCCCCGGTGACTTTTTTTCTAATTTGGGTGTAGGGGGGTAGGGGGAGTTGGCAGAATCCCCACATTGTGAATCCTGGGGGGAATACTGGCAGAATCCAGTTATCTAAGTGCTCGGTGTTACACGGTAACTACCCATCCCACGCTGATATTCTGCTGACGTCACCAGAGCAGTCTTTGTGGACATTTGCCACTTTCCCAAACACCCCTCAAACCCCCACTTCTCTTTGAGATCATCAGGGCTCTGGAAGGGGAGCTTCCTCAGCTGTCCTCCTTCCCACTGTGACACTCGGTATCTGTATCATCTCGGCGAAAATTAAAACGTATGTGTGTTGGGGATAGCAGGCAAGAATGTTGCAAAAATGCTAGCACTGGTATTCTCTGGTAGTGAAATTATAAGCCATTGCTACTTTCTTCTTAACATTTCCATCCTCTGCAAATTGTCAGTAAAGAACAGTTAAAAATATTTTGATCAGGAAAAAAACTTTTGTAAATGACTGAAAGAAATTTTTTTTCTCTTCCCTTCAATTTTTCTCCTCTTTTCCTTCTTTTGGCACTCCCTTCATTCCTTAAAAGAGAGCCAGTATCAATTTCAGAGAAACAGCAGGGGGAAACATTTATTTTTGAGACCTCAGAAGAAACGGTTCTTTCCCCTCAGCCTCACAGTTTCCTCTCCATTTCTGTCTGTGGTCACAAGACTCTCTCCATTTTTTTATCCCTCACCCTCTTGTCTTGTTCCCTGTCCCTTTTCCAGACTCTACCCTTCACACAGTGCCTAATCTTATGTAGTCCTTCAGCCTTTCCTGACTTCTGCTAGCCCTTCCCATGCCTTCTAGAACCATGATCAGCAAAATCCCCCAAGTCTCCACCTTCTGGAATGTACCTGACTGTTCCCTGAGGATACCACTCCCCAGCAACCCTCACATCCTCCTCTCACCTCAGGGCTAGAAGTAAAGCAGAAAATGCTCCTCAATTCCATACCCAAGCCATTTCTCTTCCTTCACAGACCAGATCTTTTGATTCCCCTGCCTTCTTATTTGCCACATTTGCTTCCCCTTCTTGGCTGTCATTTACTGACTCCCTTCCTAGAATCCTCTCTTAAGAGACTTGTGTTCAGTGTCTTCTCCGCCCCTACAGTTGTCATTATTCTCAGTGATGTTTGACATCCACAAGGTTGGCACATGCTGGACTCTCTGGTCTTGGCACCCCACCCCCCGCCCCCAGTTCCAGTATGCTTTCTCTTTACCTCAGCCATCCACACCCAGGGTGATGACTGGTCATCACCGGTAATGACGCCGCTCGCAAACTGCACTTTCACCACACTACTTCTTAAACACCACCTCCTATCTTTCCAGCCCACTTGTTCCCCTACACACCGTACTAATTCTTTGACCCCCTCTCCCTCCCACCCGACATATTTAAGTAACCACTTTCTACTATTCATCATTCCTTTTCCGTTTTCACACCCCTGTTTCCCAGATAAGATCTCAGGGTCCATCACTCCCTGGCAACCACCCTCAACAAACTTGGCCCTCTGATGAAGAGATCGGATTCATCCGTCAAAACTCCAACTTGCTTGAACACGTGTCTGCACCAAAGTTGCTGAATGTTGTTAGGAAAATGAAAGGCAGGACTTCTGCGGTGGCCGGTTGCATCCAGATCATGACGACAAGCCCCAAACGAACACATGAGGGTACCCAGCAATCCTAGTACATTTCTCTAGGGAGTGTGCTTTCCCACTGGGTGAAACCACTCTCACACCTTCTTATTCCCTCAGTCCCGCTTTCTTCGCTCTTCACGGAAAAAATAAAATTAAGACTCTTTCTTCTTACTATTACCAAATAGAAAAAACCTGCCCACTACCCATGTTCTCTGCCCTCCTGTATTCCCTCTTCCTGTTCCTAGCTTCCTCTTCTTGCATCTTGGCTACCATCTCCGTCCTTCTCAAAGACTTCGCTCCTTGGATTATTTCCTCTCACCCCAACATTATCAGTCTCTCTTTCTACAGGATCATTCCCGTCCAGCACTCCAGACACGCTCCGCTGCATCCTATTTAAAACAACAACTGCCCTTTACCCCGCATTTCCCTTTTGCTGTCTCCTTATTTCTCATTTGCTTTTCTCTGCAAAATATTCCCAGATGGGTTCTACACTTACTGTTTCTACTCTGTTATTCTCCTTTCTTTCTTCCACTAATTTCAGTCTGGCTTCTGCCTCTACCATTCCTCTTCGGTGGCTGCTGTGCATCTAAAATTTACTTGTCCAGAGCATCCTCCACCCCTTGAAATCATTTGTCTTCCAGGCTTCACTGTTCAGATAGTGGAACCACTGTCCTTCCAGAGGCTCAAGCCAAACATCTAAGGGGCATTTTTTCCCCCAACTTGTTTCTTCCTCTGCCTCACTTCAACAAGGATCTAGAATCTGCCTCTGTCTTTTTCTGTTTACTATTGCCCCTCTCTTCCAGGACAATGTTCTCTCTCTCTCTTTTTTTTAAGATTTTATTTATTTATTTGACAGACAGCACAAGCAGAGGGAGAGAGAAGCAGGCTCCCCACTGAGCAGGGAGCCCGACCTGGCTCGATCCCAGGGCCCTGGGATCATGACCTGAGCCGAAGACAGACGCCCAACAAACTGAGTCACCCCAGCGCCCCAGGACCTTGTTCTCTTAAAAGGGTTTATGCTTCCACCCCTGACCAACTCCAGTCTATTTTGCACAAAACAGCCAGGAGGAGTTAACTGTTTAAATGTAAATTACACGGTTTAGCACACCCTTTAATGGCAGCCATTATACATACAATACACTCTTACTCACCTTACCTCCCTCTCTTTCCTTAGGGCACAACCCAGAAGT
Organism: Callorhinus ursinus; assembly: GCF_003265705.2. Taxonomy (NCBI): domain Eukaryota; kingdom Metazoa; phylum Chordata; class Mammalia; order Carnivora; family Otariidae; genus Callorhinus; species Callorhinus ursinus. Next base: position 40,265,569 of record NW_027397069.1, read on the forward strand.
CACTCTCTCCAGGTAAGTGTTCTTCCCTCCACCCTCAAGTCTGAACCAGTGGCCCTTCCCATAGCTGCAGGGTAGCCGACTCTTCCCCTATACCCTATCCCCCTCTTTCCTTGTTGTCTGTCTCTCATAATGCTGCAAATTCTTTCAGAGCTGGGAATATGCTTATTGTGTTCATGATGATGTCCCTTTGAGTTTCTAGCACGGTGTCTAGCAGATAGGATTTCCTTAATAAATCATGATAAATAGATGAATGACTCTCCCTACTTTATATGTCTCTCCCTTGTAACCATCGTAGTTCACGGTTCACATCTCTCTGGTAGACCACTCTCCCCACACGTAATTCATAAAGAATCCTGTTACTGATTTAAGCGAATTTTTTAGTCAATGCAGACTTATTGACCCTTATCTGATGAACACAAGGCAAATAAGATAAGTCAGCAATTTCTGCAGTCCGTAGAAGATTCAGAGACATGAAAGGTTCTGTAGGGGAACTTTCTCCTATAGGGCCAGTCACCATAATTACATGTGGAGTGGTGATGGACATGCAGGACCTTCAGCCTCAAGTTGCTGATCGCACAAAGATCTATTCCAAGGGTCTACATCCAGGGAAGAAAAACGGTGAAAAGAATAAAATTATAGGAACAACCAGGAATGAGAACTCTCAACATCACAGTTTTTCTCCTAGGTATAGCTTAAAATTAATCCAAAGCTCAGTGTAAAGTATATTTCATTTGAATTCTTTTGAACTTTATTGTTTTCAAAACACCTGCAATGTACATTAAAGAAGATAGAGTTGATTTTAATTTAATTAATTAATCATTGAGAACTCTGAGGCATAAAGCACTGGGCCAGGTACCAGAAATGCTCAGAGAAAAAGACCCAAAGCGTATCTGCCCTCACTGAGTTTATATTTGAATAGAAAGACCCTAAACAACTAATTATGTGATCCATTTTTTAGTTATAACTGTGACAGGAGCCATAAATAAGAAACCAAGAAACTATGAAAGCACATAAGGTAAATCTCCATTGGCCCTTCCATGTGCATCTCTGCTTTCTCTCTCTGCTCCGTGGCCTGAGAGGTTGACCTCTTTGGGCCGCACCCAGGAATTTCCTTGCTGTCTGGCTTCCCTTTGGGTTCAGCAGAAGACAGGAGGGCAGAAGGGCATCGAGGCCATGGTAATTACCTCCCAGCTCCCTCCCAGCCCCGCCACGGTGAGGCAGTGGTTGCATTGGTCTCTGGGAACCACTTCAGTTTCTTGTCACTCAGGCCTAGGGACAGTCACAGCTCCCGTGTACCAGTCTGGCATTCCTCACCATCCCTGTTGGTTCCCCTCAACCCTGCAGGTGTCTTTGCGAATCATCTCCTTGTTGGGATCCTGAATAACAGAGCAGAGAGCTGGGGAATCTGACCTAGTTTAGACAGAAGGGGTAAGGACAAAGAAGACTTCCTGACCAAGTCGTATTTAAGCGGGGGGCTGACAGAGTGCTTCCTGGTTGGTCCTTCTTCCATCTCCTCTGTTCTCTCTGCATCAACCTGGAAACATCTGCATGTCCAGAGGAGAGTAATGGCATATCCCCTCAACTGTTCTCTCCTTTAGTCCTCTTTTTCCACTGCTCCCCCCTCACCCTAGCAGTAAACACTTTCTCTTCCTGGCTTCTCTAGAATGGTCTCTCCTTGGATATCTTTATGTCCTCTGAGATCTTTCCTTCCTCCTTACTCTTCCTCCCCAATCCTTCATGTCCTGCCAATATCCCTAACGGGTGTGCACCCTCCCCAACGTGTCCCATGATGTGACCAGAATATGCCTTCTCTCTCACTGCTCCTATGAATTCAGCCACGTGAGATACTTGCTGTTTCGTGCCTTTGTTCACAGTTTTTTTCTTCTGGATCATCCTAACCTCATCTGTCCCCTCTGTTGAAATCCTATTCAGTTTAAATGCCGTCACTCCACAAGCCTTCCTAAAGGTCTCAGCAGGAAGTATTCACTTCCATTATTTTTTGTTCCCATAAATACTTTTTAACCTTTCTTACGCTTCCCACATGATTTATAGTTTTGAATTTGTGGAAATGTCTTATTTCTCTGCCATGATCATTAGCTCTGAGAAGGCAAGGACTAGTTTATCTATGGACGGTCTGCACCAGTGCATCTAAAGCGATGTCCAGCACATAGTAGGAGCACTGTGGCATTTAGTATCCCTTTACACATATTTTACCTTCTATGTTGTAGAAAATCATTCTAGGATTATTCCCGTATACAACAAGATAAATGAAAGCATTAGTGTGCTCTCTTTGTATGTGGTCCTTGGCACGGGTACTTTCATAATGTGCTTTTTTATTGCGATGTAATTAAACTGTACAGTTAAACCAAACATAGCTAAGGGAAACAGAGCTAAGAATATTTCCTCCAGTTACAGCTTGAAAGGCCTGACTTTCTCCCTCCATTTCCAGTCTTTCAACATTCGAGAATCAGTCATGCCAAAATATTTATCATCTCAGGAAAAAGAAAATAAAAATACTTTTAAGGGCCTCCAGACACCATATAGCTGCATGGAGCTAGATAAGTGGGAATGGGGCATAGACAGGTTAATTGAGGGGGAAATGAAAATACACATCCTCTAGCTTCATGTTCCACACTTCAAATTGAGATCTCTAAAAGTTCTCCAGGAGCTTTTTGTTGTGTCTATTGTTCGGTTTGATGATGTTGGAAGATGAGGAATTGGGGAATTTTAACTCCAAAAAGACTTCAATTCTATGTATTCTGTGTAATTAATTTGGTTTTAAATAATAGTTCCTTTATTCTAAAGATATATTTAAAATAGGGGCACCTGGGTGGCGCCATCAGTTAAGGATCTGACTCTTGGTTTCGGCTCAGGTCATGATCTCAGGGTCCTGGAATCGAGCCCCACATCGGGCCCCAGGCAAGCATGGAATCTACTTGAGATTCTCCCTCTCCCTCTGCCCCTCCCACTCTTGTTGTCTTTCTCTCTCTCTAAAAAAAAAATACATCTTTGAAAAAAAAGAAGATATATTTAAAATAAAATGCTAGTAATACCATGTATTTATCATGCAATAACTCTTTTAAACTTATAACCAGTTCCAATGCAGAAATTGTCCCCATTTCACAGATGAGGAAATAGAGGCTCAAGATATTGTCTAATTGTCCTGTGCCAAGGCCCAGTTGTCAGATGACAAGTCTTCCTTGGTCTGGTGCTCAGGTTCTTAGATGCTATGCAGCCCTCCTCCCAGCATTATCACTGGAGTGAATGCACATTTTTGGCCGTGCTCTGTGTACGCTGCAAATGTTCCACAACTCTCTGAAACTTATATTGCAGCAGAAATCCTCTTCCTTAGGGAGGAGAGCTGCACAGAGAGCTAGAGAAGAGATGGCCTGGCCAGAAACATGGCAGGGAAATGGATGCACCCAGAATGGACCAGTCCTATGCGGAGTCCTGATGGGGCTTCCTTTGGCCTCTAAGCCAACCACGGCTGGGAAATGAGTCTGATGATTTTCTGGGAAGGAGAGTCTGTGGGAGGACAATAGAAGAATTTTTGGCCCTGCACACACAAGGAAGCATGCTCTGAGAGCGTATATCATCTTCTATTTTAAAAATCGCTCCTGTGAAAGTGGGTTTTAAAGTGGTTGGGTGGCAGGTTTCTTACATTGCTCTCTGTGCCTATTTAAATACATTCCCTCCCCACCCGTTGTTATAGACGTTGTTTAAACCTCAGAAGCCTCAAAGACATAGAGACCCAAGAAAAATATTTTTTATTGAATTGAAGCGATATATTTTTTAATCGAGAAAGCAGTCATCTAAGTGGTTTTTCCTATTTTCTATCTCACGTATAACAAAACACCTCAACAGTAACATGAGAGACAGTATTCAGAAAGCAATTCCAAACGCATTAAAAGAGCTGCTTTGGAAAAATGAGTCAAGTGAGTATTTCCCCTTTAAAGACACAAAAAAAGAAACACCCTTCTAACAGTGTGCTGGGTTGCAAAGGGGATAAGAGGGGGAACACAATATCTCATCTAAAATCTTGCAGGCAAGAGCGTTTATTACTGCAGGAAGCAGAAGGTGAGTCTAGCTTATAAACGAGATCCTGCAGACGAGGAGATGTATCTTGCTGAAGTATTACCGTACAGAACGAACCTTTAAAGCTTGGACTCTGAAGGCATAAACCATTGTCAAATAAATCTAAACTGATGTATTCATTTTTAATAAAAGAAAATGTGACATAGCATGGCCACAATAATATGTAATTTCATCCTTGCATTTCAATTCTCCAGGGTTATTTAATTCTCCTTAAAACATTACAGAAAGCTGCAAGAGGTGAGGTGAAAATAAATATTCTCACCTAGAATGATCCTCATTTCATCAGCAGCTTCCCTGCCACGGAGAAACAATAGTGGAATACTCAAATATGAAGGCGCATCTACAATTTATCTATATAATAATTTTAAATACCCAGTTTGACACCTAATAGTTAGGAGAAGGGACAGCTAATTACAAAAAAAAAAAAACTATTTAAAGTCCTTTTATTGGGATATTTAAATTTCCAACAAAGAAGGTAACTCCCACAGGAAAGATACAAATACTAATTGTGAAAAATAAAGAGAATTGAACAGACAGGGGAGTCTTTTATTAAAAATGATTCTCAATATGAATAATCCACAGGGTGAATTGACAAAGCTGTTTTTTTTTATTTTATTTTATTTTATTTATTTTTAAAGATGTATTTATTTATTTGACAGAGAGAGACACAGCGAGAGAGGGAACACAAGCAGGGGGAGTGGGAGAGGGAGAAGCAGGCTTCCCACTGAGCAGGGAGCCCGATGTGGGGCTTGATCCCAGGACCCTGGGACCATGACCTGGGCTGAAGGCAGATGCTTAAGGACTGAGCCACCCAGGCGCCCCGACAAAGCTGTTTTTAAAAAATATGTCCATTCATGTGACATTAGGTTTTTGACCTCAGGTTTTTTTTTTCTCTCTCTTTTTCTCTTCCCTATTTTCCTTCTTGCATTCCTCCCCTGCTGTCTTCAAAGTAGGATTTGTTAGTTATATTAAAAACACATAAACAAGTTGGTAAATGAAATAGAAATAAAAATTACTTGAAACTAAGGACCTTACTACAATCCTCTGTGAAACTGTAGACTCTTTCTTCACTGACAATGCAGCTGAGTGAGTTTTATTGGTGACCCCAGCAATTGTTCAGCCTTCTTTTTCAATGACCAGAGTCATTAGTTAGTCCCCTCTCCCAATGTCCAACATACCAGAGAAAATTCTAGCTTCTGTTATATAACCGTGTTTAATGTAAGGATGCCTTTCTTGAAGCTCATATCATTCAAAGGAACAGATACAATAATCAAATAGTTAATGAGTTTGATTAAAAAAAATTCTGGATGCAATTCAGGAAATGCTAACTTTCAGGGATACAGTGTCTAAAACTTTAGTTTCCATGTTGAAGAGACTCTCAAAAAGTTAAGGAGGAAAAAAGTTTGGCAGGTGCCTCAAAAAGTTAAACATAGAATTAGTGTATCACATAGAAATTCCGCCCGTACATATATATCCCCCAAAATTGAAGCACATACTCCAACAAATACCTATATATGTATGCTCATATCAGCACTCTTGCTAATAGGCAACAGGTGGAAACAGCCCGAATGTCCATCAGGGATGAATAGATAAATAAATTGTGGTCTCTAACTACAATAGAATATTATGCAGCTGTGAAGGGGAAGAAAGTACTGATTCAGGCTACAACACGGACAAACCTTGAAAACATGCTAAGTAAAGGAAGACAGAAATACATATTGTTTGATTCCATTTTTATGGAATATCCAGAAGAGGTCAATCCATAAAAACAGATACAGACTGGTGGTCACCAGGGGCTGGGAATGAGGAGCAGCTGCTTACTGTACACAGGATGATGAAAAGGTTTTGGAACTAGGTAGAGGTGGTGGTTTCCCCAAATTGTGAATGTTCTAAATGTCACTGAAATGTTCACTTTAAAGAGGTTAATGAATTTCACCTCAAAAAAAAAAAAAAAAAGAAGCCTTTCAAAAAAAAAAAGTTAAGGAATGAAAACTCAGAGCCACTGAAATCACAGCTCAGAAAAAATATGAACAGGAAGCACTGGACTGTCAGAATTTGATGTAAATGAACATGTGATAAGGTCAGGAAACAGAAAAAAAGTGAGCCCAGTGGCAAGTATATTATGAACAAAAAACTTCCATAGAAGAACATTCTTAACAAAACCAAGCCCTCTCTAAAGCAAACTTAGGAGAAGCTCTTTTTAAATGAATGAAATGTAAATAGTAGACATTTTTTAAATGTCTGTTTTTGAACCAATTACCTAGTAAAGGTCCTAATTCAATTGTTTTGGTTGATAATACATAACTCACTTATAGTTCATTAAATTATATAGTTATCATCAAATGTATGGTATACTTCAAGGAGTTTAAATATGCTCCCTCAATCTTATTTACAGTAGAGTTTTGGCCTGTATAGCCCATTTTCTGAAAGTAATGCAAAGGAAAATTTCAGTCTATCTTTGGTCCGTTGTTAAAAAAAGAAAAATCTGGGGAGGTTAGGTTTAAATAATTTTAGCATACGGAACAAAGCACTCTATCAGAATAAGAGATGTGGAGCCATTCTTCGGTACAAAAAGAAGACTAAAGGTGTCCACATGTTGGGTCTGAGTTATAGAGATAGCACGATAGAGTTATTTCAAATAATTTTAATGATTAGGGTAAGTTAATCTGAAAAAAGGAGAAAAGCAATTTGAAAAAAATGGAGACCATGTTGAGTACAATACAGCAGGCTAAAAGAGCTAACAGGAAAAAGAAATGGAAAGTGTTCAGGAAGCAATTCCTCACTATCCCAGGGTTCTGTGAGTGCTCTAACAGTAAGTGCCCCGGGAGTGGAAAGGGGCCACGGTGAGTGAATAGGACCTGAGGGAAGTAATCAGAGATAAGAATAACGAGTATCAGAGGCACAAGACACAGAATAGAGAGAGAGGATGGCAAAGTTTACAGCCTGAACTTCAAAGACATGGCACAATAAGAAAGAAAGCTGAAGCTGAGAACGGAATAAAGGGTCTGCTTGCAAATGTTATGAAAATGTAAGATGATGGAATACAAGCTTGCTGAAGGAGGCAGTGAGGGCATGTGACAGGACGTCCAGAGAGGAGGTGCAAAAAGCAGTAACATTATCAAAAGCATAAATGAGGTTTTAGCCTTCACGTTCAAATGTGTAGATAGGGGAGGTGAATAGGTGCTGCAGTTCAGAACATAGTTTTCAGAAGAAACAAGTCTGAAAAACCACAGTCTCATTTTGACTGCAAAATAGATAATAAGTCACTGGCAATCAGGGATATACACAGGGGCCAGAGTTTCTCTTCTACAAGTTTCAAGGAGAAACGGTTAACAGAAACTAAAACAGAGAAACTTAGAGCCTTTCCCAAACACTGACCGTGTCCGTGGGGAAATACCAAACAAATAGCACAAAGTAAATAACCGTAGGGGAAGAAAATCACTAAAAGTATGATAAAAGAAATCATTTGTTATCTTATATCACATTTAGAAACAAATGTGAAAATCAAGGAGCATATTTAACTATTTATTTGAATTACACCAAAAACAGATCTACCTCTTCAGAACCCGTTCAAAAATATTTATGTTTATGTATACATATTGGTATCAAGCCACATGTGTTGCCTTAATGACTGTTAATTACGATTTCAAATGTCAAATGATATGGTTTTACATCCAATTTTGTGTCTTCTAGCTCTGTCACTTAAAGACTTCTAAGTGTCAGTTTTCTGATCTGGGAAGGAGCTAAGGACACCTACAGTATATGCCACTTGGCATTGGAAGGACGGTATGAGATAATGTTGTGATGCACTTTGCAATTGGTAAAACACTATATTAATATTAATCTGGTTGTCACTATTATTATTACTTATCATTAATGGTCAAATTGCCACTATGTCTCAGTCAACATGGAAAGGGGAAAAAAAGGTTATGGTCAAAAACGATATAAAGCTTATTGGGGTCTAGATGTAACATGATGCTAGAGAAAATAACAAGCTCACTTTTTTCCTCCAGAATTGTTTTAATTAAATGCTATATTTTATTAACAACCATAGTTTTGTCACAAAAGAGGAAAGATTCACATTTAAAAATGCTTCAAACAGAAATTAGTCCAGTGTAATTAGTGTGAATTATCAAAATACCAGCATATAAGGGCATATGTGCCCTATTATAAAAACCAGGTGTTTAAATAAGATAAAACTGCCTCCTGAATCAATAGGGGATTTGAGCTGAGTTATGCTTTTCAAATATAGAAAAGATTGTTTCTAATTGCTTTTTCCATAGGTACCAAATTTGTGCGCATTATAAAAATGTTTCAAAAAGAAGTTATCAATGTGATGTGAACATTTGTATGCATTTCAGCCACTCTCAATGTATTTTTCGCCCTGACTAAGAAAGGGAATTTCAATATCAATCTAGTATAGAATAATAGAAGGGAAGATGCAAACCAAAACGGAAGGGAAAACATTTCTTCCAGAATCTTGAGTTTAGCATAGAAATTTCTGCATAAATTTTGAATCCTGGGAAGGGCATGGAAAGATGGAACAAGGTCCTGAAAGAGGCAGAGAGGAACAGGCTCAAGAGACAGGTGGTGGGTTTGGCCTTAAAAAAAGATAACGCCGAAGCCTCTGAGACAAGAGGGAAGGAGCAGAGTGCAGGGGTGAATGCAAAGAGTTTATAAATAGGGGGTCAGGATTTAAGAAAGGTCATACTAAATGGCCTCAATTTTCTTGATTAATTAGGAGGCAAGATTATCTTCTGAGAGTGGGGCAGGCAGGGGCAGGTGGGGGGGGAGCTAAAATTAAAAGCAAAACCAAATGAAGCATTAGTCATTGTCACAGATCCAGGACTGGGATTAACCCTAAGAAAAGCAAAACTTTTTTTCTTTTTTACATCTTTCCCCAAAGATGTAAAAGATCGCAATCTAGAATCCTAGACCTTTCACATGATTGTCAGATTATCCTTCAATTGTCTAAGTCACTTCCATACTCTTTCTCATACATATTCTTCATTAAGCTGCTAAAGACATGCATAGTGGGGCACCTGGGTGGCACAGTCCATTAAGCATCCAACTCTTGGTTTTGGCTCAGGTGGTGATCTCAGAGTCATGGGATCGAGCCCCATGTTGGGCTTTGCCCTGAGTGTGGAGTCTGCTTGGGACTCTCTCCCTCTCCATCTGCCCCAATCCCCTGTGTTCTCTCTTTCTTTCAAATAAATAAATAAATTATTCTTTAAAAAAAAGAGACACACATAATTTGTGTTTTGCTGTGGTTGAAATAACTGAGGCATTAATTTAATCTCCGATTCTCCCAGGTTACCCATTCTTGCAAAAACTGGTTCTCCTCAGAGCAATAGCAATAACATCATTATGAATCCTTGGTTCCCACTAAATATCTTCATCTCTGAAGATAATATTCTGGGGGAAATGCCTGCAATCTCTACTCTAATTACTACAGGGTTTTAAAGGAAGTGGTCTGAGGGTGAAGTCAGTTTGCTCTCCTCCTTACATTCGCCAAGAAACAACTTCAGGATCTTGTCCCTTCCACTTTTACCAAAAAATGTAGCATATAAAGAAAAGTTTGAGTATCTTACCAACAAAGTTCACCTGTCTGTTTAGTAATAATAAGCATTTTTTAATATCCCAAACATTGGCAAAGATTCTGCCCTTGGCCCCAACTCAGGCTCCTCCCCTGAGCTTTTCCTTTCAACTAGGTCTCAACTCTTGAACTTCTGTGTTCATCTCTGCATTGCCCAATTTCAGCAAGAATCCTGTTAAGTTAGTTTATCCCTCATCCTCTATATCTTGTCACCCCTGGTAGCCAATTGCATTTTCCACCATCTCCCAGGTGACGCCCAATCGCCCTGGCCTGCCTTCAGCAAGGATCCTGGTAGGTTGGTTTTGCCAGAATCCCCTTACCCCTGATGTTTCCTCTTAGTAATTTTCCATCCACTGACCCCCACCCTGCTCCTTGACTCTAAATTCTCACTTTTCCTGGTTGTAATCAGAGTTGAGCCAATCCCTCTCCTCCACTGCAAGACCCCACTGCGGGGGTCCCCACACCTATTGTGATAGTACCCCTAAATAAAGTCTGCCTTACCATTCTTTAAGTGTCATGAACTTTTTCCTTAATGACATCAACAGTTAGACGTAGACTTAGAAAGGTGACCAAAGCTTCAGTCCACATAACATAAATCTGCCAAACCACAGTGAAGTGGGACCCATAATATTGCAGCATCTACTGAAATAATTGTCTTACTTTTGGACAAGTTTCCTAGGTGGATCCAAAATAGTTTTACTGGTTTCTGGCTACAATAAGGCAAACGTGTTGGTGGAACCTCCAAGAGGGAAGTCTGCTGCCAATTCTATAAGGAAGCCCCCTTGATTCTTTGGTTAACCTTTCTCAAGTCCTGTAAGAGTTGTTCAAAACAGCTGGTCAGGAAGGATTTTGGACTCCTGGGGCTGGACTATATGTGAAACTATTCAGTATAAATACCATACATGCATAAAGAAGACAGGAGCATATATGTCCACTAACCCATTCTGAAGGCACAATTTCATCACCTACTCTTATCCATAGCCAATCCACATGGAAAATCAAATTTGTGGGTTGTCTGTATCACAATAGCAAAGCCCTAAATGTATGGGCAGGAGAAAAGAAATGATGGAGCTGTGCGATGTCCTGGGAATAGCTGGGGCTGCTTCAGAGAGAGAGAGGGCACAGCCTGTCTGCTCACTAACAATCTGCCCGTGAAAGGCTGTTGTTGGGGCTCCTACATGTGTCGGAGCGTTGAGAATTGGGGGCTTGATAGTGAACGCTGAGTTGAAAATTATGCATCTCAGACATCAGCAAAGACCCAGGAACCAATCAAACGTGAATCCCCGAGGACAGGCAAAATGGGATGGCATGATCGGATTTAAGCACATTTACTAAACTCACACTCCAACCATCCAACTATTAATAATTGTAGTTCTTCAACAGGAGAGGAAAATGCATTAAAGAGGCTGCTGTGAGTCACTTTGTTTTATCCTAGGTGAAGACAAATGTAAGAAACTCTTCCTTTGTCATTATAAAATAACATCCTTCTGTCTGTTCATAGCAGTGTATCTGGGTTGATTTCATGATTTTAACAACATATTATAGTTACATAAGAGGTGATTGTTGGTGAAAGCTGGGGATACATAGGAACTCTTATGCAACTTCTTATGAGTCTCATATAAAAAGGTTTTAAAAACAACCAAAACGAAACAAAAAGGTCCTTCTGCATACAAATTTGTCTCAATGTATTTCCAGTGACGGATGAAAAAAGATTATCTACATTATTAGCAAAGTGCTTCCCTTTCTATCCCTGTTCCAGATTTCTACGTTACCTACTGTCTCAAGGTAGTCATAGAGGAGGGGTGAGGACTAGGTCCAGTCGACGCAGGTGCAGTATCGGGACAGAAATGCATTAAGACTTTCGGATATTTGTCGCCTGGCGGTCACTCGCTCCCTTCTTTCTCAGTACCTGCTCCCGGTAGCCCCAGAGGCATGCAGGCTGGGGGTGGCCCCAAAGAGTAGGAGGCAGAGGGGGAGCAGGTGTGTGGGTCTAAGTGTCATGGTGGTGCATTCGCATCAGAGAATCAAGAATGGGGAGGAAGAGGAAACCGCAAGGATAGGCCCAGAAGCAATGGCGTCCAAAGAGGAATAAGCAGTAAAAAATCTCAACATGGACAATGCCAACCAGGAAAATGAGAAAAAAAAAAAAAAAAAGGATGAAAAGGAGCAAGTTGTTAATAAAGGAAAGCCCTTGGTCCTCCCTTTGGAAGCTGGTGACTACTGTGTGCCTAGAGTGAATCCGAAGCATTTCGGTGTTAGGCAGCCCATCCTGCAGTGTAGGTGGGACCTGATTCAGAGGCTTGGAGCCACAGGCAAGGATGAGAGAAGAGAATATGGAAAGGACTGGGGAGGAGGTGAGACAGCTGATGGAAAAGCTGAGGGAAAAGCAAGTCAGTCACAGTCTGCGGGCAGTTAGCCCTGACCCTCCTCATCGTGACCATCATGAGTTTTGCCTTATGCCTTGAATCCTGATGTTTTCCCTGAAGCTAATAGGAAGACCCACCTGCTTCCTAAACTTACATGTGCTCGATGTACCTTTGTTGTAAACCTTTTGGTGTTACGTCTCTGTGAGTCTCCTATGCCAGCTTCTAACTGAATGTTGTATTTTGACCCAATCTGTAAGATTCTGTCAGCCACAGAGTTTTACCCTATTGCATGGCAAGATGCTCATTATATATTATGAAGTTAATAAAGCATTTTAAAAGGCAAAAAAGAAAAAAAGAAGAAAGAAAGAAAGAAAGGAAGAAGAAAGAAAGAAAGAAAGAAAAAGAAAGAAAGAAAGAAAGAAAGAAAGAAAGAAAGAAAGAAAGAAA
>NW_027397069.1:40278082-40423379 GCF_003265705.2 Callorhinus ursinus
AAAGAAAGAAAGAAAGAAAGAAAGAAAGAAAGAAAGAAAGAAAGAAAGAAAGAAAGAAAGAAAGAAGAAAAGAAAAGACAAGACAAGACTTTTGGATATTTGTCATATGTGGGGAAACAAAATTCACAAAGCCCATGGTTTATGAGGGTGTGGTGCAGCTGGGCCCAAGCTGAGAATACCTGAGCACACAATTTATGACCCATACCTGAAGTGGGCCTTTGGTTTGGCCCAGGGACTGGCATCCCTCTCAGGGATCAAGAAGGGAAGGAAAGCCAACCCGCTGACCCTTTTTCCTCCTCTATTTATATCTCTGCCCCATCCCTGTGAGCTATATAAAACAAGCACAGGTCCAAGCCCTACTGGCTCACCCATCTACCCAAAGGCTGACTAGAAATTGTCCTTCTCTGAACTGGGTCATGCAGACTGATGATGCTCCCATGTAATCCCCACTGTTCAGTAATGCAGCCCAACCCCCACCCATGGCCAAACCTTTCTCTAATTTCCCACCCGGCCAAGGCAAGGCCCTGTTGTTAGACAGTCTAACTGCACCTTTAACTTCTTAAATTGGCCTATCTTGTTCACAATCATTCCACTTGAAGTGACTCTACCCCAGTTGCTTGGATCACCTGTTCTACCTGAGCAGTTCGTGGAAGAAAGCGTTAACACCATGCTTGTCAGTCGGCCAATTTGGACACTGATGCCGAGTCTCCAGAAATATGCAAGAGAGATGAATAGGAGAGGTAAGAGTCCTCATCTCCATATGCATCTGATTCCCACGGTATCTCTACTGCTTAGTTACCACGTGTGGCTGATGTGGGAAAGGTCTCAGATGAGCTATGGATAAAGCATTGAAGAGAGTGTCATGAAATCTATTGGCCAAACCGGTTCTCCATTGTGATGGTGGCACTGAGAAGTGATGGGTAAGTGTGAAGAAGACAAACCAGAGAAGACAGAAAGAGGCAAGACACAAGAAATGGAAGGAAAGTGTACACATAATATTAATCACAACCATTTGTGTAGGTCAAAGAAAATTATCAACAATTTCACAGTGTTTAGCCTAATAAAAGGAGGCTTGGTATGGTCTCACCTATGATATACTTCAAGAAATAAATCAGCTATGTCATGTCACTGATTAGTTTATCCATCTGTGTAGTCATTCATATAACAATAATTTATTGAGCTTCTACTATGTGCCAGATACTGTTCCAGGAGTGAGGATTCAGCAGTGAGCAGGACATCCAAAAATCTCTGTCCTCACAGAGTTGACATTTGGGTAAAGAAAGACAGATAATTCACAAATTGTGTGTATGTGTGTGCACGCATGTGCAAAAGCAGGGCATCTATACTATGTTAGTATTTATATGTACATATAGTATTACTCTCTAACATAAATCTAACATTTTATGTGTGTGTGTGTGTGTGTGTGTGTGTGTGTGTTATGAAGAAGAATACATGGGAGAAAAAGATAGGGAGGGACAGTAGGTATGGTATACAACTGTAAATAAGGCAAGTAAGAAGGCTTCCCTGATATTTGCCCTTTGAGCAAAGATCTAAAGGAGATAATGGAGTCATCCATGAGAATATCTGGAAGAAGAACTTCAGGCAGAGGGAACAACAGAAACATCAAGGTGACTCAAATGGGCCGAGCAAAGGGGAGCATAATAGGAGGGGAAGTCAAACCAGTAATGGGCGCCGTATCATACAGGACATGGGAAAGATTTGTCTTTTACTCCAAGTGGCAAGGAAGCCACTAGAGGATTCTGAGCAGAAAGGAACAACGCTCTGCCTTAATTTGTAAAGAATCAGTCTGGCTGCTCTGTTGAGGAGAGACCCTGTAGGAGCAAGGGTGGAAGAAGGGGGAGGAGTTAGACAGCTATTAATTCAGGGGAGTTCAGGGGAGAGGGTGAGTGATAGCGATGGACATGGGGAGGCGTGGGCAGATCGGAGGGCAGAATGAATAGGCTTTGCTGCAAGATTGGACATGAGATGTGAGAGAATCAGGGGTAAGGAAGACTGAAGTTTTTGGTCTGAACTGACTGAATGAGTGAAATGGGTAAAACTAAGGTGGCAGCAGCCCTGGGGACATAAATTGTGAAGAGTCCAGTCAAGATTGTGTTACATTTGAGATGTCTGTTAGACATCTAAGTATCATAATATGATCATGTTTGCTCCAGAGCCTAAGTCATAAACATTTTCACATAGGGTATAATTTTTAAGTCCCCTCAGATGATCGTGAGGCTATATAAATACCTAGTTATTTAAAATTAACTTTATTTTTATGTTATCCCATATGTTAACATATTCTTTTTCCAAATGAAGAGGAATTATAACAACTGACTGCAGAGAGTGTTATACAAGAATAAACAAAAGTAGAATTTGATCCAACTTATTTAGCGTACTAATCACACAATTTGGAAATCTTTGCACTAAAAAGAAACAAACATGAACACATTCTTCTGTTCTGGCTAATGGTGATTTCATTTGCAAAGTCATCTGTGTTGTCAATACTATAAAAATTAAAATCTATTGATCCTACTTTATCCATATGTACATGAGAAGTAAAATCTGGCTATTTCTATTTTTTTTTTTTTAATTCATGAGCTTCTATCTGGCATTCAGTCATGCAGGACTGTAATTTGCTCATATGTTGTCTTTAGTTTTTTAAAGTTCAGCTTATTTGACTCTCCGGTGTCAGAACAAATGTGTCCAGAGTCTTCCAAAAGCATGCACGTCATCCCTTTTTCTTTGACAGAGTCCCAGAGAAGTCAGGGTCTGAGCCCCAGGCACTCAGAACACAGGTTGTGCTGACCCCAGGCTAGTGGGTCGTGGTAATGACCACGACTGTGGATCAGAGACAAATGGACATGCAAAGCAGAAATACAGTTATATGCATGTCACCATGTCTGTGATTGAACTGGTTTAACTTGGGCATTTGATCACATCGATCATTTGTTTCAACAGCCTTTCGGTAAACAATAAAAAGACCCTGGGTTTCAATTAGCAGGAGAAATTCTCGGATGGCCAAAAGAATGAAAAGAGAAATGAGGGAAAGATGCAGTGCAGGATAAGGTTAGAATCTTTTTTAAAAAGAAAGGAAAGTAGGAAGGAAGGAAAGGAGGGAGGGACGGACGGAGGCAGGGAGGGGGGAAAACGAGTGACTCCCCAAATCCGGCTTTGTGTTTATTATATTTTCCCCAGTTTTTATGTCACTCCAGTTTCCTAGCTGCTATTGCGGGAGGTAGTTTTGAAGATTCTGACTAGGCTGACGTTGTGATTTCCCCCCATTTCCTTCCTCTCGTCACCACCTTTTTTTTCTATTAACCTCCCAGAGAGCTTTGACAGAGATAGGCATGCCTATTAGCCTAAACATAACATTTTGATCTAAATGAAAATCCAGCGTGAGTGGTTGAGGCTACAATTAGCAGCATACTCCATTTTAACCTCAAGATGACCCAGGATTCCTTCCCAACACCTCCTAAGGAAAGACCAGACTCCTCGTAGTCAGCGAGAACGGCAATACATCAGCAGTCTTATGCTCAGCCTGCTATGGGAGAGAATAAAGTGCTTGAAAAGGGAAGGCTGCAGACGGATATTTTTAAATTAAATCATCCAGATAATTGCACAATTCTTGATATCATTACACTAATATACACACAGACCAAGCTAAAGGCTGGTCTGCCATAGTAATGTTTTATGCAACCACTTAAGTGCTTAGGTGCAACCATTGAGCTTGCCTTCCTATGTTTTTTTTTTTTTTTTTCTTTTGCTAGATTTAAAAGAAAAGTAAGCAGGCCAAAAAAAGAAAAAAAAAAAGCTAGAAAGAAGAAGGAAAGATGAGTGATTTGATCATCACGAACCCCAGAGCCCTGTTAAAAAGTATTTGTACTTTAAAAAATCTTTTTTGCTGAAAGCTTTTTCAGGAGAAATAAATTATACTGACTCTATATAAATAAAAGCAGAAAGAGCAAAGACGAACATGAACATATATTACCAATGTCATTCATCAAATATAGTTGACACTTCAATCTAATCCGGCAAATGAAAACACAGAAGTTTATAGAGTTATAGGAAGTAAGCAATTTAAACATACCAGGGCACAAGGTCATCCAACAGCACGACTAGGAAGATGTTTCCTTTTCTTTTCTCTTTTTCTTTCTTTCTTCCGTTTGAATCTCTCAAATTCCAACCAACATCCATCCTTCTCACAGGATGAGGGGATCTTTAAATCAGATAATTAATAATAGTGGTCCAAAGGCTCCTTAAAAGTCCACCTTCCTCTAATGTCATAAACTAAAAGGACATTTCATGCATTTCATACTGTCATTATGGTGCCAGGTTTCCTTTCCCATAATAAAGTCATACATTTCTTAACTAATTAGTTCATTAATTTTCAGTGTGATTCCCAGCAAAAATTCTTTGAGATAGTTAATCTTTCTTAAAAGTGTGTGAGGTTGTAAAAAATTCTTGGAGCCCTGTCGCTCCCAATCACTAACGGTCTGAGTGGGTGGGGCAAGGCAGAGCTGCGAAAACACATCTCATTTGTTTTTGGAAGCAAACCTCCAAGGCCACTTTATAACCAGAAATCATATCCATGTCATGCAGATGGTGTGGTAAACTTTATGGTTCCAATTAGGAATGGACAGTTTTCAATGCACTAATCAAATACTTTGCTGGTCTATATGTAAATACTTCACTAAAACCCACTGAACGGTGATAGGGTTCAATATTAATATCGCAAATTAAAGATGACATCAGAATGCCTACTATCCAGAAGAGCGATCAGCCCTCATGGCAAGGCAATAATCCGCGGCTTAAGCAACTTTCAAGCACCGCGGGGGGAGAAACAAATGTGATGGAGCTTGGAAATTGCACTGGTGCATGAAGAACAGACCATATTAAAGAGCAACTGCTGATTGACCTGGTGATGAAGTCGAGGATATGATCATATGCTTCCATAAAGGACGTTTGGAAATGGCTCCCAGATGATCCCCTGAGAACTCATGACTATTACCTGATGTATTCCCAGTAATTGACAATGTAAACTTTATCTGTAACAGTGACATAAGCTGTCAAAATAACGGCCTGCCCTCCTGAGAGGAAAAAATTACCTGAATAATTACCTGGCCCAGCATATTTTCCCCTACAGAAATAGCAAAGTGTTATGATGGCTGGATTTCCCTCAAGTGTTGTAGGCACTGCCTTGGGAAGAGGAATGGTTTCAACTTCTTTGCTCGGATACTTCAAAAGGGGGAAATAGGTATGTTGATGTGGGGAACAGGAATATAACACAAGAGGCAGGAGATGACTCAATGCAGAGTTTATAATCCCAAGCATGAGGCCCTCTGCCATATGCTAAGAATACTATTCTGGGTCTGTTTCCTTTGGTAAATGGTGGTTTCCTTAGAGAGCATCATAATAAAGACCATGTAAGAGGGCATACACTGATGGCACCAGGCATAAGGCCTAAAGCCAAGAATCTCCACAGGAGACACTGTGCAATTCTATCCAAGACATGGCACCGTCATTTCTTCCTTGATGCTGGGACAAAGACAAGAACGAAGATGAGCACACATGCAAATAGATGCTGTGTGCCCATGACAGTGTGAGCAGGGGTCTCAAGAATCGACTCTGGAGAAAGGCTGCTGGATTTCAAATCCTGGCTCTGCTACCTGCCAGCTCTGTGGTCCTGGGCTGGTTACTTAATCTCCGGGCTTTAACTTTCCTCTGTAAAATGTAGTTTCCTTGCAGGTCGGACCCTGGTAAATGTGCTATAGCTACCACCTCTGATTATTGTCTCCTGCCCTAGAACAGTCTGAGGATATTTTTAGGGGGCAACGTAAGAGTCCCGTGGTTGTTCTGACCTCCGTTCATGCCCTCTCTACTTCAAAAGTGAGAGGAGAAATGTTGAGACTCTCTCACGACCCCCTTCGGCTGTGTCTGCCTGGCTCCCCTGGAGAAGCCACACCCTGGGTGTGGCTGGTGTTGCTGCTGCTGGGTCCCGGCAGGGCTGATCCCCCATGGGCACCCTCTCCCCCGGGGCAGAGACCTGGGTCGTAGGCTGGGGCCACAGGCACTTTTGCCATACTGTCTTTCTTTGAACTACGTTTTCCCACAAGTTATTCTCCTTCCAAGCATGGAAAGATAGACCTCGCACCACGTGGAACACGGAGCCACCCCACTGTGAACACCTGTTCCCTCACTTTCCCCATAACTATGGAAAGTTCCAGTCTTCTGAAGTTGGATAGCACCATCTCCACTGGTTTCCCGAGATCGCCTCCTAAATACACGATTTGTGTTAGAATCCTTGTCCCAGGGCCTTCTGGGGAAACCCAAACTAAGTCACCTAGTTGGTGCCTTTTCCGTTGGAGAAACAGAGCCTAAAATGGGTTAGGGAACTCCAGTGGTACAGATACTGTGTCAACGGCAACAACAAGGCAGGCACCTGTCGAGGTGAACGAAGTAAGAAATGACCGTAAACGGTGGTGTCTTATGCAAATCCAGATGACTTCCATTTACTGCCTTCCCATTTCCTGAACATTCTCGTTTTCCAAGAGGCTTTCAACTTGTATTAGAAGAAAAGAAACAAGATATGGAAGCGGTACCAAAGAGAAGGTGGCTTTGTACTCTAATTGCTGTGAGTGGAGAGACCGCATGTGAAGCACAGCAGCCACATTGGGTTGAGATTTTTCTCCCCGGCACTTCTTCAGGAGGCTGACACAAATGGGAGGATGTGACATGAGAGCAATCTCCCTGTAACAATCACACACCGCAACTCTACAATCCATAATGGCTGGAATAGAGAAAGCCAACAGTAATAAAGGCACGTTATTACCTTGCCTCTGTGAGATCAAACAATGCTCAGGTTGATGGAGGGTACACTTTTATGTGTCCTGAAAAGTCCATATTTCTGGATATCACCGAACTACCAAGACTTTTCCTAAGGTAAGGTTAAAAAAATAATTGTAGTTTAGGCGTCTGTTTCAAAAGGAGAACAAACTGCTATTTAAGGTCTGCGCAAGAACAAGAGACCCTGAATATAGACAGAGGCTCTGACCCATTGTATAGCCAAAGAAAAATAAAGCTGGGGCTGTGCATGCATACCTGCCTTGAATTCAGGAGTCGTTTGAGTGGGTGGGACAGGCAGAGGGAGTGCTGATTTTTTAATGGCCACTTGGGCAGAGATGTTCACACAGGCATTGTTCCGGGGGGAAAAGCTCCCATTCTGTGAGATACTTGTCACACTCCAATTAAAAACAGATTTATTGTCAAGGGGTTATCTGTTTCCTTCCACCTGTAGATTGCCTATTGTTGAAAAATCTTACATAAAGAAAAAGTTAGAGGCCGAGAAGAGCTTTTTATAAGTCCAGAGTGGGAAAATATTGCCACTTAAAAAAATACTATTTCTGAGAGAAAGCAGAGGTGTCAGAGACAAAGAGAAAAAGAGGGAAATGTGTCAGTCCGTCAATAGTATTTATTGAACACTCACTGTGTGGGGAGAACACGAAGGGCATAATAGACTCAGCACTTGTTCTCCAGGAGCTTGGAAACTGATGGAAGGACAGGCATTAACACAAGGAAACCCTTGTAAAGCATACGATTAATTGCGACTTTGAAGAGATGTGTGTGTGTGTGTGTGTGTGTGTGTGTGTGTACACGCGTGTATGGGCACATTCGTGTTTGTTTGTATTTAAAGGGAGCTTGAAAGTAAGAAACAGCCATGGTAATCAAATCAGAGAATAAACGCCGCCGAACACAGGAGAAATGATACGAGAATACAAATTATCCTGTAGCACTTTTGTCTTTCAGTTGACTCTTCCCTGAGTGTAAATCAGATGCAGAAATATAACACAGGATACCTTTCTTGTCATTGGGACATCGAGTAACTGGCATCCTACCATGTCTGATAGAGAATGCTTCAAAGATATGCATCCTATGTATTACTGTTCCACCTCATGGAAGTGATCTGACTTGAAAATGCGATGACAGGGAGCCATATTGGGGAACAGAAATTGTTTATGAAATTGCTTGGTCTGTTGGTGAATCCAGGCCTTCATTTAGAATTCATTATTTTATAAACTGCACAAAGGGATTTCCAAGTTGTCAAGCTTGGTTTGTAAAAAATAAAATAAAAAGATATGATAAAATGTCTGGCACAAGCTTTTCTGACTTTAATTTTTTTTCTCCGTACTATTCATCTTCCCAGTCATAGCGGGCACTCCATCAGCTGTGATAGCTGCTATTTTCTCTGGATTTAGATCAAACAACCTCAGAACATCCATCAGGGCCATTTTTACATCCTCTTTCCTTTGATGCCAAACCCCAAAGATCCCCCATCATGTACAGTCTGCAAGTTGTGGGGCTGACAAGCATTAGTAACCTTGGAATGTCACCCAGACACCAGCTTTCATCCTGGAGGCTAATGAATTTTTGCTGCAACCAACTTGGTCTTGAAATGATTTTTCTTCAGGTCACCTTTCATAGTTAAAACAGTTTACTTTCTTATAGTTTACTTTTCGTCTGCCGAGTGAGAGCGGCAGAGAGGATTGCGCCCAGGGACAGGAGCGTCTGGAGCACAAAATTGTGATAACCGCTTTTAACACTGTGTATTTTTTTAAGCATCTGGGCAAAACTCTAATTTCTTAGTGTCCTCATTTGCTAAATGCCATTATAAAGGTAGAGTCCACAATGTAGGATTTTCAACTATTTTAAGCATTAGATTCCTTAAAAAATAAATACATAACTATATATAATCATCTGCTTTGAATATATGTGAGTGTAAGAAATTAAAGTTTGGCCCAGATGGTTAAAAAATACACAGTGTTAGAGGCAAGGATCAAAATTTTGTGCCCCAGATTCTTGTTCTCTGGTTCGATCTTTGCCATTTTTACTTGGCAGATGAAAAATAAACTACAGGGGGTGCCTGGGTGGCTCAGTGGGTTAAGCGTCTGCCTTCAGCTCAGGTCATGATCCCAGGGTCCTGGTATGGAGCCCCTGCTCCTGCCCTCTCTTGCTATCTCTGTCGCTATCTCTGTGTCTCTCAAAATAAATAAATAAAATCTTTTTTAAAAAAAGTAAACTACAAGAAAGCCAATTATTTTAACCATGAAAGATGATCTTTAGAAAATCATTTACATACACACACACACACACACACACACATTCCCATCTAGAATTATCTACATTTGGTACACCTTAAAGGAGAATGGCATAAAGTGAACTTAATAAAATGTTCAATGAATCTGTATTTTATTAAGAACAATAACACCTCCACATACTCTTTAACAGGGTAGTACACACACGTGTGAGATGGATCAAGGGTCAATGCGGCTTGGGCATGCATAAAAATTTGCCTGTTCTTCAAAATAACCGTTTCGCAGATTTAAGAACCACTGCACTAGGTCTGTAAGAGGCAGTACCTATTTTGGGGTCTATAATGTGCGCACGGTAGAGAAGTGTTGATGTGGCCCAAGTCAAGTGTTTGAACTCAGGATTCATACGTTTCTGTAGTTAATATTGTCGAAGAGTAGCCAAACGCACTCGCCAGTGTTTACTCACCCATTGCTTAAGACAGAATAGACCCTCAAAATGTCAAATCCAAATAAATTAATGAATGCATCCTTGTAAACCAAGTTTCCTTCCCTCTCCCCAGCTTATGGTAGCTTCTGCAGTCATCTGCATGAAGGACATCTATCTTCACGGACTCCCGCCCTCCCCAGCACGCCGCAGGCCTGTGGCCCTTGGAAAGCGCCACCCACCGGGTGCTCCTCCCGCGCCTGTCTCCCCCCCCTCACCGCCCCCGCGACTGGCACGTGCTCTGCCCGGGGCCCGTCTCACGCGCGCCGCGCCCACAGATCCGCTTGAGGGCGCCAACACCCTCCCTGAGACGGCGCGCGCTCCGGCAGCCCGGTGTTGGCAGGGGACTGTTGCAGTCCCTCAAGACCTCGCATCCACGCTTCAAGGCCCCAGAAGAGGAGGGAGTGCCTCTCTTTCCCACTGTGTGTCACCCTGTCTCGGCTAGGCATCCAAAGAGCAGGTGTCTCACCTAATTCCCTCCCCCGCCCCGGTGAAAACAGCTCCCTGGACTTCGCCCGCCCCCACTATCCCATGCGTGTCTGAAAAACGCCCCATGCTGTCCTCCCAGGCCTTGTGGCCCCTACGCCTGTCCGGGGCCCCCACCCCCACTGCCGCGTCTTGGAGCCACTACCGCAGTGCCTCTCGAACTTTCCCGCATCCGAACCAACGGGACCTCGTTAAAATGCAAATTCTGATTTAGTCAGGCTGCCCTGGGCCTGCATTTATCAGCAGGGACAAGGCTCAAAATTGAAGGGGGCTACAAAAAACTCAGTACTCAAGATAAATAATATTTTAATGCAATATTAACAACACCTAATGCAATATTTGAAATGTAATATTTATAATTAAATTGTTTATTAAAGTTAATGTTTATTACCCGTTAAGTACTAATAGAATAAATATTTATAGAAATATTTAAATAACGCAATATTGATAATATTTAATGCCATATTTTGGAAAAATGCAAATCAATACCCCCAAAATCTGTGATGACCAAAATATCCAAATTTTAAATACAGGATTAAAGATCCCAAGTGATGTTGACCCTATTTTCAGCAGCAAGCCCGCATAGCCAAAAACATTTTAACTTCCTCTGAGAGGTTACCCACCCCCACCCCATTTTACCAATTAGGCATCAGTCTGCTAATTTGGGTGCATGCTAAGACCATTGACATATGTAAGACATCTCACCTTACAACAACCATGTGCAGCAATTATAATCAGCTGAGGAAACATATTCTAGAGCAGTGGTTCTGAACTGGGCACTTAGCAATGCCTGGAAACATTTTGGGTTGTCACAGATCTGGGTGGTCTTCTGACATCTAGTGGGGAGGTGACAAGGTGGGACTAAGCATCATACAACACACAGGACAGCTCCTCACAACATAGAATTATCTGTCCCAAAATGTCAATAGTGCCAGAGTTGAGAAACCGTGCCATAAAAATAGGATACTATAAATAGATTATATCACAGATAGTAGACATGGTAACTGAGTTTGAACTAAAGTTTTCTGACTTTTGGGGCGCCTGGGTGGCTCAGTTGGTTAAGCGACTGCCTTCGGCTCAGGTCATGATCCTGCAGTCCCGGGATTGAGTCCCGCACCGGGCTCCCTGCTGCTCAGCAGGGAGTCTGCTTCTCCCTCTGACCCTCCCCCCCTCATGTGCATTCTCGCTCTCTCAAATAAATAAATAAATAAATAAATAAAATCTTTAAAAAAAAAATAAAGTTTTCTGACTTTTAAGTTTTTTTCTACTCATCATCTTCCCCCAGCAGAAAGAAAGCATTTCTACTTTTAACCCTGGGCATTGACTTAGTCACAATAAATATTTCCTCTTTGTGAGTACAGGTACAGTATAAGAAAATTAATACTCTAGGAGTCTTTGGGGAAAAGTCCCTTGGGTGACAAATAGAAAAGGTTAGGAAGAGTTGCTAAATGTTACCAATTTAGAGCCAATTAAGGATACAAGCCCATTGCTGTTCTGTAGAAAGTTGGCTTCAACTGTGTTTAATGAAAGTAAACCTTGAACCACATTCTCTAGTGTGGAATTTGGAAAGCTTAACTTACCTTCAAATTTTGTAGCACCTTAGATTTGAAGCCAGTGGAAACTCATCTAGTTCTCTAAAATTTTTTATATCTGCCAGTTGACTCATGATGTCAGATGCAAAAAAAACAAAAACAAAAACAAAACAAAAACCCCACTTAGAACGTTTCAATGTGTGAGTATATGAATTAATAAAACATCATAGTATTTTCGTCTGGTACTATTTGAGGAGTATTAATAATGATAGAATCCAAACGTACTCTGTACTCCTTGCAATCACAAAACTCCAAGATATAAAACAACTATAAAAGGTTTTAAAGATCTTAAAGTAAATTTTGCCTGCTTGGTATAAAACATGAAATGTAAATGTAATATATTAGTTAATAATTATTGCAGAGCTATGGATTGATGATTTGCATATTTCTTTCAGCCCCAAAGCCAGGTCTATGATCTGCTTTGTGAACCTGGGGCTGGGATTCTACGAACTACATTTCTTAGGCTCCCTTGACGTCTACCTTCTGTTAGGTTCTCTAGCAGAAGCACAGGCAGGAGATTGGAAGGCAGAAGGAAAGGAAGGTATTTCTATCTTGTTCTCCAGTTTCTGGACACGCCCAGGCTCTGGGAGCCTCTGGATTCTTTTTTTTTTTTTTTTAAGATTTTATTTATTTATTTAACAGAGAGAGGGAGAGAGAGAGAGAGAGCACAAGTAGGCAGAGCGGCAGACAGAGGGAGAGGGAGAAGCAGGCTCTCCGCCGAGCAGGGAGCCTGATGCGGGGCTTGATCCCAGACCTGAGCCGAAGGCAGACGCTTAACTGACTGAGCCACCCACGTGCCCCAAGGGAGCCTCTGGATTCTTTTGGCACCTCCAGCACTAGACATGTCATCTCCCCTAGGGGACTGACAGCAGCTGTGGGTGACATGGGGACCTCCCATGAATTCCGAGGTTCTGATGACCTCTTCTCTTTTGCTCTCCCAGGCCTGGGGGTGGGAGCTGCTCCCAGCAGTTACTAAGATTGGGGCTCCTCAAGCATTTCCTTCCTGCTCAGTCAGACTTCAAACTCTTTTGTAAATAATTCCCTATATGCAATCCCCTCTGCTTAAAATACCTATTCTGGCTTCTATTTCCCTAACTAGAACCTACATACAGGATATTATAACAAATAAGATATAACAACAAAATGCACGCAAGTATGCTGATTGCACCTTTAAATACAGCATATCTCTTGTGCATTTCTCAGTGACCCTATTAGAAACAACATATGTAAAACATGACCTAGATGCTTGGGACAAACTGGTGCTCATAAAAGGGATATATATATATTGCCATTCATGTTTTCCTTTTCCCCCACCAGAAGATTAGGCAGATCAAAATGATTAAAAAAAAAATTCCAGCTGTTCCACCAAAAGAAGCAAGGTCTGGAATGTATTTCAATAATGTATCTCAACCAGATGTTAACTAGAGTTTTCTCCCCTTTAAAGAGCAATGATGCCTGTCCAAGAGAAACACTTTAATCATCCTACTCTTCCTTTGGGACTATGGAAAATTACTGCACGCAAATGCTGCAGACCTAATTGATCATGGGTGAGTAAGGATATGTGATGGTGTATAACTTAGGTTATTCCGTTTCTAACTTGCCTGCTTCATTCTAACAATACTTCTGCGTTTTCCTATACTTTTGGATGTTCTTTTTTTTAAAACATTTTATTTATTTGACAGAGAGAGAGAAAGTGAGAGAGCATAAGCAGGGGGAGTGGCAGAGGGAGAGGGAGAAGTAGACTCCCCACTAAGCAGGGAGCCCGATGCAGGACTCGATCGCAGGACACTGGGATCATGACCTGAGCCGAAGGCAGATGCTTAACTGACTGAGCCACCGAGGCGCCCCAATCCTGGATGTTCTTAAGTCTTAACTTGAATATTTTGGCAGCCTGGCTTCAGTCATCTAAATTATACAGTGACATAACTATAAATGTTTTCTCCAAAACACAGAATCCTAGGAATGTGGAAATTTTCTGACTAGCCTGACAATCATTTTATTCTATATAAACACAGCAGTTAGTGATTTTATACCAGTTTCAATGACATTTGGTATGTAGGTAGAAGGTAAATAAATGACCGTATCTTTATAAAGCCAGTTAGACATCTTATAAAATATAAACTTTGTCATTCATGAGACTTATGGTAGAGGAAAATGTTTTCCTTGCCTTCATTTGCTTGACGGCCCTGAGGTCTGCAGTTAATGGGACTATTTATATGGCCACTTTCTGCAGGTTACTGTGGTCCAGTACCATGAACTATCCAGTGAACACAGAACAACATCTTGGATGCTACCAGGAGTATGAAGGGAACATATGATCTGGGTCTTGCTTTATTAATCAATACTCTCCAGCAGAAAGTAATGGGATAATCATGGGTCTTTACATTGGTGTGGTAAGATTTGTAAATACATGCACCTTTGGAGGGCTCTTTGTGCTGCACTAGACATGCAGAATGATAGATAATTCATGGTAGCGAGGCCATGTGGAAGTTAGGGGCATAATTACAGTGACCTAGGGGTATTGCTCCATTTTCTTAGCCTAAGTTCCTCCCAGGAGAATAAAGCCCAAGACTTCAGCTTTTGGCATGTAGTTTATTTTAGAAAGTGATGCCAGGGACCAGGAGTGAAGGACCAGGGAGAGTCAAACCAGGAAGGTAGAGAAGAAGGCAAATCAAGTGTGCATGATTGAATTGGTCACCACTGTAGGCAGCTGGAGCTCCAACCTGCCGATACCCTCCGAGGGGCTGGACAAAACAGTCCACGTACAGGATCACAGGGAGAAGCACTTATCCATTGGCTCTAGGATCTCACTTGGCTCTCCTTTGGTTGAGGGTTGCCCATGGAGAGTTAACTCCCTCCCACTCCTGAGGGCATAGAGGTCCCACACCAGGGCACAAGGAGCCCTGGGCAGGTGAGAGAATTGATCCTGTCAGCGTAAAATGGGCACATCTTGTGCTCACCTGTTCCCAGTAGCCATGGCTAAAATAGGAAGCAAGATCAAGAGGATACAGGGCAATGCCCGAGGGGAGTCTGACGGCCAAAAGTCTCCCAGTGGGGTTTAAGCAGGGAGGTCTTCGGCAAAAGAGATTTGGCCCTTTATGTTACAATCAATGTTTTAATAAGGAAGTTTCTATCAAGAGGTCCTGGTTTATATTTTCCTATTTTTGTAAACCATCTCATTTCCCAAGACATTTCACTACTAAGAACTAATTTACTTCCTAGATCTTGTGTCAGTGATACGTCCTCAACTTTGAAGAAAGGGAAACTTTCTTGTCTCCTTTTAATCTGGCTAGGATGGTAATCCTTATTGTTTATCATAACAACCCTCGGGGCCACCCTTACTTTGCAGGTGTGTGTGTGTAGGGGCAGATATTTTGTTTCAAAAAGCAATTGTCTATATAAACAATTTGAGTTACCCCCAAATCATCTGGTTAGCACCATTCTAATGGCCTGTACATTCCTTGAACAGAAATACTGAACCTTGGGCAAGAATGATTTGCTCACCAGGCTACCACCCAGGAATGGGCAGCTGACCACAGGGACACAGGACAAGCCCACTGATGTGCGCCTGGGAGCTCCTCAGAGCGTCTGGATAACCCCCACGCCTGGGGGTGGGGAGAGGATTGCAGAGCACCGCAAAGAGGTGCAATGGAGCCCAGAGCCCACACAGGATAGTCTGGGTCAGGGCATCCCTCTGGGAAGGCACGGCCCGCTAGCTGGTCCCAGCCACCAGAGGAGGACTTAGAACATTTTGAAGAAGATGCTCCAAAACACAAGGAAGAAGGAGGCCAGAGGACCTGAGATCCCCTTGGTCAAGGGTCTAAGGGCAGTACTAGCTTTCCTCCTCACCTGCTTTTTCTAAAAGCCTCTTTCTTAAAGACCAAATTGCTGTTATTCAGGCAGACTAAGCACTGGGAGAAATGGGCTCTCCTTCGTGTGCTAATGCCAAGCATTTATAAATTGGGCTTTATGCAGTGCAGAAATATGTCTATATAGGAAAAGTTTTTATCTGCAATACAACCAACGGGCAACTCATTAGCAGTATTAAAACACCATCTTCATGCTTTATATATTAGTCTCCAGACATTCATATTCCATTTAGAATGTACTCCTGGTTTGAACAGGACTGGAATGTATCTCATGTTCCTTTGATCTGTAATGGAATCTATAGGTTATACTGTATATTCTTTTCTTTATTTTTTAAGATGCCTCTTTATTACTTTACCACGTGGTTACTGTGTCTTACAACCCCTATTTATACCACAGATTCTCCAGAAAACAACATTACCAAGGTCAGATGGTACAGATATCATCACACGTACCCTTTCTTAAGACAGCATTAAAATGTTGCTGTTACTGTTGAACTGTTCCTGTTTCCATGAGGTTAACGTATAAATATGTATTATTCATGAAAGAAAATGCATTTCATATATTTTGCCAATTGTTATTATTGTTCTAGAGGGGCAAATAAATGAAAATGGTGGTAGTTGTGGAACTGCATCCTTATTCAGAACTTAATATACAATAGCGATTTAGACTACTTACCTTCTTCAACTTTAAACCTTCCATTAAACTGCAAAGCTTGATGTCAGCTAAACTCTATAAATGTTAATTTAAGGTCAAGGTGCTCCTGGGAAGCATTTGAATACTTAGAGCAGAGCCCAAGAAAACTTCTTTTCAAAGATTTATGGGATGATATGGCTCCTTTTTGAAAAATAGGAACTCTATTTCTACTTTTTCCAATCACTTTCTATTTCAAGCTCTAGGACACACTTTTTTTTACGGATCTTTCTGAGATATTTAATAGCATTCTGGAGATGTTAAAATGCAAATTTTTTCCATGTGTAATGTATGGTGTCTCTCCAATGTAAACTTCATTTAGTAATGCCAAATGCTTTGTATAGTGAGGGATGAATCATCCATAATTCGGGAGCATCTTCATCCACAAAGTAGCCAAAACACAAATGCATCCTTTTCAATATCCAAATTATCATGAGGTAGGATTTTTAGCCAATAATCACTTTTTCGGAATCTGAATCATGTACCAAAATGCATTCAAGTTTTGGTTCAAAGAGGCCTAGGGCCCATTTTTCTTTGTTGTCTAAGTTACTGTATGGAATAAAGTTGGGCACCAAGGAATCTAAACATGCGGCCCCTCCTTTTAGGCTACCAAAGTCTTTTTCAACAGGGACCTGGAATTGTTTTGAGGCAGTGGTTGGGGCGAGCAACACAGTTTCTTCTTTTCTGGAAGCCATGAGACCATTGCACCCGTGCAGGAATATGAGGTGCCCTAAAGAGAGGGCCAGCATCGTCACCATATTCATACCTCTCTCTGGGATATGGACTTGATAGGCCAAAGTTTACTACTCTCCTAGGAAGCCCCCATCCGCAGCCCGCCAGTCAAGGAAGGCAGATCTAGATGGCCCCTTACACATTTATATAACATTGTATATAACACCCCAGCTCCTAGAGCAAGTAATGAAAAGCCAGCAAATATCTAGGCTCTCCAGAGGTTTCCTAGGTGGTTTGACACAACAGCTTCATTCAGAAAGGGATAATGTTCATTAGGCAGGGCAGTGAGATTTTTCTCTCAGAAATTTGGAAAGTGAACAACAACACAGCCAAGCAATTAGCAGAGGAGTTGAAGGTGAAAGGATACACTGGGAAGGCTGTTTGCAGAGGCCGTAGCAGGAAAGGCTGTGAGCGAGCAGAAGCTCCAATAATGCAGAGTCAAAAAGCAGAAACTGGGCATGAGAGAGACATTCCTCTGAAACATCAGGAGAGAGAAGTTAAGTCATGGCAATTACAAATCACCAGAATCAAAACCATTCTGTGAGGCTTGGTTGTAAATCTTTCCCTAATTCCCTGAAATACTTGTTGTCTTTATTCACTGTTTTTGCATAATACGTTTCCTGTTAATAGAGATAAGCTGGGTTCTTTGCCAGGACCAACAAAAAGTAACCCCCCCCCCCCCCACCCCGGGTGGCCTAGGGAGCTTTGGGGTAAGGCTTTGAAATGCACTAACGAATCCCTCTGAGGGAGGACTCTAGAGGTCCCATGACGGACAAAAGGCTGAATGATGCAGACTTAAAAGTAGTTGTTGCATTCCTGAGGGAAGTTCAGGTCTAAATAGCACCTCTTTTTGGGGGCATGGATGCAGCTGGAGGCTGGTATGTGACTTGCAACAACCTCAACAGGAATGCAGACAGCTGCATAGGAACTGCTGCTCTGAGGGCCTGGTGCAAGAACACCCGTCCTAGACTTACCCTAGATGACACCGAGAGGCTTGATTTTCCAGACAAAAGCACACTGTGAGGCCTCTCTCTCAGTTATCTGAGTGTTGAAGGAAGACTCCTAAATGAAACAGTCTCTTGGAGGCCTTGGCACGACAGACTGGCTTGCAAACAGTGTTGACTTCCCGTTAGGAGCTCATTCTCTAAGGGGAAATCTGGTCTAAAATCGTCAAGAGAATAGGAGTAAAATTCCAGGTCACTCATCCAACCCTGTTTGTGCAGTGGTGGAATGTGGTAGAAAGAATGCTGGGGTAAGAGTGGGGATCTACGGTAACTGAAAGCACCCGAGTTCACCTCTCTGGGTTTCAGTTTCTTCACGGGTAAAACTGCTGGGGGGAACCAGATAAACACGAAGACTGTAATTTTATTTCGTTTTTTATTTTTTTCAGATTTATTTTATTTTAGAGAGAGAGAGAGAGCAAGTGGGAGGGGCAGAGGGAGAGGGAAAGAGAATCTCAAGCAGACTCCACCGTGGAGCCCAGCCCAACGACTCCGAGATCATGACCTGAGCTGAAACCGAGAGTCAGACGCTGAACCGACTGCGCCACCCAGGCGCCCCGAAAACCGTAATTATAAAAGCTGAGATTTTCTGTTCTTACTCTGACACCTCCACGGGTTAGAGCCCTGTGCTCCCTGTCACAAAGTCAGGGATGGAAAGGAGTATTTTTCTAAGAGCTTTGCAGTTGTTGGCTTTAATTACCATATGGTAACTTCCGAGGTTGTGTATAGAGCTATAAATACTGAGCCATAGTCTACTCGGACTCTATTATATTTTGGCCTGATCAGATTTATAAGATGCTTATGAGAAAGGGTACAATTCTCTTTAGTAGGCAGTGTAAGCAACGGCCTATAGGGCAGGCTGGAAGGGCCAGGGTGTTCACTCCCCTCTTGAACCCTCAGGCAAAGACTGACTAGAGCTGGTATATAATTGCTCCTCAGGTGGGATCATTTTAAGGCCCGGGTCCTGTCCCGGGTCCCAGAGTTTCCCTGGCGGGATTTGGCTCCAGCTGTCACAGTTGTAAACTTCCGTAAACCCGGCCCTCTGAACCAGCGTCCACCCTCAGTCTCCCACCTGCCCAATATAATGTCTCACGAGGAGGAAAGCCTCTCATGGTCATTCCCACCTGTCTTAGGCTTCTCTGACAGATTCACGCTCCTAAATAGAGAACATGTGCTTGTTGGTAGTTGTCTTGGTTTGGGGTTCCCCTAGAAGCAAACCCTGAGGCAAGACTTGGAGTTTATGTGAGTTTGATCACAGGAAACCATGAAAGGGGGAGTAAGGCAGGGAGACAGGAAAGGTGTGTCATCAAGCCAGCTCACACTTCCGGCAGCCGGAGCCAAATCTCCCTGGAACCTCTGTGAGCCGGGGGCAGGACACACGCCCTGAAGTTATCCCACCTGAGGGGCAGTCACAGACCAGCTCCGGGCAGTCTTTGCCTGAGGACTGAAGAGGAGAGTCAATTGGTAGGCTACAAAGTGGGCTCTGGCAGCATGAGAAAGCGTGAAGCAAAGGAATACAGGTGCTCATAGTCTGAAGGTATGGAAGCAGTAAGGAGGAGGAGATAGGATTGGGGGATGAGTGGGTCTGTTACGAGGATGCTAAAATGTTCACACTTTAATGAGATGTGAAAGGGAAAACCGAAAGCCTGATTCTCCTACGCTCAGCTAAGTGGCCCTGTGTTTTGGCAGTCCTACAGCCGGCTTGACGAAGCTTGCTATCCTCGGCTACTCTGGCTAGGGAGGAGTGTTTGGCTTTGTGACCGTACCTTCAGTGTTTTACCCCGAAATCAGAATGTTGCCCAATTCAGGGAAAGAATCATGGAGCCTGATCATTGCTGCCCACAGGTAAAGAATAATCTGTACTTTATTTACTTAGACATTGCCTCTTTCTAGAAAGGATCTAAGGTAGATTCATAGCATCATAGTCTTTTAGAAACTTGCAGAATTTTTGAAATGGTCCCTCTACTGAGATGAGAGACATATATTTGTATGCTGACAGGGACGGGGATCTTACTTCCTTGCATTTTTTGGATAGCATTGTTCAAAAGTTTCCTTACTCATTTATTAAAAAAATATAGGGGTGCCTGGGTGAGTCGGTTGAGTGTCCAGCTCTTGGTTTCGGCTCGAGTCATGGTCTCAGGGGTCGTGAGATGGAGCCCCGCATCCGGCTCCGGGCTCAATGGGGAGTCTGCTTGAGATTCTCTCCCTCTCCCTGCCCCTTGCTTCTCCCCCTGCTGAAGAGTGCTCTCTCTCTCAAATAAAACAGCCAAGCACGATACAGTGTGGTGAGCTCGTCAGTGAGGTGCACACAGAAGGCGTACACAGGAGTGTACCCACAGGAGGCCAGCCCTGAGTCTTGGGGCGCTGTGGACTGGAGGAAAGAATATGTGTGACTAGGCTGAAGGGCAGTGTGTGTATATACGTGTGCTTGCACACACGTCTCTTGCGTATTTGTATGTGTGAAGTTTGAGGGCAGATCGGTCAGTTTCAGGCCAAGAGCACGCACGTGTAGAGGCTCGGGGCTTAGAAACAAATGATGACGTAAAACAACGTGTTAGTGACTGTACCTGGAGCCTAAGGTGGGAAACAAGGAGAGAACAGGTTAGAGGTGGAAGCAGGAGCCGGTTATGCCTAATCAGCCGGATGGCGGGTTTCGGTTTTAGTCTGTGGTCACGGACAGTTAGTGAAGGCTTTTCAGGGAAGAAATGACGGGATCAGGTTTCCTTTTCGGACTCTGGCTGCCATGAGGGTGAAAGAGTGGGAGCGAGGCCTGGAGGCGGGAGGCTGGCCCTGAGGCCGCTGCAGAAGGCGGAGGAGAGCTAACGGCCTCCGGGAGGAGGCGGTGGCCACAGAGATGGGAGACAGGTGGGCAGCTCCCAAACTTTCCTTGACATCCCAGGCAGGGGCAGGCAGCCTGCCTCGATTCTCTCTTTGAGAACTAGACATACCTCTGTGGTCGCGTGTCTGGTGACCTATTATAATGTTGGCTTGCACGTGTATTTCTGCACTGGACCGTGACATTCCTGCCAGGAATAAAGGCTTATTTTCATCTTGTGTCCAGTCTACCAGCTTTGCCCGGCATATGGTAGTTCCCTAGATGTTTGCTGAGGGAGAAATAGGTATCCCTTAGGCATTTCACCCATTTTTCTAGTTGTACTACTTGGCAGCTGTAGGGAACATATTTAAGTCTGTTTTCTATTTGAAGTCTCTCCAGAGCTCCCCTATCTGCTTCCAGGTTCAACAACCTAATCTTTTCCACGGTTGTATATCGGACTTGGTTTTGAATCCTTCACCATCCTAGTTCATCTGATGACAGTAAACTCCTAGGACTATGCATCACTCTTCTAGAATCTTGAGAGAGAAAAGCCAAGCGCCAGAAGGTGAGTGAGACCGAAGAATCTAACCAGCACTATACTGTTGGCCAGTGTCCACTCCTATCTGCATGATCCCTTCCTCCAAGGGCCAAGCTGGAGACTGAAGCAAAAAGAAAGTTCCTCAGAGGAGTGAACAACTTCCCCATACGTTCTACAATGTCCTTTATGTAAAGATTGGGGAGGGGGTGGAGAGACCGGAGGAAGGGGCACGTGGGCAAGGGTGGCTCCAGCCCCAAAAGCAAAGGGGACAAGGAGAAACAACCAGTTGAAATGAGAACCCGAGAGGGTCTGCATTGCAGTTTATCCCTTAG
This sequence comes from Callorhinus ursinus, assembly GCF_003265705.2. Lineage (NCBI taxonomy): Eukaryota > Metazoa > Chordata > Mammalia > Carnivora > Otariidae > Callorhinus > Callorhinus ursinus. Next base: position 40,299,712 of record NW_027397069.1, read on the forward strand.
GCTGTCAAAGCACAGAATATCAACTTCAACCCCACTCACAACTTACCAGCCGTCTCCTTCCCGTAAAACTAAAGCATTTAACATTCCTTGTCATTTTCCCTTAGATATACATGTATAAGCACATACTTGCTAGCAGGAGAAGGAGAAAGACGGCAGTATTGAAGAATAAAAGTTCCATTGTTCTGTTGCCTCTAAAGTAAGTGATGGAAATTATAAGCTAATTTACATATGGGAGATTAGCAGGGTATCCCTTTATTCCTATTAATATATTTTCCCTTCTTAATTATAAAGATTTGAATCTTTTTAAAACAACTTTATACAAAACATTTGTGTGGTTATAAGAACTGCATGTTAAATGCTAATTCTGGATGAGTTATTTGCATAACCTCACAAAGGAGCTAAATTGCTTGTATTTAATAATAAATAGAGAGTTTAAAAAGGATTGCGGATATCTTGAGAGAATGTGAAACAGAGAAAAAAATTTGCTTCTATTTTAAGATATGGAATTTTTTTTTTTTTTACTTTGAATTTAAAACTACTTCTCCATCCTCTAGGGAAAACTTGTCCTAACTTTCCGATAAGCTTAATAATCCAGGGCTCCTACAACATGGCGATTCAAATACATTGAAGGTGGAGAGCTAATAAGTTTTTAAATGAACATGGATAATTTTCAGAAGATGATAAATTGCATCTAAAATAGTTTTACATTTGGAAAGTGGAGACTTTTGAAGATTATAGAGTCTGCATATGCTAGCAAAATGGAAAGAATTGTAGAAGTGATCCAGAGAATTCAGGGAGAATCAAAATTCATAAAGAAAGAGAGATGAAAGACTTCTTGAAAGGATGGGGATTTGACAGTGTCCCTGACTTGGATATCAGTTGTCATTTCTGCAGGTGAGCAGGAAAAACATGTGAGTAGGGCGAACCCATGAAATAACTAAGGTGATAAACATCAAATCGAAATGAGATGTATGTATGTCGTTTTGAAGACTGGAACGAGTCTCTCGTCAGCATGTACTACGGTAGCCACTCCATCCTTCTCTTTCCCCTCTGCCGCTCAGCTCCTTGCTTAATGGACTCTATATTCTCAATTAACTGGCCATCTCTTTGCCAATCCCTCTTCATTCTCTTTTGCAGGCCACTCTTTCTCTCTTTGACCTTTAACCATTGACTGCTAATTCAGTCCTGAGCTTTCTTTTCTTTTTCTCCTGTCACTCACTTCTGGATGATCTCTTCAGTTTCCATGGCTTTAAATTCTATCTCTGGGCCCCAAATACCAAATTGACCCCCTAGCACCTGCCCTCTGAGTTGCGGTTTGCAGACGTTGGCCCATCACCTCCTCTCAGGTGTCTGCCAGCCTGTTGCGTGCAGCAGGCCTGTTCAAAACTACACCCTTGATGTGGTCCACCACCCATAGCTCCCCAAACTTCTCCACTTCAGTGGCTAGTATCACATCCACCTGTTCTAGCTGCTCGATAGCAGCACAACACCTCTATCACTTCTTTTTTAAAAATTTTTATTTATTTTAGAGTGTGTGCAAGAGTGTGGGGAGGGGTAGTGGGGGACTGAGAGAGAGAATCTCAAACAGACTCCCTGCTGTGCACAGAGCCCCACATAGGGCTCGATCCCACAACCCATGAGATCATGACTTGAGCTGAAACCAAGAGTCGGCCGCTTAACTGACTGAGCCACCCAGGTGCCCCTCACTGTCACTTCTGTGTGGAAAAACCTGTCAGATTCTTCCACTGTTCATTTCCCCCACTGGCACTCTAGGGTAAGCCACCATCTCACATAGACGATATTTTGTTGTCTTCCCCGATAGCTACTGACAGTCCAGTAACCAGTCTCTCCAACAACAGCAACAACAGCAGTGTAATCCTTATACCCTAAATTGTTACCAGCTTCTTCTCCTTAGACCTAACAGGCAGATTCTATACCCTATTGCAAAATGGCCACTCTGTGTTGCTGCAAGGTTGACCTGCCCTATGAACACGCCACTTTCCTATTAAAACCCTTTCAGTGGTTTCCTTTTGCATAAGAATAAAATCTAAACTCCTTACAATGGTGTTATAGACTGAATGTTGGTGCCACCCCCCTCCAAATTCATATGATGAAATCCTAACCCCCAATGTGATGATATTAGGTGGGGTCTTTGGGAGGTAATTAGGTCATGAGGGTGGAGCCCTTGTGAATGTGATCAGTGCTTTTATAAAAGCTTGCATACTCCCTTTTGCCATGTGAAGACATGAACAAAAAGACAGCCATCCATGATCCTCACTAAACACTGAATCTTCTGGCACCTTGATACTGGACTTCCCACCCTCTATAACTGTGAGAAATGAATGTTTGCTGTTTAAACCACCAGTCTATGGTATTCTACCATAGCAACCCAGATGTACTAAGGCAAATGGTCCATAAGGACCCCATGTGATGTGGCCCTTGCCTGACAAAATTTAACCAACCCCTGCCCCTTCTGCGTTTCTGACTTCCCTCTGGCCACACTGACCTTCTTTCAACCCCCCAAATGTCCCATGTTTTTCCAGTGTCCGAGATGTTTTTTTTAAAGATTTTTTTAATTTATTCGCTAGAGAGAGTGAGAGTACAAGCAGGGGGAGTGGCAGGCAGAGGGAGAAGCAGGCTCCCTGCCAAGCAAGGAGCCCGATGTAGGACTCGATCCCAGGACCCTGGGATCATGACCTGAGATGAAGGCAGATGCTTAACTGACTGAGCCACCCAGGCGTCCCTCCAGTGTCCGAGATGTTAAATATGCTTTTCCTATACTGGAAATACCCTTTCCCCTGCTTTTATGTAACCAACTCTTTGAATTCTCAGCACATATGCAACTCTCTCAGTGAGGCCCTCCCTGCTTACCAGTTCTGAGTAAGCTTTCCCCTATGATTTACCATGTATCACTCCACCTTGTCTGTTTCCTTCAAAGCACTCATCATAATTTGTATTTAACATATTTTTATTTACTTGTCTATTGACCGCCCCTTCTGCTAGACTGCTAATACCCTAAGAACAGGGATTATATTTGTTTTATTATCTAAAGAGCTTAGTATAATACCTGTCACCTACTAGACTTCCAATACTTGTAGAATGAATGAAGAAATAAATAAATGAATGAGGGCCATTATAGAAGTAAAGTTTTCTACAAAATTCTTGGTGAGTGAGTGAAACTAGTCAACCGCTTAGTATCTGAAAATTCAGTGGTGAGTGCCCATAGTTTGCTACTTGAAGACAATACAGTTTAGGGAAGAAATTATGACCTATAGCAGTATTTCCATGTCTGGAGAATATTAAAGGTTTTGGAAGGTAGCCTTTCAAAATGTCAAGTGCCTATTGTATTGAGGTTTTTAATGTTTTCAAATGATTTAAGCTAAATTGCATTCTCATTATTTACTCACAAAATGCTTGCAGGGCCCCAAGGAATAGAGTCAAGCCCTACAAATGAAGACAGGGAAGTCAGCACACGGAGACTGAAGTGGGCTGTCTGTGCACATCTCCAATTTCGGAGACTGAAGTGGGCTGTCTGTGCACATCTCCAATTTTCCTAGCATGAGACAGAAAAAATCATGGCAAAGTGACTCTAGAGTAGAATTACATACCAGGGTGGATTGGGACCAAACAACTTTAGCTCTGACAATATAGGATTCAATGACTCTCAACATTCAATGAGTTTATATGGTTCCTTGCATTTCTATGCTATTTTCTTTGTTCTAATATAATTTTTCCTCAAGTCCTACATATTGCTTCTGGAGTTATCCGGAATAATTATCTATGCAAGGATGATATCAAACCCTAGGCATTTCCAAAAACAAAAACAAAAATAAACCCCAAAACCAAAAGCGTTGTGACCTGCTAGGGAATAGCCTCTGCCCTGCTGATTCCTTTGAGTGACATTTCAAAGCTGATTACTTAGCCCTATTCAGACAGATATCCCACTGCAATCAACATCCTTCTTGTGTCTGCCTCAATAGGGATTTTGCCTTAATAAGAAATATAGAATTGGGTTCTTAGTGATAATTATGATAATAATTTTCAAAGGACAAGTCTTTCCCTTAATAAATAATCCTTCTCTAAGAGCAAGCATCCTTGAATCTTATCTCTGCTGTTTTTCAAATGAACATTTAAAAAAATCAATTTTGATGCTTGAGACTGATGCAAGGATAAGTGGAACTCTGAGATGACAGACTCTGCTTTTATGTGGATATGAATGTGTACCTGATGCCAACAGCACAGGGGAAACAAGCAAATTTTATTAAGGTCTTCTTTACTCTTCCAATACCAAAGATAACCTCAGATTTATATTCAATAAAATATCCCATCTCCATCCTAAACTAGCTAATTAAAACCAACAGAGGCTACCAGATCAACATATTGCTACCATTGTAGTTTAATACAAGGCAGGTGGTGTTTGGATGGCTTGAGGTGATTTAGCGCCTATTTCCACTCACCATCCCTCAGTCTACCTCCAAAAATAGATAATTAAGTAAAAACAGTATTTGCTAGACTATAGCTATAAGTCCTCTGGCCTCCCTTGAATTCACATTGCTGCCTCTAAGCTGCTCATATGTGGGAATTCTGGACCCACCACTGGAGACTGCAATATGGTGAGGTAGCTAAAATTATATAAGATTCTAAAGGAGTACAAAGTAATATAAATGGCTGGGAGGCAGTGGGAGTACAATATTTTCATAACATTGTCTCTGTACCCTCACAGTTTAAGGTAGATGCCTGCATTTCACTATTACAATGGTAAGACCACTGACCAGAGTTGAGAGAGCAGGGATCTAATTTGGTCATGCCACTATTAGCTGTGGATCTTTATCCTAAAATTGAATGTATTCTAGTTCTGCTTCTGGGAAAATAAAATAGGCATTGTTTTCCTTATATATTCTGTTAAATACAATGTAAAAAACCCTAGACATTGTATATAAAACAAACCTAAGACACTGAAAGGTGGAGAGAAGAAGACAGACCAGCAAGAGACTTTGGGACTTAAGACATGGTGGTGAGTTCTGTACGTTTTCTTTTAGCCTCATATATCTCAGACTTGGAGTTGAAAAAGCCAACAATACAGGAATGCCGGTGGGGGCAGGGGAAAAAAGCCACAACAAAGTCCTGTTCTCAGTCTAGCCAAAGGATCAGAAAAAGGCAGCCTGGCAAGACAGGAAACTTTTAGACAATAAAAGCAAAGCATCACAGAAAAGACTTTGGCTCCATCCCCATCCCCACTAGCAAAGGCTGAGTAGAACAAGGAGCTGAGACTTCCACTCACACATTGCTGTAAGAAGTGCCACAACACCCCAGTAGGTTGGTGTGTGAGAAGGCCAAATGGGAAGCCAGGACATTCATCCCTGCCAACCAGTAATGAGCCCTCTCCCTCTCATATCACTGGAGACCACACAAGTCTGTAGCTCCAACCCCATCCAGCAGTGATAAGGCGTTCCTACCCCCTCTTTCCTGGGGTGATGTCAGAGGAGGCCTAAAGGGGAATCAGGACTTTTACCATCAACCAGCAGTAACAAGGCCATCTCCCATGATGTCAGTAAAGACCACAAGGGGAGCTGAAAGTCCCACCCCCTCAAGCAGTACTGAGGATCCCCTACCAGGTGTCAGCCGAGGCTGAATGACTACAGAGGCTACCTCTACCTGGCAGTCATAAGGAGGTACCCTCCCCTGTCCTTGAAAGAACAGTGTTCAAGAAAGAGAGTTAAAACGGAAGGCTTAAATAACATCTAGTGTCTCATTACAAAATACAAAAATGTCCAGATTTCCATTGAAAATTATTCATACCAATAACAAGGAAAATCTAAAATTAAATTTAAAAAGACTTGTGGGCGCCTGGGTGGCTCAGTCGGTTAAGTGTCTGATTCTTGGTTTCAGCTCATGTCATGAACTCATGGTCATGAGATCAAGCCCCGAATTGGGCTCTGTGCTGGACATGGAGCCTACTAAGATTCTCTCTCCCCCTCTCCCTCTGCTCCTGCCCCCTATACTCACTCACTCTCTCTCTCTCAAAAAAAACCAAAACAAAACATGAAGGTCAGAAGAAAGTGAAAATAAAAACATATATCGAATGAAAATAGAACATACCGAAATCTGTGTGACACAGCTAAAGCAGTGCTAAGAGGGAAATTTATAACACTATTAGTATGTTAATAAAAAGAAACAGTCTCGGGCGCCTGGGTGGCTCAGTTGGTTAAGCGACTGCCTTCGGCTCAGGTCATGATCCTGGAGTCCCGGGATCGAGTCCCACATCGGGCTCCCTGCTCAGCGGGGAGTCTGCTTCTCCCTCTGACTCTCTTCCCTCTCGTGCTCTCTATCTCTCATTCTCTCTCTCTCAAATAAATAAATAAAATCTTTAAAAAAAAAAAGAAACAGTCTCAAATCAATAATATAACATCCCACCTCAAGAACTTGGAAAAAAGAGCAAAATAAACCCAAAGAAAGCAGGAAGGAAATAATAAAGAGCAGAAGGTAATGAAATTAAAACAGAAAAACTATGGGGAAAAAAAGGAATTGAACAAATAGTTGGTTCTTTTTTTAAAAAATTCAAGTATAATTAACATACTATAGTGCTATATTAGTCTCAGGTGTACAGTATAATGATTCAGTAATTCTATACACTTCTCAATGCTCATCAAGATAAGTGTATTCTTAATCCTCTTTATCTGTTCCCCATGCACCCACCTACATTTGAGAGTAGTTCTTTTTGTTTCTTTTTTTTTCTTTGTTCATTTGTTTTGTTTCCACACACGAATGGAATCATATTTGTCTTTTTTTGGCTGACTTATTTCACTTAGCAATATACCCTCTAGGTCCATCCATGTTGTTGCAAATGGCAAGATTTCATTCATTTTTATTGCTGAGTAATATTCCTGTGTGTGTGTGTGTGTACACCACATCTTTCTTATCTAGTCATCTATTGATGAACACCTAGGTTGCTTCCGTATCTAGGCTATTGTAAGTAATACTGCCACAAACAAGGGTGCATATGTCTTTTCAAATTGTGTTTTCATTTTCTTTGGGTAAATAACCAGCAATGGAATTACTGGGTCGTATGGTATTTCTATTTTTAATCTTTTGAGGAATCTCTATACTGTTTTCCGTAATGGCTGTACCAGTTTGCATTCTAACCAATAGTGCAGGAGGGATTCTTTTTCTCCACATCCCCACCAACACTTGTTATTTCTTGTCTTTTAGCCATCTGACAGATGTAAGGTGATATCTCATTGTGGTTTGATTTGCATTCTCCTGATGATGAGTGTTGTTGAGCATCTTTTCATGGGTCTGTTGGCCATGTGTGTGTCTTCTTTGGAAAAATGTCTATTCGTGTCCCCTGCCCATTTTTTGGCCAAATTGAGTTGTGGTGTGTGAGTTGGGGTGAGTTGTATGTAAGTTCTTTATATAGTTTGGATGTTAACCCCTTATTGGATATATCATTTGCAAATATCTTCTCTCATTCAGTAGGTTGCCTTTTTGTTTTGTTGATGGTTTTCTTTGCTGTGAAAAAGCTTTTTAGTTTGGTGTCGTCCCAATAGTTTGTTTTTGCTTTTATTTTTCTAGCCTGAGGGGATATATCCATAGATATGTTGCTAATGGTGATGTCCAAGAGATTACAGAATATATTTTCTTTTAGGAGCTTTATGGTTTCAAGTCTCACACTTAGGTTCATTTTGAGTTTATTTTTGTGTATGGTGTAAGAAAGAGTGCAGTTTCATTCTTTTGCATGTAGCGGTCCAATTTTCCTAGCACAATTTGTTAAAAAGGCTGTCTTTTCCCTGTTGTATATTCCTGCCTTCTTTTCATAGATGAATTGACCATATAAGTGTGGGTTTATTTCTGGGCTCTCTATCCTGTTTTATTGTTCTATGTATCTATTTTTTTAATGATTTTATTTATTTATTTGACAGAGAGAGACACAGTGAGAGAGGGAACACAAGCAGGGGGAGTGGGAGAGGGAGAAGCAGGCTTCCTGCCAAGCAGGGAGCCCGATGCAGGGCTTGATCCCAGGACCCTGGGATCATGACCTGAGCCGAAGGCAGACACTTAACGACTGAGCCACCCAGGCGCCCCTATGCACCTATTTTTGTGCCAGTACCTTACAGTTTTGATTGCTACAGTTTTGTTGTGTATCTTGAAATCTGAGATTGTGATACCTCCAGCTTTGTTCTGTCTCAAGATTGCTTTGGCTATTTGGGGTCTTTTGTGGTTCCATATAAATTTTAGTATAATTTGTTCTGGTTCTGTGAAAAATATTGTTGGTGTTTTGATAGGGATTGCATTAAATCTGTAGATTGCTTTGGGTAGTATAGGCATTTGGCATTATTGGTTCTTCCAATCCATGAGCATGGAACATCTTTCCATTTGTTTATGGCATTCTTCAATTTCTTTCATCAATGTTTTATAGTTTTTAGAGTACAGATCTTTCACCTCCTGGAAAAGTTTGTTCATAGGTATTTTATTTTGGTGCAGTTTGTGAATGGGATTGTTTTCTCAATCTCAAAGATCTGGTTCTTTGAAAAGATTAATAACTTTGACAAATTTCCTGTATGGCAAAGAAAAGAGAGAGAAGACAAATTATCACTATCAGAAATGAAAACAGAGGCTATCACTAAAAACACTGCAGACATCAAATGATATTAAGGGAATACTAAAAACAGGTATACACACAGATTTGGCAACTTAGAGAAATGGACCAATTCCTCAAAAAACACAAGTTACTACAGTTCACCTAATATGAAATAGATCATTTGAATATTTCTATAACTATTTAAAAATTGAATTCATAATTTTAAACACTACCCCAAAATAATTCTCCACTCCTAAATGGTTCTATGGAGAATTCTACCAAATGTTTAAAGAATTAACACCAATTCTACACACGATCTCTTCTGGAAAATAAAAGAGCAAAGAACACTTCCTAATTCATTTTATGAAGCTAATATTTTTCAGATATCAAAACCAGGTGAAGACAGCAAAAAAACAAGAAAACTACACAGCAGTATCCTTCATGAATATGAATGCAAAATCTTTAACAAAATATTAGCAAATAGAATTCAGCAATATATAAAACAGAATTATTATACCATGAGCAAGTGAGATTCATTCCAGAGATGCAAGACCAGCTCACTATTTGAAAATTATTCAGTGTAATCAATTTGATATCATCTACTATATTAAAGAAGAAAAAAATAACAAATCAATCAATACAGAGCAATCATTTGACAAAATTCAATACCCATTCATGAAAAATAGCAGTAAAGGGGAATTTACACAACTTGATAAAGAATATCTACAAAAAAACCCTACAACTAACATACTAAATGGCACATTATAAGGATGTCTGCCTCTACCAATGTTATTCAACATAGTGCTAGAATTTGTAGCCAGTGCAATAAGACAAAAAAAGGAAATAAAAGGCATATAAATCATAAAAGAAGAAATAGAACTAGGTATTCTATTACAGAGGACATAATTGCCTATGTAGAAAATTTCAAAATCTACCAAAAAATCTCCTAGAACTAAGTGAATTCAGCAGTGTGGCAGGATGCAAGATTTACATACAAAATTTGATTGCATTTCCATATACTAGCGATGAACATATGGACACTAAAATTTAAAACACAACACCTGTACAATAGCTGTGTGTGTGTGTGTGTGTGTGTGTAAATCTAACAAGACATGTACAGAATTGTATGCAAAAACTACACAATGCCGATATAAGATCTAAATAAATGGATAGAAATACAGCGTTCATGAGTTAGAAGAGTCAGCATAATAAAGGTATCAATTCTCTCAAAACTGACATACAAGTTTGACACAATTTCTACAAAAATTCCAAAAAGTTTTTTTACAGATATATATAAGATTATTCTAAATTTTATACAAAAAGCCAAAGGAACTAGAATAGCTAAAACAATTCTGAAAGTAGAATAAAGTGGGAGGAATCAGTCTACCTTGTTTACAGATGTTTGATATAGGTATATTAATCAAGCCTGTGGTATTGATAGAGGGATAGACCCACAGATCAGTGGAACAGAATAGAGAACCTAGAAAGACATCCACACAAACATACCTAATAGATTTTTTTTTAAGATTTTATTTATTTATTTGACAGAGAGAGAGACAGCGAGAGAGGGAACACAAGCAGGGGGAGCAGGAGAGGGAGAAGCAGGCTTCCCGCCGAGCAGGGAGCCCAATGCGGGGCTCAATGCGGGGCTCAATCCCAGGACCCTGGGATCATGACCTGAGCTGAAGGCAGACACTTAATGACTGAGCCACCCAGGCGCCCCATACCCAATAGATTTTTGACAAAGGTGCAAAGGTGAGAGAAAGCCCATTCAACGTTCAATAGTGCTGTGGGAATTGGAAATCTTAGGGTTTAAAAAAACAACAACCAGGGCGCCTGGGTGGCTAAGTTGGTTAAGCGACTGCCTTCGGCTCAGGTCATGATCCTGGAGTCCCAGGATCGAGTCCCACATCGGGCTCCCTGCTCAGCAGGGAGTCTGCTTCTCTCCCTCTGACCCTCTTCCCTCTCGTGCTCTCTATCTCTCATTCTCTCTCAAATAAATAAATAAAATCTTAAAAAAAACAACAACAACCAAAAAGCAAACCCTTGACCTAAGTCTCACACCTTATTAAAAAAAAAAAAGCACAAAATGGATAACAGACATAAATGTAAAAACTATAATTTTTAAGAAAATCTACAATAATAAGAGCTAAGCAAAGACTTCTTTGACTGGATACCAAAAATATCCTTAAAAGGAAAAATTGATAAATTGGACTTTATCAAAAACTTTTAAATGTTTGCTTTGTGAAGGACCCTGTTAAGAAAATGAAAGGACTAATTACAGGCTGGCAGAAAATATTTGTAAATCACCTGACAGGGGGCTAGTATTTAGAACATAAAAAGAAATCTCAAAACTGATCAAAACAATCCTATTAGAAAATTGACAAAAGACACAAAGTGACATTTCACGAAAGAGGATATAAAGTGGCAAATAAGGACATGAAAAAATGTCCAACAATATTAGCCATTAGAGAAATGCAAATTAAAACTGCAATTAGGTATCACTGTATGTCTATCAGAATGGCTGAGATAAATAGTGACAACGCCGAACGTTGGTGAGGGTGTGGAGAAACTGAATCACCCATGTGTTACTGGTGGGAATGTAAAATGGTACATTCACTCTGGAAAACAGCTTGGCAGTTTTTTAAAAGAATAAAATAAACATGCAGTTACCATATGACCCAACAATTACACTCCCGGGCATTTATCCCAGGGCAATGAAAACTTATGGTTACACAAAAAAACCTGTAACACACAAGAGTAGATTGTAGTTTTCCTCATGATACACAGAAGCTGGAAACAATCCAGAAGTCCTTCAGTGAGTGAGGGAGTAAACAAACTGTGGACCATCCATAGCACAGAATACTGCTCAGCAATACAAAGGAACAAGCTATTGATCTATCTAACAACTGGATGACTCTCCAGAGAATTATGCTAAGTGGAAAAAAAAGCCAATCTCAAAAAGTTAGATTTCTGCAGCATTGTTGAAATGACAACATTATAGAAATGAACAGATTAGTTGCCACTAGCAGTTAAGGAGTGGGTGATGGTGGGAGGGAAGTGGTGTGGCTTTTAAGGCAACATGAAATATACTTACCATGATGGAAGTGTTCATTAACTTGACTGTATCAATGTTAATATTCTGATCCTGACATTGCATTTTAGTTCTGTAAGATGTTACCTTCGGGGGAAAATGGATAAAGGATACACAGGACCTCTCTGCATTTTTTTTTTTTTTAACAACTGTGTGTGGATTTACTATTGTCTCAAAAAAAAAAAAAGAGGGTATCATCAGCCTGGGTAGTCTCTTATATCACTTTTCAGTTCACTAACTCATTCAATCATTATTTGTGTCGAACTATTGTAAATACAAAAAAAGTGTAAACTTAAGACACAAAGGCTAATTTAAGCTAATAAATTTTAGTATTTATGACTACAGGAGAAATAGGTCACTGAGTTGGAAATTAGTAGACCATATTCAAAATGGTAAATTCTCCTTACATAATCATCTCAGGTTGAGAATAGCAACTTTAGGGTCAACTTGTGATATTCTATATGGAATAAAGTAAAAATCTCAGGTTCATTTCATACAATCCTATAAAAAGCCTGTGGAAAAAAATTCTATCACACACATGTGGCCTGGTAGGACTACTAGGAAGGAATGAATGGCAATTTCCCATGCACTATAAACATGCTATTCTAAAGAACACAAGGTTACATAAATACTATGCTCTTTCTGGCAAAAACAAAGAGAAAAAGAAACTGCACACATCAAAATAATACAAAATGAAAAAAACCCAACAATCTATTTGCACGGTATAGCTTTTTCTGAATGTAACTAATCCATTCATTCTGACTGAACTTTTGAACACGCCAGAGTTTGGCCGGATATGGACTAAGAGAGGATGAGCTCACAATGTGCTACCTAGTGCTGCACTTGTGTCAAGAATCAGCCCTCAGGAGTCAATATGAAAGAGAAAGGCAGACAATCCAACTAACTGCATTCCAAGGAGTCCAAGATAAGAGGTGAAGTCCAGACTTGAGGCCACAGGTCAGAAACCAGGAGGAACAGAAATTCCACCCAGAGTAGACAAAGCCTGAGGTAATTATCCACACTATTGAGGCATCACTAAAAATACTTCTATAGGATACTTGTGTTTCCACTATAGGTAAGAGATTAACGGACCTGCTAAAATTCCAGGTCAGTTCAGACATATTTATTTGACAGATATTTACTAAGGACCTCCTGTCTCTCTTGGGCTTTATGCTAAGTATTGGAGCAAAAGACATTAAGTGCTTACAGCTCAGTTGAAGAGAGGGACATGGTAGCAATGACCAAGGCCTGTGAAGAGCTGGAGGCAAGCATGGGTGAGCTGTGTGCCCCCAACGAGGCATTTGTGTTGTTCTGTGGGCTTGTGGCAATAGAGAGACAGAGAGGGAGGCAGGCCAGAGAAAATGTTCCTAAGATCGTGCCACTTGAACTGGGTCTTGAAAGGACAAAAACTTTCAAGGAGAGAAGGATTGGGAAAGAAATTTCAGGCAGAGGGAAAAGAATCTGAAAGAGATACTGAGGATTGGAAAAAACCATGGTGCCTCTAGAAAAATTGCATTCTGGAAGAAATTGACCAGGTGAAGCTGGGCCCTTGGGGGACACTAGATAGAGCCACTGATTAGGGGAGGCAGAGAACTGAAAGCAAGGGCATTAAGGCTGCACAAAGGACGGTATATCTTCAGGTTGTACTCTAGGTTCAGAATGCCAGCTTCCTGGTTTTACCCCCCGAGGTAGAGATTTAGAACCAGTGGTTCTCAAATTTAACGTATGTATGATTCTTCTGGGATGTTGCTAAAATGCACATTTTTGATATGTTAGGTCTAGAGAAGGGCCTGAGATGCTACCTTTCTAACAGGGTCCTGGATGATGCTGACTCTGTTGATCCATGGACCACACTGTGAACAGCGAGGGTTTAGAGTCCACTAGTCTTTAGAGTGGATGTGGAAAAGTTCCTTTGGAATGAGGGAAGAAAATGTGAGAACTTAACATTTATAGTCTTTATCAAAAAAGTAGGAAATTAAACTTTGCTACAGTAATATACAGATCAACTCTGGCCCTGTCACTCACTCTGTCTGCTAGACAGTTGACATGTGTAATATCTAAGGTATCCTGAAGGAAAGGCAGGCATTCTATAACTTGGAGGCATTGACAGTAACACCTTTTATTCTATGTCATATTTCAACTTATGGCCACATACTGCAGTTATAATATATTGTTCAGTGGATATCTGGATTATATAACCTAATGTCAACTAATCTTCATAAAATGAACAAGCAGCTTAAAAGGACTCCTATGCACAAACTACTGACTAGAAATCAAATGAGGAATATAAATGCAAGTGAACAGTTCAGTGGTCGTGAGAATGCTTCTACTCCCAGAGTGCGCTCTTTTTTTTTTTAAGATTATTTATTTATTTGAGAGAGAGAGAATGAGAGATAGCATGAGAGAGAAGAGGGTCAGAGGGAGAAGCAGACTCCCTGCCGAGCAGGGAGTCCCATGCGGGACTCGATCCCCGGACTCCAGGATCATGACCTGAGCCGAAGGCAGTCGCCCAACCAACTGAGCCACCCAGGCGCCCCAGAGTGCACTCTTGATAGTCACAGCATGATGTCAAAATAACGATTCCAAGATCTGACTCCAAGTTGGTTAAAAATAAATCAAAATGATGAGTAAGACTATTTGCAGTATGGATTTACATCTAGCAATAGCAACTAATTCAACCATGGGTGTGTAGTGTTCCTTGGGATATCAGTGAAACCATCACAATTAGTTGTTTTTAAAACAACTCCATAAAGCAAACCTCTACTATTTTTCAGCATTTAAGACACCCAGTACTCAATTAAATCTGATGATACATTTTTAAAAACCAGGTTTGCATTTTTTTTTACATAATAGCAGAGGCAAAAAGTCAGGTGTTAGGGGATGACTTTCTAATGGAGTCTTTCTAATGGAGTAAGAAATGGCTGAAAGACTACAAGAAAACAATATGACAGCCAGCCACATCAAATACCAGTGACTCAAGAACCCCCCAGGTCCCAAAGTCATCTCCATTCAGTGAGAAGTTGAGAATAGTACACAGGAGGTTTTTGATAGGCCCGGAAGTGGCTTACATCACTTTTGCTCATATCTGTTGGCCTGAACTCAAAACTTGACTGCAACTCACTGCAAGAGAGGCTGGGAAATGACATCTGCCAACAGTTTCAAAAGAGCTGAGTTTGAAGTCAGTATCTCTATCAAGTAGGACTGGAGGCTGAGAAGTAGTAGGTGAGGGAACTATTGTATGTCTTTATGGTTACACTGTGTGCATGTGGGCTTTTTGAAAATTATTTCAAAAAATAAATAATGATGATAAAATAAATGGGCATCCAAACAGGCATTTAGAACTGGCAACCAATCTGTTTTGAGTACATGATTTTCTTTTTTAAGGTTCTATTGTTATTTTTTTGAGGGTATACATGTACTTAGACCTACTTGAAAGTGTAGATACGGAAACAGGAAAATAATGCTTAAGGTCTGCTAATATTTTATTCCAAATGCACATAAATGACTTTCTACTAGATTCCTACAAAAGTAATGACAACATTAATAGATTTTAGGGTGTATTATGAAGACTAAGCATTAAAATATATGAATCTAGATGGGTTTACTCTCTTTTAAAATTAGTCTATAAACTAGTATGCAAAATACCCATTTCTGAATACTTAATTGATATCTAATAATATTCTCTAGAATTTAGGGAATTAATCTAATTAATTTTGCTAGGCTGACAACAAAAAGCATAGAAAACAACTCAAGAAATGCAGACCATATAACAGATGACTGTTCTTATTACCTCTGGAAATAATAATTCCCAGGGAAGATAAAACGTTCATCATACTGTTGTAAAATGAATGAAAGCTGCAATTTAAAATTCCAAATCCTGATAACATAACTGTACAAGAGGGGAAAGTGAAATTTATAAGGAACAATTAGAAAAATTATAAATACTTAGGTTTTCTAAAATTATTTTATAATGTATTTGATCGCTGAGCTATTAAGATTTTTCTCTCATAAAATTATAATAAATTCTAGTCAGTCTGAAAAATCCTATCAGCAGGAAGCATGTGTGTCTTTTTAAAACGCAATGTGGCTTTAAAATGAGCAATTCCTAATTATTAACCTTAAAACATCTCAACAAACAGAAATAGAGATAAATGCTTTGTTTTTCCGGAACTCCACACCAGGCACTTTCATCCTCTCCTCCTTCCTTCATAGGAAGGAAATCTTTGCACAGAGGATTTACAAGTCTTTGGAAAAGCAAAATCATTAGAACAAAACCTGTGGCCATTTGAACAAAGTACAGGTTTGGCCCACTATCCAAAACAGAGCCTTCCTATGAAACGTTTCCTAATCGAAAATGGCGTCAAGGAAGGAAGCAATTACCATTAATTTATATGGAAAAATTTTGAGCATTCTGAGACTCAAAAAATAACCTCTCTTAGGCTTTTCTGATACCTTACAACACATCTTGCTAATGGATGTGCAAAATAAATTGAGATGAAGCACAGATGCTCACACAGTTCAAAGCTATGGCGGCTGGATGCTGAGTGCAGTTCCCAGGGAAGGAGTTTGGCGGTGCCCCTCTCGCTGGAAAGAGTGAACGCTGCCTCTATAAAGGCTCACTCCAAAACAAATGCTGAATGCTATTTTCACTTTTCACCTTTTTTTGTAAAAGCAAAGATCCTTTTCAGATTTCTTTCCATTAGCAAAAACACATGCATATATAAAAACAAAGTGACATAATGTGAACTTTTGAAAAGCAGGGGATATTTGTATCAGGGTAGGTAATAACAATTGGACTTTTGAGTTATTAAAGCAATACATTTTTTACTCAATTTGGGAAATATGATGAGTATCTGTAATCTTTACTCAGTATTAAATGATTTTTCTCTCCTAAGACAAGAATTTTCAGACTGACCTCTTCAGGTTTCTTCAAGACCTAACTCAATTATTGTATTTTTCTCTCAGACTTTCTAAAGCAGTGAAGTATTTTTAAAAATCAGTATGGTATTTGTCTTATTTTGTATAATTTTTATGGGGGTAGTTAGCTGTCAAGCAAATGTAGAATACTTATAAACACACTTCTTTTAAACCTGATGTGATGTCTGCAGTTGCTAGAAGCAATACCATTATCCCCGCTCTAAGTAGAGTTCAGGTGAATCATGATGATGTTTGGCAGGTCCTAGTTGATGATCTCATGTTGGGACGGTCCCATCAAGAAAAGAATGAAGCAAGGTGCTGAACAGATCCAGATTTAAAGTAAGCATATTTGAGGTTGCAAACAGGATCTGGGAAACCAAGATTGGAATTTGTTTCAGATCTTCTGGGAAACTCCTTCAGCTTAAGAGAGTGCAAACACCATAAAAAAAATCTTTCAGTTGTCGAACAGCTGAATGCTGATGAACGTGCACCCGAAGTGCTCACGCCAGCAGATTTGCTGGATCTAGTACTATTTTGGGGAGTCAGCACATGTTGTATACTCATGACCTGCCAGAGTCCAAGGACAGGCCACAGCCCAAAGACATGAGCAGCAGAAGACACAGTTCAGAAACACAGCTGTGAGTCACGACCAACTCAAAAATGTCCCAAAATATTTTCAAAGGGACGGAACCATGTATTTGGTAGCTACTTTCAACAAAACAAAAATCCTTATGATACTGCCTCTATCCTTGATTTGACCTGCTTTGAGCCAAATGTCTGTGTTGCCTCCAAACTCATGTATTGAAATCTTAACCTCCAAAAGATGGTATTAGGTGGTGCGGCCTTTGGGAGATATTCAGGTCATGAGGGTAGAACCCTTATGAATAGGATTCATGCCCTTATAAAAGAGACACCTCAGAACTTTCTAGTTCCTTTGCTATATGAGTACACAGGGAGAAGGTGCCAGCTATAAACCAGGAAGAGTCCCTTCACCAGAATACAACCATGCCAGTGCCTTAAGGCTTCCCAGCCTCCAGAACTGTGAGAAATACATTTCTATTGTTTATAAGCCACCCAGTCTGTGGTATTTTGTTATAGCAGCCCAAATGGACTGAGACATGGCCTTTATACCTCTTATTAAGATTACTGACTCAGCCCCCCAATCTCCTTCAGTTTCCTCCATGACTTCTCACATTTGAGTGTGAGCTCTTGCTAAGCTAATTTCCTAAAAAGATATTCTCATGATTTCCTTTTTTTTTTTCCCCACAACTTCCGTACTTCAGTGAGGTTGGCCCATGTGGAAGATTATTTGTAAAAATGGCTGCTTCCTGTGGTCTACACCTTTGCAATGTGACTTTGCAGCTCCTTCCATTGAGAGGTAGAGTCCAATTCCTTACCACTTTAACCCGGCTTTGTGATATGCATTGACCAGAATAATGTGGCAAAAATGATAGAGTGCCAGGTTCGCGTCTAGGCCTCAAGGGGCCTTGACATGCTTCTGCTCTTGCTGTCTTGTACCTCTGCCCCCTGCCAAGTGAGAAAAAAACCACACAGTAGTCAGCTAGAGCATGAAAGACTGTGGAGACAGGCTTGGCACTTCAGCCAACAGCCAGCCGACAAACCAACCAGCAAACCTAACATGTAAGTGAGTTATTCTAGAACAGCCAGCACCCAGCTGACCTAGTTGACTACAGTCCAACTGACAGCAAGCCCAATTAAGATACACCGAGCCTAGCCCACATCAGCAGAACCACCCAACCTAAAAATAATAGGCAAATGGCCTTTGTTTTAAGTTGGGAGGTGATTTGTTACAGAGCAGTAACTAAGGAATGTAGCCCCCATACATCTGATGTATATTCCCAGCTCTATGTATGTATGTTGTTCTTCATAGAATGCCTCCCTCTCTTTCCTCCACTTGCATCTGTTCACTTTTAAGACTCAAGTCAAGTGCTGTCTCACAAAGGCTTCTTTGACTGTAACCCATATAAATATCTCTCTTCAGTTGAATAATACATTTTTCATTTTTCTCTGTAATATTTCATGTATCCTGTATTCAATTATACAAACCCTGAGTTATATCAACCCCCAACACAGAGCTAGCTCATTTTGTAGGCTTCATAAAAATTTACTCGCTAAAAACAAACAGATTTGCTGTTCTCCCTACCCATCCAACCTGTGGCATGGTTTAGGCATCAATATGAACTGCCTCAACTGACCATGTCTTGGAACTGATTAACAAGTGCAAAGGTTTCCCTGCTGAAGATCTTTATAAAGAGAATTGATGGATATATAAATATAGTTTACTTAAACAATCAATTTCCTTTAAATTGAACTATATTGATAGATTTTCATAGATAGATATATATATCTATATATGTATATATCTCCTTAAGAAAATTCCCCCTTTGTAAGGGCTATCAGTTTTTGTTTCTGCTTATTAAGGATGTACTTCATATTCATTTTACTTGACACTACAGGAAATTGTGCATGACTCAGGCTTCATAATTCTGAGCTTATTTCTGAGATGCTTTGTCTATTATTTCAAATTGTCACAAGGTCGGTTGACTCTTCACATGCATCAGGTAAAATAAGAAATATGTATATACATACAAATTTAAATACCATAATAAATTCCCATATTCGGTATCATCCACGACCACCTCATGTTCTAACGTCACCTTTTCTTTTTTTCCAGAATGCATGCTACTTAGACATGATTCTGCAAATGTTACAGCATCGGAGTTTTAGTGCAATGAACAGTTATAGCCTATTTATCACTTTGAATTCATCCATCACCTCGGTGAAATTCCAACAATTATAATGAGCAATTTATTTAAAAATTAATTATGCTTAAGTGTAGTTTTACTGGCTTTTCCTTAGAAATCAAGGAATGCATGTTCATTTATTAAAAAAAAAATCCTGTCTCAGCTCAAAACTCTTATGCTTAGTGTTAAATAATATTACTGAATATTATATATAAGCCACTCAAGAAGCAAATTTTTTAAAAGATTTTATTTATTCATTCATAAGAGAGACAGAGAGAGAGGCAGAAGCAGGCTCCCCGCTGAGCAGGGAGCCCGATGCGGGACCCGATCCCAGGACCCTGGGATCACAACCTGAGCCGAAGGCAGACGCTTAACCATCTGAGCCACCCAGGCGCCCTCAAGAAGCACATTTAAGCCAATGCATAACTTGACTCAGAAATAGTTATCTGTTAGAAGTAATACTAAAAAAAAAAGTAATACTGGTTAGAAGGGATAAGAGTAGCTCTTCCTTATTTAAAGGCAAACATTTACTGACTTTTGGCTATGTATCAGGTTCCTATAAAGAACTTTAGCTTTATAATGTGATTAAATCCTACAATATTCCCATGAAATGGGCATTAGTATTAGTATGAGGCATTAGTGTTTGCAAATAAGGAAATGGAGATTCTGAGAAGTACCTTGCCCATAATCACATAGATAATGAGCTATGGCTCATATTTTCTCTTACATGCCTCCCAGGTTGCTCTTGTTTTCAGAAGTCCAGATCTATGTCTGAAGTGCCTCTTGAGATCATTCTGATGGCAAAGTTTCTTCCTGTTTTCACAGCATATCACTTTATCTAGGCAGCTGCTGACTTCTGCACATAATCAGTAGAGGGGAATGGGGTGCTGCATGTACAGTTCCCTCGCGTAGATAACTGTAATGCGTGTGTCGTGATTTAAAAGCCTGCTCAACTTACTAGTGCTAAATTACTAGAAACTTGAGGATTAAACCTTTGAAAAATATTTGTGTTTTAAAAGAAGATAATCAAAAAACAATTGCTTAATCCAAAGGAAGCAGTTATTAGTGATAGAATTTTAGGCAGCTGTGAGGATATATAATTAGATCAGTGGTTTTGGTAGCACTTTGGAATCCCTGTAGGGCTTTAAAAAAAAAAAAATCCTTACTCAGCAATCTCCAGAGGTCTGATTCAATTGCTTTGTGTGGTGGATACTGAGTACCAGTGTGTTTTATAAAAGCTGCAAATGTAACCATAATGGTCAACCAGGATAGAAAGCCAAGAGTTTGGATAAGGAAGTCACAAAATACCTACATATCTAAAAAAATGGATCTGGCCTTGGTTTTCTGCAGACGGTGTGTCAGTCTTGTGTCATTAAGCTTGCTCTTCGACTGAAACACAAATTTCTCACCAACATGCCCGTAGGTGCACTTCAAGATTTTTCAAAACCTTTTTCTGTGATACTGCTGGAAGGACACATGGGGAGAAATGTTTGTAACCCTGAGGTGTGAAATGCCCAGGTTAGACAAATTCCAGAAGCCAAAATGAAAACAACTGATAAATAGGCTATAATAGGGTCAATTATTTTAGCATAGCCCAAATCACCATGGAGTCAAAAGAAAACCCTCAAACTGAGAAAAGCTATTTGCCACATTTTGACAAATTTGTCATTTTGTTAAAATATAAAGGTCTTAAAAGGGCTGAGAGGGCTGGGAGCAGCCATACCCTAATATCGATGAGCACACCAAGCAAGCAAGTGTTGGTTTCTAAATACCAACCTCCATGAAAGGAACAAAGCTCCATTGAGAAATGGCTGAGTCCACTGCCAGAACAGCAAAGAACAAGAGAAACCTGGGCCAACGTTGTGCCAGAAAGTAAGGAAATGCTGAAAGAATGATGATGACACATCAAAAGGACACAGGAACCAGGTTCAAGAGAATCCTACTGTCTAAATCTGGGACAATTTGAGTACCAAAATAAATACAGTAACTTATAATCTATTTAATAAAATAGGAATCCATGAACCCTTACTGATATAAATATTAAAAACAAAAGTTAAATGAGGAACAGGATATTTACATAGTTTTGAAGCATCTCCCTGCAGAATAGTTATTAATTAAAATAGGAAACATGTAACTTTATAAACAAGGCAGACATACACCAGTTGACTCAGGTGATCAAAGTTAACATCATCAGTAAGGAGATGAATCAAAGTCACATTCCATCTGATAGGATGCAGTGAGAACAGCATCTCTTCTGTGATACTCCTGCCAAAGACGCATAACATGAATCTAATCACGAGGAAACAAAATGAAGGGGACTCCATTTTTCAAAAAAATTGTTCTGTAATCTTCACAACTGTTGAGATCCTAAAAATCAAGGAAAGACGGAGGAACTATTCTAAACTGAAGGACACTAAAGATACATGACAACTAAATGTAAACTTGATTCCAAACTAGATCCCTTTTCTATAAAGGACATCTTTGGGAAAGTTGGAAAACCCTGAATGGGGGCTGAGGATTAGATGGTAGTAAAATGTCAACTTTGATCTCCTGATTTGGGTATTTGTTGCTATATAGAAATATGCCTTTGAACTAAATACTTGGGGATTATGGAACATCAAGTCAGCAACTTACTCTTCAATGGCTCAGAAAAAAAAATCTTTTATTGTATTTGCAGTTTTTCTGTAAGTTTGAAATTGTTTCAAAAAATTTCAGTGCACTGGAATTTATTAGGAAAGCTCAATGAGGTAGAGAGTTGCATTTACATACTTTTCCCCAAGGAAAGCAGGAAAATAACAACCCTCTAGATACTAGATATGCTAAACTACATGAGAATTTGCTAGGTAAGTATAAAAAATCTAACCTTGAGTTTCCAATCACTGGTCTTACTTTGCTTCTAGCATTTAGGACCTCTGGGAGTAGAGGGAGCTCTCATAAGGAGTATTTCTTTCTCAGAATTCAGTTGAAGAAGGAAAGCATCCTTCTGAAGGATTGAAGAGAAAGATATGTCAATAAGCAAAGCCCAAAGTTTCCGCAGCAACTCTCTAACAAATATCGACACTTAACTGCAGTTAAAAAAATTTTTTTTAAGTACAGGCATTTCAACAAATATTTCACATTTTTTTTCCAGAAGTACACTTTTTATTTATTTATTTATTTTTTTTATAAATGCTACCTCTTCTCGGTGATAAGAAAAACATACTGTTCATTGTATCAGACCTTAAAGAGACCTCTGGAGCTCATCTAACCCAAATACCTCCTGCTGGATTAGAGCCCCATCCCTTTTGTTCTGCCCTGGTGGGTATAGAGAACAGATGGAAGTCATCCTCTGATCCCATGAGCTCCAGGGTCTGCAGATTGAGAGCCTGACCCCCGTGCAGGGTGCAGCCATGCCATGCCTGACTCCCTGCAGATCTCCTCCAGCCCGCGTGGATGTTGATATTTCGTGGTTCACAAGCTCCACGGGCAACAAGTTCTTCAGGACAGCAATGCTTACCTCCCAGCTGGTGGTGTTAATCCTCCTGAATTGTGTCATTTGTGGACCAAGCTAAATGCAAAAGGGTGGAAACTGCCTTTCATTATACTCTGAGGATATCAAGGGGACACACAATGGTCATAGTTCAATGCTTCCCGGAGTACAATCATCTTTCAAACAGGATGGCTTCTGAAAGTCATGTTTCAGCTTCTCTTCCCAGACTTCACCTACCCTGCAGAAAGAACATACATTCAGTCTCATGCTCCTCCTTCTTCACCCCCCCCTCCCGGAAGAGGTATTAACCAGCCATCAAGTGGATTGCCTGAATTATCCTTTCGATTTTTGCTGTCACCTATTATGAGAAGAGGACACGCTGTGGAAAAAGCCCCAGGAGAGGGAAGCAAAAGACAGAGATATTGCTAAAAATAGAGAAATTAGCAGGGAACTCTGTCCCTGGGAAACCTGAATTCAAGTGTTTTATACCTGAAATAAACCCCAGGAAATCAATGAATCTTCATAAAACCACAGAGTGGGAAAAGACTGTGTAGTCATTTGTTTCAGCTGAATCCCGTTCACCATGGATATTCACAGAAGTTCTTGATCTATAATCCATACTTTTCATTTACAAAAGCTTTTTTCTTTTTTCCTTAAACGCAGAGGAAGCAAATGTGTGTAGTATGATCCAGTCCCTATAATTTAAGTCCTTGTTCTCTACCTCGATAAGGATGAATAAACTCTATTTCTGAAGCCATTCGACCTCCTTATGAGTTAGGAACTATTAGTTTCCCCATTTCTCAGAGGAGAAAATGGATTCTTAGAGACTTGAGTCCCTTACCCAGGGCCACACAGCTTATTAGTGGCAGAGCCTGGATTTGAAGCCAGAACTGTCTAATTCTGACCAATTATTTTAGTAACCTCATTTTCGAAAAATAATCGCATTTTTTGATATGTACAAAAGAATATAGGTAACATGTAATATTCTGGTTATCTATTACAAAATAGACCAGACCATGTGACTTAAAACAGCAATTAGTTACTATCTCACAGTTCTAAGGATTGATTCAGCTCAGCAGGGCACATCCCACTTGGGTTTCTCATGTCATTGCAGTCCAGTGGTGTCTGGGGCTAGGGTCATCTGTAAGCTCAACTGTGCTGGACACGCATAATGGCTTCTTCACTCTTCTATCTCGTGCCTCCAATGGGACAGCTGGTCAGACACCTTCCGTCTCCATGCAGTCTCTCCATGTGGCTAACTTGGGTTTCTTCACAATATGGTGGTCTTGGGGTAGTTGGACTTCCTACACAGTGGCTTGCTTCCCCAGAGTGTGTGTTCTAGGAGGCCATGAAGGCAGACCCAAGTCTTCTTATGACTTAAGCTTGTAAGTTGCACAGTGTCACTTCTGCTGCATCTTCTTGATTATGCCCCTGGGTTTAATGTGGGAGGGGACTACACAAGAGCATAAAAATTGGGAAGCATGGTGCACTGGAGGGCCATCTTTGCAGACCAGTTACCAAATATAAGCTGTAATGTATAATCAAAACAACAGCGGCCATCAACCAATGTTTCCATCTGACCGATCCCCTTGTGCTCTCAAAGTGGTCAATGCTATCCTGAATTGTGTGTTTTTATACCCTCATGTGGTTGAAAAACTGTGTGTGTATACAGACTATTTAGTTTTGCTCATTTTAAAACTCTGTTTGAATAATTTCATACAGTATGTAGTCTTCTATTACTTGCACTTTTACTCTCAAAACTATTTTTAAGATTTGCTTATTCTGTTGCATACAGACTTGACTCACTCATTTTCACTGTTGCAGAATATTCTGTTGTGGGAAGATACCAAAATGTATCCATTCTTCTATTAGTAGGTATTTGGGGTGTCCCTGTTTTTTGCAGCTATACACACCACAGCTGTCAACATTCTTGTTTATCTCCTGAGGTCCATATATTAGACTTTTTCTCAGACATATCCCCAAGAGGGGATGCCAGGTTATGGGTCACAGGGAAAATAGACTTTTAATTGGCCTCCCTGTCTCCAGGCTCCTGCCTCTCTAGTCCATTCTCTACACACTTGGTAGAGTGCTCTTTCTAGAATACAAATATGGTGTTATTCCCTTACCTCAGGGCCTTCAGTGGCTCCCCACTGACTATACCAGTTGTTTTCAAACTTTTGTGTAGATCAGAAGAACCTGAGGGGTTTGTCAAAAACATTAGTGTCTTGGTCCTGCCACTGGAGATTCTGATGCCATCACTAAGGGCAGACATATATGTTTTAACAAGCTTCCCAAATAATTCTGTTGCCTATCAAAAATTGAGAATCACTGAATATATGATAAAGTCTCAACTCCTCAGTATAATGGAAAACACACTCCACGATTTGTTTTCCTCCTCTAACTCCAGCTTTATCTTTTGGCCCACCTTGTCAAACACCCTCCAAGCAAGCAAGGCCAAAGGGCTTGAAGTTTTTGAAATGCTCCCGTCCGCATCCCGTCCATGTCTTATTGCCACGCCTGTAGTTCTTTATTGTGATTTTTTTTTTTTTTTTTTACTGTGAGTCTCTACTAAGGGGAAAGAACTTGAAAGTCAAGGAGACTTTTCTATTGCCAATGCATCTTCGAACATCTTGCATAGTACTTAACATGCTTAAGGAATATTTATCAAATTCATTGATTTCCCCCAGGTCACAAAACTAGTTAATGGTGTATCTGGGATGAGAACCTGGATTTCTTCATTTCTAGTCCAGTGATCATTCTGTACCATGCAGTGGGTCTAGTGACTAAGCATCACATTATTGTAGTGTTCTTAGTAGGGGAGGGGTGAACTTCATTCCCCATTCTTAAGAAAGGAATACACATTCAGCCCTGAAGGATTATATTGAAGAGAGTGTAGAAATAAATGTAAATCCTCAGACCTCAATTTCATCCCCAAAGGACTAAATTATTTTTCTCCAAAGCATAGGAAATGTTGCTTCCATTTGCTTTGGTAAACACCTTAACTTTGACAATCTACCATTGTTTTTAAGGTTGCCTTTGGAAAATCATATCGACTTAAGTAACCACTCATCTTGCTCCTATTTGTTATAACCTTATTTACCTACACTTACCTTATACATATTTACTGTATTATTTACAGTAATTTCCATTGTTCTAATAAAAACCCAGGCAGAAAATGTGTAATCTGTATAAAACTACCCATATTCCATAATGTATTTTTGAGAGATGTTTTTTGAAGATCCTCCATCGAGCCGAATGTGAATGGGTTGTTATTGTTGTGTTTTGATTTGGCTTCTAGCTTTAGAATTCTCTCCAAATGCTTTCTCAAACAGACTTTGCAGCTCTTCTACAATGTCGTGTTTTCATCCTTCTGAATTCCTGCTCTTTGTAGAAAAGCCATGCTGCATGCAACTTCAAAGAAAATATAAACAACAAAAAGATTATCTGGAAAATCAATTAAGGTGATTACCGGTTAAATGAGGTTAATTCCGTGTTGAAAGAAGTCAAGATGTTTCCCTCTTAGTGACAGATCCTATTTTGCTAATATAAATTCTTGCCCTGACCGTGAGCCATGGCAGACAATTTGAGACAAGAATAATTAATTAAAAGATACATTTCGTGAAGCGGATGACATTGGCAGAGTAAAAAGTAAGCGAAGTAGAAAGGTAAAGTAGAATTCACCATCTAAGGATAAAGCACCAAAAAACGTTCAGCCCTTTCAAGTGCTAAAGGTATTTTCTTCTGCGGCACAAAAATGCAGAGAGCAATTCAACCCTTTAGAGGTCTGTTTTTCATCAGCTTTGATCTGAAAATTGAGACAAGTGTTTGGAGTACTGTCGCTGATAAGGAGGAAAGTGACGGCTGGAAGCGTGCTCGAACAGAATGTGGTTACTCACACCCTGAACGATTAAACACTCACTGCATTTTTTTTAAAAAGGCAAATTCTACAAGTCACACAGTTTCAGAAATCATTATGGAGAAAAAGAACAGCACACACAGTACTTTCATAAGAGCAAAAGCCGTCATGACCACAGAATACCAAAGCATAAGCTGTGCACATATTCCCAGTTTCATCTTTAGTTTTTCTTATTGGTTTCTAGACACTGTTTTCTCTGCCACCGACAGTGTTTATAGTCTCTGGCTGTCACATAATGAAACAGAAGCGGAAAGCCTTTATTATGGTGTTAGTACTTTAGAAAGATACCAACATAGCTGGGTATCAGACTTCCTTTTGTTTTATTTTATTTTGTTTTTATTCTCTCTCCTGTGGGGGGGAGTGGGGGTGGGGTGGGGATGCTATTCCCTTGATCTGAGGATCCTAGGGAATCATCAGTCAGTAGGTCGTTGGTAATTGAAAGGAGACCAGTTGCATGGTTGAGATGCAATCCAGTTTCTCCCTAGAAGGGGAAGAGACCTTCCATAAGCCAACCCTTCACTACAATCCTGAAGTCTTAGGGTCCAGGCAAGAGGTAGACTGATAAAGGGTGAAATTTCCTCACCTGGCCCAGGTTCAGCTTGTGGAAAATCGGACCATTTTTTTTCAGGGCCCCTCTCAGGTTTTAGGGAGGCAAGTCTTCACACTCCACAGCTGAAACACAGAAACTTCTCACTTACCCATTGGGCTCTAGTTCCTTCTTTTGCATTAGCAGAATGTGTGAAATCGCTTTAGAGTTGTACCTCTTTAGTATCTGTGCTAAGTGTGCATGTGAGACAAAGCAGTATCGTTAATGAAATCATTGAAACATTCCTCAGCACCCACTATGTGGCAGATACCACAGGGCACTGGAGATATGAAGAGGAGTAAGACAGAATTATGCCAGGCATCGAGCAGTCAAGGTCTCGGCCGGGAAGACAGAACTGCAAAGAGCCGATTACGGTCTAATGACAAAGTGTGGTTACTGCTAGAGTAGGGCCTGCCCAGACTGCAGGAGCAGAGAGGGGGTTGAACTCACTCTGCTGGGTTTTGAGGAAACAAGAGCCTGGGACCACATGGCAGAGGAACGGATGTATTTTCAGCGGAGCTGGAGTTCTCCAAGTAGAGAGGGCATAGAAAGCCGTTACAAAAAGACCTGCAAAAGCCAGGGTGGGTTGAGTGGTTGAAAAGGTGTATGGGAAGCAGATGGTTTGGAAAGTTTCCTATCATAAGTGACCTCTTCCGATAGGAGGAAATTTGGAGAAAAAAAATTAATTCCCACCTGTTACACCAGCAGATAGAGGAGAGCAGATGAAATGAACATCAGAGATGCTTTCCAAAAGAAGAGGTTAGAGATGGCTCAGAGGCACCAGGCAGCAGAAGCAGGACCACCAGGGGGTGGGGGGTGGGGGTGGGGTGGGGAGTGGAGCGGGGGGAGTGGAGGGGAGGGTAAAGCCTGCTGCAGACCAGTGCCCTTTCTTCCCCCCGCTGTTCCTCTGCCCATACACTTATCTGGTGGATTCTGTTTCCTTTTTGCACACATTACCCTAGCAATCCGGTCTTTGGAGCAGCACTGATCCCTTGAGGGTTGGATTCAAAGATGTTTCCAGGCTTTACAAAGTCCCAGGGAAAGTGTTGTCTAAATCCCAGGAGAGAGAGATAGGCTAGGGTTCTTCTCAGAAGAACAAAACTAGAAGAGGAACAAGCACTGCCTCCATAGAATTGGGGATCTCAAGGGGGTCAACTCTTTGGTAGAACTGAGGCTTTGACAGCAGTAAAATTAAAAAGGAAAGCAGAAGCCTGTTATCTGAATGACCAGGGACACCCAGCCAGAATTATTACTGATGGTGGGAGTAGTGACTGAGGAGATGGAATTTCCAATCCAGCTGGAAATCTTCAACAAGATTAGGGGCAGATTGAAATTTGAGTGGAAGAAAGATTTCTCAGGGAGGCCTTCCCTTATCCCATAATGGATCAAGATTCTTTGTTATATTCTTTCCAACAACTGCTCCTCTTCTACCTTAGCACTTGCCTCAGTTTAGATGATTCAGTTTCATTTTTAGGATTATCTCCTTAATGTATTTCTTTGGTCCCATTAGACTACAAGCTCCATGAAAGAAAACTATTTTTGTTCATTACCATGCCCTCAAGTGCCTGGCACAGAGCCGGGGACATAGTAGGTGCTCAATAAATATTTGATGACTAAATGACGAGTTGGCTGCCCTCTTTTGGGAGATTGACCCATAATTATCTATGTGATCATAACTGTAGAACAGATGGTAGGTGTTTGACCTATGAGAATGCTATAGATGACTTGCAGGGAGGAGGGTAGAATTTGGTATGTGCAAGCATCAAGGATGGAACCAAAACCCTCTGGTAATGTTGCTGAAGGCAGGTGGTCCTCATTCAACCTTTTCTCCACTCTACCCTCCACCACATTGAATATCTTTCCATCCCTTGAATGTGGCATGTTCTCACTGTCTCCAGGTCATCACACATACCATTCCACCTGTCCCAGCTGACACTTTATCATGTTTCTGTAAACTGTTTTATTGAAACACAGTCATGCCTCTGCATTTAAATATTTCCTAAGGCTGGTTTTTTGCTACAATGGCACAGCTGAGTAGTTGTAACAGAGAACTTACAGCCCATAAAACCTCAGATATTTGCTATCCCTCCTTTTTTCCAGAAAAAGCTTGCCAACTTCTGTTCCAGATCAGTCTTACAATTTTCAGGAAATATAGTGGTTATAAGATCAAGTTAAATGATGCAACAATGATGCAATCAGCCAAATCCAGAATGTGGCACATTCTATCCCAGTTTCTTCAACAAATCAATTGCATTAAAAAGAAGGGAAGGATATGATAGTACACAAGAGACTTAACAAACACAAATGCATACAAGGGGACAAGGAGGAAAACAAATGGGTAAAATTCTGTCGCATATAAAACAAGAGGAAATGAGTAGTAGGACCTAAGTGCATTCAAATGCAGATTTAAAAATATATCATGGCTCCAACAAAACACATTGACTAGCTGAGTTCCACCAGGCAAACCTGACTTGTGAGCTCCTGTGTGGCAGAGGAATGCTCCTTAATGCAGTTGATCACTATTATTCATCTGTTTCTCAAGCTTCTTCAGATCAAATATCTGTGATTTTATAGTATTAGTTATTAACAGGTCTATTTATCACCCCCAAACCCTGTGGAATTGTATCCTCTTGGATTTCTTTTGACTTGCAATACCAATGTTCCCCCCCAGGCCCCCACAATGAATATCAGTAGGTATTTTCTCAAGATGAATCATATGTCATGATCCTCTACCCACACATTTGGAACCTTGTTAGTTCCATATGTGCTATGTTTCTATTCTTCCCTCTGCTGAAAACACCTCATTTAGTACCATCTGCAAAGTTTAATAAATTTTTAATTTGTTCTTTCATAGAACTCACAAGAATATTAAATGAAACCTTTTAAATAGAAATCAGAAGTTGCACAGCTCAGCCTTTGACTAGGTATGTGATCTTAGTGAAGCTGTTTAATCTGGATTAAATCTCCATTTTGGTACTTTTCTCCATTGTTTCACTCTTTCCACTTGTTTATTACCTTGAGTGCAATGACTTATGAGACCCCCTCCTGTTTTTTAGAAGAATGAGTGTCAGAGTCACAGAATGGCCAAGTTGATATACCTTCTTTTTAAAAAAGTTTGTTTGTTCTAAGTAAATATTTCTTGAAGGAATTGCATGGAGTTCTTGCATGATTTGTTTCTTTGGTTCTGCTGTGTCATTTAGCCACATTGTGATAAAAATGTGTGCTTGTACAATGCAAATAGTATAATACAATAAAATATGTGAAGTGCCCTAAATTTCTTCTAATAAAAAAAAAACCATGGGATATATACACTAAACGAAACTATATAAGATAAGTGGGAATTTATCACATAAGCAGTAAAATGTGTATAGAATTTCAAATGACCCATCTATAAAAAGTGGTCTAAATAGCCCCTTTGCAAGTTGAGGGACAAAGAACAAAGAGCTTAATAGAAAAATGGGAAAAGATACAAATAGTAATTCCCCCAAAAGATATAAAAATGGTCCCTGGTATATGAAAATATGTTCATTAATATGTTCCTCCTAATTAGAGAAACTCAAATTAAGACAATGTTGAGACACAAGTTCTGACCTATGTAATCGGTGGTGTTAAAAAGTATGACACTATATCCCGCTGGCCACGCTGTGCCGCAACCGGCACTCTCATATGCCGCTGGGAGAACGTAAGCTAGCGCACCACTGGGGGGATAATTTGGCAATATCTAACCAAATTACATCCCACTTCTAGGAATTTACCTTTTATCTTTAACAATATGAAGAAGTACGTGCACCCAGTTATTCATTTCAGCATTATTTATAACTGCAATATATTTGAAACGTCTAAGTGCCCATGAATCAAAGAGTGGCTGGATGAGAATGGTATATCCACACAGTCAATTACCATGAGCCTATTAAAAAACAAACAAACAAACAAACAAAAATAGTGAGGAAGATCTTTATTAACTCATATGGATTAATTTCCAGGATTTACTTTTAAGTGAAACATCTAAGTACAAGAGAGTATCATAATATATATAATACAGCATGGGAAAATATACGTATATGTTCTCATACAAACAGAAACACAGGAAGGATAAACCAGAACTAAGAAGATTGGTCACCTAAAGGAAATGGGAAGGGACCGGGTAGACAGAATGCCAACAGATATGAGGGCTGAGGGAAGGGACGCCTCTATGAGCATACCATATATATATATATGCTCTATGAGCATACCATATATATATATATAACATATATGGCTCTAACTCTGGGAATCATGGCAGTTCCATGAGTAATGTTAGTCATACTCAATAAATAGTTAAATCAGGAAGCAGAAGAAACTCAAAATACACACAACAACAAATTTGAAAAATATATTGAAAAAATATAGAGTCTTTGCACTCTATATTGTAAGGCTAAAGAAAAAAAAACACTAGGTTGTTAGTTATTAAATTTGTTTTTCACTGGGGTGTGGTTTAGCAATTCAATAACTATGTGTATTCTAGAATCTAGCAAATAAATAAATGTACTGTGGCTAATCAAAGACTAGTTTTTCACTGTTGGAGAAAGGAATGAGGCAGGGGAGAATGAACCACGAGGTGATGGTTTGGAATCAGAGGTCTCAGTATGAACTCATGGTCTTTAATATATTTAGAGATAGAGAAAAAGTTAGAGATGAGTGTGTATGGAATGTATATACATATATACACGCACAAAGTTCTCTCCTCTTTTCTCTACAAGAGCGCAGGAACAGTGACACCTCAGTGAGCCCAACTGGCACTCGATTCTTCAATGAAAGGAGCCAGGGCTGAGGCAAGAAAAACAAAGTGTGTCTGAAGTATCTTGTGGTGGCAGAAAGTAAGGGAATCCTCAAAACCTGATGGGTGCCTGGGAAAAGAACACAAGAGTTCATCTGAGGGAACTCCCATGGTCAAAGCTGGGAAAAGCCACAAAATATCTAATGAGATTAATAGATTATAACCTATAGAATAAAATGAAATTTCATGAGTCCATGCTGATAGAAATAAATAATCAATATTTTTATGTGAGCCTTTCTTTCCCACAATATCTTCATCTATAAAGATAGAGCCAATAGTATTTATCTTGCAATATTGTTGTGAGGAGGCATTGAGACAGAGGATTCAAAACAACAGTTCAAAGCACGTGGAAAGTGTCTGTAAATGTTAACTTCTTTTCCCACCCCATTTTTTTTTAACACAATCTTTTCCCAGAAAACCAGAGTTCACAGTTTTGAAGTTAAATAGCTGGTAGAGTTTTGATCTGGTTTTAGAAACATCGTCTTAGTCCTTTTTAGGAGCCTCCTTCAAAATGGCACCTTCTCCCTATTGTCTTGTTGGTGATAGTTAACCTAGACTAGCCACTAGGAATCCATCGTCATTTCCCTATGTATTCTGCCACCTGGTTCATCTCGCCTCCAGGTAAATGGTGGAGGGCACTCTGTGATTCTGTGCATGCCCTGGACAGCTGGCCATGAGGGAGCACTGCAGGCTTGGAAGAGGTGACTCGTCTCCTCCTTGGAGTACAGCCCTCTGGGTAGTGCAGGGGTCATCTGCATAAAGATGCTGACTTCCCATGGAAGAAGTTCAGCCGGACCCTTAAGCATTTTTCTCTTTTCTGACTTAATATTTGGGTGGTCCCTTTTTAGGGTTGTTAAAGTGTTTGATGAACCTGTATTTTCTATGTGTATTGTCTTCTCCTTCAGAGTTAGTATGATCCTTAAAGGCAGAGAGTGTTTCTACTTTGCTTTGCTAATCCTTTGGCATCTAATGTAATAATCTGCACACTGGACTTGATGCTATCAATCCAGCTTTGGGTGCAAACTAATCTTAGGAAACAGATATAAAGCCAATTCTTATGTAAGAAACAGATATAAATCCAATTCTTCTTCTGTTACAGAGAGATAGTACTACCTGTTTTTTTACCTATTATATAGAGATGTGTGGTCACATCACTTTTTAAGTTAGAAAAACATACTATGATGTATGTATAAGTGCTTTGGACTGTTTGGCATAAAGACAGATAATTCAATGAATATGCTATTACTTCGTTTATTCAACAAATATTTACCAAGCATTCATGATAGCCCTGGCACTGTGTTACACAGGATAAGAATAAGACTCAGAGGCAGATAAATGATAGTATCTGCCCTCACTGGGTTTGCAGTCAAATAGAGCAGGACAGATGTATAAATGTGTGCAGTGACGTGTCATCCTGTATGTACCATGATAACCGTCTGTACTAGATACACTAAGGCACAAGGAAGGTCAGGTAATTCCACCAAAATTATTGAGAAAGGCTTCACTGAGAACCTATCAATTTGAGCCAAGTTGGAAAGGTCATCGAGCAGCAGCATGAAGAACAAATAAAGAGAGCCTTGACTGCAAGCAAGGAGACCAGTTAGGGGACAATTGCAAGAGCCCAGGCTGGAGACCATGAGATCTGGAGAGCAGCGGCACTATGCAGGGCTCATGGGAGGGGCTGAGTAAATATTTACTGAATATGCGCAAGAGAGAACTAAGAAAGACAATAAATGTTAAAGTAGATGTGACAGGAATTCATCATTTATTTACCTAACAAGTATTTATTGTGCATCTACTAAATGCCAAACACTGTTCTAGGTGATGAAGACAGTTAATAAAACAGACTCTACTGTGAAGAAATTTACATTCTAATGGGGAAGGGAGAAGAAACAGATAAATATGGACAAGTCAGGCATGTATAAGTGCGATGAAGACAAAGGGAGCAGGATGGGAGCACTGGAGAATAGGAGGGCAGTGGTTGCTATTCTTGGGTCAGGTGGTCAGGGAGGGCCTCTCTGATAGTTTTAGATCAGCAGACAGCTGAATGAGGGAAGGTGGCGAGCCATGTGAGTATCTGAGAGGAGAAAGTTCCAGAGAGAAACAGGAAGGCTAGTGTTTGTGGCACAGAGGGAGTGCAGGGGAGAGAGGCAGCAGACGAGGCCCGAGGGGAATATTATGATGGGAGGATCTTGGGCAGAAACCTTGTGGGGAGATCTTTTCAAGAGTGCAGGTGTCCTAAAGGTTCTGTGAGCAGATATTGAAGGGAGTTCTGGGGCCTCCACTGACAGTTCCACTTTGTGGCAGAGGAATCCCTGGGAGCATATGGAGCTAGAGAGCCCCAGACCATTGAGGAAAGGGAAAACCGAAGAGAGACTCCAGTAGGTATCCACTGATAAATAGATAAAAGTATCCATACGCACACACACACACACAAACACACACACACACTGGAATATTATTCAGCCGTAAACAAAGGAAATCCTGCCATTTGCAACAACATGGATGGACCTTAAGGGTCCATTGTAGGTGAAGTAAGTCAGACAGAGAAAGACAAATACCTTATGATTTCACTTATATGTAGAATCTAAAAAAAGGTGATCTCATAGATACAGAGAACAGACTGGTGATTGCCAGAGGTGGTGGTAGAGTGAGGGTGAAATGGGTAACTATGTTCAAAAGGTACAAACTTTCAGTTATAAATAAGTTTTGTGAATGTAATATACAACATGGTGACTATAGTTAATATTGTGTTGTATATTTGAAAGTTACTAAGGGAAGAGTTCTTGAAAGTTTTCATCATGAGAAAACACATATTTATAACCATGTATGGTGATGGTTGTTAATTAAGCTTATTGTGGTGATCATTTTGATACGTATATCAAATTGTTATGTTATATACCTAAAAACTAATATGATGGCCATTATTTCTCAATTTTTTTTAAAAAAAAAGTGACCCCAGGCTTCCTTGTTTGATTCCTTGTGCCAAATATTTAATAGAGGGAAAACAAACTGGGGAGGTGGCAAATGATTTCAATTTGGATATATTGAGTTTGAGGTGTCTAGGGGACGGCCAAGAGGAGACGTTTAACCTGAGCGGTTTTTGTAAGAAACTGTAGCTTGGAGAGACTGTGGAGCTGAAGAAGAGAGGCATGTACTTATGTATGACAATAATATCATGGGAGTTGAGGCGGTCACCAGGGAGGTGCGGTGGGGGGAGGGGAGAGGGGGAAGACGACTGAGGTCAGCGCCTGAGGATTACGTTGAACCTGCAAAGCAGACTGAGAAGGTACGCTAAAAAGCAGGAGGAGAAATGATAGAAGTGTGGCCTCAAAGAAGTCAAAGGAGAAGAGATTTCTCAGGAAGACAGGAATAATCAGCATTGTCTCGTGAAGAAATGCCAAAGAGGAGGGGAGAACATAATGACATTGAGCATGGGTTATTTTTTCAAGAAGCTCTAGTGTAAAAAGGAAAACATGAGGGAGTTGCTAGCTAGGAGAGGGAATCAAGGCAACTTGAACAGTTTGTCAGCTTTGGAGAAGAAGCCTTCTTTCAGAGGAAGCTGAACATCTAGGAGAGAGAGGAAATGGCTAACTGAGCAAACTCTCACAGGAGCCAAGAGAGAATGTGACCAAGAGCATTCCACTCGGAAGACGGGTTTACAAGTGGGAACGCCCCCCCTTTCTACTAAATTATGATCCTGTCAGTATTTTAAAATTTGATATTTCAAAAATTGTGGGTCCTTTGCATGAATTTTGATTGTTTAAACATTAAAATTTTTAATTTAATTTAAAAATATTATTTATCTTGATTATAAAAGTTTTTGGTGCCCCTTAAACTTTGCACCAGAAGCAAGTGCCCCACTTACCTCCTCCTAGTTCCCAACCCTGTATTATACAGACATACACCTTAGCCACCAATCCTAACATTAGGATTCCTCATCCAGAAAAGAGGTTATTCTAGAACAAGCACTGGGGACTGTAGTTATAGGACTTAGACAGAGAGGGACACTGAGGCTTAGGGGTGTGAGGCCTAGATTCCAGGAAGGGAGAAATGGTCAGTGACTTCCGTGGAAGGACACTATACAGAAAGGCACCCACAAGGGATCCCCACCCCCAACTCTGACAGATGGACCTGGCTTTGAATGTGAGCGCATGTAATAGTCATTAAGTGCTCCCTCAGTCATTCTTCTATTCTTCTAACCCCTGTGTCTTCAGTAAAGTCTTCATTCTGTTTACTGCCCAGCAAAAATATCCCAGACTCTTGATAATGAGCTTACATTATTACAAAATTATGAACCCATGCAGTACTTTTCCTTATTCCAGTACATTCCTTTCCTTCCACATAGCACAATTTATGTCCTTCCTCTTGTGATGGCTTTTTCTCCATCTCTGTCTGATATATTCGTGCAATAGATTTATGAGTTTCATATCTTTACTCCTTCTCTAACTGTATAAAGTGCTACCCACACGGTTGATTGGCATAGTTTTTATTTCTTGTTGAAACCTAACCTAATTCTTTATTGCTACTGACTTAAAATTTTCACTGGTGATAAAGAGAGAACGAGGGAATCCACTTGTGAGTATCAGAGTTCACAGCATTATAAAAATAGCTAGTTGACGGCAAAATGTCCCACTAGCCAGTCATGTAAACTTAAGTAATTGTTTTGTCAAAGGAGTAGATATCTATTCATATGCTTCTTGCCAATGGTGTGATCGTAAACATTTAAAAACTAGCTCTCCAGAAAATAAAAAAGCTCCAATTTTTTGTGTTTACCAAGTTTGATGTTATAAATCTATGACTGATTTCAAGCTGTCAACCTGAGAGGGCAGGATATGAAATCTCCTTGCACACTTTTGTATGATATTTCCACCATACAGATAGATACAAGGGACAGTTAAGGGTAGAGGTAGTTGTAAAATAACTAAGAAATGATGAGTTTTGAGCATTTGCTACTCTTTTCTAGAACCAATTTTACTTAGTTCTAAGTTTACACAATTTAATTTTTAATAGTGGCTTGCAAAAGTCCTGAAAATTTAACAGTCAGCTCTAATGAGCCTGTGCTTTCCAGCTCTGAGACATGACGTCACTGCCCCTTACTGACTTGAGTGAAAAGGAGTGAAGCTTAAAATTCCCTATTTAAAGGACTAGCAGCAGCTCTGAGAGATGGTGGCTGCCTGCATTGAAGAAACAAGAATAGAGAAACTGGAAGACTTGGGAAAAGAAACTTTCGATGCAAGGGGTACAAGAGTAAAGTATATTATTGTGACTGTCTTGTCCTCTTAGAAATTCATGATGCTTTGACACATCTAGTTTTGAGCTACACCAGTAGGGACAATGCTATTGGATCTGCCTCATTCCACTTCTCTGCTGGGTAACTTTCTTTAGGAACTGGAATGTTTTTCTTCTCTAGGTTTGTAAAAACCAAGGATCTCATTCTGGAGTTGGAAAATGAAGGCTTATCATAAAGATGGTGAGTCTTCTTAAAAATAATATAGGGGGTTATTATTTGTAGAGGAATGCTTCTAGGATCAAGGCTTTTCTTTTTCTTTTTTTTTTTTTTTCTTAACAAAATAAGACTGGGCATGCTTGGATAGGAAGAAAAGTTCCATCCTCCCCAGTCTTATGTACAAGTCAGAGCAACTTAGGAGATGGTCGTTTGTACTATCTCTGCTATAGGTTCTTCCAGATGGGCCATATTCTAACATGGGCACGAGCAAATTCTATTTATTGGGAGGAGAGTCATTCAGGAGAGAGGCCAACTGATTCTGTGTTGCTCCAGAGCTCTAGCTCATCACGCCTGGAGGAAAGTAGGAAATGCAGACTTGAAAATGTAGTCTTGAACCTGTCGCCACTTCTATTTCTAGTGATGAAGCATAATACTGTCATGCAACTTCTTCATGAATGTAGTTACTATACATGATTAGGTTCTATTTATGTGCTACTTAATGGATTTCCATTCTTTGAGCAAATTACATTTTGATGGCTTCTCTATTCCGGCTGTGAACTCTGCCAGTCAAACAAGGCACTTTTGGTATAGGGCAGTGGTTTTCCAAAGATCTTCCTCATAGGAGACACTTGCTGAGCAGTTCCACTCTGCTGTTGAGTTCTGAGTAAGAGTCTATTTGATAAAAGAGTTTTCAGTGCTCAGAAGTCAAGTTTGAAAACCACCAGTAAGAGAAAAAAGAGGCTCTATCTGTGCCACATGACAAAAGTAAGAAAGAATTAATCTGGAAGTGTTGGAAAATCACTGTTGGAATTTAGACTATGATACAAGCCAGTTGGTTTAAAGTTAAAAGAGACGTGAATAAAGCCCTTAATATTAAATTGAAGATTGTTGTCCTGATACCATTTGTACTCAAGGACTATTGATTTTTTTTTTTAAATCAAGCTGTTTAAAAAATGTTGTGCTGAGGATGAAACCATATTCAATGACAAAGGGACTGCATAAACTGTCTTCACCGGGGCCTTATC
This sequence comes from Callorhinus ursinus, assembly GCF_003265705.2. Classification (NCBI taxonomy): domain Eukaryota; kingdom Metazoa; phylum Chordata; class Mammalia; order Carnivora; family Otariidae; genus Callorhinus; species Callorhinus ursinus. The sequence continues at coordinate 40,338,327 of NW_027397069.1, forward strand.
AAGGCTTTTCACATGGTGCTTGGATGGTTTGTTTTGATGGGCAGAATCTGAGTCAGGCACCCTTATCTGGCTTCATTATTATGGATATGAACATGGTTCCCGAGACTCTCACTACTTCCACAAAAGGAGATTTTTTTAAAAATGCAGCCTGATAAATTCTCCATTCAAGAGAGCTGGAGAATGTTTTCTTCCACTGCACTGCAGCTTAAAGACATCTGACCTGAGTTTCTGCAGAAAGTTGTTTTTTATAGGGAGAATATTGAGGTTACAGTGTTTGCATATTACTCTCCTCTCTTCTCTTTCTCCAAATGGGGTTTGAGAGATGCCCCCTCCTCCCACATTTAGTAATCCAGAAGAACCTAGAAATGAAAGACTGCCATCAGGAAAGATGAAAGCTCTGCCAAACATCTGGAAAGACATCTGGAACATCATCACTGTATCAACTCAGATCAGTCCAATTCACTCAGAAAAAAATAACAACAAAAAAAGAGTCGCTTTAGATCTGAAGCCCCACAGCACCACGTTTTTGGCTACTGATGCTTCCCCTTTGGTACGGTTGTTTTCATCTGTTTTTTCGTAACTCGAAATTTGGAAAACACTTAGCATGGAGGTCAGGAGAAAAAGAAGCCTGTCATTGGGGTAAGCAACATCAGGCTTTCCATTTACTGGCAGGAGTATTCACTCCAGGCCGGGCGCTGTGCAAAGATCATCTGATTTCTTTCTTCTAACAACACCGAGAAAGGAAACCTTATTACCCCTACTTTGCAGACTAGGAAATCAAGACTTACTCAAAGTCACTCAGCTAGAAACAGTAGAAAAAGGCTACAAATCCATGCTGTGGGACCCCAGGGTCTGAGCACTGAACTGCATACTATACAGGAGTAGAGTCAGAAGAAATGGTGGGCAAGTATCCTGGCCTGAGACCCACGCAGGGACTGAGAGAAAATGGAGAGCAATTGCTCTTCTCCCAGGGCGGGCAATTTGGGGCCTTGCTTCTGAGCATTCATCTATGCACTAGACTTCTTTTTGTCTCCCTACATAATGTGAAATTCTCTACATCTCTAAAATTGCATTAGGTACCTCATGTAATCATTTGTATAAGGTCAAGTTTGCCTAAGTCAAGTGCTGAATCACCCAATGAACATCTGTACATCATTATGCTATAACTACGTAGAAAGGGAAAGGAGAAAGATGGGGAGGATAGGTTTTTTTTTTTTTTTTTTTGGAGACTCACAGGGAATGGGAAGGAAAACAGAAATGAGAGGAACAGCGATTGGAGAGAGCAAGTTAACTCTTAATTGTACAAATGCTTCAGCCTCGTGGCTGTATATCACAGCTTATGCTAAAAAGAAGTCTAATTTATTCATTCTTTCATTCAAAGAATATTCAGCTTGAATCAGTCATCCCCCTTGTATATTCTCTTAACTCTCATTTCTTCCCTGTGGTGGATACTTTTTAGAACATTTGACCAGCTCACAAGAATCCCCTTAACGGTCCCTTCCACCCCCATAATTGGAGACTCAACAGTTGTTTTGTGCAGCCTGACCCCGCCGCCCCAAGGACAGCCAAGTCCTTGCTCCTGGCCTTGTCATAGACTGTCATATTTTGCTCCAACACAGACAGAATTCAGCTCTCTCTCACTAGTTTTCATGAAAATTTCTGGTCATCTGTGAGGCACCTGGGTGGCTCAGTGGGTTAAGCATCTGCCTTCAGCTCAGGTCATGATCCCGGGGTCCTGGGATTGAGCCCTGCGTTGGGCTCCCTGCTGAGCAGGGAGTCTGCTTCTCCCTCTCCCTCTGCTGCTCCCCCCTCTCTGTCTATTAAATAAATAAATAAATAAATAAAATCTTAAAAAAAGAAAATTTCTGGTCATCTGGAGTATCATAATTTTTGTAGTTTCTACAGTAAGTTTGGTGAAGGGGAGAGGGGTCATTCAGACTCTGCCCTCCCTCTCCTTCTTCACTGTCTTTCCTGGGTCACACTCATGCTTCTCGTGTCTGCCGAGTAGTTTAAAGTAATCATCTTTTGCAATTTGAGCGTGCCCTGAGGGCTGACCCCCTAAGCCAATCAACTTATCAAAGTATTACATTCCCCCTCAGGGGAACTCTGGTCAATATAATGATCTTCTTCAGATAGGTTTGTCCTTGGAAGCTGTGACCACTTTTATAATAGCACTGATTGGTGAACAAAGAAGTCAATCTTTAGGAAAAAAATCAAGAGAAGTAGAGAGCAGAGAAAGAGAATGCTTCTTGGGGAGACAATGGCCCTCCGGTTCCTGGTTTCTGTTCTCGCTAAGGTGGGGCTGCATTCTGCCCCTTGTGTTCTGTGAAATAGCCCATTACCTAATAATTCCCTTTTTAACTTAGGTTAGCTAGGCTATTTATTTGCCATCCAATAACCTTAACTGAATTCTTTCCCTATCAAAAAGCATTACTTTTTATTTTTTTTTAAATTTTTTATTGTTATGTTAATCACCATATATTACATAATTTGTTTTGGTGTAGTGTTCCATGATTCATTGTTTGTGCATAACACCCAGTGCTCCATGCAGAATGTGCCCTCCTCAATACCCATCACCAGGCTAACCCATCCCCCCACCCTCCTCCCCGCATTACTTTTTATTTTCATCACCAGTTATCTTGTCTGTGCTTTCCACTTGACTGAAAGCTTCCTAAGGGCAAGGACAGCATTTGTCTTGCTCACTATTTTATTCTCAGCACTTAGCATATTTCCTGGACACTGAGTAAATGTATTTGATTGACAGCCAACTGGGTATCAAGCACTACTTTGGGTACTTCGATTATCAAGATCAAAGACGTGATCCTAGATCTTCCATGGTTTAGAGTCTAAATTATTCCCGAATCAGCCCTGTTCTACTGCTATTCTAATCGTCTCTGTACTAGTTTGGAATCTTTGAGCTTCAGTAAAGGGGGCAGGGTTGGCTCAAGTGACCAAATCTCACAAGGGAGAGGGGAAAAAAACTGGACCTTGGAGATAGCTGGAACCAGGGGCAAATGTGCTCAGAACTCTTCTCCCTTTCTTCTCTTTATCTATGGATTAGACTTCTTTCCTTCTGGGTATGTAATAGTTACCACCAGCAGTTTTCACACTTCTGTTATTCTAGCTTCATCATGATTCTCCATGGTTCTACTTCAGGCGGGAAAATCCTGGGGGTGCCCCCCTCACCCCCAGGTGGTTCAGCTTGTGTTAAATATACTTCTCTGGGCCAGTTACAGTTGAGGGAAAGCACTGGGATTATTTCAGGTTGGATCCTGACCAGTAGGATCTGTAGGACAGTGGGAGTTTCCAATCTCAGGCCCATGGATGGGACATGGCCAGAAAGGGAGTGGGTGCTCTTCTGGGTAGCCAAAATCACAGATGTCTGCTCACTCTATCCCCTCTTCCTCACATCCATCAACTTCTTTCCTTGGCTTTATTTAACAGATATCTATTAAATGCTCATTTAGCGTAAAGCACTGTGCTACGCTCTTTGACTAAGCACTTACATGTTGTCTCAATATTAACTTTTTCAAGGAAAACAAACATCTTTTCTTAGTCCTTATAATCATAACCTAGTTTTTCTTGCATTTATTTTTCAGAGTCACAGCATAGCAAAACCTTCAAGCACTGGCTTATTTGGGCCATCCCAGGGCACATGAATCAAATGATTTTATCTTTTGTTCCTATCCTTGCCATCACTAATCTGTCAGGCCGTCCTGAATCTATACCATCAGACTTGTTTGTTCTACTTCTCTATCCTTTTATCATGGTTCCATTAACTCACATCCAAGGATGTCAAGAGAATAAATAGCCCAATAAAACAAAAGAATATACTTCCAGATTTAAAAAGAAAGGAACATGCAAGAAATACATAAATCATGCTGTATGACAATAGCCTGGAAGATTGCATGGGAGGAGCTTTGTGGTTTCTGTAAAAGAAAAGAAAAATGGAATTTCCATGTCTTGCATCAGCACTTGACAACTGGAGTTATTGTGGACTGAGCACCAAAAAGGAAGGATGGTCATCAGGAATAATTTTGCCAGAATAAGCATAATTCCATGGAGGATGACCACACATTTCCTTTGGTGATCGTCTTATAACTGGGGATAATTGAAGCATGAATCTAACCTATGTGTTGTCTAAGAAATTCCTAATCATGAACATTTCTCCCTCATAAAGCATGGTTCCTTACAACATGGGTTTGGCATGCCAAAGTCCTATCACTTAATGTCACATCTATATAATGGAGACTCATGTCTCAATTTACTCTTTCCAGATAAACAGAAAGTGCTTGTTCAAGAGTAATAAACACCCGGCACACAGGTTGCTAAGAGCTCAAATAAAGATAAATTTGTTAGCCTGACCTAAATGTTCTCAGGATCTCAAATTAATCTAATGTTATCTGACGTTTGGTACTTTCTCTAAACAAAAAGACCGCTCTTTGATCAAGGTCTCATCACTCTTTTTCAAGAAGCCATTGTAATTTTGCCTCCCGGTGCTCACCTGTTGCTCCGATCCAGTACTTTGTGATCTGCAACTGTAGCACCCAAACTCAAGCAGAATATAATTCTAAGGCATTCTGAATCAAATGTTTGGTTCTTGGGGTCAATACTAACGTCAGGCTAAGCCTAACATCAAAGGGGAACTTTTTTTTTTTTTAAGATTCTTTCATGACTTGAATTTGAAATAAATTATGTTAGCATTTAAAAATGCACTTTAGAGATGTCTTAATTTAAGCTTATAGTTTTACAGCTGAGGAAACTCAGATTCCAAGAAGTAATTTCCCTAAGGTCACACAGATCTTAGTAACAGCGCTAACTTACACTAGAACATAATTTTCTTTTACCTTAATTATGGAGAAAGTGAAACTATTTAACTGTTCAAAATATGTTCTATACATTTTAATATGTTTAGTTATGAAAAACAAAGAATTTTTCCCCCCCTGTCAATAGAAAGCTGGACCGGCGTGCAGCTAGCCAGCTTACCTGCCGTTTTCTATAGATTCACAAGTTAGTAATTACCTTACCTTTCTAGGTAAGGAAATAAGGATTCAGTACACCAAGCTCTGAGAGGGAAAAGGCAATGTTGAGGGGGAGAGAAACCACTGAGAAGGTCACCAGCTGTCGATGCAGGAAACACCTGCCCCAGTCTCCCCATTCAATAAGAACAGACTTACACTACTAATATTATTGCCTCCAAGACTGTTATTATTTAACATAATCTAACTTTGGGTGTTGTCCCAGAACAAAGCTGTGAACGCTCTGAATGTTTGCAGCTCCTAGAAATTTCTTCTCCTTTCCTGACCAAAGGGTATCTGCTGTTGTCTGGAAGCCTGAGGTTTACAGAAGCCTGAGGTCACTCCCACTGAAACCTAATCTGATCTTGTGCCTGAAACAAGGAGATGGCATTATGGTCGGACAGGACAAGACCACTGGAATCATGCTGCACGTGCCTCACACCCAGGAGTCCAAAGGGCGGTGTGATCACCGTGTGTTTCCTGCAAATGCTTCCAGGCTTGCAGAGTTCCCTTGTGCACCATTTTGGCCGGAGAGTCAATCCCTCTCCTCTCCGGCTCTGCCTACTCTCTGCACAGGATCACCATACACTGCTACAGATTTCCCCAAATTATCAGTCCATTTTATTTATTCAGAAGGACCAGGTCTCCAGCTGACGAGTCTGACCTCCTATGGGGACCAAATGTATTTAAGGGAATTTTTTATTATTATTATTTTAAACCTTCTCCTCTTAAGATAGTTTATTTAATCATGCATTTGTTTAACATCAGAGTGAAATTTAAATGAAAGGAAATTCACTAGCCTTTCTATGTTCTGCCGGAGGCAGATGACAGAACTTGTAAATCCAGTGACAGTTCTACAAAGCAATGAAAAAAGACGGACATGCACAACATGGATGAATCTCCCAGATACAATGGAGAGCAAGAGAAGGGGGACCCAAGCATACATGCTGAATAATTCCATGTCTATCAAGTACAAAAGCAACAAGCCTAATCTATGGGGAGACAGGTCAGATGGCGGTTGCTATGGGCAGGGCTGTCAGCTGCAAGGAACACTGCTCCTGCCAGGACAGTTCTGTCTTGATCTGGGTGGTGACAAATTAATGTATACTTATATAAATATTCACCCATTTACAGACTTAGGATTTGCGTACTTTACTATATATGAATGTATATATTGATATATGAACACACACGAATATTTATAATGTGGACTACACTCAGTTGTCTATACTATATATAAGTATGCATTTACTATGTATAAATGTATATATAGTGTGCTTTACTTTTTTAAAACTGTAAAAGTATACTTCTATTTTTTGGAAAAGTTTTTTAAAGAACTAGTGACGTGCTTCAGTCTCCGATTCATATAAGGTGCATTCTTTAGGCTCGTCATTGCTGTAACTGCAAATTTCCTTTTCAGGCTGCACAGTTTGTAGTCCCAGCCTTTGTCAGTGGGGAGGTTCAGGGCTCCCTCCCAGCATGACTGCTCCTCTGGGGCGATCCCAGCCAGGCTGCTATGCGGAGAAGGTAGGTTCCCCACCTCCTCGCCGCACTTGGTTTGGTCTTCCAGTGTCACTATGGTCACCTCACGTTTTCTCCTGGTCAGAATCACCTAGACATCCGATTACCCGCGACATCTTTCTGGATATGCCAAACATAGCCAAAAGAACACTCAGAAATCCTCCTTAAATCCTCCTTCAAATATTTAAAACATATTTTACTTCATTTTATTGTTTTTAGAGAGGGAGAGAGAGAGAGAGAGAGAGAGAATTTTAAGCAGGCTCCACGCCCAGTGCGGAGCCGGATCTCACAACCTTTAGATCATGACCTGGGCCAAAATCAAGAGTCGCTTAACCAACCAAGCCACCCACGCACCCCTAAAAATTATTTTAAATGTAACAGCATCATAGTAGCAAAGAACATTGCGGTGGATTCAGATCACTCACAAAACTAATGTGAGAAATACAGGAATGGGATCCCAGGGATTACAGCCTACTAACAAATCACTTCTTTTCCTGTGTCTCTTTTCTTCGTCCAGGTTTTCCTGTATGTATAAATAATTTAAAATGTCTAATCATTCATATCTATCATGTTTTTCCTTAACAATTCATCATAGAATTTTGAAAAAATATTTCATTAAATTGATATGCTGTTATTTAACAACCTAATCTCATTTTGTAAAATGTTTGATGTGTTTTCGGTTTTTTTGGAAAGAGTATCTTTGAGCATGTAACTTTTTCATTGTTTTGACAGTGAGCATGGCCTAATTTCCCAGGTACAGGATTATTGTATGGGAAGATCTGTATGGCTCTTGGAACATATAGGCAAATTTATTTTAGAAAGGATTGTACTAATTTCTCAGGTGCTAGCAATGTATGATATATATTATATATTGTACATATTGTATACGACCAGTTTCACCAGTCTTTTTTTTTTAATATTTTATTTATTTATTTGAAAGAGAGACAGCAGGAGCGAGAGAGGGAACACAAGCAGAGGGAGCGGGAGAGGGAGAAGCAGGCTTCCCACCGATCAGGGAGCCCGATGCGGGACTCGATCCCAGGACTCTGGGATCAGGACCTGAGCTGAAGGCAGACGCTTAACGACTGAGCCACCCAGGCGCCCCAGCTCCATTATTTATTATTGCCCCAAAGTGGTAACAACTCAGTTTTCCATCAACTAATGAATTAATAAAAATGTGTATTATATCCATACAATGGAATATCATGTAGCCATTAAAAGGAATGAAATACTGGTTAATGCTACAACATGGATGAACCTAAAAAACAGGCTCAGTGAAAGAAGCCAGACATAAAAGGTCACATGCTGTATGATTCCAGTTATAGGAAATGTCCAGAATAGGCATCGAGCTCCCTGCTCAGTGGGAAGTCTGCTTCTCCCTCTCCCACTCCCTCTGCTTGTGTTCCCTCTCTCGTGTGTCTCTCTCTGTCAAATAAATAAATAAAATCTTTTAAAAATAAATAAATAAATAAATAATGGAGCTATGAGGATTTGTGTACAAGCTTTTGTGTGGATATATTTCAAATTCTCTTGGATACATGACTAGGAATGGAATTGCTGGGTTGTGGTAACTCTGTGTGTAACTTGATGAGGAATTGGTAAACTGTTTTGGAAAACATCTGTACCATTTTACATTCCCACAGGCAATGTCTCAGAATTACAATTTCTCCACATCCTGGCCAATGGTCATTATTACCAATCTTTTTTTATTGTAGCCACCCTAGTGCATGTGAAGTGGTATCTTATTGTGGTTCAATTTGAACTTGCCGAATGACTAAAGATATTGAGTATTTTTTCATGTGTTTCTTGGCCACTTATAAATTTTCCATGGAGAAATATCTATTCAAATCCTTGTCAGTTTTGATTGGGTTATTTGTATTTTTTGTTTTTGATTTGTAAGAATTCACATATGATTTGTAACTGTTTTCTTCCATTCCTTGAGTTATTTTTCCACTTTCTTAATAGTGTCCTTTGAAGCACACATGTTTTTAATTTGGATGGAGTCCAATTTATTTATTTTATGTTTATGTCACTTGCGCTCTTGCTATATAATCTAAGAAACCATTCCCTGATTCCAGGTCATAAAGATTTATGCCTATGTTTTCTTCTAAGAGTTTTATAATCTTAGCTCTTACATTTAAGTCTATGGACTATTTTGACTTAATTTTTGTGGGAAGTAGTGTCCAACCTTATTCTTTTTATGTGGATATTCAGTTGTTCTAGCATTCTTATTTAAAATCAGTTGGCCCTAAGTGTAAGGGTTTATTTCTGGATTCTTAATTCAATTCCATTGATATATTTTTCTATCCTATGCCAGTTACACACTGTCTTGATTACTGAATCTTTGTAGTAAATTTTGAAATCAAGAAGAGTATGCCCTGCAACCTTATTCTTTATCAAGATTGTTTTGGCTATTCTAGATTTCCTAGATTTCCATATGAATTTTATAATAAGCTTATAAATTTCTACCCCAAAAAAGGCAGCTGAGGTTTTGATAGGTATTATGTTGAATCTGCAGATTAATTTGGGGTGTGTTGCCATGTTGACCATACTAAGTCTTCCAGTCCATGAACATAAAGTATCTTTCCATTTATGTAGATCATCTTTATTTTTTTCAACAATCTTTTCTGGATTTCAGTGTACAAGTCTTACACATATTTTGTTAAATTTATTCCTAAGTATTTGTTCCTTTTGATGCTATCACAAATACGATTGCTTTGTTAATTTCATTTAAAGATTGTTCATTGATAGTCTATAGAAATGCAATTGATTTTGGGTTATTGATCTTATATCCTACAACCTTGCTAAACTTCTTTATAAGTTCTGATTATTTTTTGTGAATTCCTTTAGATTTTCTATATATAAGATATATAAGATTATGTCCTGTGCAATACATATAATTTTACTTCTTCCTTTCCACTTCATTTTTTTTTTTCATTTTCTTGCCTGCTTTTTCGAACATCTAGTACAATATCAAATGGAGGTGGTGAGAGCAAACATTCTTGTCTTGTTCCTGATCTTAGGGGAAAGCATCTAGTCTTTCACCATGGAGTATTATGTTAGCTATAGGTTTTTATAGGTGGTCTTTATTAAGTTGAGGGAGTTCCTTTCTATTTTTCGGTTATTGAGTGTTTTTCTCATGAAAGCATATTGGATTTTGTCAAATGCTTTTTCTGTGTCTATTGAGATTATTATGTGCTTGTTTCCCTTTCATTCTATTAGTGTAGTATGTTACATAGATTGATTTTTATATGTTGAACTACGCATGCATTCCTGGGATAAAACCTATTTGATCATGGCATATAATCTTTTTTACATGTTGCAAGATTTGGTTTGCTAGAATTTGTTGAGGATTTTTGCATTTATATTCATAAGTGATATTGGTCTGTAGTTTTACTGTGATGTTTTTATGTGGTTTTAGTTAGTATCAGGATAATGGAAGCACATAGAAGGAAATGGGAAGCATTCCCTCCTCTTCTATTTTTTAGAAGAGTTTGTGAAAGATTAATGTTAATTCTTTTTTAAACATTTGGTAGAATTCACCAGAATATAATTTCCTTTACACATCTAAATAGTATGGTATTAATACAGTGTTATTTTAGCTTGTATTTTTTTGATAACTAGTAAGGTTAAACATTTTCCCATATGTGTGCTTGCTAATTATCTCTGTTGGCATATATTGTTTGTTCATGTCCTTTGCTCATTTTCATATTGGGGTCTCAGTGTTTTTCATACCAACTTTAATGAGTTTTTATAATAGTGACTCTCCGACCATTATATTTTAATCTAGTAATTTTTCATTATCCGGAAATATTAATGTGTCTTAGCCATAAGGAGGATAAGTCAGGTTTTAAAAACTTCTGTTTACAGTAATTTTCTCACAATTCATCCTGTTGACATACAAAATTATTTCATATTTAAGGGAGGAAACAGGAGGTCACAAATCTAATTAACATTTTTATATTCCTTGATGCCCAGACCAATTTTAAAAAATTTATTTTCTTGAATATTTATTTGTTTTTACTACACCAAGCTAGGCATATATATCAGACATATCAGATCTATAAAGTTTTATCCTTCCTCTGAGTTCTTGCTGATAGTTCCATGTGTGGGTTTGACTTATTGAGTACATGCTTACACACTCAGTACAACATCAAATTCAACTTCCTCTCACTTTTTCATCCGAGGAAGATGTCAAAATGGGAGATAAACAATTTAACGAATATGTACATTAAAGAATTAATTTTGTTTTCCATGCTAATGAAGAGGACTTGATGAATCTTTCTAAGGTGTCTGTCAAACATTTGATTAAGAAAACCAGTTGGCATAAAGTCTAATTAGAGGATTTTAAGCTATTATAGCATTCCCCACAGGTCTATCACAGTGCCTAGGACATCTCCCATTGGAAATGTATTTTTAATGATTAGGTCTGGAAGAGTCTTATTCCACATATACTTTGTGTGTGGGGTGTGTGTGTCTGTGTGTGTGTGTATGTGAGAGAGAGAGAGAGAGAAAGAGAGAGGGGGATGGGGGTGTGTGAATGTAAATGTAGGAAAAGTAAATAAAACACTCAGAGGCAGAGGGTGTACAGATTATGAACCAAATCACTCTTAGAGTCTGCTTTAAGAAAGTATTTAAACTAGCTAGTGTAGACGTTTTTTGGTTTTTTGCTTTTTGACTCTGCATTGTCACCAAAAACAAAACTGCCATTTGTGTTAGAAAATTTTTTGGTAAATGTTCTTCCCTAATGCATTTATTAATTTTTAAAAAGATTTTAAAAAATTTATTTATTTGAGAAAGAGAGAGAGAGCACAAGCAGGGGGAGTGGCAGGCAGAGGGAGAGGGAGAAGCAGACACCCTGCTGAGCAGGGAGCCCCACGTAGGACTCGAACCCAGGGCCCTAGGATCCTGACCTGAGCTAAAGGCAGATGCTTAACCCGACTGAGCCACCCAGGCTCTGCATGTTAGGAAATTTTTATCTCTGACTCTCTTGTCACATTATATGGGTATGTACATAGTTATATGCCTTTTCATCCCACATCTACACAAAATAATGTTCATGCTGACTATATGGAGGGTGGGGATAAAATTTTGTTTTAATCCTTCCGCTTTGGTCCATTTCTCTTGATCATAAATATTACTATTCCTATAAATTTTATTCCTTTAACTATCTCCACAGAATACATCTCTATATGTGCAATTTAATCAAGTATGACTATTGCTAGAAGCTTGCTAGACGCTATATTTGACAAAATTCTTTTTTCCCTAAGTTACTCTCATTCCATGTTTCAAACTAGACAAGGCTGCAGGCTCTATCATTTAAGTCTACATGATCCTTGTACAAGGAAACTAACCTCTCTGGGTCTCAGTTTCCTCTTTCTTAAAGAGAATAATTCTTTCCTTTCAAGATTGTTGTGAGGGTCCACCACACATTTGCTCTAGCCCTCTTGGCACATGGCAAAAATAGAGGCCATTAGCCAAAGGACAGAAAAAAGGCAACATAGGACAGAGGAGTATCATCAAAGACCCAACCCTGTCTACTCTGCTGCTCAGATTATTTATAACCCTTGCGCATTAATTGAAAAATGACTCCAAGTGAAGGGAAGGAGAAAATAGAGAGAAAAAAAATCCTGAAATAATGTGACTATGTAAAACCACAAGTAAGCCAAGGAAACACAGGAGTGCCTGAGTTCACCATGAATTGGCCAGATTGACTCTTCTTCATTGACCTGCAGTTGTGAGGCTCCTTCCTTATAGTTTGATAAATGCCTCAATCCTCAATATTCTCTTCAATCATAGTTGGATCTAGCTTGAGAGACTAGCTGGAACATTTGGGGAGGAGGGTCTTAAACCCTGTTTTTATACCCTGTCTCCTTATTATATCCTTCATGGATATCATATCCATTATTATATCCTACGTGTTGACATCAGCCCTTAGGCATCTGCTTCCTTTTGAAGCAAAAATGTCTGTGAGTCACTGCTTGGAAACTTTTCTCCAACCTTAAGTCACCATTTATTTTGACCTATTACTAATGGAAATATTCTGCCCAAAGTCCAGGACAAATGTCCCCTTTACTCACCTTACTCATATAATCGTCAAATTATGAAAGTCTCTATAGTCCTGACTAAGTGTATCAACATTACAAATAATTCCAGCTAGGTCATCACAACTTCAAATAGTAATAAGCATTACCATTAGCAAGAGCCCAGGGAGCAGAGGTCAGGAGTTAGGTTTTCATGCAAACTAAAGGCTTCTGAAAGCTTTTACATAGGAAACTGTTTATCAACTCTTTACATCCAGTCACATGGATATGTTTTATTCTTCCGGGGAAGTCCGTATCAACGCAGCAAAAGAAAAACTTCTCTCACTAAAGACAACTTCTTTATTGCCATTGGTGATGATGCTTCCTGATAAGAGTCAACACTGCGCCTTCACATTATTTCTTTCTATAACTGTGAGAACCTTCCCAGCACATCAGCAAGAGCAGAAAAATGAAGAGCAAATGAAAACCTGAAAACAACTTGAAGAAAACCGAAGCTCCTCCTGTCTTATTACAGAGTTTAATTGAACTGAAAAGTTTTCCCAAAGTTTGGTGCAAACTCATTTGGCAGCAAAACTCGAACTGATATAAGGCTGTTTAAAGACTATTTATCCTACTTAGTATGAATATTCATTTCTTTCTGGGCCTAAATAACAATGTGCTTGATTACAGGACACATACCCATTGGGGATGTTCTATCTCCACATACCACATCAGGTATATGCTTGTAATTACCTTCCTGAAACTCAAAAGCTTCTGAACTTTAAAACTCTTCTGGCCTCAAAGGTTTTAGATAAAGAAGTGTGAATTAGTGCTGATTTTTCCACGTAGGTTATATAGAATTATTCTAGACTTTTTTTCTTTATAAGGCATTGTCCTTGGCCCATGTTCCTGATCCTTGTTTCCTCATCTGTATCCATAGATTATAACATATCTAAATGAGAGTATTGGGTAATTAATGATAACTAAGCACTTAAAAGGATAATATGTGCGCATACATATATAGAAAACATATATATGTTTATGTGTATACAAATACACACAGAACGGCTATGGCAAACACCTTGAATTTAGCAAACACAAAGGGTATAACTGATATTTTCATTCAGCAATCTATTCTCAGAGGCAAAGCTTTAATCAAGAGCCCTGGCAGCAGGTAGGAAGGAATACCACTGAAATGTTTGGCTTTAGAGAGGGTATCTTCAGGCAGAGAACTCATAGATTTCTCTTCAGATTGCTAAATATCTTGGAGGAGCCTGATATTCATGGAATCTCATTTATCTATATATTGTTTAAAGAGCTTATATGTGGCATCTATATCTACGCCGAGCACTGCAAGCATTTCTTCTTGATTATATTGCAGGAGCAGCTAAGGTTTACATTATGTTTTTCAAAGAGCTGCAATATATATTCTCTATATTTCATTTTGCATAATGGGGATAATAATAGTCACATCAAGAGTTGTTTTGCAGATTGGATAACACATTCAATGTCAAGCCCAACACATGCCACAGGATACCACTGTGAGGTAATATAGTTAGCATTATTATCCCCAGTTTACAGATGAGGACCAGAAATTGTAGGTGGCTTGCCCAAGGTCATGTGACTAGTAAACTGGAAAACTGACACTTGATCTCATTCTGCTGGTGATAAGTTCAATGTTCTTTCCATACCCTCTCACTATCTAAAATAAATAATGATAACTTTCACCAGTTTGAAAATGGAAATGGTTTTGTTATTTTTGTGGATTATTCAAATAATACATGTTCATTATATAAACAGTTGCACGGTTCTAAAATTGGATAGATATAAAGAAAAAAGTACAATAAAAATCACTCATCATTGAATCACCCAGAGAGAACCATGTCTAATTGGGAGTATAACCTTTAAGACATGTTTTCATGCATAAACACATGTAAGTACAATGTAACAATTGAAATAGGATAATATATATCATGTTTGTAGTGTGGTTTTTTTCATATAAAATATATTTAAGACATGTTTCCAATAAATAAATGTTTTAGTTATGAATTTCAAAGTGTTTGCTAAGATGTACAAAACTGTACCTTTTTAAACAAACAACACAGAAACAGAATCATAAATACAGAGAAGAAACTGGTATTTGCCAAAATGGAGGGGTTCTGAGGGGTAGACGAAATAGGTGAAGGGGATTAAGAGGTACAAACTTCCAGTTATAAAAGAAATAAGTCATGGGAATGAAACGTAAAGCATAGGGAATATAGTGAATAATATTGTAATAGTATGGTGAAAAAAGCCTTTTACCTTTCTGAAACACTACTTAAATTATTCTTAAGATCTACAGGTTAATCTGTCCAATTCATGGCAGAATCAGTCACTCCTGCGTTTTCTTGGTTTTACATAGTTACATCACTTTAGGACTTTTGTTCTCTCTTTTTCCTTCCCTTCACCTGGGGCAATTTTTCACTTAATGGGCAAGAGCAAGGAGTCACTGAAGGCAACAAAGACAAGGTTGGCTCCTCAATGATGCTCTTCTCTTCTATGCTACCTTTTACCTGCCTTTTGGCCAACAGTTTTCCTCTTGCCACATCTGCTAAGAGGGTTGTGATCATTTTTTGACATCTGGCTATCAGAGGGTACCTTCTCCATTCACCTTATTCCAAACACAAGGTGTCTTCAAGTTTGCCCACCATCCAGTCTGTCTTAGTCTGTTCAGTCTGCCCTAACCAAAATAACATAAACTGCATAGCTGAAACAATAGACGTCCATTTCTCGAGGTTCTAGAGGCTGGGAAGTCTAAGATCAGACACTAGCAGATGTGTCAGTGCCTGAGGAGATCCCACTTCCGGGCTCATAAATAGCTGTCTTCTCGCTCTGTCCTCACATGGTGGAAGGGACAGGAGAGTTCTCTGGGGCCTCCTTTATATGGGCACTAATACCATTCACGAGGGCTCCCTCGTTACGACCTAATCACCTCTCAAAGTCCCCACCTCCTGATACCATCACATTTGGGGGTTAGGATCTCACATATGAACTTTGGGGGACATAAACATTTGGTCTGTAACCCCATCTGTGTCCTCTCAACTGCTCTCTGCATGCCAAAGGACGTTGCCCATGGGGCCACCTGCTGACAGTCATTGCTATTCTACTACTAGGGTACCATGTTGTGGTAGACTGAATAATAACCCCCCAAATATTCACATTCTTCTCCCCAGAACTTGTGAATATGTTACCTGACATGGTAAAAGGGACTTTGCAGATGTGATTAAAGATCTTGGTAAGGAGAGATTATAGTGGATTCTCTTGGTGGGCCCAGTAAATCACGAGGACTTTCTAAGAAGAAAGCAGAAGGGTCAGAAGCAGAAATGGAGAAACGATGGAAGCAGAGAGAAAGAGAGAGAGACTGGAAGATGTTATGCTGCTGGCTTTAGAGATGGAGGAAGAAGTCATGAGTCAAGGAATGTGGGCAACTTCTGGAAGTCAGAAGAGACAAGAACAGATTCCTCCCTCTAGCCTTCAGAAGGAAGGCAGCCAGCCTCTCAACCACCTTGATTTTAGGCCATTGAGACTAATTTTAAACCCTGATCACCAGACTTAGGAGATAATAAATATGTATTGTTTTAAGCCACTAAGCTTGTGGTAATTTCTTGTAACAGCAAGAGGAAATTAATACACATGTGAAACATAGAGTTTCTTTAAAAGTCCCACGGTGTCCCTGGGCTTTATCTAGGGAAATAAAACATAGGTATCTTCTCCATTGGTCCCCACCCCAGCCTGCTGCCAAACTCAACAGGACTTCTATTGTCCCCACTCATCTCTCCTTCAAAGCTTGGCCTAGAGAGAGCGAGAGAACGACATTCCCTCTCAGAGAGCACCACCAACAGCCAAGTCTATTATCCTACTCTCTGTGAAGAATGTACCTGTTTCCCTCCTCGACACAGGAAAAAACTGGCCAATCATTCCTCCAAATCTGTCATTTGCTTTAACACTTCAGGACTTTGGCTTCTAATATGCGAAGCCAAATTTTCAAACTAAACCTTTCTCTCACAAAGCCCACTCTTGCAAACCTAAAGCTTTTCGATTTGAGTTTAAATTTTCATTCACAAACATATGTGTTCTGTTATATTTGTCCTTCTCTTGAGCCAATGAATGCATTGCTTCAGTGATTTGTGGAGAGAGAAGCTGGGCAAATATCATTGTAATTGAACCTTGTTCACGTAGACCTCCATCAACATTTTTAATATTTGCAGAATATTTCATTATGTGGTTACTCCAGAACTTATTTACTCAATTCCCTTTTGATGAATATTTTGATTGCTGTCAAATTTTTACTAGTATAAAAAATGCAGACATGAATATTCTTGTATATACATTTTTGATGAGTTATAAAATCATCACTTTAAGGAAAAGCCCTAGAAACAGATTTTCTATGTCAAAATTTATGCACATTTTACATTTAGAAACTTATTGCCCACTTGCTTTTCTTTTATGGTGGAAATAAAAGAGGAATCATCTTTTGGTTGTACCACTTTTTGCTTTCGTCTGTACTCCAGTGTGTGAGGTCCCAGTTTGTCCATACTCTGTCTAATTACAGGTGTTATTCATTTCTTCTTTATCCTCAATGGACCAAAAATAAGATCAGATTGGTATTTTTTACTTGTCTATCTTTATTAGTCAGGTTAATAATTTTTTTATGTTTGTTTGCCATTTTTATTCCTTCTCTAGATTGATTAATCATATTCTCAGCCCATTTTTCTTTCCTTTTTTTTTTTTAAAAGATTTTATTTATCTATTTGACAGAGAGAGACACACCGCGAGAGAGGAAATACAAGCAGGGGGAGTGGGAGAGGGAGAAGCAGGCTTCCCGCAGAGCAGGGAGCCCGATGTGGGGCTCGATCCCAGGACCCCGGGATCATGACCTGAGCTGAAGGCAGACGCATAACGACTGAGCCACCCAGGCGCCCCTCCTCCTATTTTTCTGCGTCTTCTTCAGATTAGCCTTTGTACACCATCCCAATTTCCCCCATGCTTGTCACTTACCTTTCTACTTTTTATTTATTTTTCCTTTTTTATTTTACTCTTTTTTGTTGTTTTTCTTATTGAAGCATAGTTGACACACAATGTTACATTAGCTGCAGGAGTACAACATAGTGATACAACACCTCTGTATGTTACGTTGGCTGTGTTCACCACAAGTGCAGCTCCCATCTGTCACCACACAAAGCTAGTGCTATACCATTCCCTATGCTGTGCCTTTATTCCTGTGACTTATTCATTCCATAACTGGCAGCCCGTGTCTCCCTCTCCCCTTCACCCATTTTGCCCATCCCCCAACCTCCTTCCCTCTGGCAACCATCAGTTTGTTCTTTGTATTTATGGGTCTGTTTCTGTTTTGTTTGTTTTGTTTTTTAGATTCTACGTATTTAAAATTTTACTTTTATGGTTTCTCTGCCCCATGAGATTGTCAAGTATGTCAATCATTCCTTTAAATGTTCTGATTTAGGTAATACTCCAGCTTTTAATTTTAGTGCTGTTTGTGATTTGCAGAATGTGGTATCTGAATGCTTGGATCAAGGAGGCACGTTTAAAAAGAAAAACTTTTCGGTGAAACATGTCAACAGTCTTTATTTCATAATAAATAAATAAATGTACTTTGATTTAATTGAAGATTCAGGGTCTTTAAAAGCTGTCAGGCATAATTGAATGACTTTCTGAAGTTATATAGTTATTTTTATAACAGCTTGTCCCCAAGAAAGGACAGTCATTTAATGTGATTCAACTGATGAGTTATGTTTCACATTCGGCATCTTTTCCTTCTACAAACTAATAGACTTTCTAAAACCCATTCACCTGATAATTCTCTTCCTGCCATGCCTGTTCTTTGCAGAATTGTTTGGATTTTCAAAATAATTTGGAACACTTAGTCTCTAGACAGTTTCTCCCAATGTAGCAGCCTCTTGCTATTCATACTTAGGTGACAGGACTCGAATCACTGTTGAGCCTACCAGAGCTACTTTTGTGTCCCCTGAGAGGTTAGACCATTTTGTTAGGTAGATGGTGTATCTCACGTCTTTGAGGGAAATGTGTCCTCTACAGGGACCAAGGGGAAGCCCTGTGAGGGTGTTTACACCAGGTTACCAGATTAAACATTTGGACTAAAATGAATGGTTAATTCAGTGAGGGGATTTACCTGGCAGTTACCGAAGCAGGTGTTAGTGTGGATTAACAGAAACAACCAGTGATTTGGTATTTTGTGAGTACAGACTCTATTTTGGATTTCGAAAAATTGAAATCACTGTCATGGCCTTCATATTTTATTTCAATACACTGTTGTGTTGGTACTTTGGAGTGTGTGTGTGTGTGTGTGTGTGTGTGTGTATGTGTGTGTGTTAGGGAGGAGAGGCAGGTGGTAAAGAGAGAAATCCATGCATGTAATTGTTTTATAGGTAAAAGTGTTTTAGCATGGGATTTTTGTCAAATACCAGTAACTCCTTCAAAGACATTCTTGATTAACTGATATTAATAAACAATTATCTAAATAAATACTAGTGTTATTATGTTCCAGATAACTGAAATATCCCTACTTAAAATAAGTAAAAGATGCTGTGGAATATTACACAGCCATTAAAAAGAATAAACATAAATTTAAAACTCATGTTTGTTGAGTTTTTTCCCCTAATGTACTTCTACCAAGTGAAACCTACTAAATCCAACTGATAAACATTTAAGACTTGTTAAACTATGAATGAAAGCAAAACCAATGCATTATTTTTTTAAAAAAATAATAACTTCTGGCTCAAAAATACTATATTGAATATTTTTAAATGTCAGATAACTGGAATGCTAGAAATCTTTAATTTGACTTTGCTAGAACAGCTTGATTAAAAATTGAGTCCATAGGTACTATGTTTTTTCCCTGATAAATTCAAGTAGCTTGTATGAAAAATATCTGATATGTTTTCATCTTATAATCTTTTCTATAGACATTCAGAAAACTTTGGTTCCTCTTGACCACATTTTATCTAAATCAAATTCATTTTGTCCAACAAAAAGTTCAGGAAGACTGCACAGAAATATTATTAATGTTGAATTACCAGACATTTTCTAGATAATTCTATAGAAAAGATAATTCTGAATAGGATGTTTTTTCATCTTGATAATGTGCTGTTATTCGTTTCTCTTGGAACTATTTTTTCCTGATATGTACAGTTTTTGTCCTGTGGTGGTAAAACCACTATTTTGCTAATAGTTAACAATGTATCTTCCACATGGTCATTCCCTCTGCTTTGGTTCCTTGACCTTTTTTTTCAACAGTGAAAAATTCTTTTCAAGAGATTCTTTCTAAAGATATCCACTAACTTTTAACAATGAGATTTCCAAGCAACCCAATAAATCCTCTGACTAATTGCTTTTCATCTCTGACCAGCTTGTCATTTTTGGTTGCTGAGTTTTGAGTGTCCAGAATACCTAAATTCCTTATGCTTGTTATGAATTGTTACTTTGGCAAGATCTTTTCTATTTCCAAATTGCACAAATTCCTTTTCACTTCTCTTGTTAGAGAAAGATTAAAAAAAAAACCCACCAATTTCAATATTGTAGACATTTAAGGGACATAATTAATTTCATGCTTGTCCTCATTTATCAGCAAGCTTGCTTCCTTTTTTTTTGTGTCTCCTTCCCCTGATATATTTGTTAACACCCCACTGAGTAGTGTTAATCCTTTATATTATTAGAATATTTTGCTTACTTGCAAACACATATCTTTTCAATGAAAGTTGTCTCCTTATCTGATGTGTTCACTTGGCTTCCTTCTCATCTTATTTCTCAAACAGATTTTGTTTGTCAAAATCTTTTAGTGGTATGTACTCATGCCACTTGTTCTATAAAGTTCTTTTCCTGAAGGAGTTAAAAGATAGGCTGGGTTTTCATTAAAATCCCTTAAACTGAATAGTCCCTCCACAACTCTTGATTTTAATACATTTATTTCCTGAGTACTTGGATTATTTAGGATTTTTTGTGTGAATTATCATATACTCAAGTTTCTACTATTATACTGGAATCAATGATTTTCTGCACCGTATCTGTTTTTATATCCATAATGTTCTATAAAACACCGATTTATATTTCATCAGCAAAATCTTTTATTTTTTTAAGTTTTTATTTAAATTCCAGTTAGCATACATTGTAATATTAGTTTCAGTTGTACAATATACTGATTCAACACTTCCATACTTCACCAGGTGCTCATCACAACAAGTGCCCTTCTTAATCCCCATCGCCTATTTAACTTATTCCCCCACCCACCTTCCTTCTGGTAACCATCTGTTTGCTATCTAGAGTTAAGAGTGTGTTTCTTGGTTTGCTTCTCCTCTTTTTTTTAGATTTTGTTCATTTGTTTTGTTTCTTAAATTCCACATATGAGTGAAATCATATGGTATTTGTCTTTCTCTGATTTATTTTGCTTCGCATTATATTCTTGTAGCTCTATCCATGTTGTTGTAAATGGCAATATTTCATTCTTTTTTTTTTTTGGCTAGGTAATATTTCATTGTTTACATACACCACCTCTTCTTTATCCATTCATCAGTCAATGGACACCTGGGCTCTTTTCATAATTTAGCTATCATAGATTATGTTACTACCAACATTGGGGTCCATGTATCCCTTTGAATCAGTATTTTTGTGTTCTTTGGGTAAATACGTAGTAGTGCAATTGCTGGATCATAGGGTGGTTCTATTTTTAACTTTTTGAAGAACCTCCATACTGTTCTCCAGAGTGTCTGCACCAGTTTGCATTTCCACCAACAGTGCATGAAGGTTCCCTTTTTTCCACATCCTCACCAACAATGTTATTTCTTGTCTTTTTGATTTTAGCCATTCTGAGAGGTATGAGGTAGTATCTCATTGTAGTTTTGATTTACATTTTCCTGATGATTAGTGATGCTGAGCATCTTTTCAAGTGCCTGTTAGCCATTGGTATATCTTCTTTGGAAAAATTTCTATTTGGATCCTGTACCCATTTTTTAATTGGATGGTTTTTTTTATTGACTTTTATGAGTTCTTATATGTTGGATGTTAACCTCTTATTAGATATAGCATTTGCAAATATCTTCTCCTTTCAGTAGGTTGCTTTTTCATTTTCTTGATAGTTTCCTTTGCTGTGAAAAAGCTTTTTAGTTTGATGTGGTCTCATTTGTTTATTTTTGCTTTTGTTGCCTTTGCCTGAGGAGACAGATTAAAAATATATACCTATCACTAAGATAAATATCAAAGAGCAAACATTGCCTATGTTGACTCCTAGGAGCTTTATGGCTTCAGGTCATAGACTTAAGTCTTTAGGCTATTTTAAGTTTATTTTTATATATTTTTGTGTATGGCATAAGAAAATGGTCTGTCTTCATTCTTTTGCATGTTGCTGTCCGGTTTTTCCAACACCATTTATGGAAGAGGTTGTCTTTTCCCCCATTGTATATTCTTGCCTCATTTGTCATAGATTAATTTACTGTATAATCATGGCTTTATTTCTGGGCTCTGTATTCTGTGCCACTGATCTATGTGTCTATTTTTGTGCCAGTACCATTCTGTTTTGATTACTATGTTAAAATTTGGGATTGTGAGACCTCTCTCTTTGTTCTTCTTTCTCAAGATTCCTTTGGCTATTTGGGGCCTTTTGTGGTTCCATACAGATTTTAGAATTATTTGTTCTAGTTCTGTGAAAAATGCCATTGATATTTTGTTAGAGGTTGCATTAAATTGGTAGATTACTTTGGGTAGTCTGGACATTTTAACAATATTAAGTCTTCCAATCCATGAGCACAAAATGTCTTTCCATTTGTTTGTGTTGTCTTCAATTCCTTTCATCAATGTCTTATGTTTTTCTGCATCTAGTGAGATGATCATTATCCTTTGTTTTATTAATGTGGTCTATCATATTGATTACAAGAAGTAATTTTGAGAATAAAATAAGTGCATATTA
The DNA here is from genome assembly GCF_003265705.2 of Callorhinus ursinus. Lineage (NCBI taxonomy): Eukaryota > Metazoa > Chordata > Mammalia > Carnivora > Otariidae > Callorhinus > Callorhinus ursinus. The sequence goes on from NW_027397069.1 coordinate 40,360,862, forward strand.
TTGAAGGAATTATGTAAATTGTAATACATTCTGCATAAATTAATTTTTATTAAAACTCCCTCTTTGTTTATGTAAGGGATCAGAATATGTGATGTTAATTGATTTATTGGTAAAAGTTTGACCTAGAGAAAGTGTATACATTAAAATAAGATTAGGCACAGAAATTGAGGTGGGAGACATGAGGGAAAAGAGAGGGCTTCCCATTCTCCTCTTGGAAACTTTAATTCTCTTTTTTTCACTTCTGAGTGGTTAAAGTTAATTAAAAGGGCCCCTGTAATCTCTCCCACCATCTTTGTTTTCTACCTTTCTACATATTCCGTCAGCTCAGAATAGCTTTGACCTTGAGCTAGACAATGCAACCAGGTCATATCTACACTGTAAGACAATGTATCATTATCACTACCCCAAGGAGCCTTCATAGACATTTTATACCTAATAACCTCTCCCCCATAAATATTTAATACTACAGATTAAGTGTATATATGCTTCTGTATTCTGGCCCTTTGGAAAGCCACAAACCATTGCAACTGGCTATAATTTTTTTGCCCCTAAGTATCAATTTTCACCCTCTAGAGGGTTATTATTGTCCCCATGGAGAATATGTGTGATGGGGACAGGTGGGAGAATTAGTACTTCAAGTTCAGCATCTTTCTCCTGTCCAATGTCATAATAAGGCTCCCTTTCGCTGAAAACAACTGAAAGCCAGGAGGCAAAGGAGTTCACACAAAGTCTATTCAGGTCAACCTCCTAGGACACAGAGCTGGATGAAGAAGGACAAAGAGTGGATCTGGATGGGTGAATTGAAGATATTAACACAGACAAGAAGCCAATAGCCATGAAATACATTTTCTACGTGTGGTGGTTTTGAGAACAGGTAAAGTCAAAAGTCAGAAGAGCCAATATATCTAGCAGAGACAGAGCAGATGGGAAATCAGGGTACTAAAGAGAGCTTAAGGGGTGCCTGGGTGGCTCAATCAGTTAAGCGTCTGCCTTCAGCTTGGGTCATGATCCCGGGGTCTTGGGATCGAGCCCCAGATTGGGCTCCCTGCTCGGTGGGAAGCCTGCTTTTCCCTTTCCCTCTGCCTGATGCCCACCCCCCCACCCCACTTATGCTCTGTCTCTCTGTCAAATGAATAAATAAAATCTTTAAGAAAAAGAGAGAGTGAGAGAGAGAGAGAGAGCTTAACACAGAAAACAAACAAATAACAGTGGCTAGACTGATTCAAGAATTAGCTCTTCTTCCCAAATCTCAAATGCAGGAGTCCTCAAGTCTCATGCTGGACCTGACTCCTGGTATTTCGATGAGTTCTTAGTTCGTGAAGGTTCTGGTAGGGATGCGGTCCAAGAGAATTGATTACATTTCATTTGATAGAAAGATGAAAGAGGCTCAGGAGAACAAGTGATGTGCAGGAATGAGAACCTGTGTCTAAATCTCTAATAGACTGCGGGGCTTTCCTGGCCCACCACATTATACCACTATGTAACTCCTGCTGGCCCAAATTTTCCAGCTCTTCCCTGAAGGCTTCTACTTCATTCTTTCCCATTTCACTTGCCTTCTCTTTAGATTTTACAAGTAGTAGAGTTGACCCTTGAACAATGCAGAGGTTAGGGGCACTGACCCTGGCATAGTAAAAAAATCTATACATAACTTTTGACTCCCCAAATACTTAACTAACCAATAACCTACTGTTGACTGGAAGCCTTATCCACACCATGAACACATATTTTATATGTTATATGTATTACATACGATATCCTAAAGAAAAGAAAATGTTATTAAGAAAGTCATAAGGAAGAGAAAATACACTTACAGCACTGTAGTGTATCTATCAAAAAAATCCGTGTGTAAGTGGACCCACATAGTTCAGACCCATGTTGTTCAAGGGTCAACTGTATTAATAAGCTGTAAACATTTACATTGGGAAATCACATGTAATAAATTATTCTCAAGCTTTCACAAATTTGACTTTTCCACTTGCGACTAATTATGAATGACCCCAAGTTTTCATGTCATACAGTAATTTGTAATTTTGCTAGGAGTACTAGTTTTAGTTCTTTGTGTTACAAGGCAGCTGTCCTTTAGCTAGTGAGTAAGGCTAGCTTACTGTCCTGCATTCACATTCAAATCAGCTTCATGTTTAGCGACTTTCATAGCCATACACAAAGTGAAACATAAACACAAAACCTTTGTGTGTAGTGATTCATATTGTCATTTTATGGCAACAATTATGCCTTATGGTGGTATTTACAAATGGAGGGATTTGCAAAGATATGGTGAGGGTGTACTCTAGGTGAAAATCTAAGGCTATAAAAACATAAAAGAAAAATTTTCTCAAGGATTTTAGTTTTGTTACTGTTTTAGATAGCACATAAGAGAAGTCTTTAAAAGTGCACAATTAGAAAGCAAAAAGAAGAGAGACTGTGTCATTATTTTTCTCCCTTATAAAGTCCTAGAACAAGCTGAGTTTTCTTAATTTATCTAACACCCTTTATAAGAGGCACAAAAATGAAACAAATGGTAATTTTAAGAGAATACTGACTGTTCCACTTAAAATTACATATTCTCTTGTAAAAGAAAAGATGTCAGAGTTAGCACAGAAGAATGAATTCCTGTTATTAAGAATTTGCAATTAAAATATTAAAATTCTGACATTATAAAAATGCTCATAAACCCACAACCATTATTTGATGTCAAGATGATATTGTAGTCATTAAAAAATAATATTACCTAGACATTCCATTCTGAACAAAGGCATCAGACAGAAGAACTTTATTAAATAAAATTAGCATTTGCATGATGTTTGAAATCCACTCTGAGTAACTTTTGTGATTGTGAACTGTAAATATGAACATTAAGTACATATTTAAACTAGGTGAGTTACATTGACTTTTTATTTTAATCACATATTGAGTTCTGCAATTTGTAGGAAATAGTAGCAAATTTATATTCAGAACAGCTTTCAATGTTTATGTGCATATTTAAACGTTAAAGGTACATTTCTTAGCGATATGACACTTGAATAGGCACTATATATACCCAACTTAGCACTGTGGTTGAATTGTATTCATTTATATGTTCATCAGTAAAATACAGAACATGCTTATTTACTTATTTTTGTCTACACAGTACAACAATATTGGCAGGTAGTCAACCTTTAAATGAACGTCTGAACCTATTCCTTAGCTTCACTGTCTGGCATTAGAAGCAAGAATCAACTAGTGACGAAGTTTACACAGAGTTGGAAATGTGCAATTTAACTGCAAACTTATTTACTAATACTAATGTGTTTAATCACACAAATTGGCAGCACAAAAATAAATGGGCATTTTATTTTATTTTTTAAAGATTTTATTTATTTGACAGAGAAAGACACAGTGAGGGAGGGAACACAAGCAGGGGGAGTGGGAGAGGGAGAAGCAGGGTTCCTGCAGAGCAGGGAGCCCGATGCGGGGCTCGATCCCAGGACCCTGGGATCATGACCCAAGCCGAAGGCAGATGCTTAATGACTGAGCCACCCAGGTGCCCCTAAATGGGCATTTTAAAACTATGTTTTTCCCTATGTCATGTAAAATAGAAAAAAATCATCTACAGACCATTGTGAAAAATCAACTTTTTTCATTTGCCAAGTTTCTTTCCATTGTAAGCTATATGCATTAGCAATAAAATTCTCCAAAATGCATTAACAGAGATAATCATTCTGTGGAAATATATCTTTTTTCTTCATGACAGAGAAAATAATATTTACTAGTTTACAGAGCATGACATTTGGCATTACCATACTGTGAATGTGGAAACAAGGATTTTATGAATGGTTTTGTTTTCAGATTTTAGGGGATAGTTAAATTTTGTATAACAAAGTTACCATTTGCAATACACTCCAGGAAACGCTTATTCTCACTGTCTTCATACATATGTTGACTCTCTAAGGAAACCCATTTTAAAGTCTTAAGGTTCATTATAGTTCTACTGCATATATCTTCAGTTTAACCAGAATATCTTTGCAAATCATACCACGTTTCTTTTTTCTGCTATTTTTGGCTCCAATAGTATACATTTCTTTGAGGTCACGGTCTCCCTTAATTTGTAAGTAAGGCAAATGCGTAAGTTCTGCCATAAGAATATTTTAGGTTCTTTGAAGTAGAATGTTCTGAGACATGGGACATTCTGACTTCAGTTATTTATTCTACTTCTATGATTAAGAATTAATATTCCATATTTTCTTTTTCACCACTACCCACATAATACCTTCCTCTTCTCGTCAAGTACATTTCCTCACCTTCTTCATAGTCTTCCTGAAGTTCTATCATTCTTTTATAAACCTTTTCCTGGTAAATGGCAACAGATATTGACCACTGTGGAAGGCAGAATAATGGCCCACCAAAGATGTCCATGTCTTAATCCCTGGAATATGTGAATAGGTTACCTTACATAGCAAAAGAAAACTAAGGATGCAGGTGGAATTAAAGTTACTAATCTGCTGACCTTAAAATAGGGAGATTATACTTAATTATTGAGATGGATGCTTAAAAGCAGAAGGGGAAGACTGAAGAGTCAGTGAAAGATGTGATGTTACACAAAGAGGTAGGTAAGATTTGAAGCATGAGAGAGTCTCGATCTGCTCTTGCTGGTTTTGAAAATGGAGGAACAGGGCTGTGAGCCTGGGCATGAAATTGGTTTCTAGAAGCTGGAAACAGCCTTCAGCTGACAGGAAGAAGAAATGGGAATCTGTCTACAACAGCAAAGGCATGAATTTTGCCAACAACTTGCTTGAGCATAGACTAAGTTCTCCCTTAGAGTCTCTAGGAAGGAATGTGGCTCTTCTAATACTTTAATTTTAGCCTGGTGAGACCCATTTTGAACTTCTGACCTCCAGAACTGTAAGATAATGAATTTCTGTTGTCTTAAACCTAGTTTGTGGTATTTTATGTGACAGCAGTAGAAAACTAAGATGATCATATTCACCTCAAAGCACTAATTTATTAATTTAGCTATCCTATAAGCATCCATTAACTGTCTGATAGGTAGATAAAGTTGGTTTGCTTCACTATAGCAAACTAGGTGAAAGGATTTAGCTCCTATTCCTTCCAGAATTCTATTGAAATATTAGTCAAGAAGTAAATAGGAAAATACATTCATTAAAGAATAAAAAAGTGGGAACATCATCAGATAAGAGATTTTCATAAATTTGTAGAAGAGAGAAAGTAGATGGGAGCCTATTAATGAGTAACCTTGAGTAGAAGAATCTACAGACCAAAACCTATGCAGTAAAATGTGTAATGGAAGTGAGCATCGCTATTTCCTGCCAAGTCCCAGGTGATTTCAGATTCCATATTGGAAAGTTTAGGAACGGAGAGTGAAAAGTGAAACAGAAATTGAGGTGATTGTGTGAAGCAAACTCTATAGATCAGCTATGCAAGTTTCTTCATCTGCATCCCCAGGCTAAAAATAAATGAGATAATCTGGCAGAGAAGCGCTAAGGTGTCTAGTGTGGTGGTTGTCCACCAGAATAAGCCTCCCTCAAACTGAAAGATGGGAGAAATGAAACCTGCCTATTCCTTCACTTAAAGTGAAGATAGTCAGTAGATTTAATTATATTTGTCAGGTAAATGTTATAAACACTGTCAATGTAAACACTGTAATCTAACTGATAGAAAAAGCAAGTGGGAGCTGCCAAGAGAGAGGTAGAAGGAACTCATTTCCTCATTTTATGGTAGTTGAGAGATTTCATCTAAAGACGTTGAAATGAGAAACAAGATTTAAGTAGGCATATTATTTAAAATTATGAATGTAACATATTGTGCTAAGCAGCCTCCAAGATGGGCCCCAGTGATCCTTGCCTCCTGGTATTCACATCTTTGTGTAATCTCCTCACTTTCAGTGTGGGCTAGATTTATTGACTGACTTCTAAGGAATAGAATACAGCAGAAATGATGGAATGTCACTTGCGATTAGATCATAAAAAAGGACTGTGACTTCCACCCTGAGCACTTTGTTGTGTTGCTCAGCTGCCAGGTTGTGAGACAGTCATCTGGAAAGACCCGCAGTGATCCTTCTCCTATAGCTGAGCCTTCAGACACGGACTGAAGTCCTGGCTGGTAAATTGACTGCAATCTCATGAGAAATCTTGAGTCAGAGGTACTCAGCTTCACCACACCCAGATTCCTGACCCAAAAGAAACCTTGCAATAGTAAATCCTGTTGTTACATTAATTTTTTATCATTATGTAGGTAATTTAATATGTAAATATACATATTTATATACATATTTACATATATACACACATACATAATTTTCTATTGACTTTGTAAATAAATTTTGCAGTATAAAAGTTTTAATTTTTATGTAGTCAAATATGTCTCATCATTTCTTTTTCTTAAAAGATCTATTTATTTATTTTAGAGAGACAGTGAAAGCGAGCAGGGGCAGGGGCAGAGGGAGAGGGAGAGAATCTCAGGCAGACTCCCCACTAAGTGTGGATCCTGATGTGGGGCTCAATCACAGGACCCTGAGAACATGACCTGGGCCCAAATCAAGAGTCAGTCACTTAACTGATTGAGCCACCCACGTGCCCCCTTTTCATCATTTGTTTCAGAAATTTTAGCTTCTCTATCCATAGATTGTACCTATAGTATACTACATGTTTGTGTAGGAATGTTTTTAAAATTTTACATTTTAACTTTAATCCATATGACATGTATTTTTTGTTTAGAGTCCAATTTGACTTTTCACATATGCCTAGTCAGTTTTGTCTGCAAAACTTATTAAATAATCCATCATTTTCCCACTTAAGTAAATAAATATAATAAATTTAATGAGTTATCATGTACACTCAGATTTGTTTTTGAACACTGTTCTGTTCTATAGATCCATTTGTCTCTTCCTGTACCAATATCTTACTGATGTGATGAATGCATGCTCTAGTTAATTAGTAAAGCAAGTTCTGACCTCATCCAAATTGCTTCTCTTTTCTACATTTATGGGCTATTCAATCTATAACGTACAAAAAGCTCAGATAGACAAGAAAAAGACAGTTCGATTTAAAAAAAATCAGTAAAAATCACAAAAAAGGTTATTTACAAAAGAGCAATTCCAAATGACCAACACACATAAACCTGATTAAATTAACCATGAGACATAACCTTACCCTATCTGACTGGCAAAAATTTAAGTGCTCAAATATCTATTTCTGTTGAGGCTGCAAAAGAAAAGGAACACTTTACCTTACTTTACTTACCTTATTGTACTGACAAGAAACTGAAATATGCAGTGTTACAGTCTTTTGGGAATTGTTACAGCCTTTTGGTGATATCTAGTAAGAACAGTATAACTTTAACCTAGAAATTCCACTCCTGGGAATCTATTTCATAGAAATAAATCAACTAGTAGTTGAGAATATTTGCACAGAATGTTTACTGAAGCAATGATCATTGTGGCACAAAACTAAAAGCATTTTTCATACCCATTAGTAAAAGAATGGTTCAACAAATTATGGTACCTGTATATCATGAAATTTTCAATAATTTAAAAAGAATTTTTTAAAATTATTACAGTTGCTTTAGAGAGATTTCCACAAAAAATCTTGACTGAGAAGAGAAAATGCAGAAAAGTTCAGTCACATGATCTCAATTTTGTGTAATAAATAGTGATGAAAAAAACCCTATACAGGCATTATCTTTTTTTGCAAGTAGAGTAGGATCCCCCAAACAAACATGCAAGCTAAAACCATGCAAATTGATCTTAATAATCAATGGAGAAAACTATGATTGTTCTAAAGCCTTTAAAAATTTAGTCAGAATTAAAACCTCTGGGTCAATTGGTCATAAATGTATGGAGAAATTCACAAATTGTAAAACTAATGTTTATTGAGTACACTGTAAATTAAAACATGAAGAGCATTAAGAGTTAAGGCATTTTATTTCTTTGTAAAAAAGTTATTAAAACAAACTCATCAAGAATAATGGGAACTAGAACAAGCAATCCCAAAACTTGTATGGAACCACAAAAGACCCCAAATAGCCAAAGCAATCTTGCAAAAGAAAAGCAAACTGGAGGTATCATAATTCCAGATTTCAAGTTATATTACAAAATGGTAGTAATTAAAACAGTAGGGTGCCGACATAAAGATAGACATATAGATCAATGGAACAGAATAGAAACCCAGAAATAAACCCCCAATTTTATGCTCAAATAATCTTTGACAAAGGAGGAAAGAATATGCAATGAGAAAAAGACATTGATTTCAATATATGGTGTTGGGAAAACTGGACAGCTACATGCAAAAGAATGAAACTGGACCACTTCCTTATATCATACACAAAAATAAACTCAAATGGTTTAAAGACCTAAGTGTGAGACCTGAAACCATAAAAATGATTAAAGAGAGCACACGCAGTAATTTCTCTGACATTGGTTATAGCAAAATTTTTCTAGATATGTCTCCTCAGGCAAGACAAATAAAAGCAAAAATAAACTATTGGGACTACATCAAAATAAAGTTTCTTCACAGCAGAGGAACAACCAACAAAACTAATAGGCAACCTATGGAATGGGAGAAGATATTTGCAAGTGACATATCCAACAAAGGGTTAGTATACAAAATATATAAATAACTTTTACAACTCAACACCCCCAAAATAAACAATTAAAAAATGGGCAGAAGACATGAATAGACATTTCTCCAAAGAAGACATCCAAGTGGCCAACAGACACATGAAAAGATGCTCAACATCACCCATCATCAGAGAAATGCAAATCAAAAAGTTATCACCTCACACCTGTTAGAATGGCTAAAATAAAAAACACAAGAAATAACTAGTGTTAGCAAGGGTGTGGAGAAAAAGGAACCCTCATGCATTGTTGGTGGGAATGCAAGCTGGTGCTGCCACTCTGGAAAACACAATGGAAATTCTTCAAAAAAGTTAAAAATGGAAACATCCTAAGATCTAGTAATCTCACTACTGGATATTTGCTCAAAAAACACACAAACATGAATTCAAAGGGATACATGCACCCCTATGTTTATAGCAGCATTATTTACAACAGCCAAATTATGGAAGTAGCCCAAGAGTCCATCAATAGATGAATGGATAAAGAGGAGGTGGGATATATATTTATAAAATGGAATATTACTCAGCCATAAAAAAGAATGAAATCTTGCCGTTTGCAACAACATGGATAGAGCTAGAGAGTATGATGCTAGGCAAAATAAGTCAGTCGCAGAAAGACAAATGCCATATGTGATTTCACTCATATATAGAACTTAAGGAACAAAACAAAGGATCAAAGGAAAAAGAAAAGAGAGAGACAAACCAAGAAACAGACTCTTAATTGTAGAGAACAAACAGATGGTTACTAGAAGGGAGGTTAGTGGGGGGATGGCTGAAATAGGTGATGAGGATTAAAGAGTACACTTATCATGATAAAAAAAAGAATAATTGGAAAAGTGCTTTCTTCTTTTCAATGGATAACATACAAAACAGAGCAAGTATCTTTTCCATGCCCCTGGGGAGTTGTCATACTTCTTTACGATTTTGGATCAGTTTCTGACACTTCATCCTTTGCACTTTCAATATTGTGAAATATCTCCAGGAATACCTTTAATGTGAAGTTTTTCGATGGCATCACTCTTTCTGGGGCATGATTCTATTAATCACAATCACATTCCTCATTTCTTTTGTTAAGTCCACCTTCCTAAGTTCCTCTGGGTGCATAGCTAGGGGTCTCCTGAATGGCTGCAGTGTCAACATTCCCATGGCCAGCTATTTCTCTTAAACTCCATTTATATTTGATTTGAATCTCACTTTCAGCATTATTACTTTTTATATCTTTGCTGCTATTTCGTCTTTGTGCCATTTCCCTCTCTTGATTATTTAACTTTTGTGAAATATCATATGGTTTTATGGCAGAGAAAGAGGCCACACAACTACAGGGATCCCAGTCTGTGGGGGACTTGAATTAAAAATGTGCAGTGACCAATCAGCAACAGATTTTGAAAGAAGGGATGTGATTGGTCACTGATCATAATGTACATTTGTTATTTACATGGTGATTTGTAGACTGACAAGCGAGCCATGAAGTGTGGGCTTTGTGCAATTATTCACAGCTAATACATTGTGGTAACTAAAATTTGAATCATGTCTTTGGGGCACTGGTATTATTTAACTGAACTGTGTTAAGTGAAATTCCTTTATGTAGGAACAACGTAAAGTGAAGACTTCCTGTATATGAACATATGTGTGTGATTATATAATCATGTATTTATTTATTAATTTTTAAACACTTTAAAACTTAAATTCAATTAATTAACCTATAATGTATTACTGGTTTCAGAGGTACAGGCCTGTGATTCATCAGTCTTATATAATACCCAGTGCTCATTACATCACATGCCATCCTTAATATCCATCACCCCTCCAGCAACCCTCGGTTTGTTTCCTATGATTAAGAGTCTCTTATGGTTTGTCTCCCTCTCTGGTTTCATCTTGTTTTATTTTTTCTTCTCTTCCCCTATGATCCTGTTTTGTTTCTTAAATTCCACATATCAGTGAGACCATATGGTAATTGTCTTTCTTTGATTGACTTATTTTGCTTAGCATAATACCTTCTACTTCCATCCATGTCCTTGCAAATGGCAAGATTTCATTTTTTATGGCTGTGTAATATTTTATATATATGTGTATATATATATATGTATATATATATATACACACCACATCTTCTTTATCCATTCATCTGTCAGTGGACATCTGGGCTCTTTCCACAGTTTGGCTATTGTGGACATTGCTGCTATAAACATTGGGGCACACGTGCCCCTTCAGATCACTACATTTGTATCTTTGGGGTAAATACCCAGTAGTGCAATTGCTGGGTTGTAGGGTGGCTCTATTTTCAACTTTTTGAGGAACCTCCATACAGTTTTCCAGAGTGGCTGCACCTGCTTGCATTCCCGCCAACAGTGTAGGAGGGTTCCCCTTTCTCCGCATCCCTGCCAACATCTGTCATTTCCTGACTCAATTTTAGTCATTCTGACTGGTGTGAGGTGATATCTCATTGAGGTTTTGATTTGTATTTCCCTGATGCTGAGTGGTGTGGAGCATTGTTTTATGTGTCTGTGGGCCATTTGGATGTCTTCTTTGCAGAAATGTTCGTTCATGTCTTCTGCCCATTTCTTCTGCCCATTTCTTGATTGGATTATTTGAGTTTGATAAGTCTTTATAGATTTTGGATACTAGCCCTTTATCTGATATGTCATGTGCAAATATCTTCTCCCATTCTGTTGGTTGTCTTTTGGTTTTATCGACTGTTTCCTTGGCCGTGCAAAGTTTTTTATCTTGATGAAGTCCCAATACTTAATTTTTGCTTTTGTTTCCCTTGCCTTTGGAGACACGTCTAGGAAGAAGTTGCTGCGGCTGAGGTCAAAGAGGTTGCTGCCCATGTTCTCCTCTAGATTTTGATGGATTCCTGCTCACATTTAGGTCTTTCATCCGTTTTGAGTCTATTTTTTGTGTATGGTATAAGGAAATGCCAGTTTCATTCTTCTGCATGTGGCTGTCCAGTTTTCCCAACACCATTTGTTGAAGAGACTTTTTTCCATTGGATATTCTTTCCTGCTTTGTTGAAGATTAGTTGACCATAGAGTTGAGGGTCCATATCTGGGCTCTCTACTCTGTTCCATTGATCTAAGTGTCTGTTCTTGTGCCAGTACCATACTGTCTTGATGATGACAGCTTTGTAATAGAGGTTGAAGTCTGGCATTGTGATGTCACCAGTTTTGGTTTTCTTTTTCAACATTCCTTTGGCTATTCCAGGTCTTTTCTGGTTCCATACAAATTTTAGGATTATTTGTTCTAGTGAAAAAAGTTGATGGTATTTTGATAGAGATTGCATTGAATGTGTAGATTGCTCTAGGTAGCATAGACATTTTAACAATATTTGCTCTAATCCATGAGCATGGAATATTTTTCAGTTTCCTTGTGCCTTCCCCAATTCCTTTCATGAGTGTTCTATAGTTTTCTGAGTACAGATCCTTTGCATCTTTGGTTAGGTTTATTCCTAGGTATCTTATGGTTTTGGGTGCAATTGTAATTGGGCTCAACTCCTTACTTTCTCTTTCTGCTGTCTCATTGTTAGTATATAGGAATGCAACCGATTTCTGTGTATTGGTTTTATATCCTGCCACTTTGCTGAATTCCTGTATGAGTTCTAGCAATTTTGGAGTGGAGTTTTTGGGTTTTCCACATAGAGTATCATATCATCTGCAAAGAGTGAGAATTTGACTTCCTCTTTGCTGATCCAGATGCCTTTTATTTCTTTTTGTTGTCTGATTGCTGAGGCTAGGACTTCTAGTACTCTGTTGAACAGCAGTGGTGATAGTGGACATCCCTGCCGTGTTCCTGGCCTTAGTGGCAAAGCTCTCAGTTTTTCCCCATTGAGACTGATATTCACTGTGGGTTTTTCATAGATGGCTTTTATGGCATTGAGGTATGTTCCCTCTATCCCGACACTGTGAAGAGTTTTAATCAAGAAAGGATGCTGTACTTTGTCAAATACTTTTTCTGCAACTATTGAGAAGATCATATGGTTCTTGTCCTTTCTTTTATTAATGTGATGTATTACATTGATTGATTTGCAAATGTTGAACCACCCTTGTAGCCCAGGAAGAAATCCCACTTGGTCATGGTGAATAATCCTTTTAATGTACTGTTGGATCCTCTTGGCTAGTAACTTGGTGAGAATTTTTGTGTCCATGTTCATCAGGGATATTGGTCTGTAATTCTCCTTTTCGGTGGAGTCTTTTTCTGATTTGGGGATCAAGGTAATGCTGGCCTCATAGATAGAGTTTGGAAGTTTTCCTTCCATTTCTATTTTTTTTTAAGATTTTATTTATTTATTTGAGAGAGAGAATGAGAGATAGCATGAGAGGGAAGAAGGTCAGAGGGAGAAGCAGACTCCCTGCTGAGCAGGGAGCCCAATGTGCGACTCGATCCCAGGGCTCAAGGATCATGACCTGAGCCGAAGGCAGTCGCTTAACCAACTGAGCCACCCAGGCCCTCCCATTTCTATTTTTTGAAACAGCTTCAGAAGAATAAGTATTAATTCTTCTTTAAATGTTTGGTAGAATTCCCCTGGGAAGCCATCTGGCCCTGGGCTCTTGTTTGTTGGGAGATTTTTGATTACTACTTCAATTTCCTTGCTGGTTATGGGTCTGTTCAGGTTTTCTATTTCTTTCTGGTTCAGTTTTGGTAGTTGATACATCTCTAGGAATGCATCCATTTCTTCTAGATTGCCTAATTTGTTGGCATATAGTTGCTCATAATATGTTCTTATAATTGTTTGTATTTCCTTGCTGTTGGTTGGGATCTCTCCTCTTTCATTCATGATTTTATTTATTTGGGTCCTTTCTTTTTTCTTTTTGATAAGTCTGGCCAGGGATTTATCAATCATATTAATTCTTTCAAAGAACCAGCTCCTAGTTTTGTTGTTCTGTTCTACTGTTCTTTTGGTTTCTATTTCATTGATTTCTGTTCTAATCTTTATTATTTCTCTTCTCCTGCTGGGTTTAGGCTTTATTTGCTGTTCTTTCTCCAGCTCCTTTAGGTATAAGGTTAGGTTGTGTATTTGAGACTTTTCTTGTTTCTTGAGAAAGGCTTGCATTGCTATATACTTCCCTCTTAGGACCGCCTTTGCTGCATCCCAAAGATTTTGAATAGTTGTGCTTTCATTTTCATTTGTTTCCATGAATTTTTAAAATTCTTCTTTAATTTCCTAGTTGACCCATTTATTCTTTAGTAAGATGCTCTTTAGCCTCCAAATATTTGGGTTCTTTCCAAATTTCCTCTTGTGATTGAGTTCCAGTTTCTAAGCATTGTGGTCTGAAAATATGCAGGGAATGATCCCAATCTTTTGGTACCGGTTGAGACCTGATTTGTGACCCAGTATGTGATCTACTCTGTAGAGTGTTCCATGTGCACTCAAGAAGAATGTGCATTCTGTTGCTTTAGGATGGAATGTTCTGAATATATCTGTGAAGTCCATCTGGTTCAATGTGTCATTCAATGCCCTTATTTCCTTGTTGATCTGCTTAGATGATCTGTCCATTGCAGTGAAGGGGGTGTTAAAGTTCCCTACTATTATTGTATTATTATCAATGTGTTTTTTTGATTATTATTAATTGGTTTATATAACTGGCTGATCTCATGTTAGGGGCATAAGTACTTAAAATTGTTACATCTTCTTGTTGGATAAACCCTTTAAGTATGATATAGTGTCCTTCCTCATTTCTTATTACAGTCTTTGGTTTAAAATCTAATTTGTCTCATATAAGGATTGCCACCCCGGCTTTATTTATTTTTTTATGTTCAATAGCATGATAAATGGTTTTCCACCCCCTTACTTTCAATCTGGAGGTGTCTCTGGGTCTACAATGAGTTTCTTGCAGACAGCATATCAATGGGTCTTGTTTTTTTATCCAATTTGATACCCTGTGTCTTTTGGTTGGGGCATTTATCCCATTTACATTCAGAGTAACTATTGAAAGATATGAATTTAATGCCATTGTATTACCTGTAAAGTGACTGTTACTGTATGTTGTCTCTATTCCTTTCTGGTCTATGTTACTTTTGGGCTCTCTCTTTGCTTAGGGGGTCATCTTCAATATTTCTTGTAGGGCCGGTTTGGTGATCACAAATTCTTTAAGTTACTGTTTGTCCTGGAAGCATTTTATCCCTCCTTCTATTTTGAACGACATCCTAGCTGGATAAATTATTCTTGGCTGCATATTTTTCTCATTTAGCACCCTGTATATGAGAGTTCCTGTTTCAAAGCATTGTGGTCTGAAAATATGCAGGGTCCTTTCTGGCCTGCCAGGTCTCTGTGGATAGGTGTGCTGCCAATTTAATGTTTCTACCCTTGTAGGTTACAGACCTCTTGTCCTTAGTTGCTTTCAAGATTTTCTCTTTGTCTCTGAGATTTTTAAGTTTCACTATTATATGTTGGGGTGTTGAACTATTTTTATTCATTTTGAGGGGGGTTCTCTGTGCCTATTCTTTTCTTGGATCTCTGGTTGAGTTTGCAGGTATTCAGATAGCTATCTAGCTGAATTCCTGGGACCAGATGAAATTAAGGTCTCCTACTCTTCTGCCGTCTTTGGACTCTCCTATAATCATGTATTTAAAAAAAAAGTTTAATTGTGGCAAAAACACATAACACAAAATTTACCCGTTTTAATCATTTTTAAGCACCCAGTTCATTTGTGTTAAGCATATTCATGTTGTTATATAACAGATCTCCAAAACTTTTTCATCTTGCAGAGCTAAAACTCTATACCTGTTAAGCAAAATGAATATTGTGTATGTTTATACAATCATGAAGAAATATCAAAGGATTCTTAATAGATTGTAAACATTTGTTAATGGGGAAAGGCTGTGTTTCTGAATTGAGGGAGGGAGAATTAGGCAAAACAAAAATGAAAACAAAACCCAGGAAAAACTGTATTAAGCTAAAACATATACCATATTAGCACATTTATGTGCTTAGAAATGCAAAAATATTTGTGTGACTATATGTAAATAATATTAAAGGTAGCTAATCACACAGAAATAAAAGTTAGATTAGCAAAAATTGAGCATAGGAGATAGCAGAGGGAGTAGAACTAAGCTAATTTTCTTTCATAATAGAGTTGGTTGATACTGTTGAGTACTGATAAATTTAGAAAACAAGGCATAAGTATAATATTCAGTAATATAGAGGTAATGACCAGAAGAACTTGAAATTAAAACGACTAAATGTGGTTTATCTCTGCTAAATAAAACTAGGAGTAAAGAATGGGAGATTTTTGCTTGGTGTTTTATAATCTTCTATAATGTTGGATTTTTTTATTACCATATTTATTTTATTTTTATAATTTAAAAATATGGCAAACTTAGTACATATTCTCTGGGTGCTTACAATCAAGCTACACACCACATAAGAATTAAAGTACCACATAAGGCAGTTTCACTCAACAATATAATTATCTGTTTCTAAATATGTATATAATATCATCATTTTTCCTTAGGAAGTGAAGTTTAGTAGCAGCATTAATAAGGAAAAACGAGGCACTACATTTAAAACTTCTATGATCATTATGCAGACAGTAATGTCTAACACCATAAAATACTAAGATGAATTAAGATGAATAACAGGACAGCAGTAAGAACATTAACCTAAAATTTGAAACCAATTTAAATATCCTATGGTCAGCTATACGATATAATGGAAAACCACGTCAGTTTCCTCCTTAAGTGGATCAAGGCACTTTAGCACTACTAGTATTAGTCAGACATAATAGAAAAATGGATCCTGATCTAAAAGATTTTCTAGAACATGCTTGATGTTGAGTAATTTTAGTAGAAGTCATTCATTTCTTTCAAAACTAGTCACATTTAAATTATGGCTTTAAATATAATTGTGGGCAATTTTCCAGACTTCCAGAGTATGCGAATATGGGAGGGGGGTAGTGATTGAATTTTGCCAGAATTTGTGGATAAAAATCAAATCACCTTTTAGAGATGTGAAATCTAACATGATAGTGTGGTAGCAGCTGGGTTTGTTTGCTTCCCTGCTACTGTCATTAAAAGAGTGCACTTGGGCATTTTTGTATGGACCTAAGGAAGGGTGTGGGTTTTTAATCTGTGCATGGTGTAAGGTGGTGGTTGGTAATACACATTTTTTTCTGCAAGTTTTGGTATTGAAAGATGACATATTAATGTCATCTGAAATTAGATTTTGTTTACCAAGAGGAGCAGAAGATTCGATTACACTTTCTCAATACTAATTTTCAGAATGAATCATGTAAATGGACAAAAAAAATGAAATAAATTAGCAAACCACATGTAGGAGAACATCTGTTGTTCGATCTTACATGGTAATTAAGGCAGATAGACTATTTGTTTGGTCCCAGCTTTCTCTGAATGCATGTGAAAATCCAGCCTGAAGCTATTGCTTTTCCAGGACCATTACAAAGACTTTGACTCCTCAGAGTTGAGAGAGAGAGAGAGGGAGAAAGAGAGAGAAACACTGGTTGTATATTAAACACTTAGCATGCTTTCTCCATGAGAAAATAAGAATTAAATATATACAGAGAATTTTCCATGAATCAGTACACATAAAAAACCTTAGAGTATATTTTCAATTATATTTTCTATTTTGCAAATATGCACACACAAAAACCTGCTAATCATCTACCATGACTAAAATGTTTTTTATTCCCCAATTTAGTTCTGAAGGTATAGTCCATAGTAACAAAAGTAAAGCAGGGTCGAGGATTAAGGTAGTTCAATAATTTTCAGAATGTGTAAGCTTTTTAGAAATCTGACTGTTTATCCTGGTGATTGGGCAATTCTCCATGTTACTCTGTGTAATGAAAGCAAAACATTGATTCTACCTTTATGTTCTTCTTTTACCAATTCTCTTGCCTATAATTCCCTGTTCAGCTCTTCCTAGAAATTAAAGTTAATTCCTTTCTCTCTGAAGGTGTAGAGAGCTCTTTCTAATCTTCAATAAATTGTCAATAATGCATGGGTTAAGGTATACTCATATGTAAAAATAAGGGAAATTTTGGAATATAGCTCAAAAGTTGAACGAGAAAGACCTAGAAATAAAACAGTCTGGATACCTGATTAGGTGATGGCAGCTGGGGAATGTCCATAAAAGGGCTTCTTAGGATTCTTAGGAAAGTTGTATCTGGTAAATTTGTAAAATTTCCTCTTGTTATATGTCCAAATCTTCGGAAGAGTTTGTTTGTCATTACGGACGTTCATCTTTACTGAGGGGGACTGAAGGACAGATCAAATCTTTACAAATACTGGGCACTGGCTGTAGTTATGAAAATCTGCTCTGGAAAAAAGAGTCATAGTCTTTGTATTATCACACAGAATTCTTAATATCTGCCCTGCCATTTGTTCTTTGGCTTTCTCTCAATCATTCTATATGTGGGTTTTACAGGAAAGGTTTAGAACCAGCCAGAATCACTGTGCAGTTTGTCTTGTATGTGTGTGTGTGTGTGTGTGTGTGTGTGTGTGTGTGTGTGTGAGATTTGAAAGTTGTAACGCTATCCCAAATTAATGATAATATATTTTTTATGCCTGGGATCCACAGTAACATCAGAAAATGTAAAAGAGACTAATAATTATTGAATGTCCATAAGGTAGTATTATCATCTCATTTCATCTTTATAACTGTGGACCAGAAAGATTAAAAAACTACAGCCAGTTAGCGTGACAAGTCAAACCCAATGTTTGGGGGTTTTTTGTTTTTTGTTTAGAGAGCAGAGGAGGAGCAGAGGGAGAGGGGGAGAAAGAATCTTAAGCAGCCCCAATATGGGGCTCAATACAGGGTTCAATCTCACAACCCTGAGATCATGACCTGAACTGAAATCAAGAGTTGGTTGCTTAACCAACTGAGCCACCCAGGTGCCCCAAACCCAGTGGGTTTTTGTGGTAATTTCAGTTACTTGAAATTGCCTGCTCAAGATACTGTTCTATCTCACTTTTATTGTTTCCTATGAGGAACTCCACAATTCCTTGTTGCTTGAATGTATCTGTGCATCCCAGGATCCCACTTTAGCACTCCACCTCACCCTGCTGACTGCCCTCAACAAAGTAAGGCATTTCACTCCAGTGTGATCCATCAGAGCTCTCTCTCAACTTAATTTGTTTGAATTAGCAAAGAAGAATGATTGGCTAAGCCACCACAAGTAGGACAGAATGAGGAAATCATAAAAAAAGAAAGAGAACAGTAGATGTGAGAGATGTCAGGGAGAAAGAGAGAAGGGAGGTCCTGGTTGGCTGGAATCTCTAACAGAACTAGCTTTATGGGCACACAACCTGCACAGTCATACAGGATTCTGAACTTGGAAGGGTTAATGCATGTCTCATGCTTTGCTATCGCCATTTTGAAATTCTTAATGATTTTTAAACAAAGCCATCTTGTTTTTTCATTTTGTAAATTGTGTAGCCAATTCTGATCTCCAGATCCAGTTTCTGAGATCTAGTTCCTTCTATAATGTGAACTTCCTTAGTACTTTCCTCTGTTTTGTAGGAAAATAAAAAAGTCCTTCCGTGCTTATGCTAGTTGGAGTTGAGAACTCATAACTTGCAATGGAAAGAGTTGCGACAAACATGTCTTCAAATCTGCGCTTTCTATCAGTCCTCAGGTTGTGATACCAAACCCTGATTATCTCTGAAGAATAAATTATTCACTTATGAATGATTTATGACACAGTTTAACGCTAAATCTTGTTTTCCTGCCATCTGTCATGTCTTTAGCTGACTTCATAGCATCAATTAGATAGTCCATGGAATGAAAACTAATGTTAACTATTCCTTAAAAAATATATATGTATTTCATTTATATGTAATATTTTAATATGTAATATAAATACTTAAAATATGTTTTTGAAAGTAGAAATATATATGACACCCATATAGCATGTAACAAATACATGCCAGGGAAAATTATAACATTTTTAGAGTATTTTCCAGTTTATAAAATGCTTTTACACACAATATATTACTATAAGAAGTTCTCTATTTTGAATAGAATAGAACCACTGGGCCATTGATGGGTAAACCATCTCCCTAGTAATGGGTACATTTTCACATTTTAATATTTTGAAAACAAATGAAAATGGTATCTTACTGCCATATAAAAGCAGGGTTTATCTACATCTGGAATTCGGTTTGTGGTACTGGTCATCATAAGTTAGTGCAGATCTAGAGAGGCAGAGAAAATTCCATCTATGATCAACCAAAACAACAGAAGGGATCAGGTGCTGCTTTATCAAAACAGAACTCAAAGACACAGATGCTTTTGGAGGACATGGTCAGGATGCGAGAAGTCTTATGCGTTCATTAGATGGAAAAGCCTATGTGCTTCACATTCTGAAATAATTCGAATGAGGTCCTGTCCTCTGAAACCTCACTGTAGTAAGGCTGGTAGAACTAAAAGTACTACTTAATTTCAAAAAGCATGTGGGCAGAAATACATGGTTATCAAAGTAAATAGAACAGGCCTGAACATTAAGGTTTAACGGAGATTTGATGGAGGGCTGACACAGGTTGCCACAGTTTTGTGGTTTTACCTGCCAAGAAATTTCTGGTCTAGACTGCTCTGAAGGTTCATCTGGCCAGAGGACTTCAGCAGGGCCCCGAACTGTCTTCCCAGCATTGTCCATAGCTCTTCTTGTTTCTTCTTTTGCCTGAGCAGTCCATCCTTGCTCAAGACCACTATTCAGGAAATTAGTAAGGTACAGCTCTTCCTTGTCACAGTGTAAATGAAGAGAGGATGTTTTATTTTGTTTACAACAGTTCACTCCTTCCTGTTAGTAAGAAGTGGAAATTAGGTTGAGGGACTCATATAACTGAGAGAGGTGAGGAATAGAGTTATAGAAATGGCAAGACCTTAAAATGAATTCAGGATTTAGTAACCAGCTGAAGGACAACAGCAGATGGTAAGTTTAGAGGTGTACAAATATAATGGGAGGAGGTCAGATGAATTTCGATAGCAATTGCAGAAGAACTGCGTGATAGTTTTGAGGAATAAAGAAGAGAAGAGAAACCATATGGTGAGATGATAATTAGGCTCCAGTGTTTGCCTTTAAGAAAAGGAAAACCTTGGAAACTTATTTATGAAGATACAACCTAAGGTAAAGGAAAAGATTTATTGGAAAAGGAAAGAAAGAGAGATGGCAATCTAGGTCTAAGTTGCAGAGTTTGGGAGAGATTTTACAGTAAAATTAAAACTAGGGACATGAACACAGGAAATACATAGTAATTTAAACAATACAGAACTATCAATCAGGCTTCCTTATTACAGGAATAGTAGAATAGTACTGAGAAATGGAACAAAGTTCGCAAAGAAATTATTTGTAAAAGGCAAATCAGAAACATTTTGACATTGACAATAAATGAGTGAATTCTGTGCTTATTACAATGCAAATCCGTTCTTCCTGTCCAGGAAGAAAAGTCAACATCTTCTCAGAGTGCAGATCGGATAACCTTTGCAGAGTGTGGTGGCCTCGGCCTGCAGAGTGCATGGAGGGCTCAGAGTGGAGTCTGAGAAAGCAGACTGAAGGCTGGCTCAGCGGGAGGGTGGGCAGGCAGCAGAGCCCGATCTGAGGCCGGGGCAATAGTGTGGAGAGAATGGATTTGAGTGGGATTAAGGAGGAGGAATCGACAGGATTTAAAGACTGGATGTGAAATGGGGCAGGTCTCTGCTTGGATAACCGGGTCAGCTGCGTTGCGATTGACTGAGGTGAGCTCACGGTGTGAGAGGCAGGTAGAGAAAGATGCTGAGTTCACTTTTGTTTGTGCATTTTAGGTGTCTGTGGGAGAGTGTCATTTCTTTCTCCTTCCCAATCCTGACCACCAAACTCTTGATGGATATTTTTCTTTACATGGATTAATTAATATACTTTTGACATCGAAGTCGTCAGTCTTCTAACCCAGAGACAACAACAACAACAACAACTTCCCATTATCTGTTAATTTAATGAGTTCGATTCTCAGAGAGGTAAACTTATTTCGTTTCTCCTTCCCAGATTTTGGGGTGTCGGTCACTGTTCGCCCTACATCCCCTTGACTTGGGTGTAGTTCATCAGAGAGAAGGAAAAGTCAAAGAGAACTTTCAGGAATTCTGCCTGGAATCCTGAAGAAGGGTGGTGGTGTTGGTGAACATTGGCAATTGGAAATGGAATTGTGAGAGGTTCAGTTTTGTTAGAATTGGGATTTCATAGGGTGTCAGACTGGATAGGACTTTCAAGGGGAAGGAAAATTAACGCTTATTATTATTATTTTTTAAAGATTTTATTTATTTATTTGACAGAGAGAGACACAGCAAGAGAGGGAACACAAGCAGGGGGAGTGGGAGAGGGAGAAGCGGGCTTCCCGCGGAGCAGGGAGCTGAATGCGGGGCTCCATCCCAGGACCCTGGGACCAAGACCTGAGCTGAAGGCAGATGCTTAATGACTCAGCACCCAGGCGCCCCAAAATTAACGCTTATTGATCATATAATATATGCCAGGCACTTTGCCAGGACTTTTTCATATATGTTACCTCAATTAACCCTGATAACATGCTTGCAAATTATTTCTCCTGTTTTGTAAATGGAAATAAAGATTCTCAGAGAACAAGTAAGTAGCTCCAAGTCACTTAGCTATTCAGTGGGTTATTAGAGCATTTTGAACATAAGAGGAAGGTTGATGCCACCCTTGGTGCCCTATACCAAAGGTATGAAAATTGGTTTTGGGAGGGCAAAAACATGGTCTCTTTTAATATATATATATCTATATATATATATATAAATATATCTATATCTATATCTATATATATATAATATATATATTAATATATATATCAGTGTTTTATGTAGATACATATATATATACAACACATAAACAAATATATAGTATATTTAAGGTATTAAAATTTCATGGGGGTGTATAAGGAAATATGTCTGCAATAACTCTTTAAGGGGGATGATAATAAATAAAAGGTTGAAAAACACTGATATAGACCCATTTCACTTAAAAAAGGGTTTACCCTTTTTTCCTTTTTTGCAGAATTCTTTTTTTGTTTCATGTGAAATCTCACATTAGACAATAATACATACAACAGGTAAAAACAGTGTTGGTTTAAATGTCACTGGGAAGAGGGCCCGGAAACATACCATTTCTGATGCTTTTCCCTCACCTTCTGTGGCAGCCCGTGAGGTATTGATACGAAGCTTAGAACTCTGAGCAACTTAGTTGGAATATCTGGGGGACACAATTTAACCTCTTTATTATACAGATGAGTAAACTGAGGCGAGCTAGTAATGTGTAAGCCTGAACGCCTATGGTAATTTTATTATTCACACAAAGTGGAACTGAATCAGGCTTTCTGTCTCGAGGCATACTACGGAGGTGAGACCGCCAAGGAGATGGGAAGAGAAAGAAAAGCCCGAGCAGAGGGCAGATAAAGAATGTTTAGAGAGATGATGTGAGAAATAAGTGATAAGAGATATTCAAGAAGGACACTCATCAAAAGAAAAAAAAATCGGGGGGAACTGTGTATGGTGACTAAGTGTGGTGAACATTTCACAATATATACAAATATCTAATCATTATGTTGTCTATCTGAGACTAATACAATGCCATATGTCAATGATACCTCGAAAGATAAATTAATTTGAAAATGGATACTGTACTTAGCAACAGCGAATGGAGAGGCCGTAGTTTCAGGACGCTGTGCGGGCAGAGCTTGGTTTCTGTCTATTTCAGAAACTGTCAGCAAATAGGTAAGGATGTTAACTTTGCTAACTAATGCAACTAATTACCCTTCTACTATCGAATAGAAACATCAGTATGTTAATCACAGCAAATTGAGAAAACAATTTTTAGTCTATTGTATTAAGATGGGTTCAGCTAAAGAATTAGAACACAAAACAAACAATGCAAAACGAATGCCTTCAAGACAGACCTCAATAAAGACAGGCCTTATGTACATTTGATTTTATAAAGTGTCTGGAAGACAGCAGTTCACCCGAGGCTAAAAAGGGAAAAACATATATGATGATGAGATAGAGACATAGATTAAAGAAAAAAAATTTGAAAATCTCCCTTGAGCACCACAGAATTCTTTCAACTTATTTTACATGCATTTTTAGCTTTGAATGACATCATTACTATTTGCTATTGTCAGACAAATTATTATCCAAGTGACTCAACAAATTATGTTTGGGCTTTAGTAATTGTGCTTTAGTATAAGGGAATTAAACTGTAATCTTACAAGAGTCTTAATACTTACTGAATTCTTTCTTGCTATTTATTTCAAATACTGGGAGTGCGATCTGATAGTGACATCTAACACTTTCAACTGAACCTTAGTGAAGTGTCTCACACTAATAGGAATATTCCTGTCCTCCTTTACACAGTTCTATCATCTACAAACATGGGCAGATTAATTTTCTAATCAAAACATTCTGGGAAACTATTAAGCATGACATTAAACTGTGTTCTCCTAATTATATTCCCTATGAAAAATTTCTGTCTGAACTTCCAGCATAAGACCCTGGAGAAAACTTATCGGAGCACAAATTGCTTAAATGTGTTTTAAGAAGAATCACATATCCATATAATAATTTTGCTTTTCATCCCTACCTTAAATCAACTCTGTCCTCCATAGTGATTCATTATGGTGGCAAGATCTTGTTGACCTTGTTAAACAGATTTTTTTTTTAAAGGTGTTAAGGCCTATGTAAGCGTGTAACAGGGCAAAGGGAAGTATTTAGCTCTATTGTGAACATGTGTCCAAAATTAATATTTGCTTTTTACTAGGATACTACTCTCATTGAAGAAAAAGAAATAACGGAACAGAATTAATTGTGATATACCAAGGGGTGTGTGTGTGTGTGTGTGTGTGTGTGTGTGTGTGTATCATTTAGCAGGGGTCAGAAAAACATTTTCCATAAAGGGCCAGATAGTAAACAGTTTAAGTTTTGCAGGCCAGGTGGTCTCTGTCACAACTACTCTGGTCTACAGTGTCCAGAAAAAGGAGCTCTGGACAATATGTAAAAGAATGGGCAGAGCTGTATTCCAATAGCATTTTAGTCACAAAAAGTAGATAGCCTATCAAAACCACAATGACATATCACTTCACACCCACTCACATGGCTAGATACAAAAAGTCAGGTAAAAACAATGTTAGTAACGATATGGTGAAATTGGAACCCTCACGCCCTACCGGTGGGAATGGAAAATGGTGCAGCCACTTTGGTAGAGTCTGGCCGTTCTTCAGACAGAGAGTTACCATATGACCCTGCGATTCCTCTCCTCCGCATAGATCCAAAGGAAATGAATACTCGGGCCCACAGAACACCAAGTACATGAATGTTTATAGTGCTATGATTTATAATAGCCAAAAGAAGCAACCCAAATGTCCATCAACTGATGAACGGCTAAACAAAAAGGTGGTATATCCATACAATGGGATATTACTCAGCCCTTAGGGATGTATAGCAGTCTTGTGAAATTTTTGGTGACATCTAGTGGCCGAGGTTAGAAATGCCGCTGAACATCCTACAGGGCGCAGGACAGCCTCTCCCACCCCCACCCACTCCCATTACAAAGAATTATCCGCACTGGAGGGTGTTATGCTGAGTGAAATAAGTCAATCAGAGAAAGACATGTATCACATGACCTCACTGATATGAGGAATTCTTAATCTCAGGAAACAAACTGAGGGTTACTGGAGTGGTTGGGGGTGGGAGGGATGGGGTGGCTGGGTGATAGACATTGGGGAGGGTATGTGCTACGGTGAGCACTGTGAATTGTGCAAGACTGTTGAATCACAGATCTGTACTTCTGAAACAAATAACGCAACATATTTTAAGAAAAAAGAAAAAGAAGAAGATAACAGGAGAGGAAGAAAAGGGGAGTATGTCAGAGGGGGAGACGAACCATGAGAGATGATGGACTCTGAAAAACAAACTGAGGGTTCTAGAGGGGAGGGGGTAGGGGGATGGGTTAGCCTGGTGATGGGTATTGAGGAGGGCACGTTCTGCATGGAGCACTGGGTGTTATGAACAAACAATGAATCATGGAACACTGCACCAAAAACTAATGATGTAATATATGGTGATTAACATAACAATAAAAAATTAATAAATAAAAAAAAAAGAATTATCCGCTTCAAATGTCAATAGGGCTGGGATTGAGAAAGCCTGGTTTACATTATATGACTGTATCAGTGAGCATTCTGTGCATATAATTTGCCCTCTCCCCACCTTACATTATGTTGTAAAGCTGCAGCAATTGATTTTTTGATTTTTATTATTTTTTAAAGATTTTATTTATTTATTTGACAGAGAGAGAGCGAGAGAGGGAACACAAGTAGGGGAAGTGGCAGGCAGAAGGAGAAGCAGGCTTCCCACGGAGAAGGGAGCCCCGATGCGGGACTCTATCCCAGGACCCTGGGATCATGACCCGAGCTGAAGGCAGACGCTTAACGACTGAGCCCCCCAGGCACCCCACACAGCAGCAATTTAAACCAAGACAGACAAGCAGGTGGAGAATGTAGAAGGAGCCAGGCCTCAAATCCACAAGGGTAAGCAACAGTAGCGTACCTTGCTACTGAAGGTTTGAAATGAAGGTGCCAAGTCAGTGCTAATGGCCAGCTAATTATTCTAATACCTTGTGATTAAGTATGAAGTGCTATAGAACTTTTGTTAAATGAGGTACACCTCCACTGCCGTCCGGTGGTAAAGCGATGGAGAAAGTGGTGAAGTTACATAAATTAGGCTTTGAATTAGGCTTGCAATTATGTTTCTTGTTCTAATCCACTGACTCCTTGGAAAGCATGCACAGCAAAGCCTTGAATTTGTAATTTTTTTGGTAGCGCTTTTGTAGAACTACAAAACTTCTTTTGTAGAACTCAAGTTTGTAGAAAAAAATTCGTAGAAAGCGGGAAATGCAGTGTTTGTTGTTGCTTCCTGATTCTCTGGAGAGAAGGAAAATGCATGTGATAAGAGAGAATAAAAGAGAGTGGAAGACAAGTAGAGGGAAGGGAATAGATTTTATTACTCAAAATTAAAAAATATTAAAGTCATCCTAAAAAAATTATTTCACTTCTCCTTATGTGCACTTAATAGCTCATTGTAGTCTCAATGACAATATATTAAGATTTTTTGGAGGAATGGAAGGAGTGAAGGGAGCTACCTCTGAAGTTCCTGTTAATTTGTGTATTTTGTTAAAAACTGAATATGAAACATTTTTGATAAACAGGAAATTATAGAAAATAGTAAAATAGACACAAATACATCCACTGCTGAGATTGAAAACTTCTTCATATTTTGCCAGATTTACTTCAGATCTCTCCCTTTTAATCAATAAAACATTACAGATACTTTAGCTATAAAGTTGCAGCTTTGATTCCTTGCCGCTTCTTCCTTTACTCTCTGAAAGTAGGTGAAGTTTTGGGGTATATTTTCCTCGATTTTTTTAAGATTTTATTTATTTATTTGTCTGAGAGAGAGAAAGAGAGCACAAGCAGGGGGAGCAGGAGAGGGAGAAGCAGGCTTCCCACTGAGCAGGGAGCCCCGTACAGGGCTCCATCCCAGGACCCTGGGATCACGACCTGAGCCGAAGGCAGATGCTTAACTGACTGAGCCACCCAAGCGTCCCTCTCTTGTGTTTTTACACACACACTATATATACCCATATATAGTGCCAATTGATTTTTCTCTTTATTCTTGAGATATATCCACACGTAGACCTAGTTATCCATTTTAAATGCAATATAGGATTGCATTTAAATCCTATATTTTAAATCTTATATGGTAGAAGATTGATATATATTACCATATAAGAAACCTCTGTGTGTTTTATTCTTTCTGTGACTGCAGGCTGGTGAAAGAGTTTACTCTTTTTTGCTATTATGAAGTGTTCAAGGAGTATCTTTGTATGGGTATCTTTGGGCGACCCCAGGGAGACATGTAGCCACAGAAGAGCTGGGCCACAGGTGCACGTACCTTCCCCTCTCGCAGGTCCTAAACTTGGTGACATGAGACTGTGTAATATTTGCCAATCTCAAAAGGGTGAGATGGTATCTTATAAAACTGTCATTACAAAAAATAGATTGGGAATGATCCATCCCTTCCCTCAACTTTTCACACCTTTCTCTCTTATATAGTCATTAAGAGTGAACCTCACAAAAATTGCATTTGTAATTGTCTGGATGTTGAAACTGAACAGAAACGATAAAGAAAGGAAACATATTTTTGGATTCCAAGCTTCTCCAAGCCTGCCTTTTGTCTCATTAAATTTTGTCCTAGCCCTGTGCACTGAGCCTGGCATTTCCAAAACTGTTGACTCAGTGGGGTATATCATCTTCTCATGCGGGTGTCAGAATGAGAAGCAGTGCATGCTGATGTGAAGTTTAAACAATAAATAAAGAAAAATGTACTTTTAAAAATGTAAAACTTAGGCAAGAGTATTATTTTCACAGATGCATTGCAGTTGCAAGGAATTTCTTTCTTTCTTTCTTTTTTTTTTTTTAAAGATGTTATTTATTTGAGAGAGAGCACGAGCAGGCAGAGGGGCAGAGTGAGAGGGACAAACAGACTCCCCACTGCACAGAGCCCTATGCAGGACTCAATCCCAGGACCCTGAGATCATGACCTGAGCTGAAGTCAGATGCTTAACCGGCCGAGCCCCCCAGGTGCCCAAAGAATTTCTGTAAGAAAAATTTCAGAGGGATCTATGTGAAGCTTGAAAATTAATTATAATAACTTCTGTTTATTTATACTTAGTACCTTCTACATGCGAAGGACATGAGAAAGAAAAGAGCAGCCCTTCACGTCAGGTAACTAGTTTGACACTTGACAGCAAGGGCTCAATGTTTTTAAAAGCTAGCCTGACACTCACAGCTAAGCCATGTTGTTCTCTTCATGGACATAAACAATCTCTCAGAGCACCAATATCAGATAAGGTCACTCTGACTGTGTTGAAGAGACAGAACAAGGCCACTTCTAATTTTCTCTACACACAAACAACAGCAAGGTCAAGTGCAAATCACAAAATACCAGCCCCTCCTTCCTGATACTATGGATGATTGCTGCTTTGTTGTCAGTTACAACTCTAGCCTCATTCTTTACCTGACATTCTTCTAGATAAAATTTTATTAAGATACCCAGTCATTAAACTGTCCCCAACTCCTGACAGCACTGAAATCCAGAGTAGCCCTCCCCACTCAGTTTCTAAGGAGCCCTCCAAATTCCCAATCCTTTGAGTCTTTTCTAACACTTTCATGCTGAGAAACCCCACAGTTTCCCAAAGAGCCTGGTCTTCTCCCCAGTGAGTAATACGCTCCACCTGTTCAACTACAGGTCTTCCTCCTGGTGGTCTTTGGTGGGAAGGGCTTTCACAGACATTGCTAAGAACTTTACAGATGCTATCTCATTTAAGCCTGACAATACCCCTGTTTATTAGGTATTATTATTATTATTATTAATTATTATTATCCCCTTTTGCAGATGGAAAGGCAGAGAAAGGAAGTTTAACATCATCTCCAACATCTCATAGCTAGTAAATGACAGGAATAAAATTTGTACTTGGGTCTAATGGTTATTAAGACCTACTGAACTACTTCAGTTCTCTGGCCCTTAACGGCCCTAGTTCTCCTGGACTTTCTCCTGAAGATTACTTGCTCTTTAAAGATAGAGACTGGCAAAGAAAGTCTAGTACAGTATAAACAAATAAACATTAAAAAAACTCCAAAAACCCAAGAAAACAGCAACCCAATGACTGTAGCCTAAAGACATACTTGGAACCAAGGCCCCTTTTCTGAACCTCTGTGCGAATCTCCCCAGAGTTGCTAGAGTTGTTTCTTGCACCCAGATCTGTACTGCATGTTTACCAGAGTCTTGGAATTCGTCCATGTAGTCAGAAGATGGATAACTTAAGGAAATAGTTCAAAGGAAAAGATGACTTTAAGAGGGGGAAAAAGCACACTGCTGTGTGGGAAAACTGCTTTAGCCTTGAGGCTTGACCTTGGGTTTACACAAGGAACTCTTGCACAGTTTCAGCTCAAGGCCCTTCATTGGAAGCTCTTGAAGTTTTTTCACCTTTTGGTCTTAAGTGCTCTTGGCCTTGCGTCCCGCCCCCAATGCCCTGTGTCTAATGTCCTGCCACTCTTTCCTACCTAGTGAAAAATCCATGGACTCTTGCTTTCGCCTTTCCAGATCTGCTCCTTCAGATTTAATATCCCCCCTCTTTGTTCTCAATGAACCTTAAAAATAACGGCTATGCATTTATATTATTTTGTTATTTGTGTAAAGGTTTGTGAACCACAGACTGTGAACTCCTTAAGGACGTGGCCAAGCCCCTTCTGATTTTTGGTGTACCCCTCTGCCACCCCAGAGCGGGCTCTCAGCACTTAGGCGCTCAGCAGGCGTTCAGTATGTCCAAAAAGCATCCTTTTGGAACGTCATAGTTGCTGTTATTCTCACCTGCCTAGCACATTTTCAAGTACAGATCCTAGAACTACTCTTCCCAGTGGCCATCGCACCAGGGCCTCCGAGTGGGGCAAGACTGGGTTAGCACATGATTTCCCATTCCAGCGCTGCTCAAGTGGTGGTGCAGAGGGTCTCGCCTGCTGGCAGGAACCGGTTCTCCAAATTCCAAATAAACCCGCACAAGTGACTTCTAGTAGGTTCTCACGCTTTTCCGATCTGATCCCACCAGTGCCCTGAAGGTGAGCGGCCGGGACCGCCAGAAGGGTTGAATGGCGAAATGGACGGGCCGCAGAGCCAATCATGTTTCGATCTGCCCGGAAAAGGCGGGTCCCGGGAGTGTCATTGACAAAGCCGCGCGGGATTGGCGGGTCCGGAGCGGTCCGCAGTGGCGGGAGTTTTCGGATGTGTTGGCTGTGACCCTGGCAGCAGCGGTTGGGCTGAGTTGGGCCGGCGGGGCGGGCGGCGGAACCAGGAAGGCCAGTCCGCCACGGATTTCCGAACTCGCGTCTTGTGGCTCGTATTGCGGCCGCCTTCTTTCCGTCCCCCAGAGCTGCGGGGAAAGATGGATCGGCACCGGCCGCGGCTGCACCACCCGAAGCAGGGCTCCGCTGCCGGGGCCCCCTACCCCGCCTCCGCCTCGCTTCGCAGCTGCGGGGAAAGCAAGATGCTGCGCAGGAAGGGCCCCCAGCACCCTCCGCCCAGCGCCGCGGAGGAGCCTGGAGAGAAACGCCCCAAGTTCGTAAGTTTCTCCTGGAGCTGTGGTGGGCGGCTCCTGCCTTGCGGAAGGGTTGCGGCTCAGGTCCCGGGATCCTTCAATTTCATTAAACTTTGGCTTGGCTGACAGCCACCGGTGGATCCAAGGGGTCTGGGTGAGGATGGGTTGGGGGGGGCTGTAAATTTTGTTCTAGGTTTCTAGGGCTGCCAGTCTTCTAATAGACGACGACAGGGCCCAATTCTGTTTGGATCCTCGGACAAACAAACTGATCACTGTGTTGCCCCACATTTGTTCTGGCTGACATGAAAAGCGGTTCAAATGTGTCTGTATTGACGTCACCTAGGTGCACATTGCATTTTTTAAGTCGAACTTCTCCCCACCCTTCTAGCGTCTTAAGGGTATGAGACATGGCAAAGTGAACTTATAGGTGATAAGATTTCTTTTTCTGCTTAGTATTTTAAGCCACGAAGAACTTTTTAAGGTAGATGTAATTTTCCAAGTAGAAACAACTCGTTTTAAAATTTGGCGGGCTATGTAGTCACTGCTAAGGAATGTTTTGCTTAGATTGGAAAGAAGTCTAAGTATTTGAAACTCGCTATTCTGGTTGCTTCTCTTATTCACTTTGGCACCCAAGGGAGATGTCATGATCAGCGGCTTGTGAATCTTTTTGTTGGTGTCAACTGGTGAAAGAATGCCTATTGATGTAATGCAATGTTGATTGTTTTACATATGTGTGTGTTAACAAATTACTGAAGGTTGATAGCTCTCGGTGAATCTAACAATTGAAAATTTCATATTGGATCCGTCCATTTTATTTAGGAGTAAGGAAAACTTTTTAAGTTATAGGTAAAATTATACAGTACTGCATGTGCCTTCTGTGAACAAATAAACACTCATTAGGAATTTAAGTTACGATACACATATTAAGGGAATAGAGATTTGTAGAGGAGGAGTGAGTTGCTAAGTATAACAGTTAAAAATGGTGGTTGAATAAAACTGGGAGCAGAGCTATGATATGTATCAGAATACTGAAAATGAGGGACAATATGGATAATTTTGCTAAATTAAGTATCAAGATGGCCATAGGCCAGGTGAAGTTTTGCAGGAGGAGATCAACTATGTTGTTATTGTTATTTTAACAGAGCTGAGGAATAAATAGGATTGAGTTAAACTGGCAATGCAGAATTCTAGCCAAGGAAAAGAATCCCGAGGCAATGACTTTTCTTTTAGAGTCTACTCTCTCTTAGTAATGTTATTCCATTTTGTTTCTCACTCCTATGCTCCAGAATGCATGGGATGTGATTTCTGTGACTTCCAGCAAAGAGGTCATGAAAACAGAACCTAAGCTAGTATTTAGGTTTAGTTTCGTTGAAGGATGTATCAGGTGATTTGGATTCTAGTCAGTTTTTCATTTCTTAAGTACGTTAAAAGGGTTATTGTAAAGATGAAATGACCTCTAAAAGCAATACTGTGAAGCTTTAAAGTTATAAACATATCTAAAACAGTGTTTGCTTTTATTTTTTATTTATTTTAAGATTTATTTACTTATTTGAGAGCTTGCGTGTGGGTGGGGACAGGCCGACTGAGAGGGAGAGGGTCCCAACCAGACTCTGTGCTGATTGCAGAGCTTGCCACGGTGCTTGATCTCACCACCCTGAAATCATGACCTGAGCAGAAGGTCCCTTAATCGACTCTGCCCCCCAGGAGCCCCCACAGTGTTTGTTTTTAGATAGGAATCTGATTTGAATCATGGCTTCATAATTAATTTAGAGGTAATTTGGACTATTGATAATCCCTGAAACTAATTTAGATTCTTGCTTACATGGTAGTTTCTTTAGCTATATTTTCCATTTCACTAATTCTCTTATCAGCGATTTTAATCTGCTATTTAACTTGTTTGGAATATTTAAGTTTAGCAATTACAGTTGACTCTTGAACAACATGGGTTTGAACTGCGCAGGTCTGCTTACGCATGGATTTCTTACAGTACAGTACTGTAAATTTATTTTTTCTTATGATTTTCTTAACATTTTCTTTTCTCTAGCTTTGTTATAAGAAAACAGTATATAATACATATAACATGCAAAATATATGTTAATTGGTTATGTTATCCGTAAGGCTTCCAGTCAACAGTAGGCTATTGGTAGTAAGTTTTTGGGGAGTCAAAAGTTAGACATGAATTTTGACTGCATGGGGATCAATTGGTGCCCCTAACCCTTATGTTGTTCAAGGGTCAACTGTATTTTTTATTTCTGTAGGTTCCATTTGTTTCTTCTTCAGATCTGCCTGGTCATTCCTGATAGTTCTTTGTTTCTTACTCTTTTATTTTTTTAGGCATTTCCTATGTGACTCTTTTTATGCTTTATTTGGTAGTTCTGGTGTGTGCAATTTTTGGTTGTATACATTGACTTGCACTCATGGTGGCTTACTCTCTCCTCCTGTGCTTGTAGATCTCTGTGAGCTCATTGCTTTATCTTATCTTCCAGGAGGCCTTAGTGGGGATGCTTTTTTCCGGAGTGCTTTTCTGGGAATTCCACTGATTTGGCACCACCTCTAACTGAAGTAGGACTCTTAGCGAGCCCAGGGTTCCATGCTTAGCCCTAACTCTGTCCCTGGCCTGAGGCTTGGTGTGCCGATCTTAAGGCTGCCTTCTAAGCAGCTCTTCCCAGACAGTCTAGTTCCACACTGCTCTCGGTATCACCCTAGTAACTCTTGTTTTGAGGATGGAGACTGTCCCTTCCTCATGAGATCTCAGCAATGCCTCTACACATGATTGTTCTGTAGTTGGGTTTGCTCTACTGCCAGACGTCAAGTCGGTTCTTGGCTTTCTCTTGATTTCGAATGGAGCCGTGTGAGCCTGCATCTCTTCGGGTCATCTAGTCATTAGGTCACGTACTTGCCAGGGGCAGCTGCTTTTGACTGGAACGAGTAAGGTAGGTTGGTGATGTCACAGGAATGGGGATGATTTAGGTGTTTGGTGTTTTGCACCCTCCACAAAGCTGCAAGCTGGGGTAGAACTGGGTGGGAAATTGGCCCCTTGCTCCAGTCGTAGATTAGGAAGGCACGGGCTCTGGTGCCCGCTGAAATCCTGGTTTACTTCGAGCCTTGATAAAGCAAACACATCCTTGTTTTCTACTGTATAGTCGTGAGTCTCAAGTTACTTTGGCTTGTATATAAAAGTTTGTAGTACAGAATTTCTCCCCATAGATCTGTGTAAATAGTAGAAATTAGTCTATTGTAAATGTATGCTAATTTGGCTGCACAGGAAATCACTGACTTTTGGGCTGTTTGTGGCCTAACCGACTTGACTTCAGTAGAAAATACGGTAAGCAGTGAGTATTGAGGTGCTGGGGATAGATACTGGGGGACACGATGCAACCATTGGAGGCTGGGGAGGGGGGACAACGAAGGCTTTGCGAAGGTAGAGTTCAGGAGGATCATTAAACTTTGTCCTGCCCCAGGTCACACTCTTAGTACCTGAGCCTGAGTCCGATTTCCCTTCTAGAACAAAACAAAGTTGCCCTGTTTGTCATGAAATGCCTTTTAGTGATGCTGGGCACTTCGTTCCTACCTTTTACTGCTCTTAGAAACACACAGTACAAGCAGTGGTGGCCCCCACATCCAGATTGAGAGCAGGATGTGTGGCTTCTGGGGAAGTTCCCATCTCTAGGCTGTGGGCCAGTTTTTTTGATAGGAGG
The DNA here is from genome assembly GCF_003265705.2 of Callorhinus ursinus. NCBI lineage: Eukaryota > Metazoa > Chordata > Mammalia > Carnivora > Otariidae > Callorhinus > Callorhinus ursinus. The sequence continues at coordinate 40,395,303 of NW_027397069.1, forward strand.
CCTGTGCATTTGGTGATCCTAGTTGGCAGAGCAGCTTTTCTTTTTAATTAAGAATATCCTTTAAAACTTCTCACGGAATTTAGTGTAAATCTTGCATCTAATCTTATGGTTTCCATCGAACGGATTGTTAATTATTGTTTAATTATATCATTATCGTACCTTCAATTTTGGTTGTGATTTTTCACCCTGCCCAGTAATATCTGTGTGTCTACCATTTTGGGCATCATTAATAATACTAGTTAACCTTAATGAATGAACCAAGTTCTGTACACACATACTCTCTCTCTCTCTCTCTCTCTCCCTCTCCCTCTCCCTCCCTCTCCTTTAACCTTTACAACAACCCAAGGAGGTGTGTGGTATTATTAGTCTTGTTTGCTGGATGGGAAAAGCAAAGTGCAGAGGCTGAACTGCCTTAGTTCACACAGCTGCGTGTTGGTGAGGATGGTATTTGAACCCAGACAAGCTATTTCCCACATTTTTAGTCACTGTCCTATATTACTCTCCCATATTATTGGGAGTTTTAATCTTTACTACTTTTCTCATTCAAGGGCCATTAAAAAATACTAACACCTTTAATGAATATAGAATTAGTGATTTCCTGATCATAGGCAGCTTGTGAGGTGGGAAGAGGTATGAGGTTGGAGAATCTTGTCTGTTGTACTGGGAACTTGGGGGGAGTTGAAATCAGAGTAGGCTTGATGAGAAGATCAGTGCCTGCCCCCCCCACGTATATTTGGAGGCAGGTGTGGCAGGCGGAATAATGACACCCTCCCCTACAAAGATATTCATGTCTTAATCCCTGACACCTGTGAGTGTTACCCTCTATTGCTAAAAAGGACTTTAAGGCTTTTAAAATGGGGAGATTATCCTGTATTACCAGGCTGAGCCCTCAATGAACACTAGGTGTCCTTGTAAGAGGGAGGCTGAGGGAGATTTGACTACAGAAAAGGAGAAGGTGATGTGACTCTAAGGCAGAGATTGGTGATGTAGCCCCAAGCCAAAGAATGGTGGCAGCCATCAGAAACTGGAAGAGGGAAGGAGCTGGTCTTCTAGAGCTTCCAGAGGGAGAGTGCTACTGCTAACACCTTGATTCGAGCCCAGTGAAACTCATTTCTGACTTCAGGCCTCCAGAACTGAGAGAATACATTTTTGTTCTAAGCCATCAAGTTCGGTAATTTGTTTCAGCAGCCATAGGAAATGAACACAGCAGGTATGGTTCTGAGGGTGACCACACTGAAAGGTGTTCTTCAACAGTTTATATATGCGTGTTTTAGGAGAACCATCAGATTCATCTAAATCTCTTCCTTGTGGTATCATTTTATTTTGGACTGTTTGATTGGGGGGTGGATATAAGATAACAGTTTGGTCCTCTGGAATAGCAACTAGAAGTTGATTTCATCTTGTTCTACTGCATCATTTTTGTAGTTGCTAGAAAGCTGAGAAAAGGTGGAGGTGATTTCTATGTGCTCTTTTTGAGTTTATTCATTGAGTCCTCAGCTAAAGTGATGCTTTCAGTTGTCCTAGAGTTAAATTGTCAAGAATTGTAGACAGTGTTCTTATTTGAAGGCTTTAGGGACTTGAGTGTCATTCATGTCAAAATCTACCTAATCTATCCAACATTGAAACTTTCATAAGGTAAGATCATTTATTTTACTCAGGCTAGTCTTCTAAGTAAATTGACTGAATTGCCCCAGACATTTTTTCCCCCCTGTTTATCCTTCCTAACGAGAAGTTTTTTTTTGTTTGTTTGTTAATACATGATTTATCAAAAGAAACAAAATATATCAAGTGGCTTTTGGAAGTATGTTTAGCTGCTGAAAACAGATGATATATGGCATTTATTACTTCTGGATTACTCTGGATCTTTTTTGTGTGTGTTTGGTGGGGGGTAAAAAGGGGTGGGAGTAGGGATAATTGTCTCAGATTTAGAGCAAGGCTTAATTGCTTTTTTCAAAGACTCACGTCTTTAATTATGAAGCAAGCAAACTGACATACATTTATTACACTGAAACCTTGCATCTCATCTAGTCTGTCTTGTAGCAATTGCTTCTGAACAGATGTTACCTGAAACACCTTTGTGCATTTGGTAGAATTCTAAAATTTGTCATGCTTTTATTATTGTTGTCGTGAATTAACTCTACTTTATGGCATAACTTTATTGCTGTGTCCTAGAATCTTTATATATTTATTGCCTTATAAATTGGATTTAAAATTGGCTTTTTATATGGAATGTAAATTAACATGTGTATAACTTGTTTATGCTTGCAGAATAATACAAGAAAAAACTGCTACGTATTATACTAATGTAATTGTCTTTAACTCAGCACATAGTATCCTCCAAACCAGGAATGAAATGAATGCTACAGAATATGCTTACCATCACACTCTGCTTGTTTCTCCCAGAAACTAATTTGACTTTTAGATCTATAAAATATAGATGAAGCATAACCTTTTACTTCATGGGATATTAAGGATCAAAGCATGAGCTTTCTTTGAACAGGGTCTACAAAGGTAACTTTTCTTTCCATAGCAGTAGGGTGGCATTGAAATACCTTACCGTTGGGAGTAATTTTCTCAAATAGCAAATCAAATAATCATTATTAACTTAGGGGAGGATTTAAGAGTTTCAGTAAGTTAAGTTTTGGTGCTGGAATGTTTCAGTTACTAGCTAATTAATGAAAACTGTTTGGAAATGCTTGCCATAGATTGTATTCTTCAAAAAGACCCCACTGCCATCCTTTCTTACAGTTTATATCGAAGAGGCATTGTGAGGAGCATGTCTGGGCAGTGATGTGGACCACAGGGCTCGAATCCTACCCGTGTTACGCATTCGCTTGGGCAACTTCCTTCTCTCTGTGCCTCTGTTTCCTCATGTGTAAAATGGGATTGTTGGGAAGATTAGAAGTTACCGTGTGATGGGCCTGGAATAGCACCTGGCTCGTTGTAACCACGATGTAAATATTTGCCGTTTATAGGATTGTCGTTGCTATCATCATTAGTAGTAATAGTAGTAGTACAATGTTTTCTAGATTTTAGGGCATTGGGGATATTACACTGGGTAGTTGAATTACTTCCCTATGCTGGAAACTCTTCACAGGGTCAGGCTTTGTCCTCATGGTGTGTGGCAGGGCAGAGTCCTGCTGTGCTCAGTTCTCCCCCTGGGGTGCCGGGTAACATTTGGGTTGATGCAGGCTTCTGGTTGTGATGGCTGCATGGTCAGAGCAAGGTTCTCAAGCTTTCTAGGGGTTATGTTTTCATACGTAAAATGGGGATCATGAAACTATGACACTTGCATACAGATGAAACTTAGAAGAGAAACCTACGAAGGCAACAACCTCAAGCTTAGGGAAAAAATTCTTGTGATGCTCCAATGTGGACTTGAATGATAGGAAAAATAATGTTACTTATATATGTATAGATATAAACTAAAAATATAACTCCTTATGCTTATGGCTCTTTTACAACTATAAAACTCAAACAGATTTTCACATAAAACCCAAAACAAAACTATAAAACCAATAAAATTCAAATGAACAACATTAATTTAATGTGATTGATGATGATATTTTGCCAAATTAAGCCATCATTGTTGGATTTAATAGTGGGGAGATATGTGTATGGTTTGCTGTTTTCCTTTCTGTCAGCTTGACTCTTGGATGGAAATGGAATCTCAGAGGCTGAGGACGCAAAGGCCAGTGACAAAGCCAAAGATTCAGCCCCACACTATTGGTAGAGACCTGACATCTACCATTACTGTCTTTTTCACAAGATCTTAACTTGAGGCTCTGGGTGAAGTAGTGAACTCTTATAAACCTGGTTATGATAAAATAATAATTTAGCCATATGTAGATACTTTCTACTCAGTTGTATGAAGTTGTTGAAAAGGAGCAGAAAGAATCAGAGCCAAGATCACCAGCATCTATATTCATTTTTTTTTCTTGAAATTTACCTTGCCATAGCTTTGAGTACATGGTTCCTTGAATAGTGTCATTTTGGAATTAGGGACAACTGTTTGGAATGGAATTCTTCCTAAGTAGAGGAGATTGTGAAAACCTGTGTATCGTGATTGATGTTGTTTGACCTTCTTCGAGTGCCCTGTTTGATGTGTGCGCGCGCGCGCACACACACACACACACACACACACACACACACACACACAGGCATGCAAGTGTGGCCACCAGAAGCCACACTTCTGACAGAAGGACCATGGTTAAGAGTGGTCATTCAGATTGTCCAGATGATGCTTATTTTACTTCAAATGTTTAAGATAATCTTGGAAAAATACAAAATTTAAAAAGACTTACGGACCTGCAGAGTCCATGAGGGGATTGGCAGACTCGGTTTGAGGAATCCAAGGGATGACTTGAGAAGTTAGTTGAGTACTGGAACCTGGCAAAGGTTGTGCATTGTTTGTGCATAACACCCAGGGTATTAAAGAACGTGCCCTCCCCAATACCCATCACCAGGCTAACCCATCCCCCCACCCCCCTCCCCTCTAGAACTCTCAGTTTGTTTCTCAGAGTCCATAGTCTCTCATGGTTTGTCTCCCCTCCGATTTCCCCCCCTTCATTCTTCCCCTCCTTCTATCTTCTTCTTCTTTTTTTTTTTTCTTAACATATAATGTATTATTTGTTTCAGAGGTACAGGTCTGTGATTCAACAGTCTTGCACAATTCACAGCACTCACCATAGCACATACCCTCCCCAATGTCCATCACCCAGCCACCCCCTCCCTCCCACCCCCAACCACTCCAGCAACCCTCAGTTTGTTTTCTGAGGTTAAGAATTCCTCATATCAGTGAGGTCATATGATACACGTTTTTCTCTGATTGACTTATTTCGCTCAACATAATACCCTCCAGTTCCATCCATGTCGTAGCAAATGGCAAAAATCTCATTCCTTTTGATGGCTGCATAATATTCCATTGTGTGTGTGTGTGTGTGTGTGTGTGTGTGTGTGTGTGTGTGTGTGTGTGTATACCACATCTTCTTTATCCATTCATCTGTCGATGGAACTGCAAGCTGGTGCAACCACTCTGGCAAACAGTATGGAGGTTCCTCAAAAAGTTGAAAATAGAGCTACCATACGATCCAGCAATTGCACTACTGGGTGTATACCCCAAAGATACAAATGTAGGGATCTGAAGGGGTATGTGCACCCCGATGTTTATAGCAGCAATGTCCACAATAGCCAAACTGGAAAAACAATTTACTTCTTAATAGTCTATTAAGGGTAGACATTTCCTTTGCAATTTAAAAAAATACATATATATTTTGTCATACCAAAGAAGTATAGAACACCATGTACTCACTAGTAAGTGTCAGAAATGAAACTATAAATCCTATTGAAATGTCTGTTCTCCTTTCCTATCAGTATTTCCTTATAATCTTTGCTCTTCATTTCCTTGAGATAGGGGCTTACAGGGCTTTTTATTTATTTTATGAGGGACCTTCATGGGTTAAAGATGGCTAAAATACCTGTTCAGCTCTCCAAGAAAATTATCATTAATTCTAGGTTATTCTGGAAGTTAAAAAAGAAAAGCACATGCTTCTTTTGGAGTTATGAGGTAGAATTTCTTGAAACTCTCAGTGAGATACATGGATTAGTCTAATTGTAAGATCCATAATAGTGCATTTATTTGGCTTATTTTATTATAAAGTATCTTCCCAGGATGTGGGGAGTTTATCCTGTAATTGCTGCATTTTCCTGAGGTGGGTTATTTGGGCATCAGAAAATGAAACTTTGTAACATTCAGTTTTTAACTAGGATTTACAAATTGGTGACATTAATTATGGAGTATACTATAGTGATAAACTGTTGTGTTGATCAAATCCTTGGGTAGAATGCAATTCATAAGGACAATTACAATTCATTCCTAATGAAAAATCTGACAGTCTGAGAAATGAACACGAAAACCAGAATGCACATAATCTGCAATCAGAAATTCAATGTGACAGTTTCATTTCTTTATAAAAGGTGATGGTCTCCAATTAAAACCATGCTCAAACTTCATTCAGCCTCCCTTCTGAAGTTATTATTTTGCTGTTATTGATATGTTATTTTGTATTTTGAACCTGTTTTCACTTTATGTATGTGTTTGTGAAATTTTGGAAGTCACTTTCTCTCTCTGCAGTGCTTGGCATAGGCTTGAGCTTACTGCTATAGGTCTGTGAATGCTTGGCTAATTGAAAATCTATGCAAAATTACTCTTGTAACCTTACACCACCTGGTTCATTAATCTATTCATAATTAATTTAAATTTAAGTGTTATTGATATACCCTAAATATCTATTTACTTTTATAAAAGATTTCAGTGATGGTGGGGAAGGACATGTAAAGGCCACCAGAAACATATCTGGGTCATTGGAGAACTGAGCCTGCCCATTCAGGCTCCTCCAGGGGCCAGCAATGTGGCTTGAGAGGTGAAGAGGGCTTAGGATGGATTCAGTGGATTCAAATATGGCTGTGTATCCTTGGACAAATTTATGAACTTCAGTACCTCAGTTTTCCTCTCTGTAAAATGGAATAGATAACCACCGCATGTCCACTTACAGCTTGTTGGGAGGATGAGTTGAGGTAATGGATGTTTCAGTAGCTTGGGCACAATGCCGAGCAGTTAATATGTGACAGCTATTATGAGTTTTACTCTTGATTCTCAGATACCAGAGCAGGGGGGACTCTCATCTGTAGTGTTGAATTCTCTAGGGCTGGTCGTTTTGGAGGAGATGTGACAGGATCTCAGTTATTGGCAGCATTTTGACCATTCTTTTCAGCTTCCCACCTTCCTTTCTCCTTGCGTTCCTGCTAGACAATCTGCATTGTGTCCAGGAACCCGACCTTAATTCAAGTGGGGAACACACCAAGAGGTTTGGTTCCTGGACATACTCCCCTCCTCTCTGTTTTATCTAGATCTCCAGCCCCTTGACCTTACCTCTCTTTCCCTGTCAGTTCCTGCCAACTTTTGCTCCACACTATACCCACATTCCACTAAAGTAACCCTGGCACTTTTGAACTAGGATGCCACCCATTCCTCACCTCTTCAAGCCTGACACAAGGTAGACTGTAAATAAATAGAATCTCTGGTTTCCTTGTCCATTTGCCTCAGATCTCCAAGCCTGGAGCAACCCAACAGGCCCTCTGGGTCTTGAACAGCTGCCTCGTGGTGGAAACCCTCCCAGCTATGTGAACTGATTCCCTTATATTCGGGGATCTATGGGCCCCCTGACGAGCTGGGTCCTCAAAGCTGCTAGATAATCATCATCACAATTATTCAGCTTTCCCAGTGGGCTGGGCGCTATTTTAATCACTTAATCCTAATTCACTGCTTTGAAGTAGGCACTCTCACCACCCTTGTGTTGGACGTGATGGAACCGAGGCGGGGAGAGGGGTTTGGGGCCTTTCCTGAGCTGCAGCAGCTGGGGATAGGGGGCGAGGAAACCAACACAGCCGGGTCTAACTCCAGAGCCCTGGCTTTGAACTAGCTCTCTGGTTACCTTCTTTTTCATTTCTCTTAACGTTTATGCTAAACCGTTATCATCACTCTCTTTACCTTCCCTATGGGCCTGATTCCTTTTTGTCGTAAATAGTTTTTTAAATTGAAAAAGTAATGTATGCACCTCTTAAAAAGGCCAGCAGTGTAAGAGTACAGAGCGAGCTTTCCGAGACTTCCTTGCGCCCCAGACCTCCCATTCATCGGCCGCGGTGACTTCTATTAGTTTCTTTTGTGTCCTTTAATGGTATTCTGTGTGTATGTGTGAAATACCAGATATTGTCCCCACACGGGAACATTCCACCGCTTTTGCTTAAAAGATCTTAGAGATGGTTATTCTGATTCTTCGCGCTCCCCTTGACACCTTCTTCAGAGAGAAAATAAAGGCCGTTTTGCTTGAACTTGCTCAATTTCCTGCTGTCTGCACCTGTAATCTACTCTATTTGCAACTCTTCCTCCTTTCCCCTCCAATATCCACAGAAGAAATGTCTGTTTTCCTGTTCAAGGTTAATCCCTTTACCTCTGTTCTTGACCCAGTCCCATTCCATTAGGTATGTTTCACTCTTTGTAGGTTGCATTCTTCAAGAATGCTCCAGTGCCTCCCATTATAAAAGAAAAAGCAGAAGCGAAACCAAACAGCCTCCCTCTCCTACTTTCTCTTGACCCTTCTCCCCCTCTGAATACTATGCTCTGCTTCCTTCCCTTATAGTCAGTTCTTTTCATTTATTCAGTAAATATTTGCATGCTCTTTATACCGAGTATAGCACAGGTAGACACAATTTGGTCCTTGTCTTCAAGGGGCTCCCATTCAGTCTGGTATGAAGAGAGGTGTGAACCAACAAGTGGGAAGTGTTACCAAGGAGTCCATTTTGTGTCATCTTGAAGGACTCAGGCTCTGAAATTAACCTGGATTTAAATACTGGCCCTGTATTTGATAGCTGTGTGACCTTGGAAAATGACTGTTTTTTGTTTGTGCGTTTCTTCATCTGTGAGATGGGAACAGTAGTACCCATTGGATATGATGATTCAGTGTGTTAGAATGGGGGTTGACACGTAAGTATTAAACAGCTCTTAGCTTGTTGCTGCTCTTAGGATGGCACTGGCAAAGGGTAGAGTGTTCTCGTCGAGGAGGGATTCAGCCACCTTCCATTAGTTCCTCAACCTTGCCTTTGCTTCTGTTCTTTCCACTGAAATTGCTTTGGCAGATCAACAATTGCCAACCTGGTGGCTGTTGTGCAAAACTTCATCTTCCTTAACTTCACAGGATTAGCACTGATCTCTCACTTCTTGAAACCTTTGCCATGACGTGTTCTTCTCTTCTGATCTTTGCTCATCTCCCCCTCACCCTTTTAGCTTGGTGTTCCCAAGTACTGTCTCCGACCATCTTCTTCCAGTGGATACCTCCTTTCAGCCTGAGCTTGTCCATTTCTGTAGCTCTTACTACTATCTAGAGCAGCGTTTTTCAGGAGGACTTTGTGTTGAGATATTCTGTCCTGCTGTGTCTAGTTTGATAGTCACTAGCTCCCTGAGGGGAATGTTCCCAAATTACTGAATTTTTAATTTGGCTTAATTTGAATTAATTTAAATAGCCCTATGTAGCTAATGGCCAGTGACAAACTTTGACCTACATTCATTTTTAAAGGGACTGCCTGTGGCCCTCAGCGTCTTCTCCTGTGAGTCAGGCTGCCTACTGGTGATGCGATGATTCATTCCTGCTGGAGAACATGCACGTCTTATTCTGGCCAAGATGATGCACTTTCATAGCCTCTGATGCCACCATCGATGATAGTTTTATGAGCCAAACAACATCAGCAATGACAGAACCAGTCACACCTGTTAAAAGGGCTGTCCTCAAGAAGACAAGAGATAACAAGTGATGGTGACGATGTAAAGGGAACCCTTGTGCACGGTTGGTGGAAATGTGAATTGGTGCAGCCACTGTGGAAAACAGTATGGCGGTTCCTCAAAAAATTGTAAATAAGACTACCATATAATTCAGCAGTCCCACAGGATATATATCCAAAGGAGATGAAATCAAGATCTCAAAGAGACATGGCATCCCATGTCTATTGCAGCATTATTCACAATAGCCTAGATATGGAAACAATCTAAATGTCTGTCAACAAATGGACAAAAAAAAGATGTAGTATCTATACACACACAATGGAATATTTTTCAGCCATGAGAAAGAAGGAAATCCTGCCCTTTGCGAGAACACGGATGGACCTGGAGGACATTGTGCTTAGTGAGATAAGCCAGACAGAGAGAGACAGATATTGTATGATATCACTTATCATGTGGAATCTAAAAAAGCCAAACTTGTACAAACAGAGAAGAATGGTGGTTAACAGGGACAGGTGGGAGGGATGGGGGAACTGGGGAGATGTTAAAGGTTACAAACTTCCAACTAAAACATAAGCTCGAGATCTCTAATGCACAGCATAGTGATTAGAGTCAACAATACTGTATCATCTACTCCAAAATCGCCAAGAGACCAGATCTCAAAGGTTCTCACTACAGAAAATAAATGATAATTATGTGATAATGATAGAGGTATAACTAACGCGATGGTGGTAATCATTGCAATATATAAATGTATGAAATCAACACTTTGTGCACCTTAAACTTACACAGTGTTAAAGGTCAGTGAGATCTTGAAAAGAAATAGGGGAGGATTATCTTCAGACCATTGCAAGGTCTGCAGTCCTGAATAATTTGCACTAGGCTATTAGGATTATTGGGTGCCTTCTCATGACTACGGCTGTCAGTTGAAGACTTCCCTATAATCCTTGTTGACCTGTTTTATTGGTGTCCTTGAACGGTGCGATTATCAACATGAAACTATGGACTTTTAGAAGTACTTTGCAGGGGCGCCTGGGTGGCTCAGTCGTTAAGCGTCTGCCTTCGGCTCGGGTCGCGATCCTAGGGTCCTGGGATCGAGCCCCATGTCGGGCTTCCTGCTCCGCGGGAAGCCTGCTTCTCCCTCTCCTGCTCCTCCTGCTTGTTTCCTCTCTCGCTGTGTCTCTCTCTGTCAAATAAATAAATAAAATCTTTAAAAAAAAAAAAGACGTACTTTGCAAATATACTTGGGTTATTGTTGTTAGAGCTGAATTTTGGCATCGCTGGAAGATTGCCAAGGGCAGTTTAGGCTGTAGTTGCGTGAGCTTGCAGCTTGACTACAGAACTTGGTGTGTTCAACACCTAATGTGTGACACAGAATGCTACATGTTGGAATTTCACTGTGTCGTGATATGTCACGGTGCAGATTTGGTGCAGTATTGGGCTGCTCTCTATCTGATCCCATTCAAGGCTTTATCTTTCCAGATTCCTCTGGATGACAAGTGCAAAGAAAAGCATTAAGATGAGGAACCTGTGTATTTCAGTATGGGTAGCCCTCGCAGGACAGTTACTTTTGGGATATTATTTTTTGAATCACCAGAAAGAGAAAATAAGTGGCCCAGGCTCTTTATTTTTTTCTCTAGAGCCTGTTGGAGTGTTAACTCCCTCAGGGCAGCTGCAGTGTTTCATAGGTCTTTTTGGGCCAGGCCTAGTGTGTTGTTGGCTTAGCTTAGATGCTAATTATATCCAGCCTGGTTAATATTTCTAGAAGAAATGTAAAATGAACTACATTTTATGCATAATACTAGGACTGAATGTAAGAGTTGGGATTGTGCTCTTTTTCTCTGTTTTTCACCTGTTAACTTTGTAGTATGCAATCATCCTTTGGGCTCATTTGCAGTGACAAACCAATGTAGACACTAGTAACAAAAAGTAGTAATCAAATGACGCAAGAAAACTTTTTGGTGATTTAGTTATTATAGAGTTCAAACGTCATCAATAATTAAAAATACTTAATTGTCTTTGATTGCTATTGCCCTGTAATTTTTGATTTGGATGTGTGTGGGTGTGTGTGTGTGCATGCACGTGCATTTTCTTGAATGTGGATATTTTTGTGGCTTATATTTTAGTCTGAATTGGGGGGGGCATGGTTTTCTAAGGCTTGTGGTATATACTGCAGTTTAAACTCTACGAATTAGAAATAAAAAAAACCTATTCCTTCCATCTCTATTATACACGTGAGAGAGCAACTTTAAGACATAAATGGGGAAACTCCCTGGCAAAACATATTCTTGGGGCACCTGGGTGGCTCAGTGGGTTAAGCACCTGCCTTCAGCTCAGGTCATGATCCTGGGGTCCTGGGATGGAGCCCCACATCGGGCTCCCTGCTCAGAGGGGAGTCTGCTTCTCCCTCTCTCCCTCTTCCCCTTCCTCTGCTCATGCTCTCTCTCTCTCAAATAAATAAAATCTTTTTAAAAAAACATATTCTGGTTAGTCAGTTTATAGAAATCACAATCCCCCCCACCCCCCAGCTTCTTATAGTCACTCACCTGAATTTTTAAGATGTAACTTTGTGGTCAGTGTTATAACACTTAATAATCATCCGGTTGTAATTATGCCCATTTTTCTTGTTAAGATTTCATTTTGAAATTTCTTTGCCTCAGAAATTGCCTTGTTTCCATTGTGAGGCCTCCCTAGATTTGATAACAGCAGCTGTCCCATTGTTTTAGCAGGGACTGAGGGAAGGGAAGGGGAATGAGTCTGGGTTTTGGAGTCACAGTGACCAAGGGTCCATTTCCAGCCTGGCCACTTTTCACTCTGGCAAATCCCTTCTATGACACTTCATTTTCCGATGTCTAAGACGGGGATAATGGCTAATTAATAGGATTGTTGGGTGTATTGGTGATTATGAAGAGTGCTCAGGAAGTGGTGGTGATCATGATGAGGCAGGTTCTATCATCTGGGTACTGGGGGAGTCTTGGGTTTTGTCTCAGTCAGAGTCTATTTTGGCTTAAAGAAACAGACTCCCATACAATATCTAGTTTGAAATTGGAAAGGGCAGTTGTAAAGATACAGAGGGGTATATTCTTGGGTCAAGCACAGTAAATGTAGCTGGTCCTCCCAAGGATTTGGAACCAAGAACTGAGATCTGGCAGCTTCTGTCATTCTCTCTTTTGGAGGGTCATACAGCCAGCCTTGTTTTGCTTCTCACTAGGCATTTGTATCTCTGCAAAGCACAGCTTCTGTTTCTTTGATCTTCACACAGCCAAGCTCAGAGCCTCACAGTTCCAGACATACATGCTCTTGACCCATGCGAGAACAGATTCTTATTCTCATCTCTGAATTCCAAATCCAGATTTTTGGTAGAGTGAGGATTTGATTGGCTCTGCTTGGGTTTTGGGGTTGAGCTCTGCTCACATCTGTGGTCTGGTTAGGCCTGGCTCACAGAGAACAACGAAGCCTTCTGGGTCCACCCCAGTGACATAGAGAAGAGTTCTGTGCGTGAGGTCGAGAAGCCAACAGGTATCTACCATATCGACACATGTGGGTCTTCGGAGATTCCTTATTGATAGCGTTGGCACTGGAAGACTGAGTTCAGAAGAGTTTGTCCAAGTTAGTGGTTTTTAACCCAGGTTGTTTATTAGAGTCACCTGCGGGAGCTTCACAAGTATGTGTGACAGGCTCTACCTTTGGGTATTCTGATTTTCATTTGATTTGGAGTGTTAAGGAAAGAAAACAAAAACTCTTCAGCTGATTCTCATGTGTGGTCAGGTTGAAAACCACTGACCTAAAATGTTCCCCGTACTAGGTCTCGACATTCAAAGATGAGGGAAACAAGGTCCCTGGCACATTAAAAACAAAACAACAACAAAAAAGAAAACAAAAGACAAACACAAACTGCAAGCAGTGATCACCAAGGGAATTGTAAACAAAGAGCTTTGGATGAGAGAGGTGGGCTCATCATTTCTTGATGATGTTGAAGAGTGACCCACACTTACCCCAGGTTTATACGTGCAATACCTACTCAGTATGTCTGCTTACCTCCCATCTCGTTCATCCATCTAGCTGTCCCTGTCCTGAGGTCCAGGCTCTGGGCAAGGCCTTGGGAAACTGCCACTGCTTGAGTTCTCAGGCCCAAAGAAAAATGGCAACACGTGAGAGGCCTCAGCAGCTGTGAAGAGAATGGTCCAGTATAACTGAAGCCCAGCAACTAGAGCTGCTGGCAAAATGACCATGACAAAAATCCTGCTCTCAGGAGCCCACACCCACTTTGGGGAAAGGACCTGCACACATTTACATCAATAACAAATGGATTTAAGTGGATTAGAGGATGATTTCAGTGCCCAAGGGGAGGAGACTGTTGGATGTGGCCTTGAGGAGAATGATGATCACCTGAACCGACGTGATACTGGTGGGGATATTAGAAGGAAGGGGACTTGATGTGGCTTTTTCAACTAAGGCTCCAGACAAGCCTATGAGGACAGACGCTTCCTACTCTCCTGCTACCGGGAGAAACTGAAGCTCAGAGAGTTTAAGTGCCCGGGGTCACACAGCTGATCCGTATCTGAGCTGGATTCCAATCTAGGTGAGTTGGCTTCTGGAACGCAGGCTGTTAGCCTCCTGCTGGGTAATGCAGGGCAGTATGTAAGAGTCATAGGAGAGGCGTGCTTGTGGGAAAGTTAGAGAACCTTCCTGAAGCAGGCGGTGTTTGAAGGTGAGTAGGTGAACGTACAGGGTAACAGAAACAGCCGGAGCACGGGTACGGAGAAGGAAGGCACCAGGACAGCGTCTCAGCCGGAGCCCAGACGAGAAATTGAAACATTGGTCGGTCAGTTTAACAGGGGAATTGCTTACAAAAATGTTGGAGGGGAAAGGGCAAAGAGGGGATGCTGCCTGAGACAGACCCTGTGGTGGGCCTCAGATACCTGCGGGAACTCGGCCGTTCGTAGACCCCTGTGGGAGGACCCCCTAGGGCTGGGGCTCAGACTCTGGTAGGATCTGAGGGATTAGGTTGTAATTAAACTGCTGGAATTAAATTCTTTCTAACTTTCCTTTCTCCGAACATGCTTGGCTATTCCTTCGACTACTCCCTGCATCCCCTAATTCTATATTAAAAAAAAAAAAAGTTTTGTTAATGTAATAGAACTAGCTGAGTTGGTCCAAAAACTGCCTTTGTGGGCTTTACAGTGTTTTGAGAGTATTTCTAATACTTCTTAGTAAATAACACCTGGCAGCGTGGGCCAACAAGCCCTTTAAAGAGCCCTGAAGGAAATGGGTGAGAACCGCCCCATTGCTTTTGTGCCCTCCGGGGCGTCTGGTATCCTGTGCGGATTCAACTCTTGTTTTACTGGTTGAGTTGATTATTCATAGCGTGTTTTAGTACTTTTTGTATTTGTGACTGTTCCGTTAGAGGAGTAAAAAAAGCTCCTGGCCTTAACACGGCCTGGCGCCCACCTGCTGCGGCCCTCTCCCTTTCTTCTGACTTTGACGTGTTGGCTGTAGCTGCACGGGTTCCCTTGTCCTTGGGCGCCCTAGACCCGCTCCTTTCCAGGGGCTGTTTTTCCTCCGAGCTTCTTTCCTCCATGTCCACACAGCTTCCCCCTTAGTCCGCTTTCAGCCCTGCTCCAACGCCTCTCAGGCCTCTGCTGGCCCCAGCTCCAAATTGCAAGGGGCAGAGGCTCCTGCCTGGCCTTCTAGCCTCCCCTCCCCTTGCCGCTGCTTTTCATTTCAGCAGAACAAGAGTCACCTTCCAACATCCTCTGTAACTTCTTTATGGTGTTTACCATCACTTCCCCAAGAGAAGGAAGGTTCCTTTAGGACAGGAGTCCTTGTTTTATTTACCAGTATACTCCTTGTCAAGAACCTAGTAATGTTTAATAAACATTTGCTGTGTGCCTGCCTTCTGATTCTGTTATGCTGTCAGAAGAGGAAATTTTCTGTTACAAGTTTTACCCGAATCATGGCTGAAGATTAATTTGACTTTTGTCTTCGATCATGGCTATAATGTTTGCCTGTTAATAGCATGTATTTAAGCAGATGTAATTAGCAAGGAGAGCTTGCTTTGCCTTCTGGTCACCATTGAACACCTCTGATGTGTGCTGGTTTCACGGATTCTCATTGTGGTTATTGTCTTGCTGCTCTTGAGGCTTTTGGCTCCTAAGGGCAGGGACTGAGTCCTCTTTGTTCTTGATGTACTGTTTTGCCCATGTTGGCAGCCTGATTGTGCAGTAGCAAGATTAGGAGATTAGGTTTTTGCTTAAAATCCTAAGTCCTATTTTATTTTGGTACCGTGTCCTCCTTTGCATGAAAAAGTTCTCAGGTGAGTGGTATTTACCTTAACATTCTCAACATAGCATGAGATCGTTTACATTTACAATAAAGAAAAATGATAGATTTCTTTTATCTCTGCCATTAATAAGTGTCATAAAATAGAAAAATAAAGCTAAGTCAATATGTTATTGCCACAGAAATTGAATTTGTGTCAAAAGGATTTGTGCTTGTGATATAGTGATTTGTATATTTTCCTTGGAATTAAGTCTCTAGCAGGTGACATCAATAATGCACAAAACCAAGGAGCTTTTTGAAATTGGTTAATTTATATATGTGAATTACAAAACCAGTGAATAATGTGCTTAATGTATTCTGACATTTGAAAATATGCATTAAAAAACAGCCTATTAAAGTCTGTTTACACTATTAGTTTTTTTAGATTTTAACTACATACATTATTTGAAAAGGAACTTATCTATATTTTCTGCTTGGTGTGGAAAGTATTATCCATAGTAATGTAAAAAAGCTTTTCTCATTATAAAAATAAGCCTAGACAACTGGGAAAATACAGGAAAATGGGGGGGAAAATTGCTCCAAATCCCACAATCTGGATATGTAAAATTAAAAATAGTTCCTGTCTTTTTTTTTCCCCCCCCATAAGAGTGTATTAATGGAATTGGAATTATATCTCATGCAATTTTAAGTGCAACTTTTTTTCATGTAACAATTTTAAGCATTTTCCTATGTCATTATAGTCCATATGGCAGGACATTGGTTATTTAATCATTCCCGTATTCTGGGAAGTTTTAGGTTGATTACAACTCTAGCTATTTAAGAAACTCTAGTAAATATTTGTGTGTAAACCTCTGGTTTTATTTTCTAATTCTAGAAGTAGAGTTACTAGGTTAAAGAATGTGAACATAGAAATTATTTCACCAAATCATTCTCTAGAAGGGTTCAACAAAACTTAATTTCCTTACGTTGACGTTAGAATGTAAAAAAAAAAAAAAAAATCCTTGAACAGATGAAGAATGATGCATGATGCATGGTGCTGTGTTAACTTCGGGAATATTCGGTCTACATTTGTCATGGACAAGACCTCTAGGAGACTGAATCATGCTCCGAAATAACCCAGTAGTTTAGATAAGCTTCAAGGTAATTCTGGAAGCTCTAGGACCATTTCCTACCGTGAATACTTTAAATACTTTTCAGCCTTCTCCAGATGACTATTAAAGGTCCTGGATTCTGGTGACCTAGAACCAAATCTACTTGTAGAGCCGCTTAGAGATTTGAAGTGCTTTTCCTTGAGAGGAGTTTTTGATCTGGTGGTAGAGGTGGAAAGAACTGGAACAGCTGAGGACGACATATTAAAATAGGTATTCAAGCTGTTACTAGAATTAGCCATTCTGTTTTCCCTTTAATTTTACTTCACCGTTGAGGTTTATTGAAGGAAAAAAACTGGTGTTCTATTAGAATAAAAAAAGACTTGTTAGGGGCCCAGCTCCTGTGATGTCATCTAGGAGAGAGGTCCAAGTTAACAATTTGATAATTGGTTTTTCTAGAGAGGTGGTTTTCTAGCAGTTCTGTTGCTGCCTTTTGATCCTTTTGAAAACCTTGAGTTCTCTTAGAAATTAATTCTTTCACTTCTATGAATACTTGAATGATGTCTCTTCCTGAAAGCTAATATTTCTCGATGACTCTCCTTTCCCAAAGAAGGAATTATGGAGAAGGGAGGTTGGATTCTGGGGTGGGTGAGAGTAGAGAAGCCTGGGGTAATGGCCAGGTGTTTATCTTTGAGGCAGGCAAGGTTTGGTTTTGAATAAATGAACAGATTAAAAGAACGTGGAGAGCTTTTACGCCTTCTCACCTGTCCCTAACTTCCCTTACTTGTTTCCACCTGGGGCTAAAAATATGACCACATGAAGAGCCAGTCAACTTAAAAAGTGCTTTTTTACGTTATCAAAGAGCCAGCTCTACTCTTAGGCTTGGTGCTATGAAAGCTTCAGTATTTTTGGACACTTCTGAGCTGTTAAATATGGAGCCCTTGAATAGTTTCACTTCTAGGTATGCTGTGTCATTGCCTGGGAAACGAACCTTAGCTCTGTAGCTGTGGTTATTGTCATGATTAGTAATATTCCTTAACATTCCTGCAATCCTTACAATTGGCATTGACATTAAAACAAACAGGTGTGTGGACCAGAAATGTTAGGATAAAGTACATGTTAGTATTTGGTGGAAAGGAATAATCTGGAATTGGAAACAAGTCTGAGCAGTGCTTTAACATAACCCTCACCCACATCTTATGATTAAGATTGATCCGTTCTTCCTTTTGGGTGTAACCTTGTTGTGTCAGTCCTTTATGGACTTTTTTGACAAGCAAATAGTGTTATGGCCCAGTTTGATCTAATGAGCAAGCTTTGATCCTTCAGTACTAAACCTATGCTTATGAGCTGGAATTATTGTACCTTTAGAGATAGACTAAGCATTTGAATAAATGATGCAATAATTCACCTCCCCGCCCCTGCCGAGAGTGTTGAATTCTCTTAATACTAATTGGTGTCCCAATTGTACCAGCTCAGTCTTTCTCACTTCTTTGAAAACGGCTTGTACTTCCTACCTGTACCCTTCGTTTAGCTTGTTTCAGGGACACCGGTTTTCAAGGGAGCCACCTAACAAGAGATTCGTATGTGTGCAGGCTGAGGGGATGTTTCACGGCTGGTGGCAGTGGAGTGCAGAGCAGGGTTTCTCGTGGGGTCCTGGGCTGGTGGCTACATTGCCTTCAGGGCCCCTGGAAACTGGGGGTGCCTAAGCCCCACTTGAGACCTACTGAATCAATCTCGAGAAGCTGAGACCTTGTCCTTTCTCAGAGAAAATCTTGGTGTGTTCTAGTGCACACAAACAAGGTGAAAGAAACCAGGTGGCTGAGATGAAATTTGGGTCTGAGTCAGGTGCCTTCAGAGGCCTTAATCTTACAGGTTTTCCTCGTTAGTGGCTCATAATGACCTACTTCAAGGATGTAAATTGATGAAATTAAATTGCAACAGCTAAAAATTTTTTAAATGTTATTTGGCTTTGACAGTGATTAGACCTGCTAGCTTGACACCTGGTGGTGACTGCCATGTAACTGACATGGACAGATCCTTTGCTCCCTGCTGGTTCCAATGTGCTAACCAATGAAAGAAAATATAAAATTGTCTAAAAGTCTTGGGCTATAGCTTAGAATCTTTTTTTTAAAGCGTATGTGGACCTTCGGTTTGTATGTTGTTTTGTATTATATAGTTTATCTGGTCTTATTTCCTTGTAAACTAAGTTGGTTGGGGAAGGACCTCTTGATATTTACAGCATTTCCTACAGTGCTCTGAAGCTCTAGATCTATTTTTTGACAGCATGTACAGTCTTCAATAAAGGTTTTGATGCCTTGCTTAAATGCGAATATAGAGACCTATGTTGTGTATTTCTACCTTTTTATTCTTCAAAAGAACATAGGATCCAAAAGGAAAACAAACTATAAAGACTTTTTGTCTTTCAGTTCCGGAATGATCCTCTTGACCATCCACCCTAGGAACTGTCATGAGCAGAAAACACTGTTCCTTATCTATATGAGGTGCTCCTTCCTTTTTAGGGAGAAAGTAGAATTAGCAAATTGAGCAACGTAGGAACACAGGAAGAAAGGTGTTTTTTGGCTCGGGAAAGGAGCCCTAATGTGCTTTAATACCACACCTTAACCATTTACCAATTGTTCTGTGTACAGAACTGTTTTTGAAATTACTGCCAGGTTGATTTATCCCATTGCCATAAAGCGTTAATAACACCCATACAATCACAGACCAGATAATGTAACTAAAGGTCACAAAATCACATTTAGGTATGAGTGTTTTCATAGGTCTAAAACTGTATGCTTTCAATTTCTGTGCGTGTGTGTGGAGATACAAATATAATCCTAAAAGTTGCTATTAGGTTATTTTTAAAGTGGCCCTATCTGCTTCCATTGAACGTTTCCATTTCCTTCTTGGTGTGGGTCTCAGCAAATGCTACTCATGAGCTGGATTGATGGGTGCAGTTCCTATTTCCCCCAAGCAGAAGCCAGAGTAAAGCGCATTGCTGGTAGCTATAAAACAACTACATTTTTTAAGTGTCTTGGCCAACCAGACATATAGACAGTAACTCGAGTAGCAGTATAAAGGCAGTAACTTTTTATAATAAAGTTCTTTTTTTAATTAAGGATGTCACCCTTGTAGTTTTATATTTACTACAAGAAGGCCGAAACCCCACAGAATTATCTCAGGGTTTTATGTCCATCATTTCCTCTCCCCCTACCCCTTCGACTTTTCAGAAGTCTGTGATCTAAATGTTGATGTAATGTCCACTTCACAGAAAACTTGAATTAATATTAGCTTGCAAACATCCTACAGAAGGGTACCACTTGATAAAACTGTACATTTAAAAAAAGTGTATCTTTTCTTTGGGTCATGTTTGAAGTAGACTGGGATTGGACATTTCAGTTTTTAGGTCAAAGCATGAATAATTGCCCCTACTTAAATTTTTAAATGCTGATGGGCCTTTAGTAGTCTCAGACTGCCTGCGTGTAAACAAATAGCTATGTAATTTTTCTTTTTTTTGAAAGCTAAATCTTGAAGTGAAACTCATTCTGGCTTCACTGTTTTGATATAGGAACCAGAATTTTTAGATTGGTTTTCCAGCTGTTTGCTCTGTTGGTCACTACCTGTGGTCCTGTTGTGGGTCCTTGAATTTACCATCATTTCCTGCCCTACTGGCTTCTCTGGATTGTGGTGTGGGTAGTGGGGAGAATTGATAGGCAAGTGCTTTCCAGAGAAGGAGTAGGAACTGGCTTCTTGCTTTTCTCTCAGACTGTTAAAACTCAAAAGGATCCAAGTGAAGGAAGTTTCTTACCCCTGTATTATAATTCTGTCATAATTCATCACATGTCCTTTTTTTGTAAAAGATAATATAGCTAGGAACTGGGCGTATGCATGTGCCTACATAGTTTTTAAAAAAAACAAAGCATTGAACAAATGGAGTCCTTTTAAAAGCTAGATTTTTTTTTTTTTTTTTTTTTAAGATTTTATTTGAAAGAGAAATCACAAGCACGGGAGCAGGGAGCCCAACGCTGGGCTTGATCCCAGGACCCCGGGGTCATGACCCCAGCTGAAGGCAGACGCTTAACTGACTGAGCCACCCGGCGCCACTAAAGCTAAATTCTCAGCTGGTTTAAGGATCCAAAGAAGTTATGACCAAAACAATAACAAAAAACAAAACTTACGTCTTGTTTCTACGTAAGGGTGACTGTTGTATTTTGAGTTATGAGTCCAACTCTAACTTGAAAGGGCTGTGCGGCTTTAGGCCTTCAAAGTTATAAAAAATGTTTCTGGCTATTTACATCTTTTGTATTTTGCATGCTGTAACCACCCCCCCTCAACTTTTCCTGTCTGGTACTGTATTTTCTGTATCTCTTATGCAGTCTTTAAATCATGAATCTTGCTTGGGCTCTGCTCTAGCTGCTTTTAAAATTGTTTTTCCATTCTCTCGACATTGCTTTTATGGCATTTTCCTCAGGCAACTCAAACTGGTATTTGGGACTATTTAATTGAAGAAGATGTTTTCTTTTTACCGTGGCGTACTTTTCTAAATGGGATTCCAGCCAGATCCTTTGTCTTTCGCCTTACTTTTCAAGCATCAGGCCACCTAGAATGCCCTTGTTTTGGTAGTTGGCTCTATTCCTCTTGTCTTGTGAGAGGAATGCAGAACGACCCCTTTCAGGTGTGATGCCTATTGTGATTGGGGCAGTATCTCTGGCTGAAGAATAGAGATGAGTTCACCACGTGCAATGGGCTGGAGATCTGTTGGCAGGAAATTGGTACATAACAGCGGGCAGTTAGAAGGAGGGTTCTTTCTACTGCTTTCTACCCAGTCTTTCTACTTTTTCTGCGAACTTGAGAGCCCTGTCGACTGGCGTTTAATTCTAGTAATGGCCTCTGGGAAGAGACTGTGGCCCTAAGTATTCAGAAATCTTAACCATTCTGCCCAGGAGTATACCCACCCGTAAGGACTTCTGTGCTTGTTATTTTCAAGGGCTGAAGGTAATTTGAAGACCACTTCTAGCCCAGAATTAAATACTCGTTCTGTTAATTCAGTACTGTCCCTTCTTTGTTCCCCCATTGAACAGCGTTTAGGCTAGAACCTAGTGGTGTGGCTTGTTAAGTGTGGTCAGTTATTCAGCTTTGGTTATACACAAAGCTCATTCTGGGCCCCTCTAGTTACTGTATTCCTTGCCCTAGAGGAAGGAATGTCTTGGTCAAAGAGACTCTGGGATAGTGATTTCCTTTGTACAATTTTTTAATCTGGGTCATCACTGAGATAGATTGAGCATAAAGGTGTATTCCAGTATACAAACATGAAAAATGTCATTCCGTCCATGTTGAAGTTAGTGCCACTCTGGCTGTTACATGATGAATGCTGACACATGTTCTTTTATACTTCTAAAATCAGATCTATTTAGGAATGCACTTGACCCTTTTTCTGCCCCTTTAAATGGTCTAACGCTACTGAGTAAGACGAGGGAGCATTGGAAATTGATTCCAGCTCCTTGAATACAAAATCTTGCCTGACTCCAGAATTTATAAAACTTAGATTTCTGGCCGCCTTTTTCCCCCTAAATGCTTTTTCTTTTGAACACCACTTTGTAAGAAACTAATTTATTCACTTTCTAAAGTGGCCTTATGTTTGTCTAGCAGGGAAATCAGCAAAAGGGTTCTCAAAGAAGCTAGCAATGAAATTGAAAAGTGTCTACTGTCACCACTGGTGATAAATCAAACTGATGTTAAAGATGCAAATAGTCATTCCAGTACTCTCTTCGTTACTAGAATTGTTTAAGTTAATTAAGCCAGCAAAGTACTTCATTATCTACTATACTGCATGCTAATGGTAGATTTAAAGTTTCACTGTCTTATGGTTCAGATTTTTTTCCACGTTTTAAATCTCCATATCCATTGTGTCCTAAGTCCATATACTCAATGGTAACTAATATTGTTAATTGGGAACATATATTTATTGTAGCACAGGTTTCTAGTTTGTCAGGTTTGCAAGCCCAAGAAATCTTGGGAAATGTTTGAAACTACACATTCAGAGTACCTTTTGTCCATCTTGAGAAGGTGATTAAAACAATGTATAATTCATTTTTTATTAGACTGTCAGGAATTTAATTACGTTCAACTTAGCACTGTAGAATTTTTAAATGTGTTCTATTAACTAAAAAAAAGCTGTTATAAATTACTGATATGATTGGTTTCTTTCATTTGCAGCACTTAAATATTAGGACCCTGACGGATGATATGGTAAGGTTATGCTCAACATTTCTTTTGTTGTGAATCTTAACCATGTCATGTGGATGGCGTGCTCTGCTAACACCTTTGAAACTGCTTAAAAACCTGCATGTTTTGGAAATGTGCTGTTTTTTTTATAGTGCTAAAATAGAGGCAGAACTGGTAAAAAAAAAAAAAATACATGACTTTTTTTTGCTTTTAAATAGTAAAAGGAACTAGTTGATATGTTAATTTAAAAATTGTTTAATTACAAATTGTTAGTCAACTTTGAATCATTCAAATCAGCTCTCATTCTTTGGGGATGAATTGCACACTTCAGAAAGGTAAAAAAGTAGCTAAAGACATTCAGCTTTTTTGAAATATGTAGTTGCTAATTAAAGTAAACCAGACTAAAATCTCATGCATGTATTTAAAAAAAAAAAAAAACAAAAAACAGAACCAACCATTCCTTCCTATTCTGTCTGTTGATAATAGGATTGCTTATAGGTAATTAACACTTTATAGTACCATTACAGATTCTTGTATATTCAAATACATATTTTTGTAAAATAGATTTTTGAGTGTAACTTTTGGCTAATGATAAAGGATAAGGTGGACATGTGAAGCTGAATGAGATGTAGGTCTTGACATGCAGGATTGAAGAAATTCAATTAGAATGTTCTGTTTTCTTCCTCTGGATAATAGAAAAGAAGGTTGATGTAAGCTTTTCTGGATAACGTTCTTCATATAACAGTATTTAGGAAGTTGTAGCGATATGGAGTGCTTACACAGAGGACAGGTCATTTCTCACCCTGCAAGGTAGATGTTGTCCTCATGTTAGCGCTCAGTTGCTCCGAGGGTCAGCTAGGTTCAGTAAGCAGTTTGCCCAAGTATGCGCAGCTGACCAGTGGTGCAGCTGTGGCTTCAGTCTTGTTCCACAAAGTTCCGAACCCATATGCTTACTGTGCTGACTTAGCCTTCAAATGGCTGCTTAGGACTGCAATAAAACCCTCTGCTTTTTTTTTTTGTTTGAACATCCATGAGAATATACAATGGTAGATCTGTAATAGTCTTATTAAAATATAGTTCATATAGCATATAGTTCATCCATGTAAAGTGTACAACTGAATGGTTTTTAGGGTATTCAGAGCTATACAGCCATCACCACAATGTTTTAGAACATTTCCATCACCCGAAGAGAAACCTCCTACTTATAAGCAGTCACTCCCCACTCACCCCCAACTCCGGCAGCCCTCAGCAATGGCCAAGCTACTTGGTCTACAGATTGCCACTTGTGGACATTTCCTATGAATGGAGTCATGATAAAGAATTCAGTCACAAAAGACCACTTTGCATAATGTTTTCAAGGTTTATCCGTGTTGTACCTTGATCACTACTTTGTTCCTTTCTGTTGCTGAATGCTATTCTAGGACATGTGAGGTTCATATTTTATGGGCACTATACATTTTTTTCCTTTTTTCATTGAGCTGCCGTTCTTACCCTCGTTATGATTGACCTTGCACATTGTCAACCCACAGCCTCTACCCTAAGTTCTAGAAATAGTCCTGATTCTTTTCTAGAGTGGCTTTAGCAGGTCATTCTGGGAAGCCATCTTCCTCTGATCTTAGATTAATAAATGGGCTCCTCCTCAGTGAAGACTATATAGTCTTCTCTCTCCATTCCTGTTCTCCCCTCATCCTTGTAATCGGGCTTGGGAAGGTCAGAACTTTTGGGAAGTTACCATAGTGCCTTGTGTGGTACTTTTATCAAAGCAGTGTATCACTCTATGACCTTCTCACCAGTTTAAACATCAAGGAAGAGACAATGTGTTAATTACTTCCAGGTATGTTTGGTACATGGTAAGCATTTTCACTAGTTTTTTTTTTTTTTTTAAGATTTTATTTGACAGAGACACAGTGAGAGAGGGAACACAAGCAGGGGGAATGGGAGAGGGAGAAGCAGGCTTCCCGCCAAGCAGGGAGCCTGATGTGGGGCTCGATCCCAGGACCCTGGGACCATGACCTGAGCCGAAGGCAGACGCTTAACAACTGAGCCACCCAGGTGCCCCAAGCATTTTCACTAGTTTTTCATTGAAGGAATAAAAGAATGAATCCCTGTTTTTGATTATTTGCCTAGTATTGTGGTTTCCTTGGCCCGGGGGATGGCTTGGTCCTGTTTAGGCTTTCCAGAGATGGACTCCTGTCTTTGCCTAGGGTAAAGAAGCTTTAACAACAAAACAAAAAACAAATGACAAGAGCTTGCTGTCGGACTTTCTGACCACCTGCCTGGATCACTGATGGTTGCCTTGCCTCTATCTTCGATGTACACGTGACTCTTCGAGATTCCTCCTTGGCCTTTTTCCCCTTGACCAGCTGACTGAACTGCTGTCTCCCCAGCTCTCGCTGTTCGCTTCTGCTCTTGTGCTTTAGCCTGGCTCTTGAGCAGGTCAGCGCTTAAGTCCAGAGAAGGATCAAGCAGGCATCTAGTTCAGGCGGCTGGATACATAGTTGTGGAGCTTAGAGAAGAAGCCTGGCTATCTTGAAGACACACTGAAAAGCAAACCTTACTCATTGATGCAGTGTCGAAAGAGCATTGGATTAGGAATCAGAAAACTCTTGTTGAAAGACAGCTTCACCTCTCAGCTCTTTGACCTTGGCAAATCAATTAATTTGATCACTTGTAGAGCGGGACTAATACCTCCTCTACTTGCCTCATAAAGTTATGAGTTTCACTTAGGCTGAAGTATGTTGAACTGCTGTATTCCTTTCCCTTTTTTGACCCCTTTTAAAAATATTTCCCAACGTATAGACAGTAGGGTGATGTGATGCATTTGCAGTTGAGCCTTATATGCTCACAGACCAGTGCAGAACTTGGAGGGAGGGAGGGAGGAAGGAAAGGGTAGCTGGTTATCTTGGGGCCTCTGTTAACTGTTTCTGGTGAGTTAGAGCTCAGGGGAGCATTTGCCATGGATGCTTTGATGTGTGCTGGCAATGTGTTTTCTAATTAAAGGTGGCAACCCCACAACATATATGTTGCATGTGTATTTTTGATTTAGAACTTTTTTTTTTTTTTAAAGATTTTATCTATTTGACAGGGAGAGAGCACAAGCAGGGGGAGCAGCAGGCAGAGGTGGGATCATGACTTGAGCCGAAGGCAGATGCTTAACCGACTGAGCCAGGCGCCCCAATTTAGAACTTTTTAATGTGAGAATAGCATGTTTTGGGTAGAACTTGAGAGAAGGTGCATAAAATGGTGTCAGCTGTGGTCACATCTTTGAATAAGTATTTTAGAAACATTAAGTTTTGAAACATTCTGGGAAGCATTAATGTTAACCCATTTCTTTAAGTCGCTTTGTTGAAGGCCTACAAAAAAACTTCACATTTCAAGGTGATTTCTTGAGTTAAAATTTCATCGACACTGTCCGGTTGCAGGAAGGAAGTATTGCTGTAGTGTTGAGATCCCTGGGCAGAGTTCATATACTTGAAACCGTGTTCGGTCTACAAATACCTGAGCAGTCACGATGTATGAAGTGCAATCCAAGGTGAAAAAATCATTTAGTTTACAACCATCCATTGTCTTTGCCTGGGTTAAAAAGAGTGCTGTCCTTGTAGAGACAAAAAGATTGAGACCGGGGCAGTGAAGGGAGCCGGGATTGGAAAGGTAAACAGGAAGAAATTGAACGTGGATGACACAATGCTGAATCCTCCATCATTGTGTCCAGAGTGTTCTTGCGTTTTGACTAGAAGTCGTTTTGACTTGCTTACTGTCCCTCCCAACCATTTGTCTCAAGTGTGGGGCTCCTACTGACTGTCTCTTCTTTTATCCCTCCTGCAGCCAGTATTACTGTCGTAATCTCTGGTGTGGCTTGCAGCAATGATTTTCAAATTTTCTTGGCTGAGACCTACAGTAAGAAGTACCCTTCATTTTTGTAGCCCAGTACACGTACACGTATAAATTCTCCCGCAGTTGAAACAGTTTTGTGTATGATTATTTCACGTTTCTGAACATAGTGAACTCTGATCTTTTCCACGCTTTTCCCTTCCATTAAAAAAAGTTGTGGGTGCAGATCGAATCCACTACATTGATTTCTTGTCCCACACGTGGCTCACAAGTAGAACTTGAAAACAGACCTTGGCCCAGACGGCAACCAGAGGACGTCCTCTGGTCTCTCCGAGTGTCTGCTCTTCACTTTATGACGTGTAGCTGAAAGGGGAAATCTGGGTTCGGGTGCTGGTTCTGCCGCTTACTAGCAGTGTGACTGCGCAGGACTCCTTTCGCTCTGGAGACTTGGTATCCCTCGTGATGGAGGTTTTTAAGGGAGAAATACTGCCGAAATGCTTGGAGAACTATGCATTTACCGTACTCGTGGTATAGGTAGGAACATGCGTTGTTTTGTTTTTGAGGAAACATTTACTTACAACATGTGCCAATTTTATGGGTATAATCTGATGAATTTTGACAAATGTATACAATCATGCATACATGAGGATTATGCTGTAAAAGCTTTCCATCACCCCCAAAAGATTTCCTCTGTGCCCTTTGCAGTCAATATCCCCCACCCCCGGCCGTCCCCATCTTGGCTCTTGGGAATCATGAATCTGCTTTCTGAACTATACAGTTCAGTTTCTAGGATTTCCTATAAACGGAATCCCTTAGTGTGTTGCCTTTGTGTCTAGCTTCTTTTCCTTAGCATAATGCTTTTGAGACCCCTCTAATGCTTTGTGTGTATCAGAAATTTGTTCTTTTTATTACTGAGTAGTATTCAATTGGTAATACTAGTTTATACACTAGTTTGGGTTTCCAGTTTTTGGGGCTGATAAAGCTGCAAACATTTGAGTACAGTTCTTGTGGACATGTTTTCATTTTGGAAGGGGAATCAAGTGGTAACTATGACTAATTTTATAAGAAACTGACAAACTGTTTCTCCTAAAGACTAATGATGGTGAGTATCTTTTATTGTGCTTATTTGCCATTCCTCTCCTGTAATGTCTATCACAAGATATAGGGCCATTCAAATTATTCTTGAGTGGGCCTTGGGCTTTCAAGGAATTTTTTCATATACATATTTTTGAATTAGTTTGTGATATTTCCTTATCCTTTTAAATGTAGGATCTGTAATGATTTCTCCCTTTCTCATCCTGATAAATAACTTGTCTCCCC
>NW_027397069.1:40423479-40477129 GCF_003265705.2 Callorhinus ursinus
ACTGATTAGTCTGGGTAGAGATTTGTCAAATTCATTGATCTTTTTCAGAGAACCAGCTTTAGGTTTCATTAATTTCTGGATGATGATTTTGTTTTTATCTTTCCTTTTGCCTTAATCTTTTTATGATTTCTTAAGGTAGAAATGTGCATAATTGATTTGAGGCTTTTGCTTCCTAATATAAAAAAAATTACACTATAAATTTTCCTCTGAGAGCTAGTTTAGCTGTATCATTTTCTAGATATTCAAAATATCTTCTAATTTCCTGTTGATTTCTTCTTTAACTCATTGGTTATTTAGGTCTGTGTTTAACTTTTAAATATTTGGGGCTTTTCCTGATCTTTCTGTTACTGACCTAAAACTTAATTCTCTTGTGGCCAGGGACCATAGTTTGTGTGACTTCAATCATTTTCAGTTTTCTGAGTCTTGCTCTCTGTCCCAGAATGTGGTCTGTCTTTGTGAATGTTACATGTGCATTCTGCTTGTTTTAGAATTGGTCTATAAATAAGTCCTGTTGGTTGACAGTGTTATTCATATATTCTGGATTTTTCTGTTCGCTTGTTCTAACAATTGAGAGAGAAGTGGGAAGTTTCCAACTATAATTTTGGATTTTTCTCTTCAGTTCTATCAGTTTTGCTTCATATATTTTAAAGCTCTGCAATTAAGTGCATATATACTTGGGATTGCAGTAAATCTTTCATTATGAAATGACTACTTTTATCCCCAGTAATAGTCATTAAGTTGTAGTCTTTGGAAATTTACTAGATTTTATTGGCTATACTTGATAGTTATTGCCTTCCTCTTTGAACAAATACTTCTTGGCTTGCAGGACACAAACTTTGATTTTTTTTTTTTTTGTGTCCCTATGACCTTTTCTATTTTGTGTGGTTTTCCTTTGCCTATCTCTTTTTCTTTTAAAGATTTTATTTATTAGAGAACGAGCATGAGTGGGGGGGTGGGGAGAGGGAGGAGTAGACTCCCCTGCTGAGCAGCAAGTCCCGATGCGGGACTTGATCCTAGGACCCTGAGATCCTGACCTGAGCCGGAGGCAGATGCTTAACCGACTGAGCCACCCAGGTGGTTCTCCTTGCCGATCTTAAACTATTATTTATCAGGTTTCTTTCCTGCAGTCACTGCTCTCCTCTGTATATAGTACTGGACTGGGGTTATCACCTGAGTCCATGTCTTTGTCTATGACTTTTAAGTTGAGACCTATTACTGCATTGTCCTACTGAATATCTTCATATGGATGTCTCATCCATACTTGAAACTCTACATGCCCCAAATGAAACCTTTGACTTTTTTTCCTCTGAAGTTTCTTTGCATTCCTATATTCTCATAGAAGGTAGCTTCTGGATGATTTCTTGCATCTGTTTCCTTTTCTCAGTTCCTTCTATCAGAGCACAAGGCTCCCTATCTCTTGTCTGGATTCTCAAACAACTTTCTGTTGCTCCCTAAAAAGCCAGCTTAGTGCACAGCAGGCTGACCCACCTGAGTTATATATCTGACCATATTTTACCTCATTTGAAACTGCTTAGGTGTGCCGGTTATGTATAAGTCAAGCCTGAGCTCTTTAATATGGTCTTTAAGGCCTTTATAGTAGGACCCTGCCTCTCTAACTTGATAGGCATTTCTTAGTCAACGTAAAGACCCTGTAATTGTTAGCTGTGTGCTGAGTAGTGTTCTAAATGTTAGCTTTATAAATACTTAATGCCCCCTTAGAAGCTTGTTGTGAAAATTACCATTCCCATTTTGAAAGATGGAGAAACTGAGGCAAGAGTGATTTAATAATTTGTTCAATGTCATGGGGGCTGTGAGAAAAAACTATGGCAGACTGATTCCAGACTGCTTTTCCCCCGAAGCCATTTCTATGAGACTTCTGACTTTTAAATTGATAAGGAAAAATTGTATCCTACTCATTGATCTTAATTCTGAGAATATGTTTTTACAATTTTAATTCTAAGAAGTTTTCTATGATTAGAAATGAGTTATTTTTAGTATTTCCAGTAAATAAAACTGAGAAACCTTTATCCTGAAGGAATAGTGATGTGTGTGACTGAGAGGTGTCAACAGGTAAAGAGTAGGAGTCTTTTTTTTTTTTTTTTTTTCCCCCCTTTAATTGTGAAGGACATGGAAAAACTGTATGGAAGCCACTTGACAGATCTAGCAATGGCAGTCTGCTTCCAGATAGAACTGTGGGCTTTCCTCGTTCTCCTTAAATTTCCCCACCAGGAATGTGGTCTTAGAACCATTGAAGGTATCACGTGGGTGTAGGTTCTGATGAGTGCTTTCAGAAGTTTTCACTGTTCTCAGTGGGCCTTGTGACTGACCTGACGTAAATGCTACCAGACGACTCCAGCATGTTCCTGAGTGTGTTTTGTGAGACTGGTCTGCTTGAGGATGAGTTGCCCAGATGAATACGCTTGACAGGACTGCATTTTGTCTACCCGCAGGCTATTCTTGGACCTACCTAGATGTGACATCCCTTGTGGGATATATGCTAAATTGGACCTTGTACTTATGAAAGTAAATAATTTTATCTGATTATGTGTCTCACTTGCAAGTCAGTTAATAGAACTTCAGCTTTAAAAAAAAAAACAATTTAAAAGAATGACTTAAATTTTTTTCTTATTGGCCTAATAGGACATAAAACCTTTTATGAACTTCTGTTGCCTTGGTACGTTTAAAAACCACGAATAATACAAAGAGTGTGATATTTTCCAGTTTTTTCTTTGAAATGATATTCAAAAGAAACTCTTCTGTGTAAAGTAGATAAACCAGCATGGACTGGGACACCTGAATGTATGTGGTAAAATACATCAAATAAGTTCTGTAAGCTTAAATTATTCACTAAGTCAGGTGAGCCTTTCTGAGCCCATTAATATGAGTTAATTAGAGCTTCCTGTACTTAGGTTTTCAGTAGTAACACTTAAGTACTGTCTTAGAATCTTTAAATATTTATGGGATAGTTTAGAGAGCTCCTACTCAAATCAGTGGAAACTTGGGAATAAGATCAAGAGCTCTCAGAGTTGAATATACGAAGATGTAGTGGGGTGTGCAGATTTGTTCTTCCTTTCATCCCTTCATTAAGCATTTGAATAGTTAGTACTCTTATAGGAATACAAAGAGAGATATGACCGCCTCTGCATCTGGGAACAGTGGGGAAGCAGATGTATACAGTGTACACTTGTATAGGTATATACTAATACTGTCCCAGGCCCATTGCTCTGTATATAGGGTTCATTGGAAGTGGTAAGGTCAGCTTTGATGTTGGGAGAAGACTTGGTAGAGAAGGTGACCTTTCAGCTACTTCTGAAGGACAAGTTGGAATCTAAGCTGGCAGGAGTTGTTGTAATTTTTTACTCTGATAATTTTACTTGGTACTAACTGAATGGATTCCTAATGGAAATGTTGGGTTGGCAAGTAGAAAGCAATTGTTGATGTTTTCGAGGGACTTTTGTTTATGGGTATTACTCGTTTATGTCTTCTAAAAAGTATTAGAGCTAACTTATTTTCTTTGTATATAGTAATATTTTTACACAAGAAATTAGAATTATACTTAAAGATGTGAGTAGGTATAACTTTGGTGTTTTGAATATTCTTAAGTGATTGTCTTTCTTTGAGTGGATATTTTTCTTCCCACCTGATGTTACATTATAGAACTCAAGGTTCTCAGTCTAGGGGACTAATGCTCAATGGATCAGTGTTGGTAAGAGTCTGTTATTCTTAATATATAAAAGGCATGACACTTGGAGTTCTTCCTGATATTTTTGGGAAGGAATTAGCAAAGCAAGAAGCAATGGCTTGTATCCCAGACATGGAAGATAGGGAACTATTTATTATTCACTTACCAAAAATGAATGGAACACCCACTATATGCTTTGGACAATGCTAAGTTCCAGGAGTAGGTCCAGTAGTGAATAAAATAATTCCTCTTAAGGACTTAATACCGTGGTTGAGTAAACATATGATAGAGGTAGTTTCAGAATAGTGTTTGTACTATGTAATGGCAGACACCAGACTTGTGGGCATCTTGCTTAGTCTTGTGTCAGGAAGGCTCCTACCTAAGATGTAGTTAACTAAGAGCTGAAGATGGAGTTGAAATGAGCCAGATTAAGGGGATGGGATAGGAGTTGTGGTTGTGGATAGGTTTTAGGCACAAGGAACAACATGCACATTTAAGAGACTCTGGCATTTTCATTACATCTGGATCCTACAGTGTAAGGGTAGAGTGGTGAAGAGATTGGAGAGAAAGTGCAGTTCAGATTAAGCTGGACCTTGTTGAGCCATGGTAAGATTGGAATGTCCTTCTCTGAGTAATGGGGATGCAAAGATTGAAAGGTTTTAAGCATAGGAGTGAGGAACAGGATTGGATTTGCATTTCAGGATGATCAAAATATCCGTATAGAGAGTAGCTCCGAGAGTGATTGGGGGTAGAGGGACAGAGCAGACCTAGAGGCAAGCGAGGAAGCCGTGGCTGTTGTCCAAGTGTCCCGAGGTAGGACAGTGGCAGTCGGGACAGAGAGAAGATGATTTAAGAAGAGTCAGTCTATATGGTTTCATGATTTGTTTCCTCATTAGTTTTCATTAGTCGCTACAATTCAAACGACTTTTCTGTTGATCTAAGTCAACATCAGAAGTCCTCGTCCGTCCGTATCTGCACCTAGAAGCTTCTCTCCCTATCCAGGTCCATCTATTCTTTTTCTCTGACCTTCCTCTCCCAACTCCTCCAGTCTTCTCCAGCCCTCCTACTTTGCCCATTGGCAGTCAAAGCCTGTCTTTGAATGTTTGTTTTCCTTCTTGCTCCAATTGAAACCTAGGTGTTCTTTGAAGGTTTTACATTCCTGTTGGCTTCTTCCTTCAAAAACTTCCAGCTCTTTTTGAGCATTTCTGGTGCAGTTCTCCTGGTTGGTCTCAACTTGAGGCCTTGTATGTAGTTTCTGCCACTAACGCGTGAAAGGCATTAGAACTTGAGTTGTTTACCTTTCCACTCCTCTTTGTTATTCTAGACCTACCAGGGGTTCTTAAACTGCAAGGCATGGACCACCAGAGATTTGGTGGTATAATTCATGGTGTCCTTGAACTTGGACGGAAAAAAGATTAAATCTTTATTTTCATTAATCTTTAAGTAAAACTTAGCTTTTTTAAAATTATGAATATAGGTGAAAACAAAAAATTCCAAACACACACACACGGTAGGATTTGACCTGTGACTTGATTACCACAGAAAACGGGTATCTTCAAAGCATGTTAGTTATTGGAGATACTTCAAAAGGTGGTTTGTGTTCAACACTATGTTGAAATTAGATTTCCTATTACTGCATGTTATATAATGAGTTCATGAAGACCTATTACCATAAAGTTTTAAAATTTCATAACACTGTTTTTGTTGTAATTCTATCTATTTTAGGCATTTAAAAGTATTCTATGAGGAGCTCTGTATTAGTCTTCTGTTGTTTATATAATTATCCTAAAGCTGAGTGGGTTAAAACAATAACATTTCAGTTGTTTGGGTCTAAAATTTGGAAGCAGCATAGTGGGATAGTGCTGGTTTGACATCTTTCATGAGATTCTAAGCACGACATTGACTCAGGCTGCAGTCCTGTGAAGCCTTCATGGGGCTGGAGAATCCATTTATAGGGTGTTCACGCCTGACTGGGAAGTTGGTGCTGATAGTTGGGGGCCTCTGGTCTTTCCTATGTGGGCGTCTTCACTGGCTGCCCTGTGACAGTTGGCTGTAGAAGACAGACTGCGTATTGTAATTTATTTTCAAGGAATTTTAATAATCTAATGAGTATGCTTCTCATTTAATAAGCTACCCTATGAAATTTAAATTGAATTACTGTAGGTAGGTACATTTCTGGGGGGTGATGGTAAACTTTCTTGTCAAAACCTCTTGCTAAAGAACGTCTTATAACTTCCCTAAAATCTAAATTTAAGGCCAGGAAGGGCCATTTCTAACACTGAGAGCTATTGAAGTTCGAGTGCAATAGTGGGTGACTTGGTGGGAATTGTTACTGAGTGCTAGGATTGTGGCCTCAGGCTGGGATGGTTAGCTCTTTACACCTGCAACGATGAGCAGCCAGTTTCTCACTGACGGTGTTCGATCTTAGTAATACTGATATCACCACCGTTTTAGTAATGGACCATGGAAACAGGCAAGCATGTCTTTGGGCTGTCAACATGTGTCCTCTCCCATAATTCTCCCATCAGCCTCACAGGGTTCCCTGATGTATCCTCTTTCCAAGCCTCTTTTGAGTTTCCCTCACCCTAGAATCACTTATAACTATCTGTTGCTAATTTACTTGGCTTATGATTTTTCTTGGGGGCATCTGTGTATTTTACCTTTAGTAGCTTCTGTTTTTCCATCAAGTGGTGAGCCTCTTCAGGGACAGTACTGTATCTAATGTATTTTATCCAGTAATTGCTCATTCACTTATACCTTCACATGTTAATGGATTGCTAGCTATTTGCTGGATTCTGTGCTCTAGGCTGAACATACAGCAGTGACTGTAACAGTTACCTGTTGCTATGTTAACAATTACCCCAAAACTAGTGACTTAAAACAGCAAACGTTCAGTTCCTTGCACTTTTTCTGGGGGCAGGAATTTGGTAGTTGCTTAGGTATGTGGTTTTTGGCTTAGAGTCCCATGAGATTGTAATGAAGATGTTGGCTACAGTATATAAAAGTCTTAATCTCTGAGGAGCTATTAATCCTCTGTTGGCTATATAATAAGTCATCTGAAGGCTCAGCCAGGCTTCCAAGATGGCGCACTGGCATGGCTGTTGGCAAGAGGCTTCTCTGCCTCTTTAGTTTCTTTAGCTCAGCTCCATGCCATGTGGACCTACCCTTAGGTCTTGAGTGTCTTCTTGGGTGGCAGCCGGCATACCCCAGACTGAGTGACCCAAGAGGGAGCAAGACAAAAGCTGTGAGGTCTTTATGATCTAGTCTTGGAAACTCCATAATTTCCATAGTATCCTACTGGTTATCCAAGGCAGGATTATTTGGGACTGTCTTAGAGACTGGCTACCACAGTGATTAAGACCATTGATGGTTAGTCTATCATGGCCCTTATATTTTAGTGGGAAAGAGACTGTCAGCCTTCTCAAAATAAATGGAGAAATGACATGTTTTTATAAGTCTTATAAAAGGACATAAAAAGGGAATAACCTGTGTGCAATGATAATGGGGAGTATGAGGACCCACGTGATAGTGGTCACCAAAGGCATTTCAGGCCTTTCAACCCAAAGCTGAAAGGTGAGAAGCAGTTTTGTTTCCAGTAAGTATTATCGTGGAAGATTTAAATAGGTTGGTTAGGGTGGCGCAGCAAGCAGGTGGCTGGGCAGGATTCAGGAGTGAGACGCTGGAGCCAGTTTTTTAATCAGCAAGTTGCTTGTTTAGTAATGAAGTTAATTAAAAAGCCAAGCGATTTTTAGCGGTTAGGTTTTTTTTTTTCCTTATTTTTTTAAAGGTTTAATTTTAGAGAGCACAAGCAGGGGGAGGAGCAGAGGGAAAGGGGAAAGAGAGAAGTAAGCAGACTCCCTGCTGAACGCGGAGCCTGGATGCAGGGCTCCGTCTCACCACTACTGCCCCCTTTTCCCGCCTCCCCCCCCCATCATGACTTGAGTCATACACTCAGTTGAATGAGGCACCCCAGGTACCCCATGTTCTTCTTAAATATAGTACAGGATTGCATGAAAATTGGTGGATAATTTTAAGTTTTTTTCTGGATTTCAGGTATGCATTCACATGGAATTGACTTAAAATTACAATGAACTTTTATTTGCTTAATTCTCTTGGATTGCATGAAAATAGGTACTCTTAGAGGTTCTAAGGAAGTACATTTAGGATACTTTCTCAGACTTCAAATTTAAAATGGCTAATAATTAGGGTATCTTTTTTAAATTAAAAAAAATCACTGCTGTTAGTATTTAAAACACTGTAATAGAACTTTGTCACTATTACAGTGTTACACTACAGCTTAAAATCCAGATAGTTTAGAGCCTGTTTTTGGTTTAATTAATTTTATTTAAACTGTAATTACTGATTATCAGTGTGAGATAATACTCAGTAGGGTGCTCATTTAACTTCCCGTGAAGATAAGTGATATTAATTTATAAAACTCCGTACACCCCAGACACAGCTGAAGCCATATTAATTCAGTGTGGTGTGCCACCTCCAAATAGCATTAAAATAGAATTCTCTCAGTCTTATGTGTGTTTAACCAAATCTTTAACAAAGGCAAGTCGTTGGTGTGGTTCACCTTCTTGGGTTGTGTTTCTAGCTCAACTTTAAGAGAATTCGCGTAAAATGAAAAGTAGCTATGCAATGCATAAATTGGGAAACCTTCCAAATTGCCAAATGCAAAAATAACCAACTTCTAGTCCGCGTAATGGGGATTTATATTGTGTATGTATGGACAGAAGCATTTAAAACTTTTGCTCTTGGGTTCCATTGTACCTTGCTTCAAGCAAATTGTATGAGTAATTCCATGAAAGATAGATTAGGAGTGTTTCTCACCCTGCCGCCCCGCCCCCCGCCATTTCTGCATGGAGTCACAGCATCCTCCCTTGAAACAAAAACCCCTTCCCAAACCTCCCCCGCCAAAAAAACCCTTAGAACGTTTAAAGTGATTTGATAGTAAAGTTCATTTTGCACCTAGCTTTGTCAGTAGTGCCCAGATTATAGGAATCTACCTGTAGTGCTCAGTAAAGCATCATGTACTTGGGGATGCTTTTACTCTAAGCCCGAGGTATTCAACAAATTGAATTTACTGTTCTAGCATAGGAGGATCGTATGTATTTTTCTCCTATGGCTCCTTGGGCCAATTTTTCCTACCTTGCCTTTAGCTATCCTAGTGGTAATGTGTGAAATTGTTTTCCACTTGAATAAAATCCAACTTTCCCCCAGAGTTTAGGTGCTAAGCATATGGGGGAGGTGTGCTCATTCTCTTTTATTGTTGTACAATTATGCTGTTTATTGATATAAATGCAGTTCTACTTCTAAAAACATAATGGATTTTTTTTCATTTATGCGGTTGTATAAGTTAAATACTATGAAATTGTTAAATATAAAAGTGTTTTGGAGCTCGTCCTTTATTATTTAGCCAGGAAGTTTCCTTATTGTAAAAATTAAACAAATGCATTCAGCCTGATGCTACCTTTCAAGCTCTTAATACAGTGTATAAAATACAGAAGGGGCTCAGTGATTTTTGAAAGAATCTTTAGAAAGTTTTGGTTTGTGGCGAAAATTAAGTTTTTTTGATAACTATCACTGATGGAACCATTAGGTTATAGATCACAAACTAGCTTGTGAATTGCTTACGCTTACTATTCCCATTCATTGACGTGTTTACATTTATAATACTGATGCATTAATGATTTGCTTAATTTCACTTCATTATGAGTTTAACATATCAAGTTGTGTGTGTGTGTGTGTGTGTGTGTGTGTGTGTGTGTGTGGTGTGTGGAGTCAGCATAGGTTTAACACTCAGGAATTGATCACTGTAGAGAAGTTACAGCAATGAAGTAGTGATTCAGAAGACAGGTGGAGGAACCAGTCCCATTTCTGAAATTTTTGGTCTCATTTTTTAGAACAAGTATCAAGAATTGGGGTGCTGAGGTACATAGGGTTGCTCGCTTTGGGACCTCTAATCATGTGGAGACAATTGTATGTTTCTGGGTTATTTCCAAAGTAAAGGAGTATTTATGTTGATGAGTTGGATGTTCTTTTCTCTGCTGCTGTAATTCATTGTCCATACCTCTTGCTACATTTTTTATATCCATATGTAATTGCCTCTTCATATGCTTGTCTCTCCCACTTGATTATAATTCAACTTGAGTTGAATATAGTCTTTTTTAAAAATTATAAACATCTGATAGAATAACATCTCTGTTCTTTTATAGATCTGGGATTCTATCTGGTATCTTTTTTTTTTTTTTTTTTCCAGCCTGAAAAACTCCTTTTGGCATGTTTTGTAGTACAGGTCTCAAGTTTTGGCTGTCTAAAAGTGTTTCATTCTGCTTCTATTTTCCAAAGATACTTTTACTGGATATAGAATCCCACGATGACAGTCGTTTTCTTCTTGTCCTTTAAAGATGCCCTTCCATTGCCTTTTGCTGTAGTTTCTGGGGAGAAATGAGTTATTTGTGTCATTTTTATCTTGTATATAACGTGTCTTCATATGTCTGGGTGTGCTTTTATGGTTTGCCATTTACTTTGGATTTTTAGCAGCTTGACTGAGGTGCCTAGGTGTGGGCTTGTTTGTCTTGGTATGCTTCCTTCATGGCTCTGCTTCTGGTAGCCATGAATTGATTCCTAAAAAATCAGTTATTTCAGTCATTATCTCCTGAAATAGGTCTTCAGTACCATTTTATTTTTCTGGCCCTCCATTACACTTGTGTCACAGCGCTTCATATTGTATCTCAGCTCTTGGTTTCTCTGTTCTTTTTTTTTTTTTCCCCTTTTCCATGGTGTTTCAGTTTGCATGCTTTTTGTTGGTCTGGGTTTAAGTTCACCAGTTCTTAGCAGTGTTCATTTTACTCTGAAGCTCATCTATGAATTCTTTGTTGATACAATTTAAATTTCTAATGTGTTTTTAAGAATAATTTCCGTGACTTAGTTGCTAAAATTGCCCATGTCCTACTTTGTGTCTGCTCTTCATTATATTCTTCAGCATTTTTCTAAATATCCTTTGAGATGATCTGACCGGTAAGTCCATCATCCAGGCCATCTCTAGGTCTGCTTCTCTTTGACTCTGGCTGACACTTCCTAGGTCCTTCGTGAATCTAGCAGTATTTGATTATATGGTAGACATTTTATTTGAATACTGTGGAAATGAAATAATACTTCGAAGAAAGTGCCTTTCTTCAGGCTGCTAGAATGGGGGACTGAGTCCGTGTGATGTCTCGTTGAGCTGGGCTTGGCAAAGGTGCTGCTTTAGTTTGATTAGTGTCCTCTGGGCCTTCAAGATCGCTTAGCATGAATGAGATTCTGGCATTCTGCTTTTGGCTTTACGACTGAACTGTTCATATTCAAGACTGGGATAACTCTGCTTTAAGGTTCTGATGCCCTTTTCACGGTTAATATAGAGTTCTTTGTGTTTTCAGTTGCATTTCTGGCTCGGTTTCTTCGGGAGATCTCACCGACCTGGTATCTGACCCCGGCCTTCAGTGGCAGCCATCACTGATTCTCTGATGGGCCAGAATGTCTTTGGGGCTTCTCTCCCGTCTTTTTGCCTAATTCAGAGTATTTGGGAGGGCAGTCTCTTTGCATGGGGAGAGGCCACCTGGGACACTTCATGCCTCTGGACATCTTGCCTCCCTCCAGCCTTTGGGGGATTAACCCATGCAGTTGGTGAAGGCCTGAGGGAAAGTGTCAGTAGGTGGGTGTAGACTTGCTTCAGGACTGGGGCTCCTTGGAATTTGAGTGTCTCCTGCCAGAACCCATGCTGGCAGTAGTTAAAAATTTTGCTGGTTATTTATATTTTTATCCTTGTTTAACTTCTTAGTCTGTAGCTGTTTGTCAGGGATCGAAGCAACTTGTCACTTTCCAGTGGTCCTTCCAGGTTTCCTTGTGCCCTCGTCCCCCTGATGGGTTGAAAACAGCTGTAACTGGGGAGGTTTTCTGGCTCGTTTTTGTTATGAGGAGAGCGGTGGTGGTACTTTGTGACTCTCAACCCTACTGGAAGCTGTCCTGTTCTTAGTACTTTCATGATTAGGGCCTGTTAGATGGATCACAGGTGAAGGTAGGACATGGCATTTTTCCTAGGCTCTATATTCACAATGAATTTAAAGACATTATTTTTGTATCTTAAGGACACATTCTATTTCTTTAGTGAAATAATACTGTGACTTCTTGTCCTTTTTAAATTCAGTATTTTGTATCCCATTTCTCCACTGGACTGTACTAGCGCTATCCAGTAGAATTTGCTGTGATGATAGAAACGTTCTATATGTGCTTTCACCAGTATGGGAGCCACTAGCCACATGTGGCTCTTGAGGACTTAGCATGTGGCTACTGCAACTAAGAAACTGAACTCTTAATTTAAACAACCCCACATGGCTAGTGGTTGCCATGAATAGCACAAGTCAATGTATACATCATGGCAAAAACAGTGTAAGGTATAGTAGTTATGCTGAACAATTCACAGAACCATTGTGGTTTTTGAGTACATTTCTCTTAACTACTCTGATATTATTTGTCTTTTTGATTGTTAACACTTGAAACTTTGAGTCTGGGTTTTATGTGAGGAATAGAATTTGTGAAATCAAGCAATTTTCAATGAACAATCAGTTTATAAACTAATATCTATATACTTTCAAATATCAGTGAACTATTTGACTTAATAGAAGAAATCCCATTACAGCAAAAACCCCAGCTTTATTTCCTGAGGCTTTAGCCATCTTACTCTATAGCTGCTCATGAAATTCAAATACAGACCAGCCTGAATGAAGAGAAATGTGGTATTTATCAGACCAACAAGCTCTGGAGATATAAGTAGAATTCAACTCTTAGTGCATGCATACCATGAAATGTGATTTAGGAATTCTATGAAAAGGGCACTGGACAAGGGGGCTGGGAGCCAGGACACTAAATATTAGTTTGATTGCCAACCGCTGAATTAGCCTACTTACCTTTGTAAGACTGCTTAGTTGGCTAATCTGTAAAGCAAAGGTCACCTGCCATTAGAATCTTAATTCTATAAGATTAGAAAGAATCTTTGGAGGTTGTTCGATTTCTCTTCTGTCTTTAGACAGGATGGTTATGGAAAACTTCTGTTTTTTTTAAAAAAAAAAATCTTAGATTCTAGTGCTGAATGCCTTCTGATGAAATCACAGTGATAATGTGATCGATCCTGTGGGTTTTTTTTTTTTTTTTTTATTTTGGCAATCAGATAAATGTTGGAGGAAATATTAATGTATGTGCTGTTTTACCTTTGTAGCTGGACAAATTTGCAAGCATAAGAATTCCAGGGAGCAAGAAAGAGAGACCTCCACTTTCCAACCTGAAGACTGCGTTTGCAAGCAATGATTGCTCTTCAGAGGTGATGGAAAACATTCCAAAGCCACTGTCACAGAATGAAGTCTTAGAACTTTTCGAAAAGATGATGGTAAGAATTATTTTTTTTCATAAAATAGTTTATGTAAAAACCTTAGCTTCTAATCATGTTAGTGGAACGATAAACATTTAAGACTCATGTTTCGTAGGGTTATTTCTGATGTCATTGAGTATAGCACTTCAGGTGTGCAGAGTTTTAGGATTACAAAAATAAGAACCAGAGGAAAATAGGCACACTGGTTTTGTGTGTGTGTGTGTGTGTGTGTGTTTAATATACAGAATACACAAAAACCCTCTCAAGTATCAAATGATACATATTTAAATTTTTATTAAAAGATTTTTATTTATTTGACAGAGTGAGAGCGGGAACACAAGCAGGGGGAGTGGGAGAGGGAGAAGCAGGCTCCCCGCTGAGCAGGAAGCCTGACGCGGGACTTGATCCCAGGACTCTGGGATCATGACCTGAGCCGAAGGCAGACGCTTAATGACTGAGCCAGCCAGGCGCCCCTCAAATGATACATTTTGAATCTTAAAGATTATCTAAGTGGTCTGTCTGTTGGGGTTCGTTTGCATTGTAGAATGATGATCACGGTGCTGTGTATGTTACGTGTGCTGATTTTTTTTTCCATCTTTTTTTTCTTGTTTGATTTCTTCTCAGGATAACCAGGTTCATATAGTCCTAGAACTTTTATATCTGAGGAGACTAGAACTTACTCATTTTGGGGTGTGCCTTTTCTGGTGGAGACACAGTATTAAAAGCCACATTCTATTGGTTCTCAAGAATGGTGATCCTGACTCTGCTCATGGCTAACCTAATTTCACCAACAGCCCTGTATGTTAAGTATGTCCAAAATCATTTATCACAAAATGAATGCTAATTGCGTCTAGTTTCATGTATAGTTCTTACCCTCAAGTTGCTTATCTCCTAGGAGTCAAAACAAACATTTGAAAAAATAAATGAGTAAGAAATGCCAGAAGGTGGTAATTAATGGTTAAGTTCTTTATAAGTTGAGTAGGAAGAAAATAATTTTTGAGATACCTCGTTAGCTTCAGGGGAAGCCAAAATTGAAAGGTTATTAAAGTAGCTTAGGGAAATTTCATAGAGCAGATGGACTTAGAGGCAGGTGTGGTCTTACAGGGTTGGAATAAGAAGAGGGAAAGGGCATTCTCTTAAGATGGGGAAATGACCGTGAGCCCAGACAGAGCGAGGTACAAATAGCTCAGGGGGGAACGTGTGAGAGGTTTGAAAAATTAGACTAGAATGGTAATTTGGGGCCGGTTATGAGAGGATTTTGTATGCCATTCTGAAGAGTTGTATAATATTTCAACTCAGGACTTTATTTTATTTCATCTGTTGGTTCTGACAGCCTTTAGTTTTTAGGAAATTCACTTAGAGTGTAAAATGTGTTTGAAATTTGAGCAAGTTAATAACTGGTCTCTTCATTATTCAGCTGGAATCAACAAAGTATTTACCGTTATACTGCCTTATTTTCTGTTCATCAAATATTTGTGTCCAGTGTTACACATGGAGCTTTAGAAGGCCCCAGAAAGAGACAATGCCTAGTTTGTGTCTCCATAGGATTAATTAGTGTTAGTGATTCCTAACTTTTCATCACTGAGCATATATTTCATTAGTATTGTTTTGCATGAACCCTCGGCTTGAGACATTGTTACCTATTATGTCAGCTCTTGATGAAGTGCTCATTTTGGTTTTAATTAACTACACATGTATAACTCTTAACTCTTTCGTCTCCATGAGTTGATATCATTTCAGCCTTGAACAGAAAAGTGTTTTTTCCTCAGTTTTAGTATAAGTGCCGCCAAAGTGAGCACTTTTGTTTTTGTTTTATATTTTGCTGGCCTCTTTGCCTCTGTTAATGAGGCTTGTATAATGGTAGTTCTCTTCAATACCATCTTGGAGGACTCAAGATAAAGTGCCCTTAGCTACCTCCTCAGTCCGTGTACTATATGTGGAACCACTCACATAAATTACCTAGGAGATTCTAGAATGGTACTTTTTTTCATTCCTTGGTGACTACTTCGTTAAGTTTTTCTTTCTGATCATAATTGCTGGTGCTATCTGAGTAAAAGTGAATAGGCTGTTGATAGGTGTTTACAAGGCCACATCTTAGCACCACAAGCCATTAAAAGTGCAACTATGTAGAGTACTGAATATAGTTCACGGTATTCTGTACTGACCGTGATTACTTGAGGTATTTTTCAGTTATTCTGAAAAGGGGAAGTTACCCAGAGAAGGGTAAGACTATCAATGTTTGTAGTTATGTATAGGGCAGAAGGATATTGATGTCCTTGAAGTGTTTACACAATACATATTTAATAACTGGGCCTGATACCTTGTTAAATCTTAAACGGGTATCCCTGTTGGCAGAAAATCGTTTGCAGTCAAACTCATTTTACTCAGCAGCAGTAAAATGAAATTGTTGATGGGTCAGGGCTGCCCAGTTTGCTAATAAGTGAGTTTATGAGAACTAAGGTCTTGTTTAAAATAACAAACAAAACAAAAACTAGGTGGTTTTTCCCTTTCTGATTGCTTGACTGTATGACAATTCTAGGGGAAAATCCACTGATGGTTCTGGAGCTGAGAAGGGTCTTTTCTGTTCACTAAATGTAGATGATTGATATTTTTCAGGCCTTACACGGTACTGCATTTTTGACAAATTTAAAGCTGTTCCTATGTCTGTAGAAAATGCTAGATGAAGTGTTGAGTTTGATTATTTTTTTTTTTATTTGTACCTACCTATCTAGTACTTTTTAAAATTTTTAACATTTAGTGAGTGAGAGAGCAAGGGAGGGGCAGAGGATGGAGGGAGAGAGAATCTTGAGCAGACTCCTGCTGAGTGCGGAGCCTCACAATGTGGGGCTCCATCCTGCGACCCTGAGATCATGACCTCAGGGGGAATCAAGAGTTGGTCACTTAACCGATTGTGCCACCTAGGCACCCCTGTTCCTCATACTTCTCTTCTTTTGAAGAAGCCACACTGAATCTGCAATCTTAATGTCTTGGCGTTTGCACCTACAGGGGTTTCCTACCATTTAAAATTTGCATCTAAATTCTTAGTTTTGACTTTACAATTTTTAAAACCTTATTTAACTTTATCAAAGGTATTGAAGAAATTTCTACATAAAGTAAAAACTTTTTACAGAACCTTTTTTTTTTTTTTTAAGTCTTCAGTGTGCAGACTTGATTACTTAACGAGAGGTAGAGTATAATACTTGAATATTTGTAATCCTTTCACTTTATTTTGGAGATGGATTTACTTGGTCTCTGGGTAATAGTTTCAGTGGGTTTTTGGGTCGAGGTTGGGTTGAGTTTTGTTTTTAAAGCAATGATGAATACTTAGACTAAAGTATTTCTTTCTCCCATTTGTCTTTTGGTAAAAGTGGAATTGTTATCTGAAAGCGCCTATTGGTTTCTCTGTGGATCTAGCTTTGTGAAATAGCTGAGAGGACATCTTGTATATTCAACTTTGATTTCTGGAAGTCAAGTTTCAGTATTTACTATTGGACTCCCTGTAGGTCTATGTTAACTGGTTCTGAATGAGTTGAGCGTGGCAGATACAAGCTGAAAATGACTTGATCATTGTAGCTGTTGCCTCTTTATATCAGCCCCCTTGACTTATTCTTTTCTTGCTCCTAGGTGAAATCCCAGGCAGGTCTCAGAGCTTTCTCTTGGCTTTGAGATTAAACAGCAAAAATAATAAAAACAATTTCGAACCAAAAAAAAAAAAAAA
Source organism: Callorhinus ursinus (assembly GCF_003265705.2). Lineage (NCBI taxonomy): Eukaryota > Metazoa > Chordata > Mammalia > Carnivora > Otariidae > Callorhinus > Callorhinus ursinus. The sequence continues at coordinate 40,440,289 of NW_027397069.1, forward strand.
AGCTCTCCCTTTCCCCCTTACAGGCTGGCTCCCCTTAAAGGCTCTAGTTGGGGCAGTAGTTGGGGAGTGAGTTTGGCCTCTTCTGTTTCTTCACCTCACGTGGTTGTGCTCTACTCTCCAGATTGCGTCTGTCTCCTCCAGGACTAGATGGGAGGTGAGAGGAGGAATAAGAGTACGCTTCCGGCCTACGGTGCTTATAACCTGGCATTGGCGTCCTGGGGCGGTGTTAGTTTTTTGGGGTACTGTAACAGATTACCACGAATTTGGTGGCTTTAAATGCCTGCGTACTGTCTCCTAGTTTTGCAAGTCAAAGTCCAGGTTGACTCACCTGTTTTCTCACATTTCACAAGGCTAAAATCAGTGTCTGATGATTGGGCTCTTACCGGATGCTCTTGCGAAGAACCTCTTCCAAGTTCATGATGACAGAATCTAGTTCCTCGCTTTTGTAGGAATGAGGTCCAGGCTGTGATCTGGGGCTGCCTTAGCTCCAGAGGCCTCTTTCCTATCGTTTGTACGGGCCGCTACCTCTCAGTTACATGAAATCCACCTCTTGTTTCGAATCTCTCAGCCTTCTCCTCCTCTGGCATCTCTTGTCTGATCTATAGAAAGTTCTCTGCTTTTAAGGGCTCATGTATGAGATTATGCTCACCCAGATAACCCAACATAATGTCGCAAAGTCCCCTTTTAACATGTAATATCCTTTATAGGACCAGAGATTAGGGCATGGATGCTTTGGGGGACCATTTTGCCTCTTACAGGTATAGGAGATAATAAATGCTGATTCTTTTCTCCTATGGCGTTTTTGTGCCCCCCTGCTGCCCAGTCTCCCCTACAATTCCCTTGTCACTGGTGATGTCTCCTTTGGTCTTCTGCCCTGGTCTTCCATGAGCCCATTCCTTTGCTGGAGTCGCCTTTTGGATGCAGGACCTCTTAGACGGCCCAGGGCTGCTGCTTCCCTAGGATGTACAGCCTGTCCACGGGAAGGTAATGTATCCTTTGCCCCTTGCTCCTGTCCTTTATCTCATTCCCTTCAGCATCTGTCCTCTTTGGGGTATAAACTACTGGTTCGTTCTTACTATTCCAGATATTTACCCTCCTAACTGTGAGTGGCTTTCTAATCATTAGATCTTATATGTAACACTGCTGACCACCCCCTCTTGTCTGCATTTCTCTTTCCTTTAGTTACCGTGACACTCCTTGCTTTCTGATTTTCCTCTTCTCTGGCCAGTTTTACCCGTTTCCTTTCCAGGTTTCCTGTTCTGATTTTCATTTCCTCAGAGTGTTGCCTCTGGTCCTCTTACCTTTATCCACTTTGGTTCCTTACACATTTCTTTTGGGGGATGGGAGCCCTTTCATGCTAGAATATCCCCAATATTCTGATGCTTAGCTGTCTTCAAAAGAGCAACTAATCAAGCTCTGTAAAAGATGCTAAACCTCAACAAACCAGAAACTGATCTCTTCTTTTGATATTTTTCCAACTTTTTATTGAGATAAAACTGACCTATAACATAGTGTAAGCTTAAGGTATACAATGTGACTTGATAAATGGATATATATATTTTTAATGTTTTATAATGGCACAGATACTTTATTGAAGTATAGTTGACACACAACATTAGTTTCAGGTGTACTACATGGTGACTGGAGCATATCTATTTCTTAAATGCTTACCACAGTAAGTGTAGTTAACGCATCTGTCACCTTACGTAGTTACCATTCCTCACCCTAATCCCACGGTCAGAGCTTTTAAGATTTAGGGGAGCCTGGGTGGTTCAGTCGGTTGAGTGTCTGACTCTTGATTTTTGGCTCAGGTCATGATCTCAAGGTCTTGGGGTCGAGCCCCATTGGGCTCTGCGGTCAGTGGGGAGTCGACTTGAGGATTTTTTGCCTTCTGCCCCTCCCCCAACCCCTTTAATAAATTAAAAAAAAAACTTAAGATTTACTCTTAGCAATTTTCAAGTATATAATACAGATTGAGATTGACCAAGCTGTACATTAGATCCTGAGAATTTACTTGTCTTAGAACTGTAAATTTGTACTCCTTGACTACCTTCATCCATTTCCTCCATTTCCCAGCTCCTGGCACCATTACTCTTTTTCTACGAGTTTGTTATTTTTAGATTGCACATATAAGTAATTCTATGTAGTATTTCTTTGACTTATTTCACCTAACATAATGCCCTCAGGGTTCATTCATGCTGTTGCAAATGGCAGATTTCCTTTCTTGGCTGAGTAATATTATGAATATATATACACTAGTTTATTCATTTATCTGAACAGATGTTTAGGTTTTGCCATTTCTTAGTATCATAAATAATACTGTGAACGTGGGGGCTACAGGTATCTCTTCCAGAGAGTGGTTTTCATTTCCTTTGGATATATACCCAGAAGTGGGATTGCTGAGATCTGGTTTTAATTTTTTTTTTTTTTTGAGGAATTTCCATACTATTTTCCACAGTGACTGTAACAATTTACATTCCCACTAACAGTGCACAAGGGTTCCCTCTTTTCCTTTCTTGCTAACACTTGATATCCTTTTTTTTTTTCTTTTTTAAAGATTTTATTTATTTATTTGACAGAGAGACACAGCGAGAGCAGGACCACAAGCAGGGGGAGTGGGAGAGGGAGAAGCAGGTCTCCTGCTGAGCAGGGAGCCTGATGTGGGGCTCGATCCCAGGACCCTGGGATCATGACCTGAGCCGAAGGCAGGTGCTTAATGACTGAGCCACCCAGGCGCCCGATATCCTTTTGATAACTGCCATTTTAACAGGTATGAAGTGATAGCCCTTGTGGTTTTTGATTTGGATTTCCCTGCTGATTAGTGATGTTGAGTGCCTTTTCATGAAACTTGGCCACTACTTTATCCTCTTTGGAATAGAGGTTTATTCTGTTCTTACTTTTTAATATTTCTTTCTCTGCTTTGAGTTGTAGGAGTTCCTTACATATTTTGTATATTAACCTTTTGTCAGATGTGTGGTTTGTAAATATTTCATCCCAGTCTGTAGGTTGCCTTTTCATTTTGGTGGTTTTTTGTTTGTTTGTTTGCTGTGCAAATTTGATAAAAGCCTACTTGTTTGTCTTTATTGCTTGTGCTTTTTTCGTCCTATCCAAAAAGCATTGCCCAAAACGATGTCCATGAGCATTTCCCCTGTATTTTCTCCTTGGAGTTCTATAGTTTTAGGTCTTAAATTTAAGTCTTTAATCCAATTTGAGTTAATTTTTGAGTGGTATAAGGTAGGAGTCCAGTGCAGGTTTCTTTTTTGCTTGTGATTATCCAGTTTTCCCAACACTATTTATTGAAGAGAACATCTTTCCCATTGAATATTCTTGGTTTTCTTGTTAAATTTTGACCATATATGTATGGGTTTCTTTCTGGGCTCTTGATTCTTTTCCATTGATTTATATATGTTTTATGCCAGTATAATATTTTGATTACTGTAACTTCGTAATATAGTTCAAAATCAGGGAGCATGATGCCTCCAGCTTTATTTTTCAAGATTGCTTTGGTTATTCATGGTATTCTGTGGTTCCATACAGTGTAGGACTTTTTCTATTTCTATAAAAACGTGGTTAGACTCTTGATAGGGACTGCATTGACTTTATAGATGGCTTTAGGTAGAGGGTTATTTTAACAATAGTAATTGTTACCTATGAGCATAGAATATTTTTCCATTTATTTGTGTCCTCATATTTTTCATCATTGCTTTGTTTTTCAGTGTACAGGTCTTTTACCTCCCTGACTAAATTTATTCCTGTTTTATTGATTTCATCCTATTGTAAATGAGATTAATTTCTTTGTAGACAGTTCATTGTTAGTATATAGAAATGCAACTGATTTTTATGTGTTGATTTTATATCCTGCCACTTTACTGAATTTATCTATTCTCACAGTTTTTTGGTGGAGCCTTCAGGGTTTTCTATATATAATATCCTCTATAAATAGTTGACAGTATTCTTCCTTTTCAATCTAGATGCCTTTTATTGCTTTTGCTCTGGCTACGACTTAAATACTAAGTTGCATGGGAGTGGTGAGCGTAGGCACCCTTGTCTTATTCATGATCTTGGAGGAAAAACTTTCAATCTATAACCAGTTCAGTACAGGTGAACTGTGGGCTTGTCATATGGCCTTTATTATGTTGAGGTATGCTCATTTTATTCCCAGTTCACTGAGTTTTTATCACGAATGGATGTTGAATTTTGTCAAACGAATCCCACTTACTCGTGGCACATGATCCTTTTAATGTACTGTTTAATTTGGTTTGCTAGTATTTTGTTGAGAGTTTTTGCATCTAAATTCATTGGTGATAATGGCCTATGGTATTCTTGTAGTGTCTTGTCTGGCTTTGGCATCAGGGTAATGATGGCTTGGTAAAGAGTTGGGTCGTGTTCCCTCCTCTTCAGTCTTTTGTAAGAGTTTGAGGAAAATCGGTGTTAATTCTTTAAATGGTTACCCAGTGAAACCATCTGGTCTTGGCTTTGGGCAATTTTTGATTACTGATTAAACTTCAGTGCTCTATTGGTGTGTTCAGATTTTTTGTTCATGATTCGGTCTCTGTAAGTTGTGTGTTTCTAGGAATTTATCCATTTCTTCTAGGTTGTCCAATTTGTGTGTGTGTGTATATAATTTATAGAATTATTCAGAGTAGTCTCTTATGACCCTCTGTGATCAGTGGTAGCATTTGTAATGTGTCCTCTTTGATTTCAGATTCTGAGTGTTCTCTCTTTACCTAAGAGTTGATCTTTTTTCTTTTTCTTTTCAAATCTGCCTTAGTTTCATGATTCCCCCCCATTTTTAAAATTTTCTATTATATTTCTGTTCTAATCTTTATTATTTCTTTAACTTAGGGCTTAGTTTATTCTTCAGTTCCTTGAGCTATAAAACCAGCTTGTTAATTTGGGATATTTCTTGTAAGGATTTATTTATTTATTTGGGGTGGGGGGGGAGAGAGAGTGCACACATTCACACACATGTGTGAGTGGTGAGAGGGACAGAGGGGAAGAGAGAATCCTCAAGCTGACTCCCTGCTGAGCACAGAGCTGGGTGCTCTGAGATCATGACCTGAGCCCAATCAAGAGTTTGAGCCACCCAGGTGCCCTAATCTGGGATATTTCTTGTTTAATGTAGGCATTTATTGCTGTAAACTTGCCTCATAGTGCTGCTTTTGCTGTATCCTACTGGTATTGGTATGTTGTGGTTTTGTTTTCATTTGTCTTCAGGTATTTTTTCCTTTTTCATTTCTTCTTTGTCCCATTGATTGTGCAAGATGGTATTGTTAAATTTCCACATATTCGAATTTGCCAGCTTTCCTCTTGTTACTGTTTTCTAGTGTCTCACCATCATGATCAGAAAGGATACTTGATAAGATTTTATCTTGTTGAATTTTGAGGCTTGTTTTGTGGCCTAACATGCTAAATCCTGAAAATGTTCCGTGTGTACTTGAGAAGAATTAGTATTTTGCTACTCATGGATGGTAGACTTTGTATATATCCATTCTATAGTATTGTTCAAATTTGCTCTTTCTTGACAAGTTCTATTTGGATGATAGTGTGGGGTATTATATTGTACAACTATTGTATTGTGGTTAATTTCTCCTTAGTTCTGTAATATCTACTGGATATAATTAGGTTCTCAGATGTTGGGTACATAAATATTTAGAATTGTTTTTAGCTTCTTGATGAATTGACTCCTTTGTCATTACATAATCTTCATCTTTTTGTGAGCATTTTTAGCTAAAGTCTATTTTCAAACTGATTTTTTTTTTTTTTTTTTTTTAAAGATTTTGAGAGCAAGAGATCCTGTACATGCATGAGTTGGGAGAGGGATAAGCAGACTCCCCACTGAATAGGGAGCTTCGATGTGGGGCTTGATCCCAGGACCCTGGGATCTATGACCTGAGCTGAAGGCAGATGCTTAAGTGACTGAGCCACACAGGTGCCCCAAAAGTGATTTCTTTTGATTACCATTTGTGGAATATATTTTTCCATTCCTTTAGCTATAAGGGTATACATAGACTGAGAGTAAAGTCATTCTCTTGTAGGCAGTATATCATTGGATCTTTTTAAGATTCATTCAGCCATTTTGTGTCTTTTGGGAGAATTTTATCCATTTATGTTTATTGAGACGGACTTACTATTGCCATTGTAATAGTTTTCTTTTAGATCCTTTTGTTCTTCATTGTGGTGGTCTTCTGTGATTGACTTTTTGCGGCAGTATGTTATGAATACCTTATAACCTTGTAGTAATATACAAAAAAACTTCCCTTATGGTTACCATGAGGCTTATATTAAATATCTTAAGAGTTAAAATATCCTGCTTTAGGGGCAGGACTGGGTGGCTCAGTCAGTTAAGTGGCTGCCTCAGGCTCAGGTCATGATCCCTGGGTCCTGGGATTGAATCCCACATCGGGCTCCCTGCTCAGTGGAGAGCCTGCTTCTCCCTCTCCCTCTCCCTCTCTCTCTCTCCCTCTCCCTCTGTCTGCTGCTCTGCCTACCTGTGCTCTCTATCTCTGTTAAATAAATAAAAATCTTAAAAAATACCCTGCTTTATGCTGACAACTTCAATAGCACACGAAGACTTTATACTATTTCTTTTAGGTTGTGAGTGTCACAGTTGACATTTCTTTTAGTATTGTGTTTCAATAACAAATTGTAGTTATAATTCATAGGTTTATTAGCTTTTTAAAACTAGCATTATAAGTGACTTACAAAATTAGAATTTAACTTTTTTAAATTGTTTTATATTTTCCTCTTTTGTGATGATCAGTGTCCTTTTATTTCAGCTTGAGAATGTCTTTTAGGATTTCTTGTAAGGCAGGTTACTGGTGATGAACTCTGTCAGCTTTTGTTTTGGGAAAGTCGTATCTCTCCTTTATTTCTGCAGGATACCTTTGTTGGATATAGTATTCTTTGTTGACTTTTTTCTTTCAGCACTTTGACTGTTTCATTTGTCCTGAAAAGTGTCTGTGGGTAATCTAATAGTCTTAGGGAGCTCTCATTTGTGACTAGTCCCTTTTTATGCTTTCAAAATTCTCTTTGTGTGTGACTTTCGGCATTTAATTATAATGTGTCTCAGTGTATCCCTTTTTGGGTTCAACCTATTTGGAAGCCCTTGGACCTTTTGAATCTGGATGTCTATTTCTCACCCCAAGTTAGGGAGTTTTCAGCCTTTATCACTTTAGACTTTCTGTACATTATTCCCCCCCCTCTGGAGATTTCTACAGTGGATATTTACTTTCTCTTGTTGGTGTCCCATAGACATTTTTTTAATTTTCGTTTTGCTCCTTTGACTAGATGATTTCACATGACTTATCTTTGAATACCTTGACTTTTTTTTTTTTGATGGTTTGTTTCTTTGAACTCATTTTGCTCATCCTATCTTCTAATTTCATTTAGTTATCTGTATTTTAGAACTCTTCAAAGAAGATTATTTGGAACTTTTTGTCAGCTGATAGACCTCTTTTTTATTTTTATTTTTATTTTTTTTTTAGGATCAGTTACTGGAACTTGTTCCCTTTATGTGTCCTGTTTATTTGATTTTTAATACTGTCCTTACCATCTCTTCAGTGAGGGGCATGCTTCAACTTTATTCCTGGTTTCTAGGATTTTCACAGTGCTGTCTTGCCTATGGATAGTTAATAGCCTTTGTGGAGGGTATTGACTTTGGAAATGACCTATGTTGCCATCTTGTTGACCTCACCTTTCTGTCATATTCTTTTAAACGAAACAAAAAATTCCCCACAAAACTGCTCTTAATTCTCTCTGAGGCCCACACTGAGATCAGGGAATCCTTCTTGATCCCCCTCAGGCATTGGTCACATCCATTCATTTCTGTTGGTAATAGGTCCTGATTTTATTTCTTCTCTGTTGAAGCTTTCATTCCCTATTACCTGGGCTATTGCACTGGCCTTCCATCCACCCTTCCATGCCTCTGCTGGAGAACTCCTATTCACACTTTAAATCCTGGCCCAAACATGACTTTTCTTTGACACTTTCCCATGTTCTGTCAGACCTAGCACATTTAAACTTGCTTCTCACAGCTGCTTGTAGGTAAATCCCTTGTAGAACTTATCCTTTATTTCCACAGGTCTTCCCCACTAGATTAAATTCATGCAGCATCATCTAACTGGTTTATTTTAAACAATTGCCTGTTAAATGCACGGTCCTAACCTTTAAGATTTCTAAGATGCCACAATTCTTTTTACCTGCAATTCTGTTTGGATGGAAATTAGCTTTAATTGCCAGTTTTCCCAGTTACACAAAAACATTAAAATAATGAATAGGAGGAGAGATTTCATGCATTCATCCCTTCCTGTTTGATTTCCCACTTCTCTGAAAGAATAAAAGCTATGCAAGGAAGGTAACCTATTTAGATGTGATCATTAACAGCATTAAATGAGTGCCAATGATAGAATTCTGACAAAGTTTTTAAATTCTGGACTTCCTGTCATCATTTGTAAGTATGGAAGAAAAATGGTTCCTAAATTGCACAGAGTACATAAGTATGGATAGTGATGCCCTAATCTTCTCTTGGGAAGATGTTTGTCAGCCTTTATCTAATACGGGAAAGAGCAATTTATAAAATGCCATCATTATCTCTTAAGTATGTGCTTTAGGTGTCTACTGGTATTAAGAGCTTAGATGACCTGTTTAATACATCTATCAGCTTTTAGTGTGGGGAAACTTAGATAATAGTGAAGGCATTTACAATTTGACTTTTGAAACTATTTTCATTGTGTAATGTTGAATCTACTTGTTGAAAGATGCTTTTTTAAATAGGATATTTCAAGTATACAAAAAATAGAACATAACACCACCATAGATATCATTGAAGTGTCTTGTATGCTTATAATTCCGTTCTTCTTCCTTAATTCCCAAAGGTGAACAATACCCTGAATCTGATGGTTTCATTCCTATGTTAAACTTTCTGTGTAATAATGACCAATGTACAGAAATTTTTCTCTTAACTGTTTGATGGTAGGTCGCTGACTTCATGTTCCCTAATCTCCTAATTCTTTAGTATTAGTCCCTTCAAATAAGGACATCCTCCTACATAACCACAATACAACCACCCAAATCAGAAAGTTAACAGGGATAGTTTCTATCAACTAATCCTCAGACCCTGTTCAGGTTTTATCTGTAGTATCAGAAATGGTCTTTGTAGGAAAAGGGTATAGTTTAGAATCATGTGTTTCATTCAGCTGTCAAGTTTTTAAAATCTTTTGGGAACAGTCTTCAGTCTCTCCTTGTATTCTGTAAATTGGACACTTTTGAAGATTCCACTTGGTTAATTTGTACCGTGTCCCTGAGTTTAATTTTAAGTCTGTTAATTGTAAACAGGTTACCTCCTACTTTAATTCATTTTTTTAATGATCATAATAAGTTTGAACATCTCACACTTATTGGCCCTTTGGTTTATTCCTTCATAAATTTCTTGTTCATATCTTTTGCCTGTTTTGTTACTGGGAGTTTCTTTTTTTCATGTTGATTTGTAGAATTTGGATTCTATTTGGATTAATGCTCATGTCTGTTAGTTAGCTGTAAAGCATCTTGTCCCAGTCTGGGTCTTGTCTCTTTTTACTTTCTTTAGGGGTAGATGGATTAAAGTACAGAACTAAAAAATTCCATGTGGTCTGATTTATCCATCTCTTTATGGTCTTGGCTTTTTGTATATTTAAGAAATTCTTCTCAATCCTGACATCATAAATCTGTATTTCAGGATTCTATATCTTTATTTCTGTAAGATATGGATGCAGTTTTTTTTTCCTCCATGGATTAACTTTTTTTTTTTTTTCTGGCAGCATTGATTTGGTAATCATTGTTACCCTTCATTCATCATACCTCCACTGGTAAACATCAAGTTCCTGCACATATGTGGGTTTATTTTGGAGGTTTGATTCTGTCCATTAGTCTATTTATCTAGCTCTCATTTACATCCATTGTCTTAATTACTATAGCTGTATAATAAGCCTTATTATCTAAGACCCTCCCTCTATTCAAAATCATCTTGACTATTCTTGAGGCTTTGTGTTTTTGTATTAATTTTAGAATCAATTAAGTTCCATTTTGTGATACTAAGTTTTCCCATCTGTGACTATTGTGTATGTTATCTCTAGATTTTCTGGTTCCTAAAACAGTAGAAATTTATGGTTTTTCTCCCTAGGGGCATTGCACATCTATTAGGTTTATTTATTTCTAATATGTAACCATTTTTAAATTTTTTGTTTTTGTTTTTTACTAAGAATATTGTCAATTTTTGTTTATGAATTTTGCTATTTGGTAATGTTACTGGATTCTCACTTTTATATGTAGATTCCTTCATTTTTTGGGGGGGATGGTCCTATCAGAATATCTGTGAAAAACTTATGTTTCTTCTTTTCTCTCATTGTGCAGAGTAGAATTGTACAATAAAAGTTAAAACTGTCTTTTTGAAAGTGGTGAATATTTTTCAAATCTGAGATTTCACTCCAAACATAATAAACTCTGACTTAGGGGAACTGAGAAGCTGCTCTTAGTTCTCTGTACTCCAACTTAAGAAGTCCTCTTCTGCCCCCAAAGAAGTGCTCCACCCTCTTAAAAAAAAAAAAAAAAAAAAAAAAAAAGTCCTCTTCTGCCTCCAAAATGAAGATGAAACAGTCTGTTCCATAAAACTTTTTCTAAAAACCCTAGATAAGAGATAATATGTTCTATTTTTCTCTCCCTAAACTATTTAGTGAAGGTCTTTTTCATTTTACATTTTAGTTACTTGAGTTATGGCTAGTTCCTCACTAGACTGGCCTTCCAATAGGGTAGATTCTTGATCCTGCTAATTTTTTTTTTTTTTAACTGCATATATCCTCCATTACTGATTAAATGAGTGACTCTGATATTTGTTTTACTTGTTGATTCATTAGAACTATAAGAACTTCTTTAATGAGAACTTTAAGAATTTTTTCTGAGAAGTGTATTTTAGCGGACTGTGGATATTCAACTTTACTCATCTTTGTCTCCATAGTGCCTTTACATATTGCATGTATTATCAAGTGAGCTGATCTGTTTTTTTTCTGCTGTGGTAAACACTATGTTTAAGCAATCAAATGATAAAAATTAGTACACATAGAGTTAAATATTGAGATGTCTTTTTATAATCAATTCAGATGTATTTGAAGCATAAGGTCCAGAGGAAGAAAAAAGAGCTCAGGTGAACTTATAAAATCGAATATGCCCATGTACATATGTTTTGATACATACTGTAATTGGTGGGAGGAGGGTTCATCTTGCTAACTTTTTACATTTTTAAAGACTTGAGAGCACGCACACACCCAGGGGGAGGGCGGTGGCAGTGAGAGAAAGAGAGCACACATGTGTGGGGGTGGCGGGGAGGGGCAGATGGAAGACAATCTCAGGCCGACTCTGGTGAGCAGGGAGCTCCACGTGGGGCTGGATCTCAGGACCCTGAGATCATGACCCGAACCAAAACCAAGAGTCAGTCTTTTAACCAACTGAGCCATCAGGTGCCTCATCTTGCTAACTTTATTCCATGTTCCCACGCTTTGGGTACCTGTGAAGGACAGTTTTCCCTTTTTCTTTCCCTATCTTTTTTTTTTTTTTTTTTTTTTTTCTCCTCAATCCTTGGTTTTAAGGATTTATGCATGGCTATTTCTTTAGTCGGCTAAATGAATGCCTGTTGTTTTGAATGTGTAGGTGATGTCGTTATATAGCAGTGGGAATGAAGAGAGAAACCAAAGACTCGTTTGTGTTAATTCTGCTTATTGACTGCTATAATCTAGCAGTTTATTTCAAGTATTAGCATTCTTTACAAATCTGCTTTTCTATATCATGAGTGTTTTTTTTGTTAAAAACTTAAGTATATTTAGGGTTGGTCAGATAAAATGAGAGTGATTGTGTGGGAATGGTTTGTTTTGATGTATTAATTGTCACCTTTTCCTTTAGGTAGAAACTGAAAAATTTAGGGAAAGGTGGTTTGAAAGCAATTCAAATAATCCAAATAGGAGGAGGAGGAGGAGGAGGTGGAGGAAAACAGTATAGAAGTGTAAGGCAGTTGTCAAGTTGATGCATGGGTTGTGTTTGTCGGGGGAATAATGTCAATGCCTAGTTGTTTCTCTTTAGATCCAGATAAATGAGAAAATAAATGATTTAGGAGCATTGGACTTTGCCTGGTGGGAGTTCGTTGAACCAATAAAATGGTTAGAGGAATTTTAAGAAGAATAAGTGTTAAAGTTTAGGCATACTCTTTCACCAATTAGGAAGTGTGCAAGTCTGTTCTTTCCCAGCTGTGAGGGCTTTTTCTCAGTCTTCTTTCATCTCTAGAAAAGTTGGCTTTTGTATGTTCAGTCCAACGACTGTCCTTCATGTGATTGGTGAAGAAATGGCTATTTGTTTAGAAAAGTTGAAAAGCAAATAAAAACTTTTATCACTAGCTATGTTTTTACCTAAAACATCACTTAATGATTGTGATTATAGGTGCTTAAGTATATGCTTGAACAGTTCCAGTAAGATAATATTTCAAAATTGGTGCAGCTCCCTGCATATTAACTTCATTTCTTGTCTATTCAGCTAAAACTTATATGGAAGAAAAGTGATGCTTGAGTTTCTTTTTTCCTCTGTTCTTTGATACTGGCTCTGGGACAAACTGAAATTTGGTTTCATATTGAGATACTTTACACTTTCTGTAAGCTCCAGTTAGAGTATTTGGTCGAACATTTTATGTGAGTTCTTGTCAGTCTCTGGATAAATGCTGTTTTTTGGCTCCTGTCCTGTTAATGAGCTAGCTGTCTGGATCCCTATTTTAATGGGGATTGAGTAAAGATACTATGGAAAGAACAGTGAAAATCCAACCTCTCTCTATATATATATATATATATATGTATATATATATATGTATATATATATATGTATATATATATATATCTTCTCTGTAATCACACTGATAAATAAAAAAGTTGCTATGAAGGTGTATGTATAAAAACATAGTAAATGATTAAGAGAAAGATCAGCTATTCTGTAACATTAGCATATTTATGGACATGTTAAATATAAAGTAGTAATAAAGTCAATTCTGAGTTTTTTCCGAGGCATATTTATCTCTTAAAGGTTTTCTAATTTTCTAATTTTTTCTAATTTTATGTAAACCTGACTTAAGAATGAAACAAATTGCAGAACTAGATAGATTCAGTTAATGGGCACTCTTTGAGCGTATATGATCTGGAATGAGATCACGAAATCTTTCACTTTATTTGGCACTAAACCATTCATGGTGGTAAACACTCCCTTAGTGTAGGGATAAACATTAGCAAGACCTTTTGACATGTGGTATGGAAGATGAATTCCAATGTGGTTAAGAACAGAGGAAATATGGGTAAAATTGTGTTTATAGGTTGGTGGGCTCTGAAGTCTCAGGAGAACTAATTAGGGGATCTTGTGGACCTCTTAAGATGCTTAACCAATTTGCTGCTGTAGTGATAAAAATGTGAGCACAACAGAGACTTGTTTCCAAGAACAATTCTCTTGGTTTTTTTACCCGTGAAACAGAAGTCTTAATACACTATTGAAATGAGAGGATTACTTTTGACGTAGGACTTAATGTTTGGTTTTGATATTGCTATGCTTCCAGTTTTTCCCTTCCGATATTATGCTGCTTGATCCACATGGATGTTTGGATCTAGGACCATCCTGTCCTTCCACATATATTTTCTAACCGGTATGCCTCTGCCTGTCTGGAGAGTTTTTCCTCTCTGGGTGAATTACCTCACACCTGACCATCTTCAGCTTGCTGCCTGTACAGATTCACTTAAATCTCCAAATAGTCAATCATTTTAAATTTAATCTGACTCTCCATGGTGTTAACTATCCCACTCAACTTGATGTATGTAAATTTAATGAGCATGCTGTCTTTAAAATCCACATCCGTGAATGAAAATAGTGAGACTAATGTTTGTAACTTGGTGGAAAACATGTCCATTCTGTTTGCCATTCTTTGCTTGATTGCTCCTTAGTGCTCTAACTAGTGGCATGTATGTGCAGGAGTGTTAAGATTGTATCTGCCCCCCCCCTTCAGTTTTGCCAAGAGAATGTGGAAAATATTTATTTTTACCAGTATTTTATCAGTCTGGGATGGAGTCAAGGTGTGTGACTTGCTTGTTGGTGGGAACTAATGACCCCATCCAGCACATAGGCCGAATGCTTTGCAGTAGGTTAAAAGCTGCTGACTTACTATGTTCCTTGGACCTGGTTTCCAGATCAGGGCTGCTGTTGACACCTAGGGTGTCCGCGTGCAATTTAGAAAAAGTTGTATCCCTCATTCCTCTGGGTGGACACAGTGCATCACAGAAACGGATGCAGTTTGAGGGAGGTCTGGAGGATCTCTGCTCTGTTCACTCCTCCCCCCAGATGCCACCCTTGTTCCAGGTCATGGACCTTGTGTGTGGTTCTGCTCATGCTTCCTGAAAGTGTCCTGGATTTCAGCTTGGTCGTATTGACCTGCGTCGGTACCACTGCCCGAAGAATCTATCTCTGGGGCTGGACCTTGTTTCCTTGACTGTTCTCAGCTAGGGATGTGAGTATTATCTCTAGCTCCAACTTGATCCTTCAGAAAGTTACCTTCATCTCATGGTTTGTCCCAAAATAGAGTCAGCAAATTCTGCTTGGGAACTTTTTTTATGTCTTATTTCACAAACACCTGAAAGGAAATCCACTGTGGTCTCTGCACTGTGAAAATGGCAGTGAGTATACAAAAAAAGGTCTTTTAAAAGTTACCTGTGAAGAAAAATGAAGGAAGCCATATATAAAGGAGAGCTGGGGTTGAGGGAGGTTCTTTTTCCTTTTAATTTTAATCCATTAAGGATTAACATGTTCATATATTGAGACCCAACCAACTGAGAACAATTTAGTGAGACAGATTGAAAAAGGATAATTGATATGCAGTGCCCTTTCGGGAGGTGAGAGGAACGAGGATCCAGAGCATAAATGAGTGGAATTATCTCTGGATGAATCCAAGAATTGATACAGAAAGATTAGTGTGCAAATAAATTGGTAACACAGGAAATGGGAAATTGAAAGCTTTCTTTTCACAGAGGAACTTGTAATTTGCTTACTGAAAATGATAGGTAGAAGTGGTATTTTCATGGTTCTTGAAGAAGGGCAAGTTTGAAATAAGTACCTTAGGGAATGTATGAAGGAAAAACTAGTTGGCTTTTCCATAAATGTAGGAAGTGATGGATCATGGAATTAACCTGCTTTGGGAGAAAATGGTGGGGATCAAGAAACTGGAAGTTTTATTGAGGTCAAGACCATGGTGGTCTGGGAATAGGACAAGTGAAAAGAGATAATGGAGGTCAGAATAGGGTCGTGGGGATTATGATACTTGAGGTGGAACAGTTTTTAGATGATAAGATTTAGATATGGTCATGAAGGCTGTGGTTGAGAAAAGGGGAAGTAAAAGCTGGTGGTGGTGGTGGGGAGGCTAAAGACTGGATGGCAAGGCATGGGATGGGAGAGGAGTCAACACAAGGTGCTGGTGACGTAAGTGAGAAGTTTGATAGTATTAGCCTCAAAGGATAATGGGATTTTAGATGATGATGGAGATAAGTACTATGGGAATAAAAATGAAGAGTTAAGATAGAACAGAATTCAAATTTCAGCCATAGAACCATGGTCAACTGAAAGAATTTCCCTAAGCCTCCGTTCTCTCCTCAATAAAAAGAGGCTAGTACATACCTCTAGTGGGTTATTAGTGATGATTAATGAAAGTGCTTATAAATGTTTAGCACCGTGCCTGGCCCAAGAACTTAACTGTTAAGATGACAGGAATACTAAATCTTTGTGAAAATATGTAGGAAGAATTGTGGGAAGAATGAGGATGGTTTTTAGAGCAGGTTTGGGATGAAAATGGGAAGAAATGTGAGCAACTTGGATTTGGTTTGGGGAAAATTCCAAAGGTTGCCTGACCTTTAGATTTGGAATGGAATTCTGACACTTGGGTCTTAACTCTACCTCTTAGTAGCCTCGGATTTGTTTTGGTAGTGGTTTCTTTATTTCTTTCCCCTCTGTCAAGTCTGTATTTATGTAGCCAAATACACAACAAATGCACAAAATTAAGTGAACAAATTAAAAAAATTCTAAGAATGAGGGATGTTCCCTTTTTTCCATTAACTTATTTTTATGGCAGAAATTTTATGAATATTTCAATTTAGTCTTACAAAAATTTGATTTTTGAAACAATCAGACTTATAGAAGGGTTGCAAAAAGAGCACTGACAATTCTTTGATACCCTTCACCCAACTTCCTCAAATGTCAACATTTTCTGTAACTTGAATGCATTTATTAAAACTGAGACATTAACAGTGGTACAATACTAAATTACATTACTGAGGTTTTGCCAGTTTTTCTACTCATGCTTTTTCTCTTCTAGGATCCAATCCAGGATCACACCCTGAGTTCAGATTTACATGTATCCTTAGTCTCCTCCAATCAGTGACATTACCTTATCTTTCATGACCTTGATACTCGAGAAGAATCCTTATGTTGTAGAGTGCCCCTCAATTAAGGTTTCTTTCCTGCAGTATTTTCTGCTTCTAAAATCTATCCTTAGTTCCAGTCAGATTTGTGCAGTAAAATAGCACAGTGGTTCAGTTAAGGTATAGTTTTTAATTAGAAAGTAATTAACTAAAGGAAAATTAGTTCTTGATGTTGCAACTCCCAGTTTCCCCAGGCAAAACTGTTTCAACATGTATATGACGGTAGCACTATAAATGAGTTAATTTATAATGTATATTAAGATATTAATAGAACATTAATCACAATACTCTTCTAAGTTTTGATGTGATGACTGCTTAAGTATTTTTGAGATCTATTCAGCTAAATAGCCAACTAATAAATATCTATAAGTGGGAAAACTATCTCCTATCCACTAAATATTAGCCTCATTCAAATTACTCATCGTCTTTTGCAATTACGTTTATGTATTTCCTGTTCAGTCTTTGATTTACAATTTTTAATGAATTACATACAAATATCTCAGCACATTGATACATTGAAGTAAACCCCATTTCAGGGTTTTCTTAAAATCTGTACCTGCAGTAACATTTTGTACCTATGCAGTGTAGTAGACGTCCCAACCTCTGTTTGAATGGAAGAATTGGTTAATACAGTGGTTTCTATTGCCTGTTGAGGCCATATATATGAGTTTCTGTATTATATATGAGTTCGGCTTAGAAATAAACCTTATTATACAGTAAGTTATTTTCAAAAGGTATAGTGGGTACTGTTGGTGCCCCTACAAGACTGCCTTTACCAGGCTGCTGCATGCAAACCCCAGGTGATAGGTATTGGTTCCTGGCAGCTCACAGCTGCCCTATCTGGAGATTAGGCCTCTGGGAGCTAGGATCCTGTAGCTAATTGGCTGACTGATTTGGAGGTGTCCAAGTGCCCTCTCCCTCTAGGTGTACTGCTAGCAGTGCAATTCAGGCTGAATTAGTACTCTGGCTGAGGCAACATTCTCCAGTGTCTCTCTCCCCTGCTCTGTCTTGTGTGTGTGTTTTTTTTTTTTTTTTTTTTTTTTTTTTCTTCTTTCATTCCTTTTCCTGAGTGTATCCCCTCCCTTAGTCTTCTGCACTAGAATCTCTGTCCCATACTCTACCTCTAGGGAACCTAAGACAGTAGAGATACTATATGATCATTTTGAGCATGTGTAAACTGAGTAACATAAAAATTGATGACTTGCTTTCAAGGGACATATCTAATTACCTGGAAACTGCACTAGACTGGGAATCTGGGCTCCAGTTTTTTGAGTTTCGAATAGCCAGCCATTCCTGAAAAGTCATCTGATTTCTTTCTTTTCTTTTCTTTTTTCTTTTTTTTTTTTTTTTAAAGAGTTTATTTATTCATTTGCGAGAGAGACAGAACAAGCAGGGGGAGAGGGAGAAGCAAACTCCCTGCTGAGCGAGGAGCTCGATGCGGGACTCGATCCCAGGACCCTGGGATCATGACCTGAGCCGAAGGCAGAGGCTTAACCATCTGAGCCACCCAGGCGCCCAAGGACAGTTTCTTATTGGGTAGGATTAAGAATGCCTAGCACACCTTAATAAATGCTGGGAGCATCATCTCAGTCATTGACAACCAAAATATCCCAAGACAATTTTAAAATCCTAAGTGGTATTAAGGCCTATTGAGAGTTCCTGGCTTAAAAAAAAAGAGGGGGGCGGGAACAAAACAAACCATTATTCACAGAATAGGATATTTCTAACCTGAACAGCCAGGAGTGACATTACTAATTACTACCTTTTATTAGTATCAAGTGGAACAACTTCTAAAATCTTAAATATTTATATCAAGGTAAAATGAAGGAAATTTTGACTTTTAAGTGCTTGAAGGGATTAGTAGTCAAAAACTGAGTCAGCTAAAGACATAAACTACAGTGTCTGATGAATTGTAGCACTCTTATAAAACTTAGAATAAATGTAACCTGCTGGGCTCCACAGGTGATCCAAAGTTCTGATTTTTATACACCTGTTTCTGAGTAGCTATGGAGTTGGTATACATTGAAGTGTGTTATATTGCATCTCACAAATGACCGAGGGCTAATATTTGAGGAAATCCATTTGAGCTGCCCTTCAGTCATTTTTGTCTCCCCTGTAGGCTCCTTTTCCTTTGCCAGAGCAGCCTCTAAACAAAGCAACTTAACTGGTAGCAATTTCCACATTTAATTTCCACATGACTTGTATCTTTAGTGAGAATGAGACCTGTAGCAAGATCTAGGTTACTTAAACCTTTATTTTGATTGGTGCTGTTGAGCAATGTTAGATTTTTGGGTGGTACCTCTTTTTATGAGTGCAACTTTTAGGTGATATAGAACACAGAATAAGTAGCTAAAGGATATTTTTGATAAGGGTAGAGAAGAGACAACTATAGAATGCTTTGCCTTTTGCTAGGATCTGTGTCAGGTATTTGATCATATGAGCTTGTAGCTACACCGTCTGGAAAGTGGTTGGCTTACTTACCTTTTAATTTTTACGATACATGGAGCAGCTCTTTCAGAAATAGCGCAAGATAGCTTCAGTTACAGCTGTTGGTTAAAAAAAAAAAACTTGAGCGGGGTGTGTGTGTATTGTGAATCTGGATGACCTTATGAAAGGTAGAAATCTTAAGTGTCTAATTATCTGTAGTGATGAGAATGTAATTTTACTAGCCCGCTGTGATTTTAAAAAGATTTTCTGGTAAATGTTTTACCTGTTAAAATGATCTAGAACATGTTTTTGTCTATATCTCCTGCTCTTTCTTTTCTCCAGGCAGAACTACACGTAAATCATTCCGAAACAATTAATGCTGCTTTAGTCAAATTATTGATTTTTCTGTTCCTAGGGTATGTAGAATTGCTGCTCTACTTAGATTCTAAAATGAGGCTTTTTAATTTTGTTTTCCAGGAAGATATGAATTTAAATGAAGATAAGAAGGCACCATTGCGGGAAAAGGACTTCAGCATCAAAAAAGAAATGGTGATGCAGTACATTAATACTGCTTCCAAGACAGTAAGTAAAACTGTCAAGTTGAAAAATACTGCTGAACTGTGTGTGATAGTGTGGAAAACAACACATTTGTCTATGGAAGTGCTTGTTTTGGGGCAACTGGAATCACAGGGCTTTTGAATGTATAAAGTCCACAAGTAGGATGTTTACTTAATTTAAAAATATTTCTCATACCTTCTAAAACTGCTTTTGCTTTTTAGCCCCTGACATTGATGAGGAACACGGACTGTGTTGGTTTCCTCCAAGACTTCTTTCCTTGTTAGTGAATTAAGATGGCTATTGATCTCTGATGTCACTTATAAATTGGGATAATATTGGTATTACAGAAAAGTAAAACTGATTTTACTCTAATCAGTCCACATAATAGGGGCTGAGAGGCATATCTTTACTGTGAGTTTCCCTATGGATAAAATTATCTAGTAACAAATTATAAATGTAGATGTTGAAAGGAGCAGTAGGCCTCCACGTGGCTGCCAGTTTTCCAAAGAAACATGAAATATGTGGGTGGAAGTAATGAGTTAGATGTCTAAGAAACCGTGACTGGCACACACAATCA
Source organism: Callorhinus ursinus (assembly GCF_003265705.2). Taxonomy (NCBI): domain Eukaryota; kingdom Metazoa; phylum Chordata; class Mammalia; order Carnivora; family Otariidae; genus Callorhinus; species Callorhinus ursinus. The sequence goes on from NW_027397069.1 coordinate 40,460,362, forward strand.
ATTACATTTATTTCATGGGACAACAGATGCGCTTGACCAGTCCTATAGAATTTGAACTGATGGATTGGATGAAATCTACAAAATGGGAGCTAATGAAGAAGCAATCAGAAAGACAGTTGAAAATGAACTTAGAATTGGGTTGGAGAAAAACAACTAATACACTGCGGTTTTCACTGGAAACTTTAAAGACTGAGATGTACGAAAATGTAAGTTACTTATACTTAAGCTCCAGTTATCTACTAGAACAGTCAGTGACTTGGAGGCTTTTCTTGTGGAAGACAGACTCAAGTGATGTTTAATTTTTAAACATGCCTCATGTTAGGAAGTTTGATGTTGACTTTTAGAAGTCACTGAGTACTGTACTTTTTCTGGCTCCTTATGTAGATGGGCTTTTCTGCTATTGCTTTTCGACCCTTAATGCTCCTTGGATATCACAAATGAGCATTAGGGACTTAAGAGTCAGAGTGTTGTGGATCAACTTATCCCTTTGATATTGAGCATCTTATTTTACCTTTCTGATTCTCAATGTCCTTGTCCATAAGATGGGACTAATATTTATATCATAGGCTTGTTGTTAGAATTTAATTGTTTATGGAGCACCTGGCTGGCTCAGATGGTTAAGTGTCTGCCTTTGGCTCAGGTCATGATCTGGGGTCCTGGGATCGAGTCCCATGGGCTCCCTGCTGAGCTGCTTGTCCCTCTCTGCCCACCCCTTCCCACCCCCCTGCTCCTGGCTCATGCTCTCTTTCTCTCAAGTAAATAAAATACTAAAATAATTTATTTCATGAGGGGCATAACAGGTTTTCTAACTGGTGGTTGCCTCTTGTGGTAGCAGTGGTGGTTGTTAGCAATTGTTTATTTTTTCTTTGTGATTTGTTCCTGCTGTTGAAATCTTTACACCGTAATTACTGATGAACATTGACTTATATTTTTGAAGATACGAATTGACCATTAGTCTCTATCACATTTATTCAGTGTCTGTATATCGGGCAATGTTATAGGCAATGGAGTTGGAGCACCAGGACGGTCAATCATTGTGGCTTATGGAGCAACATAGGACACATGTAACAGAAACACACAAACATATGTGATAGGTGAAATGTGATGTGGAAGAAACATAGGGGGCGTGGAGACGGTATAATTGTTTTCCTTTTTTAGTGAAGTATTGTTAACATGCAGTGTTACGTTAGTTTCAGATGTACGATAGGATTCACTAGTTCTCAACATTACCCAGTGTACTCCTAATCCCCTTTATTTTACCTGTGTCCCTACCCCCTCCCTGTGATGTAACCGTTGCAAGGAGTAATCAGGGATGACTCCCCTGTTAGAGAATTTTAAATCCAACGAGATGAATTCACTTAATAAAATTACAAGAGATACTGCGTTAGTTAGAACTGGTTTAGAAAACGTTGGCATAATAGTGTATTTTAATTCTTGAATTTCAGATAATAAACAGACTTTTTAATAGAACAAACTGCTTTGAACTTCATTAGAGTGGATCTATTTCAGTTTGCATTCACTGAATTTAAGCTTTAATCCTCTAATCGTTTTGGACTGAGGTTGGAATTTATTTACTAGAATTAGATAATTAGATTATCAGGATTGAAATAGATTAGTTATCTAAAGTATGATTAAAGCCTTTACTCATTTAATTAGTGTGTAGAGGATCATGGCTTTTCCTAGGAGGGTGCTGAATAATTTGGCAGATGGTTAACATTGCAGAAAGTTCAAGCTGACCAGTCATCTATTTTTGCTCTGGAAGTAGAAACACCATTAAGTCTTAGATATAGACTTTGTCATACCAGTGTACTGAGGTTAATGAGTACAAAAAAAGGCTTCTCTAAGGAAAAAGCATCAAAACTCATAGATGGGTTGTTCTAGAGAGCATGGGGGTGTCTGTGTCAGAAAAACTTTTGTTATAAATTTAGCCTTAGACTTTGCTTTGAGATTCTCTTTTGTGGGGAAGCATTAATATTTTTTGAAATTAGCACTGATGACTGCAGTTGATAATTTGAAAATGCTTTAGAAATATTAACCCTCAAACCAAGCTGTAAAGTAGCTAAGCTGGTTTTTTGGAATAAGGAGGAAAAATAACAAATCATCAATCAAGCTAGGTTATTTCTAAGATCTTAAGTTTGTTTAGGTAGTCCAATAACAATGCTGATTTTTTTTTTTTTCAGGTAGAAAAGATTATTAACATTTTTTTTAAGCGAAGAGCCTAATCTAGAGGCTGAAAAATGCCAGAGTCCCATTTTCCCAACTTCCTACAGCATGGGTATGTGATCCAGGTTTAGCCAGTACTGTCTGCTAGGGGCTTCCGAGGAAGGTTTCCCTCCCTCATAAAAAGATCCAGAGCAGAAGACCACTTTTTTCCCCTGTTGTTTGACATGGTTGTGAGAGGGTGTGGGATGCTTGGCACATGACATCTTGGAGCTGCTGCTCTGGCCTTGTACAGTCCTGCCTCCAGATTCTTCCATCATATGAGGTGATGCATGTTCTTATTTAAGCTACTTGAAGTTGGATTTTGCTTTACTGTTGTGCACATCTGGCTGGACCCTCCTGATAGCCTCCCGCCTATGCAGGGTCTCTATTTCTAATTCACTCTGAAAATTACTCCCCTCATCAAGTATACTCCGCGTACATGAGAGTGGGTACTGCAAGGCCAAGTGGCCATTCGTTACCTCAAATGCTCCTGGAGGTCTGCTAGCTTCCTTGGACTTTGTTGTCAGCTTTTGTCTATCCTAGTCATTCGAGACCACAGACAACTGACTGCAAGGCTTCTCTGAGGCATTATTGGAAGAGTTTGGTTAGTGTTGGACTATACTCCTTCAACCCTTAAGTATTTCGGTAGTTCTTTGACTTCTTTAGTAAGAAATAAATACCAAATATTGGAACCTTAAAAGGCACATAGAAAGTTTAACAAGTTTTTTAAACAATGTGATAAAATGAGTCTACATGGAGTTTGTAGGATTGTAGGTTCTCGTGTGTATGTGTACACGTGTATATATAGTGTATTTTGAAAGGTGTTACCAGGTACCTCTTGTCCTAGCCCAGTAGGGCATGATGATCAAGTATGGAGGACGTGATTTTGTCCAGTGTCGTCCATCTAGGCATATCCTGATCAGGAAAGAATTGTTTTGGGAAAATACTAATGATGTTCAGATTTGTATATTTTTCCCTAGGTAGAAAACCTAGAGCTCATTTCTTTTAGCCCTGATTCGTTAAAATTGTATTATTAGTGGGGGCATTTTCATACCTTTCAGAGTCCTTTTTTTTGGAGGGTGTTCATTTTCATCTGTTAATTTTGGAAAACATTGTCAGATACATATAAATCAAGTTCTTGTTGTCTCTCACTTTTTGTCATTGTTATTACTTAAAAGGTTTATATTTTAACGACTAGAAACTTAGCTGAACCAGACAGCTTTATACATTCTTGCTAAAGTTAACATGGATTATTTTTTGGCTTCTATTTCAGGTTAGGGATTTGATCCAAGCACACTTGTAACATAAAACCTTAGTAAAAATTTGTGGCTGGTACTGGGTATTAGACGCTCAACAATGCCCTTGCTTACGGTATTTTGTCAGTCTGTCTCCAGGTCTTGCTTGCTGACTAGGAGGAAATATCAGAGCCCCAGGGCAATGAACCAATTTCTGGTTAGGAGTATTTCTTAATAATCTAACTGGCACTTTAATTTCCGTTTCTGCCTATATAGGACAGGTTTTATTTGCAATTAAAATGATCTTCCAACAGCTCAGATTCATCCAGCTTCATTGTGAGTTGTTTCAGGGTGGTATCAGTGGTGGGTAACGTGCTCCTGCTATTGCGCTGTGTTCTGACTTAGGAGATGAAAATGAAGAAACCAGTTGTCTTTTTTCCTATAATAGGTTCAAATTAGAATTGTATGTTTTTGGTCTTTTAGAAACCTTAGGGGCGCCTGGGTGGCTCAGTCGGTTAAGCGTCTGCCTTCGGCTCAGGTCATGATCTCAGGGTCCTGGGATCAAGCCCTGCATAGGGCTCCTTGCTCAGCGCGGGGTAGTCTGCTCTTCCCTCTTGCGCACACCCACCCCCTCTCCGCTGGCATGCACACTCTCTTACTCACAAATGAAATCTTAAAAAAAAAAAAACAAACAAAACACTTTAAAGATAACTTTTCTTAAAGCAATTTTTTAAAGGACTCACCAGATAAAGAAATAATGTTATTTACTGGTAAAACCTAGAATTTTAGAACCTGATGTGGTCCTTGATGCTTATACCAATTGTGGCATTGGAGATCATCTGAGGTGTTTTTATCTTTTTCACTGAGTTGTTGGTCTGAGATAATTTGCTCTGCTCATGCTTTTTGGATTTTGCAAATGTAATTAAACTTATCATGACTGATAACAGCAAAAGTGGTAAAAACTTTGAAAGTGCCAGAAAGAAGAGGCATGTGACTTGATGGAGATGAAAGTGATGAGCAAATAGCCCTATGGAATGAACCGATTGAAAGAAGAAATCGTTCTGAAGGAGTATGTGAAAATGAAAAAAAATGCTATGTATCTATGGTTGCCTTTCAGTGAGTGAAGGGGAAAAGAGAGTGGACAGGAACAATGGCTCTCAACCTTGATACCCATTAGAATCTTCTAGATTCTACTTAAAAAAAAAAAAAAACTTAAAAAAATCTCCGTGTCTGAGCCCTACCATTTAACAAGTCAGAATTCCTGCAGGTAGGACCCGGGCACCTGTACTTTGTGAAGCTCTCTTGGTGATTCTAATGTATAATCAAGGATGAAAACTCTCCTGGGCTGTACAAGATGAGCCTCATCACTAGATGTCTTGTAGTGTAGCATGAGTTCAACAAAGACTAGGAGTTGATAGAATTTAAAAGCACAGCATAGAGCGTATTTACAAATTAAGCCACTAAGGGCTTAAGGCTAGTTTGCGTGTGCATCAGGTCAGAATGGGTGTTCCAGTGGCGTACTGTAGCTACTAAGAAATCCTGATGTTTGGCCACTTAACCTTCCCCTCTTCTATCTACTATAACAGATGGAAGAACCTGGCCTGTTTTGGGAAAAGTTGCCTGATAGTATTAGTAAGGAGGAAAAGAGTAAGCCTGGTTTAAAAGCTTCAGTGGACTGATTTGTCTTCCTAGTTGGTGGCTGTAAACTTAAAACCCTCAATTTAGTTTGGGCTTAGGTAGAATACATTCTATACATACTTAAATCCTTCATAGGTTAATCATCTTGATGTACAAAAATTCCTAATTAATTCCTAATTTCATGCTTCCCTGACTTATTACCATTTCCTAACTGGTGCAGTATAATGATTTCTCCCGACTTTGAAGAAAATAGGGCTGATATTATCTTCTTCAGTAAAATACAGAACTATTTCAAATCCTTTCAATATCAGAAAGCCGTCCAGGGATAAACCAGGTAAACTGGGAACTCTGTCCTTGGGATTCATTTGGAAGAAATAGTCCAAAAGTAAATTAAGACGACTAGATTGTTACTGTTTCTTGTATATCATTGTTAGGCTAGATTTTTTTGGGGGAGGGGGGGAGGTTGGTTTTTTTTTTTTTCTCGGGGAAAACTGTTTTATTACTCTCTGAGTTAAGTCATTTTCTGGTATGGCTTTTTGTAAAGAATGGCTTCATTATACTCATTTAGTAGACCTTTGTGTAGTTTATTTACAGTAGGTCTGAAGTATATCTAAGGGCACCTCTGCATTTTGAGAATGGGTAAAGGCCTAGGGAGTGACATCCCCATGTTCTGCAGCTAGAACTAGAAACCAGGCTCTTTTTTTTAATTTTTATTTTTTTAAAGACCTTTTTATTATAAATTTTTTCTAGAAAACACCAAAAACAAGTATGTAGCTTAATGAATTATCATAAGGGAAACACCACCCAGGTCAATAAATGGAACCTTGCCAGCCACCCTAGAAACCGCTTCATCTACCCTATCTCAAACAACCCCCTCCCCCCCTTTTTTTTTTTAATTACTCCTAATCACTACCTTGACTTTTATAGGAGTCACTTCCTTGAGTTTCTTTATAGTTTAATTACCCAAAAGTACATCACCAGACACCATAATTTATTCATGTTCTGTTTAAAAATTTGGAATGTCTTTATTTTTTTTGTTTTCCTCTAATCTTCAGGAGCCCCATCTATTTCTTTATTTTATCCAGGACAGTCTGGATTTTGCTGATTGCATAATCCTGTTTTTTTATGTTTCATTTCCTGCAAAATGGCAGCTAGATCCAGAAGCTTGATCAGACTCAGATTTGATCCCTTTGGCAAGACCATAGGAAGTATTATGTTTTGTTGTCAGGAGGTTCTTCATGTCTGGTTTATAGAGAAAATTCTATAATTTCATTTCCATTAGTTGGAATACTTTTTTTTTTTTTTCAGTCTTAGGTTTAATTCCAGTATAGTTAAAATATAGTGTTGTATTAATTTCATGTGTAAAGTACAGTGATTCAGCACTTCTGTACAACACCTGGTGCCCGTCACAAGTGCACTCCTTAATCCCCATCACCTATTTCACCCATCCCCCCACCAATCTCTCCTCTGGTAAGCATCAGTTCTCTGTAGTTAAGAGTCTGTTTCTTGGTTTGTCTCTCTTTTTTTCTTTGCTCATTTGTTGTGTTTTTTAAATTCTACATATGAGTGAAATGATATGCTATTTTTTTTTTTCTGACTTGTTTCACTTAGTATTCTCTAGCTCCATCCATATTGTTGCAAATGGCAAGATGTAATTCTTTTTTATGGCTGATGAATATTGCATTGTATTTATATACCAGCTCTTCTTTATCCATTCATCTATTGATGGACACTTGGGCTGCTTCCATAATTTGGCTGTTGTAAATAATGCTGCTATAAACCTAGAGGTGCATGTATCCTTTTGAATTGGTGTTTGTGTTATTTTTGGGGTAAATACCTAGTAGTGCAATTACTAGATGGTAGGGTGGTTCGTTCCATTTTTAACTTTTTGAGGAACCTTCATACTGTTTTGCACAGTGGCTGCACCAGTTTGCCTTCCTACCAATGAGGGTTCCTGTTTCTCTACATCCTTGCCAACACTTGTTTCTTGTGTTGATTTTAGTCATTCTGGCAGATGTGAGTTGATATCTCATTGTAGTTTTGATTCATATTTCCCTGATGCTGAGTAATGTTGAGCATCTTCTCGTGTCGGCCGTGTATATGTCGTCTTTGGAGAAATGTTTATTCATGTCTTCCCATTTTTTGGGATCATTTGTGTTTGGGGTGTTACATAAGTTCCCTTTTGGATACCAACCCTTTATCAGATAGGGTTTGTCTTTTAGTTGTGTTGATTGTTTCCTTTGCTGTGCAGAAGCTTTTTATTTTGATGTCCCAATAGTTTTTTTTTTTTTTTTTTTTTTTTTTTACCTTGTTCCAGGAGACCTATCTAGAAAAAAGTTGCTGTGTCTGATGTCAGGGAAATTACTGTCTGTGTTCTGTTCTAGGATTTTTATAGTTTCAGGCCTCACATTTAGGTCCTTAATCCATTTTGAATTTATCTTTGGATATGGTGTAAGCCAGTTTTCTCAACACCATTTATTGAAGAGACTTCTTCCCACTGCATATTCTTATTTGGAACACACAAAGAGACATTACCTCTCAAATACTGACTAGTTGATGATATAGGCGATTTAGGATAAATGCTTGATTCTTTTCCAGTTTTCACTATACTGAATTGGTTTCCTCTCAACCTCTGAAGGTAACCAATAAGATCATTATGATAATTTATGCATTATAATTACTATTCTTAGTGAAGCTCAAATTGTCTCATTTTTGACCAGTTGGCTCCTAGGCATTTTGACGTGACCCTAGGAGTTTCAGAGTGTTTCATTCCTGTCTGGTAAGATAAGATGATCAAGGTTCTTCTCTCACACTTATGCCTGGAATCCATCCTTTCCTTCAGTGGGAAATGGTATTTCAAGAACAGTCTGGGTGTAAGGATGCTTATTGCTGGTGGATTAATCACTGATTCCGGGCCTCTTCAGTGGAGAGCTAGCAAATGAGGAACATGGTGTGGATATGTTCAAAAAAGTATTCTTTGGTGTATGCGGTCTCCATGTGCTGTTGTTGGACTCTGTCTACATTGAGCTTAGAGCCATTACACTTTCTAGTTCTTTGTAGTCCTCCTGTAGCCTTCCCTTCTTCTATGAGTAACTGAATTTAGGCACCCCCCCATATTTCTGAGTAACTGTATTTTAAGGCGCTCCACCAGTCCTTAAGCTGATATTTCTCCAGACGTTTGTCTGTCTCAAGTTTGTTCTGTAGTGGATTCCTCTGCAGGGCTCCCAGGAAGGGCATTTCCGGAGTATCGCATACTGATAACTGTATATGCCTTCTATTGTTTAGTCAGGTTTAGTGGATATAAAATCTTTGTTTTTGTTTTTGTTTTTTTTTTTTTTTTTAAGGATCTTAAATCTATCCTCTGTCATAAAGCATGACACTATTCTGGTCAAAAGTTCTGCTGGTAACTAATTTTTTTTTTTTTAAGATTTTATTTATTTGACAGATTGCAAGCGAGCAGAATCAGGGAGAGCTGCAGAGGGGGAGGGAGAAGTAGGCTGCCCAAGGAGCAGGGAGCACGAGGCATGGCTCGATCCCAGGACCCTGGGATCATGACCTGAGCCGAAGGCAGAGGCTTAACTGACAGAACCACCCAGGTGCCCCTGCTGGTAACGAATTTTTTATCCCTTAAGGGTTACTGGCTCTTTTTATCTAGATATCTGAGTTGGGATTATCTGATAAACAGCATACTTTCATTATGTACTTTTTAAGTCTTTTTAATTTTTTTTTTCTTAATTTTCATGAAAGTGTTCCGCTGTCCTGCGTTGGGCTCTTCTTCAGAGATCCTTTTATCTGTATGTTAGATTTTTGTGTATCCTCAATATGCGCTTTGTCCCAAATCTTTATTTTCTATATTTTCTTATTCCTTCTAGTATACTTTTTACTTCAGTGATTTTCTTATTTCCCCCATCCCCCACTTCAGGTTCTCTCACCTCATTTCTGTGGCTGTTGAATTCTGTTTTAATTTTTTTCCCCTATGGCTTGTATATTGTCTCAATGTCTCTTCGCACAGTTTGAAATTATAAGTTACTTTGCCATGTTTTATGGTTTCGTTTCCGGGGCGACTGTTCCTCTTCTGCAGGAATGTTCTGCTCAACTTTGATTTCATTGTCAGCACTTTGTCTTTGCCGGGCAGCTCAGGGCTGGGAGTTCCCGGGACACAGGCCACTTGGGTCTCCTTAGATGCTTTTTGCCACTTGTGCTCACCCAAAGTTGGAATGGGCCAAACTCCATCTTGTTGGAGCTGCTGTCCTCAAATTAACCTACTGAGGCTTCTAATGACGACCCCTGGGTTCTTTTGGGCCTTGGGTGTTTCCATGTTCATCTGGCATCTTCTTGCCTCCTCTGTTTCTTCCCACACAGACGTTGATATTGTGTAGATTTTGTGGTCATGAGTGGTTTGTCTCCTACTGCTTGTATTTTGAGGATCACAGAGGTAAGTTGTTGCTCGATATTGTTAGGTTTGTGGTTTTGCCCTTTAGCTGTTTTCTGTGGGAATCCAGTGAGTTTCAGAAACTGTCCTGTTGCTGCCGTCTACCCAAGTCCTCTAGTTTTCTGATTGTGAGTTTCATATTCTTGATTTGATGCCAATGTATGTCTTTGGTTAAAAAACAATTCTGGATTATCAGCGTTTCTTCTTGCTTGCCCCCACCCTCCTTGACTCAGGGTGGAATATGATCAACTATGGAATGACATTTCTCTGTGTAACCTTACCTGATAGCTCTGGGTTCTGCTGTTTATTCCACCCGTAAACTTTCATCAAATCTCATAATGGTCCATGACCTACAAATAGATTGAAATAAAACACTAGTTTTAGTTTCAATTTCTATATTATGTTTATGCAGTGCTATCATCTTCTCATATAATTTCAGTAAGTTATGCAGAATTCGTCCTTTTTTATATCCCATTGATACTGGGAAAATTCAGACTGCCCTTCAATACTTTACCCCACCCCTGGAAAAATAGGTCTCATCTGCTTGTGTGTGTCTATAAATTAGTGACTGTGTTAAATCTATCACAGCATGAAATCACTTCAAGCACTGTGAAAGACCATCTTAAAGAATTTAAATTGATTGCAGATGTTGGTGCAATTAAGCAGGCCTGATGAGCTCAGAATCCTGTTTCTCAGATTTGAATATGAATGCATTTTTAAAAATTACAGTGATGTACTCCATGTAAATGGAGTTCATAGGCATCTGAGAGTTTATTTCACCTTGGATTTTAAAATGGTTCGGTGATGTGAAAAGTACTGTGTGACCCCTTTTGCAGATACCTGTATTACTTCGAAAATGTATTACTAATGAAAATGTATCACTCCTCTTAACTATATAGTTCCGTGCCATCCTTAACCAACCAGAAGTGACTTTGAATGATTATTTCCTTTGTTATTTCATTTGTCTACCAATTTGTCTGTCTACTCTTTGTGCCTGTAATTCATTTTAAAATTATAGAGAAGTAGAATCTCTCCTCCCCATTTTTAAGCAAAAAAAAAAAAAAAAGGTATAACAATCCAAGGGAATTGGCTTAGAGAATGAAAGCCTGGGACCTTTCTTCCCCTTGAGGTCACACTTTCTGACTGCTAGAACTCTACCTCCCTGTAGTTGCTTTGGCTTTAAACTGCTGAGACGTAAAAGAAATCTATTTTAAAACATAGCCTACTGGGTTGCAAATTAGAAAGTGATTTCTGAAACAAGACTAACAAGATTAAATAGAGTGTATGGTGTGTTCATTTTCAATTTATTTCAAATTGATCCGTGCACATTAAGTAATTAAACTCATCAATTTCTGTAACATATTGTAAAATGTTATGGACATTAGGACTTTATTATATATACAGTAGTAAAATAAATTACAAAATGGTAACTGTATGTAGATACTGTTTTTAAATACTAAGAAAATTGCTGAAATATTACTTGAAGTATAGTAATAATGACTGGAAATAGGAACAAAGACTACTTCTATCTTTTCCAGAAGATATGAATTATTAAATTTGTGTTCTACAATGTTTCATAAAAGCTTATTTTACTCATCATGGCAGACTATGTCTTTTGGAGTTCAGAATCCCGCTTTGTTACTTTTAGCTTTGTGATTTGAGAAAATTCATTATCCCTCTTTAAGACATGACTTATTAAATAATAAAAGTTTAGGAGCATTTGTGTTGGAACATGTAGGATGGGAAGTAGGGCAATGATTACATAAGTTCAAGTCATCAAAGTTTTAAGTGTCAAATGGCGCTGGGTAAATATATGCTACAGCTGAAGTGTTCTTACATTGCCTTCACAATAGAATAAAGTTGCATAAATTATTAAAACCAGGCATCATGAAAATTACTTTTGTTTCTACTTAAAAAAATGAACGTACATATTCACATGTCGGTCTTTGGATATAGGGCCAAGTCCTTTTCTTTGAGTAGGAGTTGCACCTACTTTGGTTTTTTCCCCCCGTGTAAGGCATACCCATGAAGCATCATCTGTGACCGCCCCTGTGTGTTTTAATTTGACCAAGGATGTATACTTGTTTTTTTTAATTTCAATTAGCCAACATATAGTACATCATTAATAGTCTAAGTTCAAATTGATTTTTTACAGTATGATCTTGTCAGTTATCTTGCCCCTACCTAATTTGAAAATAAGTTTGTTTTTTTTAAAGCACTCATCCTAATCTTGTCTTTTCTAAGCATTAAAGTAATTAATCACAGAAACAACTTATCTTTCATTCTATTATATTAATAGGTATCACAGCTCATTAACAATTTGGGGTACAAAAGATCAACTCTGGGTAGTCACAGAATTCAATTCATAGGAGTTACTGTGTGTAGTTACTTTGTGTGGTTACAGCATGCTTTGGGCACCTGTCACTGTAAGTTACAGAATAATAGCCTGATACTGGACATCTATATCCAGTACCTTAAAGTCACACTTCAGTGGATTTTTTTTTTCTTCCCTTTCTGTCTCCAACGGGGTCATAAAAATATATTCCATAATTTTATTTTTCCCCTACTTAATTGTTCTGCCCTCTGTTTAGAAATAATGGTCTCAGCTCAAATGGACTCAAAGAAAAACAAAAACAAATTGGCTCATGCATCTGAGAAGTTATTGGCTTCATATGGGCCTAATACAGGTTCAGTGTATTGGCTTCAGACAGGCCTAGATCAAGGTTCTCAAATGACCTAGGGACTCAGTCTTCCTATGTCTGTTAGCTCTGTTTTACTAAGTTTTGGCTTCATTCATGCAGGTTTTTTTCCATGGTATGTCTAGATGGATAGCAGAAGCTTCTGGCTTAACTCCTCTATTATAGGTTAACAGTCTCTAAAACTTCTTCATCACTTACCACGTCAATTAAAAAAAGTTGATTATATGTGCCAGTAAATATTGGCTTATTATAAATATGTCTACTGTATTAGTACTTTGTATTCTATTCATTTTATGTATAAACTAAAGTATTAATATTTTATCTCAAGTGTGTGACATGAATTGAAGATAATAAGATGGAAATGATTTCATTTGAGAATTTTTTCTCCACAAATGTTTGGTTTCTTTTTTGTTATGAACACATTTTAGCTATGCCGGATTGATGATAAATATGCTCTTTATCTTAAATATTTTTACAAAATCTATAAATTACTTGGCGACTTGCTGTTTGTAAGAACTCTAAGATTTTCTGGGCTTGGTGCCCTTTTTAAGATGAAAGAAGTGTTAAATTTTTTCTCTCTCAATATTATACTCCTGCCCCCCAAATTTAAAGGCCTTAATTTTAAATTACCAATCTTATTTTTTCTGACTGAATCAATCCTGTCCGTTCAGGAATGTTCTGGGAGCACACACACACCTGCAGTAGCTATTGCATTTCTCTGAAGTTCACATTGACTTCCTTCTTGCCCACATCAACCCTTTCTTGTTGCCTCTACCGGTTTCTCTGTGGTACCACGAACCAGCTCTCATCCTCCATTTAGCCGCATTTGAAGACTCATTTGAATTTGCTTTTGTGCCCTCCACTTCGCCACCTTTTATGCCTACTGGGTCAGTGCTTCAGGGATAAGATATGGTGGGCCCTCACTTAGCCTTTATATGTTATTACCTGGAGAAAAATGACATCGAGGTCAGGTGTCACCTGGACGAAATAGATCCCTTTCGGACAATCTTTGTGAATTTGTAATTGGCCACGTGTGACGGATCTTGAAGGCTTACAAACTTGGTCAGCATTGTAAGACTTAGTATGCATTTTGTGAACAGGTATATGATCTAAGCTAATAGAGACTATAAGAATGCAAATGCCACTTTAATGACTTAGAAATATCATTAAGGAGGAAATTATTTCCTTATCTCTTTGTAGGGTAGTCTATATAAGAAAGCCAAATGATAGAGAATTACTTACTTGGTTTGTTGGATGATATGCTCTGAAGATAATGGGGTATAGACCCATAGCACTGTATGCTTTTCCTACCTTAACTGCCCTCCTACTTCATATAGTTAGCCGCTGAATAGACTAGAAGCTCCATGAAGGCAGAGAATACCCAATGGAGTGCAAAGTAGGTATTTGTCTTAGTGTGCCTGGTACTCCCATTCCTGGAAAGTCTCAGTGGAACTCTGCAGAATTCTGGGCATGTCTCCAGGTAGCCAAGCAGACTGCTTTCTCCTATGTTAGAGGACCCTGAAATTGCTAAGGTCATGTTTTTTTTTTATGGTAAAAGAATGCATTTTATCTTGAGGTCATGCTTGGTCTTGGTGCACATGTGTAATCTCTTGACATTTTAATAGGCTCATATTTGATAAATTTAATTTTTCTGAATTTCATTATCTGAAGTTAATTGTAACTTAAGTTTTGTGGGTGTCTTAGAGTTGGCAAAATATCTCCCCTGAGGTTCATTTCTGTTAGAATAGAATGTGACCAGAGTTGGTGTTTTCATTTTATTTTTGTCAATATATATTTGTTTCATAGCTCATGATTTTTATATTTTTTCCCCCCTGTATTTTTGAGAGTTTTCTTGGGACCTAGAGTGTTTCAATGACTAAAGTGATTAGAAATTCTAAGATGAACTTTAGTAATCAAGTAACATTGCAAGTGTCATTCATTTATTCAGATGTTCAAATTTAAAATTATTAAAATCAAAGGTACAACTTAAAAAGATAAAGTATCACTTAATGAGATGGTCTACGACCAATATGGAAGAATTTCTTACTATTTTATTGCTTTGTTCTCTGATGAAAAAAGATAGATGATTTCTAAGTACTTTTTACATTAAACGTTCTGGAGAAGGAATGCTTTTCTTGTAAGATATGATCAGAATTCAAATGCCATTTTAATGCATAATAAAAAATGAATGGCTTTAAGTATTACTTTTGTTTAATGCTTATCTAAAATTAACAAAATCTAAGTTAAGAATGTGACTAACGGGAATGCACTAGAGCAAGATATTTAAAACAGCAATTTTAAGTTATTTTTTCTTATTTCAAAAAGGATGCCTTATTGTAGAAAACTTAAGGTAAAGAAGGAAGAAAAAAACTACCAACCCAAGGAACCAGCTAAAGTATTAAGGCGGTTTTGATTTCAAAACTGCCTAAAAAGACATTAAAACAGTAAAACTAAAGTTTCTATAGCAGAAATGTTAAGTGTGACTTTTTCTGTTATGTCAGAGTTTTGGTGGAAGTCCACAGACTGACTTTCCACATCACTGTGGCCACGAGAAGAGATTGTGAGAGTAATCATGCTACTGTTAACTTGTCACTTAATTCTAGGCTATATGAGAATAGGTTCACAAATACTTTAAAAAATGGAAGATCTATCAAGAGAGGCTTTCTTTGGAGAGAGTGGTGTCAGGGTACTATGGCATTATCTCCAACTCTTTGTGAGGGAATAAAGCAAAATGAGTGGCCTTTTGAGAAAACCTCTCAGAGGTTGACTGTATCCCTTTCAATATGGGGACATGTGGATTGGAAACTGACTCTATTTGCAAATGGGGGACTCTAAAGGCATGACGCTGTGTGAGCTGCTGTGGTGGCAAAGCAATAAGAAAAAGGTAGACCTGCTGTTGGAACAAGTTAGACTTGCACCAAAACATCGACTGGATATGGACCTCTCAGAAGGTAGCTGGGTTTGCAATATCTTAAGAGTTTTATCTAAGGGGAGCACCTGCAGTGACCCAACAGAGTCTCTGTAGGGCAGACTTAGAAGTCTCAGCAAACTGAGTCTCTGAGTAACCCACATATGCAAATGCTGTCTCCTGGGATGCTTATCAGCCACAACCAGAGGACAGTGACACTGGAGTATAACTGTGATACCGGATGACAACAGTTTTCTCCATCTTACCTCTTTCGTCCCCACTCCCCTCAGCCCTGAGGGTGTTGGAGAAAACCTGATGAGTAGGGATAACGGAGTTGAAGAACTAATTGGGAAAATAGTGAAGACCCACTGCTGTGTTCAATACTATTTCCTAGTCTGAGTGAGGGTCATACTGAGGAGGGGGAGGAACTTTAAGATTGAAATTTGTGATACTAGTCTTTTAAAAGAACTCACTCTTCCTTACTATGTTGGGTAAGTGGTGTGAAATGTAGAATATTCTGAGGTAAAATAATCTTGAGGTGAATATTTTTAAGCGTGTTAAATTCCAGGAATTGTGAGGGAGAAGATTGGGTATGTTTGTTAATATAACAACTAAAAACTTCTCTATGGGTGGTGATGGGGAGAGAAAGGGAGTAAATATAAAAATTTAGAAGAGAAATGGAGTAAAGTATTTGCTATGTATCACTACTGGGTAAAGAATACCTACAAATCATTAGGAAAAAGATGAATAACCCAATAGGGAAAATTTCACTTAATATCAATAGGCAATTTACCCAAGAAGAAACCTAAATGGTGAATGGCTATTTGAAGAGACATTCAATCTCAATACGTAAATTAAAATAGATATGGAAAGCATTTTTCATCTGTCAAAAAAGAAAAGCTAAACAGTACTGCTGACGGTGAGGGAGTAGAACTATATAGCAATGCAGCCTTATTGGAGTATAATTTGGCAATATTTAAAAAAAAAACAAAACTGGTATACCCTAGTGATCTAACAAACCCCACTATTTTGAAAGTATAAAGATGTATGTACGAAGTAGGTCCTTGCGGCACTGTGTAGAATGCCAAGAAACTTAACCAAAATACTCATCACTGGCAAAGTGATGAATTTGTGGCATATTCATGCATTGGTGGCTAATACAGCCATTAAAATGAGTGCATTAGATATGATTTGGAAAGTTAGCCGATTAGAAAAAAAATAGAAGCAGGTGAATGGTACGAGAAGTTCGTGTTTAAAGACAGTTGGTGTGTGGGTACATACGTGTATATGTGAGTGAGTCGGTGGTCTGTGCGTTCTCTACCCATTGAAAAGAAAACTCTTGATGGCTTCTCCCCAAACTTGCAAAAGCATTTGCAGTGTCCTCTTAGGCTATGTTTGGAGAAACTGAGGCAAAAATTTCCATTTCCTTGTATACTTAAAAAGGACCAGTGGGATTGTGGGTGACTTTTAGTTTTTGATGTGCTTGTGTATTTCTTAGGATACACAGGTTTTTTTTTTTGGGGGGGGGACCAAAAATGAACAGGATGATATGTGATGAAGAGCTAGGGGAAGAGGGAGGGCAACCATTGACCAGATTATATCCTACTTCTGGATGTGGAGAGACGTGAACAGTGAACTTCACTGCCTGCCCCTT
>NW_027397069.1:40477229-40488294 GCF_003265705.2 Callorhinus ursinus
ATGGATGTGGAGAGACGTGAACAGTGAACTTCACTGCCTGCCCCTTGGGTTTTTTTTTTTTTTTTTTTTTTTTTTTTAAGGCTACAGCAGTCCATTCTGTGCATAAGAAATTTGGGGAAGCTAATGTGAATAAGACAAAGTCTTTGGCACTTTGGGGAGCTCACAGCTGAGAGACCAAATGTGTAACCGTGAAAAGAACACAATGGGATATGTGGGCCATACGTGTATGGTCAGGTGCTGGATTCTTGCCCACAGCACCGTGCGGGGAATGCACTCTACTCTGCCTTGGGGAGGTGGTGGGGGACACACTGGACTCTGATCAGTCTCCTAGCTGGTACCCTAAGCAGTGTAACAGACTGTTCCTGCTGTGGCTTCCTTCCGCCAAGTCTTCAGCCTTGATCCCAGAAATTGTCTTTTTAGAGGAATATTTTCTTAGCGGAAACAAAATCTGATGTTGTTCCTAACAGAACACCATTTTTGTCTTGTTTACGAAGTCATTTTGCCATGGTGCAGATGGCCTGATAACATGGACCACATTTCAATTACAAAAATAAAAACAAATCAGCAGAGCTAATAGTGTGCTGTTTGCAAAGCTTTTAAATGTAACTTGGAATAGCACACAGATTCATTTTATATTCTTGGAGTAAATTGGCACTCATTTCATAATCACTTTTATTTGCAGACCTTAAGTTTTGGAAACATCTGGATAAATCTCTAAATAAATTAAATGTTCAGTTTGTGATCATTGCTAAATAGCGTTTATTAAGCCTTTACCTATGTGAGACAACGCTGGGGCTGTAAATACCACACTAAGTGAAAAGGAGAGAGAACCTGGAGACTCGATTCATGAAAGAGGTATATTATTACATTGAAATATATGAAAAGTTATTTATATTTGAAGTATTTCATGTGATTTTTCTGAGCCTTAGAAATTATTACCTAAACTGTTTTTTCCCCCCCAATCTTAAAAATTAGGGGAGTAGATCCGATAACCTCCAAGTTACTTTCCATTTCCAACAATTCTTTGATTCCTGCTTTTACCAGGAAATGTCCCTCCAGTACAAACCCTGCTTTCAAAGCCATTTAGTTGAAAACTTGATGTCTTTATCTTAGTGTGTTCACTCAGTAATGTTTTCATTAAGTAATATATAATCCTTGTAGAAAAAATGTACAAACCAAAAAGAAGAAAATAAAAACCGTAATTTCTTTGCCGGATATAATGGTGGTTAGCGTTTTCGGTTACTTTTCTTTGAATCCTGCAACAAGAAGTTGAGAATATCAACCTTAAGGCGGTTGTGGAGAGTAAATGAAATACTGCATGTGTGGTATGTGGCATATATGTTAAGCATTTAGCAGTACTTACTGATGATAGGTGTGTTTTCTAGAGATTTTTAAAGTGTTGGTCTTATGTCTGATATTTCTTACTCTAATACTGTCCTGAAAATGTTCCAACTGCTTTTATTCTGAGACTTATGAGAGACCCTTAATAACTGTGACTTGCAGGAGGTAGTGTAAGGCACTCTTTGAGAAAAACGCATTTATCTTCTAGTGTTTTCTGGTATTCTGTTTCAAGGAGAATTTTAGTGTTGGTATGTATAAAAGTGATGTCTGACAGAACACTTAGCTGTAGAGAACACCAAGGTGTATAGATTTTTCTCTGAAATTCATGAAATTGGTCATGGCATGCCAAAGATTAGTTCTCACATTAATTGATATAAAGACATGGTTGAAAACATACCGGTAAAGTTAGCAAGAAGAGGAGAGTCGTAGAGACACGGTGAAAGCCTCTGTTAAGTGGGGAAAAGAGGAGAAACAAAGGAGAGGGTTTTGTGAAGCTGCTACAGCTAGATTTGCCTCTTGAGATAGGATGTAGGGCAGTCGAGAAGGATTAGATGGGATAGTCTAGGGAGAGGAGAGCTCAGGTGGGAAAATAGAACAGCGCTGTGCTTCAGGGGAGATTGTTGACCGGGCCCTGAGATGCGGCCTAGAGATGAGGAGTTCCTTGATGGTCACTGGTAAGAGAAACTGTAGGAAGGATTGATGGGGCAGGGAACCAAATCTGGGAGGGCTTAGGAGAAGTGGATGTAGTGAGGAAGGAACTGACATGCTTGTCAGTTTTGTTGGTAGTGCTGGAAAAGAAAAATAGTAGCCTGACAGGAAGCAGAATTGAGGGAGGTGAGGGCGGGTATGGTTGAAGGGTTTGTGGAAAAGAGGTGCTTGGACTAGACTGATGGTTAGTGTTCAGTCTTAAAAATAAGGAAGCACACAGTTTTGCTCTGTGGGAGATTGAGTAAAGCTAGAAGAATCCTGATTTTCTTGGTAGAAGAGGAAAATGGAGTCAATACTGCCTAGTTTTGCTATTTTCAGGGAGGTGAGGGGCAAAGTCATGTGTCAAGAGTAGGGCAGAGAGGGATAGAGTTTCAAAAAGAGCTAAGGGGTTTTGAACAGGTATTAAAGGGATGGAAAATGAGAAAAACCTGAAAGCTATCTTGAGGGCCATTTGAGGTTGGGAAATACAAATACTGTTGAATAATGGCTTCTTAAATTGTTTGGTGAAAGAACCCTTTTTATAAAAATGTAGTCTTCCGTGGCACCCCCGTCAAACGGCAGAAGCACTAGTGTGTCCTAGAGGCGGTGGTTAACCCTCGTATGGGCATCTCTGAGGCTCAGCTCCTGAAGCCTAGAGCTCCAAGGGACACTGTCCGGAGAGGAGACAAGTAGAATACACTGAAAAGGGAATGATCTAGATAAATTAGAACCTTGATAATCCCCTTCCTTTTGACTATGAATAGGCCAGAACACAATCCCGACTGGGCAAATAGCCCCAATTCACATGACCTTGAGGTCCAGGTTAGGCTGAGGAGCAGATACCAGAAGATCAAGTCAGCAGCTGGAACACATGCCTAGCAAATCACCAAAGGAAGAAGCAACATGTGGATCCGAACAGTTTGCAGTAAGGAAATGGTTCCACAAGTCTGGGGAACAACAGGTGTTATAGCATAGGAGGTTAATAATGCCTGGTTGATTTTCTTCATTCTATTTTCATACATCTGTTGGGCCATTGGGATGGATAACAGAGTGTGGAGTGATAGTGTGGTAAGAGCTCAGCAGGGAGTCTACTTGGGATTCTCTTCCTCTCCCTCTGCGCCAACCCCACCATCCCCGTGTGCTCTCTTTATCTAAAAATAAATACAAAGTCTTAAGGAAAAAAAGGTAGAATTATGTAGGAATAAAGCTATTAGGAATCTGGGTTTTAAAATGAGAACAAATATGTAAAATTATAAGTACTTTCTAGAATTAAGTATTAGCCATTGTATTCATAGCTTTTGAACCTGGTACCTGGAAGTAAAGCTTCTCTCACTTCTGGTATAAAAATATAGAACATTTTAAAGGATAAAAACTGTGAAATTGTGTGTTAAGAAAACGACACATTTGTCAAATGGAAACTCTAAGTGTATTATTACCATAGTCCTTAGGAGTAATTTAAATAATACTGTCAATTATACATAAATCTCAAAAGCTTTAGCTATTGTGCATTAAGAAATAATTAGATTTCATTTTCCTTAAACCATGTAGTATTTTCTTCGTATAAACATGTGGAGATTTA
Organism: Callorhinus ursinus; assembly: GCF_003265705.2. Taxonomy (NCBI): domain Eukaryota; kingdom Metazoa; phylum Chordata; class Mammalia; order Carnivora; family Otariidae; genus Callorhinus; species Callorhinus ursinus. Next base: position 40,480,837 of record NW_027397069.1, read on the forward strand.
GGAACACTGACATGGGCGGTGAGAATGGGAAATAATTTATATAGTACAGATTTTTTTTTTTTTCTGCTACGTGCATAAAACCCACAGTGTATCAAATGGAACAATTCATTTGGGAGAGTATATCACCATGTTAGTCAAACCCGTGCTGGCTCAGTGATAGAAGCCCAGTTTGAACTAACTTGAGCAAAACAGGCCATTTATTGACTTCTACCTGGAAGAGAAGGGATGAGCAGAATGAGGGTCCGATGCCAGGACTTTGTCTCTTTTTCCCTCCGCCTCTGGATGTTAGTGTCTTCTGCCCCAACTACACAGCTTTCTCCAAGAAATCGGAACCTTGCAGCTGTAAGAGAAAACAAAGGCATAATTAATTGTTAAAGCTAAAACCACTTGTTTAACAAACATCGCAGGCAAAAGACAAATAATCTGGTAAAAAAAAAAAAAAGTTCTAATGGTTTTGACAAGAGATTAATACCTCTATCCTAGAATGAGCTTTTATGAATTGTCTAGAAAAAAGGAAAAAAAATCAATAGAAAAATGGACTAAGGGTCTGAAAAGAAGAAGAAATCTAAATACAAATATCTGTAGTTGTGGATATTCAAACTAAAATGACTTTATACCCATTGCATATTTTTAAAACTTTTTTAAAATTGAGAGAGTGAAAGAGCACGTGCTGGACGTGGGCTAAATCCCAGGACCTTGGGATCATGACCTGAGCCAAAGGAGCCACCCAGGCATCCCCCCTCCCCATTGCATATTTTAGTATTCTAGTGGGAATGTGGGGAAAAAGTACCTTCATACATGGGTGGTGGAACTGTACTATGATACAGTATTTTTGGAAAGCTATCTGAAAGGTCTATGAGAAGAAATACACGTGCTTTTTAGCTCAGGGGTTCCACTTCTGGGATTCTGTGAAATAGAAATAAAAGCACCAATAGAGAGGACATGCACAAAGATGTGTTTTCTTCAGTAGTAGTTACTATGTTAAAAACCTGGAAATGGGTAAATTACCCATACCATTGAGTATTCTGCCAATATTAAAGAGAATGGATTAGAATACTAGATAATTTGAGGAAGTTCCATGTGGTATAAACCAGAAAAGATGCAGAGAATTATATAAAATGATGCCATTAAAAAACAAACTCTCTAACGGTATAATTGTTATGTGTGTAAATAGAGGATTATGTGTGCCTGGGTTAAAATAGGAAAAGGTACATAGGCTTTTTGCATGAATTGCCTTACAATGGGAAGGGGGGTATAGTAGCTGGGTCAAAGAAAAAAATTCACTTTTACAGATCTATGAAAAACTATACTTATGTAGATAAACTATATATGTCACATTTAAATTATTTGAAAAACGTACATAGAAATAAAGAGTTTAAAAAATTAAGGAAACCATATTGAAAGGGCAATAAAGTTTTGGGTACACTTAAACTATTAAGGGATTATAGAATGCCATATTTTAATTCTCACACTAAAGTAATTGAGAAACATGGAAAACCCTAAACTTTGGGCATATATTGAAGATGGCAAAGATTACTGGGAAGGAAATAAACTTGAGGTAATTCCTTAATCACTTTGGTATTTCCTTCTCCTAACAAGAGATCTGCTATCCATACATCTGGCATGTAATAAATCTTGGTTGAATAGAGAGATGTAAAATGCTTATTAAACAGTGTATGTGTTTATAAAATCAGGCCGTATATGTTGCATTTAATAAATACCGGTTGAGTAAATGTATTGGAAGATGTAAATTGAAAGAGAAATGGAGGGGCACCTGGGTGGCTCAGTCGGTTAAGCGTCTGCCTTCAGCTCAGGGTCCTGGGATCGAGCCTGGCATCGGGCTCCCTGCTTGGTGGGAAGCCTGCTTCTCCCTCTCCCACTCCCCCGCTTGTGTTCCCTCTCTCCCTGTCTCTCTCTGTCAAATAATAATAAATAAATCTTTAAAAAAAAATGGAGCTTCAGGAAGAAAAAGTTTTTAAATGTCATCTAGAATACCATAACATACATGTAATAAACATATAATCCTTGAGGAAGGAGCTTAAATTCATTGCCATTTGATACATTTAGGTTAACTTGGTACTTCATATGGAGATGGGGGTAAAATGGGATTGGTGGTTGAGCAACTGAAAATGAGTATAAGCCGTTGCCAACTGAAGATGAAAGATTTGTCTTAGATTTTTCAGTGATTTGTAGTACATATGGCATTGTGCCATTCTAATTTACACAAAAACTGTAACACACCTGAACACAGGGGTTGTATAATTGTCATCATGCCTCCATCCCAACCTGGAAGATAGTGTATGTACACGATGTTATTGAAGGGTTGGTTTCTGGCTACAGCATGTGTCATACCTAGATGAATCTAGCACGACGTACTTTGCATTGGTGTTCTAGAGCTGGTTTGTTCACGGTTACTGCTTGAAGGTGGCCATCAGGGAGTATTTACATGGATTGGCAAACGTTACCAAAAAGCTGTTTTTCCTGAGAAGCGGCTGTGAAACACTTTCCAGCAATACCATGTTATTTAATTATGAATCAAGACCTGTGTCATGGTGACTAAAAATTGGAAAACAAATTCTATATTTCAGAGTTTGTGATTTATTTTTATCGGGAATTAGTAAGTAGGACATTCACAAAATAGGGTATTTGCTTTTTAAAAGTGTTCAATGTTATTTTGATATTTAGTAAGTAGTAGGGAATATGTAAATTTCTGCAGACCATCATCAGAGTTATCATTCTGAAATACATCATTTGAAACCGTGCCTCCAGGATCATGTATTTCCTCGGTTTTTGGAAAGATACACAGGCCCCCCCCTCCCCCCCCCCCCCGCCGCCTTATACTTGAATTTGTGCAGTTCTTTATGGAGCATCTTTTTTTGTTGCTTAAAGCTGTGATGAATGGACATTTCCCTCTTGAGTTAGCAGTGATTTTGGTAGTTAATGACAGCCTATTTATAAACTATTCTGGGAATTTAAGATCAAATCCAAAGATGAAAAACATGTTGACAGCTTGACACAGGGCAGGTCTCTGAGATCTTTACATTGTAGTCGTTCCGGTATCAGATTAGTAGAAATAGTAGATGAGTGGAATTGTTTAATCTCATTCATATTTTTTTTTTTCTGTAAACAAGTATTTTGTGCCAGGTCCTGTTCAAGGCAGTAGGGATATTGTGATAAACAGAGCTGAAAGCAAGTACCCTTGCTCTAATGTAGCCTACTTTTTAGTGGAGGAAACAGATGGATAATAAAAAATGTAATGTAAGACCAGGTCTGGGAACACAAAGAATTTGTATTTTTTACTGTTAAGACTTTTGTTCAGATTCTTCCACAGCACTACAGAGCTTGAGATTTGACCCTTTGATCTTTTCTACTAGGACAGGTATTCTTATTTATCCATGTGATTCAGAGGGGGCAGTGCTTGGTGGATATAGGAATGTAAAGGTTTAGAAAGTGTTTGAAGAAAAATATATTGAATAACTGGTCTGAGTAGTGATGATACTGAAACTACCCTGAAGGGAAAGAATTACCCCCCAAATTGGTAAAAATCCCGAGAGTCCATTTCCAAAGCTTAATAGGGATTTTTGCTGGTTTTGTTCATTATTTGTAATGTGTGAATCACTGCAGGCATTTAAGAGATGCTCAGCAAATATTGTTGAAGGAATGGGTGTAACTATGTTGCTTTAACCAACTGCCCTAACATGGTTTTGATCAAGGTGGGATTTAAAAAAATTTTTTTACACTGGTCTTTGAGCTCTTATTTTCTGCAGTGCATACAAAGATGAGCCCCAAATTTGTCTTATTCCCAAGGAGGTTTTAAATCTGCTAGGAGTCATAAAATATAGAAATAGGCTGCTAAAAGAATCTAGAAGTAACTAACGCACAATAGGAGATATAAACGTGAAAGTGGGAATTGGGAGGTTAAAATCTTCTCTTGCTGAGGGTAGGGAAAAAGTTTCCATGGGGAGCGGCATTCAGTGGGATTGGGTGGGTAGGATTGGAACCGTTCGGAGGTAGGGATGTGGAAGGCTGTAGGAATCCTATCAGCGAAGATGTATTTTATGTGTGGGAAACCATGATGTGCATCTGTACATGGAAGTTGTTTATTTTGTCCAGAGTGAAGTTCCTTTGAAAGAGAACAGTTGGATGTGAGGCTGAAAAAGCAGGTTGGAAATACTTTTGTTTCCTCCCCTCCTGGAGCACTGAATACTTTAGCGAAGAGTGGGATGGTTAGAGAGGCTCCTTTGTGGCTGTGAACAGGAGAAGCCATTCTCCCTCTTTTGTCCTTTAAGCGCCTTGGAGCTACGACACGTTAGGTTTCCTTGTGTGAGGCGAACACACTTTTGTGCCCAACTCTAGTAACACTATCCAGCTGTTTCTTGTTTTTTTTTTTGTGGCTGTTTTTTTGTTCTGTTTGTTTTTTAAAGGTTACAATAAAACTGAGAAGATGAAATCTTTCTTACAGGTTCACCTGAACCCGCCTTGTGTGTCTAACCTCAGAGGCTTGTGTCTCTGTCTTCCACACTGTTGCCCTAGTATCTTTCCGACACACAGCTTTTTTGTACTTGATTTCCAATTATGCAATGGCTTCCTGTTAGCTGTGGGCTAAAGTTGACTGCCCTCGGGATGCGGTAGGCACCTTCCACATTCTGGTGCCTGCGTATTTCGTGCCTTCATTGTCTTCACTCCCTGCACCATCTGTAATATAGCCATTTGATTCCTAAAATGCCCCCTCTCTTTCACCTTATTTTGCCCATGTTGTCTCTGTAATTCTACTTTCCACTCCCTGTCTTTTAACACCCGGTTCTTGAATTACCTTTGCTGGGAGGCCTTCTCTGATTTCCTGGGTGACAGTTGGGACAATCCCCCCTTATGTTCACCAAGGGTGGATTCCTATCCAGGCTCCCCAACCTTGTAACTGTTCAGGTGCTCTTTCTCACCTGATGATGACTACCTCGGGGACAGAATTTTTGCTTACTCATTTCTGAGTCCCATAATGGTTAGTACACACTAGATCCTTCTAGCCACGTTTATTGAATGACTTGTTAGATGGATAGGTAGGTTTTACGAAACACCTTAGAAATTATGAACTCACAAAATTGTTACCATGGGACTATCAAAGTTTTTAAACTTAGCATTTTTGAATGTTCTTGGCAGGAGCATAGTAGTTGAGTAAATTTAGGGCCATTAGCTTTTTTGTCCTTTCATTTTATTTAGTAAGTGTTTATGTAGTATCTGCTTAGAACATAATGCCAGGGATTCTGGGAAATAGAAATATGAGACAGTTTTAGGTTTTCTGTATATGTACTTTGTTACAAGGAAGAACACAAATGAACAATTAACTCCTTTTTGTTGGACTTCAGTTGCTTCTCATTTTAATCAATTTGTTGGTTCTTGTAGCTTCCTCTGTAAACAACCCTGCAGACTGTGGGTCCCTCCTTTGCTTTGCTTAGCTCTATAAACTTGCACAGCTTTAAAAATTGCCAAGAGGAATATATGCTTTTTGTGACAAAAATCACGTAATACAGGTATATTCCAAGTGTATTTCAATTTCACAGCTTCCTCCACTCCATAAGAACTGGGAACGTTTGACACTGAGGGAACCAGAAGCCAAAGTGCCACAGCTGATCATAGGGGGATGTGATTCTGATCCCAAGATCTTGTTTTTTTCCTATTTTTTTGTCCCATATTTAGCTGTTAATGTGAATTTTATATATAAAAATATTTGAGAGCAAGAGAAAGTGTGGGAGAGCCCACGAGTGGGGGTGGGGCAGAGGGAGAAGCAGGCTGAGCAAGGAGCCTGATGTGGGACTCCATCTCAGGACCCTGGGATCATGACCTGAGCCGAAGGCAGATACTCAACGACTGAGCCACCCAGGTGCCCCTAATGTTAATTCTATTAAGAACAATCTAAAAAATGTTACATTTTGTGCTGTTGTATATAGATATTTTTTTAGGTTAGATTGGTAGGATAGTATGTGTATATGAAGAAGTTGGTTTTCATCTCTAAATCAAGAAAAACAGGCTTATACTGTAAATGTAACAATGACACTTGAAAGTACTCAGAATTGTGGAGGCAAAAAATGGCAATTACCTGAAGGGACCAAAAAACAAATGGCCTGATTTTAAAGACTGGAACAGCTGGTGTTTTCTTACCTCCCTCCCCCGTCTCCCCTTCTTTTTCCGTAAAGACGCAATGAAGTTTTGTTGTTTTTCTTTTTACATAAACATAATCAACACAATAAAGAAGATAATGAACCAATGACTAAGAGCATCAGCACATTTTTTTTCCCTCTGTTCAGATGTGCCAAATAGATCTTTATCCTTCACTGAACCATCAAATAGAGGCTGGCAAATTAGAACATCCATGTTTATTTAATCAGCTCCCCCCCAACTTTTTTGCCCTTTTTTTTTTTTTAGGTTTTAAAGTGCAATTTGTTCAGATGGAACTAAACATTCTTTAGTTCTAAAAGGTATACCAAAGATGCTAAATATAAACAAGTGGGGCCTCATTTGAGGCTGTAACTTGTTTCATTTAATTTTATTTTTCAGCAAGAAAATGACATTTAGTGTAAAACCTTTTAAATGGCATGCTTTGAAACCCAACGATTTGAAAGGAGTTCAATTTGAATGTAACTGTGTAACCTTAGAAATAGAATAAAGCATAAAAATCAGTCCATTTGAATATGGTTTTTAGATAATGTATATACATTTTATAATGTATATACGTTTTAAATGTATATAACAAAGTTGACAAATCTTTAGTATACTGCTGGATAAACCAACACAGAATAAACACACGGGTGTAACCAGGACCCAGCTGGAGCAATAGGACATTACTGGCCAGTATGTAGCTCCTGGTCCTTCTTTTCCTTCTCTTCAAGACAACTGTCGACTTCTAAGATGACAAATTTTCTGTTTTATAAATGTTTTGTAAAACTTTGTGTGGAAAAATCCACATAATACAAAATTTACCATCTTAACCATTTTATTTTTTTTAAAGATTTTATTTGAGAGAGAATGAGAGAGCACGAGAGGGAAGAGGGTCAGAGGGAGAAGCAGACTCCCCCCTGAGCAGGGAGCCCGATGTGGGACTCGATCCCAGGACTCCAGGATCATGACCTGAGCCGAAGGCAGTCGCTTAACCAACTGAGCCACCCAGGTGCCCCATCTTAACCATTTTAAAGTGTACAGTGTATTGACATTCACAGTGTTGTGTGTCACCATGGTCTGGTTCCAGCACCTTTCCATCAGCCCCAAAGGAAACCCCTTGCCCTTGAAGCAGTCCCTTCATAGCCCACCCTCTAGACTGTAGAAACCAATAGAAACCCCTTCAAGCGGGTTCCTTTGTCCTATGGCGTATCCCCACCGTTCTTTGAGCACTTCTCACCATCTTGTGAAACTGTTCCAAGATCCTCTTGTAGTATCCAAGCCCCAGCCCTGGAATCAGTCCTTTATCCA